>NC_081413.1:318418301-319140801 GCF_030272615.1 Cryptomeria japonica | reverse complement strand
AATCTTGATGTGATGGAGCAATGTGATAGATCTATATGTAATGTGAGCATGTAATGTAATAAATATCCATGTGATGTAGTGTGTGTAGATCTATACACAATGCAAACCTATAATGTGATCAAGTTTTATTTAGATAAAGTAATGATTCTCTATCCAACACAAGTTGTTGTATGAAATCTTAACCACTAAAAGTGTTACCAACTGTATATGGTGAAATTTGGAAGATTAAAACTATTGCAAAACCATAAATGATCCAACCACATAAAACCCTAGTTCTACAATCAAGAATCCACCATACACCAATGAAGAACCTAAAACATGCAAATCACAACAAAATAGAAAGATTATACCTTTCACATTCTTAGTAGGGTTTGATTTCCATTGCTTCCTATCTCCATTGATCTTGCTTGATATATTTGCTCTCAAATTTTGTATGTGCACAAGAGCTCAACAAAGAATGGATTGTGGTTGTGAAGTTGTTTTATTGCAAGAAAGCTTGATTGCATATGTCATCAATTAACTCATTAGGGTTGATAAGAACATGAAGGAATCCTCTTATATAGAAGACACATTAGAAAATGAAGGGATGGGATTAAGAGGTGCAAGGATAAAATGGTCAGCTAGGATTAAAGGGTAGGTAGAGAAAATAATAAAATATGAAGGGGGTGGTTAAGGATGAAATGAAAAGATAAATGACAAGTGTCATGGAGGGAAAAAGCTAATGAATTAATCAAATAAATAAAGATCTATTTAATTAATAGAGGAAGTGGGACCAAATAAATAAATAAAATATTTATTTCTTTTAGGAAAAGGATAAAAAACAAATTGCTCGATAATGGGCCATAGCCAAAAAATTTATTAATATTTTAATTCTAGTACAACCCGACTCACTAGGGGCACAAGTAGGAAAGAGTCGGGCACATAAAACCTCATGTCTAGCCCCATGAAAAAAGAAAGTATATTCTACATTTTGGGCCTGCCATATGTTTGTTTACAAAGGGTACTAGGCATGCCAATGATGGATATTACAAATTCCTTGCATAACACAAGGATTACAATGCTTATGATCAATCATACATTTGGCCCAAAATATGCACTTGGCCAGTTATATTACAAACATCTGCAAGATGCATCTCATAATTTTATAGCTAATTAATGTGGCAATTCCTTCCTTTTTATAAAGATTGCCCTGACATATTTGGTTGTCTCAACTTCCATCTGCACTTGCACAACAAGCTAAACCAAACTTCCAGATTGCATTAGTCTGATCATAAAGTACAAAACAATTCGTGAATGGCTAATGCATAAAACCATATCACTAGTTTAGAAAAAAGCACATTAATCCTTAGACAGAAACTGGATTTACCAGATTGTCCAATTCTTGAGTATAAAGCATGCCAAGGAACAAAGGACATTGTAAGAACAGACCATATATTTATTGAATATAAACCAATCAGCTTAAGATTCATGTAGTTTCCAGAAATCAATCAAAATATGTCAATTATATTTATAAAACAAAAAATGCTTAAGTCTATACCAAGGGATAGTCCCCTTATTAGAAAGCAACTAATGGGAAATTTCGTAGAATATATAATCAGTTAGATGTCTCATATGATAATAGGGAATCAAATTGTCGTCCAACCTTATGCTAGTACATGACCATATAGTTAACGGATTTCAAAAGTTGAGTGACCGTCAGCTAATATGAATCTTGATATTGATAATCAATTGATAAGCAAAAAGCATAATTAATAGCAAAAAAAAGGCCACACCCGCATGGAAATCTAAATAGAGGCATATAAAGGGAAAGGCAACCAAGCCACACAAAACCTACACACACACACACACACACACACACATACATATATACATACATATATACATACATATACATGTATATATACATATACATATGTATATGTATACATATACATGTATATATACATATACATGTATATATACATATACATGTATATATACATATACATATGTATATGTATACATATATACATATACATATGTATGTGTATACATACATATGTGTATATGTATACATATGTATCTATACACATATGTATGTACATACATATGTATATATATATGTGTGTGTGTGTGTGTGTACATATGTATGTATATACATATACACACATATATATACATATGTATGTATGTATGTATGTATGTATAGACATATACATATGTGTATATATATGTGTGTGTGTGTGTGTGTGTGTATACATATGTGTATATATATATACATAATATATATAAATAAATATATATACATATATATACATATGTATGTATATACATTTACATACATACATATGTAAATATAGATATATATGTATGTATGTATGTATATATAGATATATATGTATGTATGTATGTATATATGTATATATGTGTGTGTGTATGTATTTATGTATATGTGCGTGTGTATATGCATATATATATATAAAAGAATATATACATACTATATATATATATATATATATATATATATATATATATATATATATATATATATGCTAGATCATCTGACAATATATATATGTGTGTGTGTTTATGTGTGTGTGTGTGTGGATGGCAATGTGACAGACACGTATATCTATGTTCACATCTCCATATATAATTATATATATCCATGTGATCTTTGTCTATATATATATGTAAATATTAGTATACCAAAGGGCTCCGGATCAAGGATGTCCATCTAAGGCAGAATCCATGGGATGGTTTGTCAGAGTCCTATTGACTTCGTCTACACCATCATTGGCTAGTTTATCAGCCAATTTGTTGGCCTCCCTGTAGATATGATTCACAGTATAATCGCTGAAGTTTTCTAATAGTGAAAGAGCCCTATCCAGTAGGCATTTAAGCTCCCATGTTGGCATATGCTTGGTCCTAAGAGCATTGATAATGATAGTTGAGTCTCCTTCTATCTCTAATTTGGTTATTTTCAATTGCCTGCATAGGTTTAATCCTTCTATTAGACCAAATAGTTCTACAATATTATTAGTGCATTGACCCAAGTGTATTGATTTCGAACCAATCCATCTACCATTATCCATATGTATTATGCATCTTGCACATGCCTTTCCTAGATTCCCTCTAGATGCCCCATCAAAGTTTAGTTATACCAACCGCTCTTCAGGGGGGACCATTTGCATGCCATCCTCAGAGTTGTTTTATCAGAGCCTTGTTTTCCAATGAAGAGGGGGATTTTAATGCCACTCCAGTGTTTTCTAATATGGTTGTCCCAATCTATGAACACCTTGTCATGTTGTGGAATAGTTGAAATCTTGTTGTTGGAGATTTTCGTGATTGAGGCCTCTATTTTAGCTACAAGGTTCTCCACTTGCATCTCAGAATCCTTGAATTATTCAGTTTCTCTCTTTCCAAATCTCCCATATGACTATAGTTGGGTTGTTGATCTAGAGGTTATGGAATAAGATACTCTTTTTCATGATCGACCATCCTTTGAACCACTCTATCAAGCTAGGGAGAAGAGCTCCAGACCAGCCCAGTTGTCCCATGAACCATTTCCAGCATCTTTGGGTGTAGTTGCAAGTCATGAATAAATGAGCATTTGTTTCTTCATCCTCCCTACATAAAAGACACATTGAGGGACCTCCGAATCCCCTTTTTTTGAACAGTTCTGTTGTGAGGACCCTTTCTTATATGGCTGCCCATGCAAAGACTCCTTCTTTTGGGAGGCAATATTTATCCCAACAAAGTTTAATTGGAATGTTGTCTTTGATTACGTTTGCCTCATTGTAAATTATTTTTAAACCATCTCTACAATTGTATTGACCATCTTTGGACTTTGACCATATCAATTTGTCTGCCTCTAGCCTGAAAACAATCATCCTACACTTTAGAATTTGTTGTAACTCCTAAAATTTGTTGTCCTCCATAATGGCACATGGTTTTCCATTTACACCCTACAGTTGAACTCAAGTCCATTATTGCATAATCCCTGATATATTTGCCCCAAAGTGATGTTAATTGTTCTTTAAGTCCACCAGTATTCATAAGTTTCTCTATTGAAGGCTATCCCCTTCAAGAGTCTTCCCAAAATAAGACAGATCTACCATCATAAATGTCCCCAAGTTAGGTACTTGATGATAAACTTGCTACATTATTTCAAGAAATTACAAATTCTAGAACCTTTTGGAGGGTTAGATTCTTTGAATATTGCTTTCCTACTGTTGTTTTCCAGATAAATTTGTTTATGAGTATTCTAGCCTATTTGACCTCTGAGAAAGTGTAAATTCTCCATAGTAACTTTACTCCTAGAGCCTTATTTTGCCAAAGAAGGTTCCTTATTCTGGTGCCTCCATCGAGTTTATCTCTGCATATTTTGTCCCATGATATCAATGTCATTTTCTTCTTCTCTTTTGCACCTTGCTAGTACAAATTTCTTATTGTTTGTGTCAATTTCTTGTGTGTTAGATACTTGATCAATCCCAAAGACACTGAGAGGGGGGGTGAATCAGTGTCTAACTGGTAGATGAAATATTTAAACTTGTTTGCAACTTTATAAACCAAATTAATATACTGGTAAACAAATAATAATGCAGTAAAGAGAAACAAAACTATAACCATCAATACACACCATAACACATATATTTTTCGCGAGGAAACCCGGTAGGGGAAAAACCTTGGTGGGATTTATGACCCACAATATTTACTCACTGGCCAATATGAATAAATATTATTTGTACAATAGGGGCCTGCACATGCAGAAAGGTCAACTGCTTAGAGCTCACTGCTCAATACAAAAATGGAGTCTCACTGACTACACAATTGGATGATTAAATCCAATGACAATGTACTGCTCAAAATAGCATCTGCAATGCTAGATTCTGTATCGGTTTAAGCTCTATCTGATACCTCTGCCATAAACCTTGATTCTCTCTACTCTGCTCTTATTCGCTCATATGATAATTACATCAAAATTCATATACAATTTATTTGCTATCATAACCTATCACATCTCATATATCGCTTCCTTGCATTACCTAAAAATACCTTTTACAATGACCTACAAGATCTCATACATATATGAGTCTTTACAATACATCATATCGGCTATACAAATATAATTACAATACAAAACAATATTATTTCGAGTCGGCTTAGAGTGTCGGTATGAACTGTTGTCGGTGTAGACTGGATGCCGGTGAGAATAAACTTGTAGTGCTTGCTGGTGGCGGTAGATGATGTATGTTGCCAGTATAGCCTATGAACCATGTTAGCAGTAGGTTGCCATCAATGACCACATCAACTATTCTTATCTGAGTGTATAATGCCAACATTGTGAGCCCCCACAGAGAGTGAAATGCATGATAGGAGGTATATAGGCATCGTTTCAAGAACTGATCTTATTAGAGTCAATCTTCTTGCACCGAACAACCATAACCGTTTCCATGATGACAACCTTTTCTATAATTTCTCACTCAAAGGATCCCATAATTTATTGGTCTCGGTGCCTTTATAAATGGGCATACCTAAGTAGGTGCAAGGGAGATGACCAATCTTGTATCCCAACATATTTGCAATTCATACCTCCTATGTTTTCATGTTGAAGAAAAATATCTCTGATTTCTCAGTGTTAATTATCTCTCCTGACGCTTGTCCATATTGATCTAGAATCATTTTTATTTCTTCAGCCTCTTTCACATTCCCTTTTCCTAATAACATTGTGTCATCCGCAAATTGTTGGTGAGTACATGGATCCACTCCACAAGTAATTTGGATTCCTGCCAACCTCCCCATCCTACAGGTCGCCTCAAGGCTCCTTCCTAAGGCTTTTGACATTATTATGAATAAGAAGGGTGAGAGTGGGTCACCTTGCCTTAAACCTCTAATTATCACAAAGAAACCTTCCGATTTCCCATTTATTAGGACTGAGAATCTGGGACTTGAGATATAGTAATGTATCCAATTAACCCATTGTCTATCAAAGCCAAGGCTCTCAGAAAACTACACAAGAAGAACCAATCGACTTTGTCATATGCCTTTTTAATGTCTAGTTTAATCAACATACTCGATTCTCCTTGAGCTTGTATGGAGTGGATGGCTTCCTGTACTAAATCTATCCCATCTAGAATCAATCTATTAGGAATAAACTTTATTTATTCCTCTGAGATTATTGATGGTAATAGTTTTTTTAGCATGTTGGTCATTACCTTTATTAATAATTTGTATATTATATTACATAAAGAGATGGGTCTGAACTCATCCCATTTCAAAGGGGTTTCCTTTTTGGGTAGTAGAGCTAGGAATGTGTTATTTATTTCCTTCATAAATCTATCTGCATTGCGAGTTGATTCAAGGGCATCTGTTACCTCATCACCAATAATGTGCCAACATTTCTGATAGAAGCCAATAGGAAATCCATCTGGCCTGGGGGCCTTATTAGCTTGAAATTGTGATAGTGCATATTTAACCTCTTCTTTGGTGAATTTGACATTAAGCATTTGGTTAAGTTCTTTTGTTATTAATCTGGGTATATACTTCATTAGTTCTCTATTGTTTGAAAGGTCCGAGGTTTCCCAGTTGTTTAGAATATTCCTAAAATACCGTGTTGCATCCTCTGCAATTTGCTTGTGATCCTTAATAACCATTCCATTGTCACAAGAGATCTGTGTGATTCTGTTCATTGGTCTTCTTATTTTGACACTGTTGTGAAAGAATTTGGTATTTTTGTCACCATCCTCTAACCATGTTTCTCTAGACTTTTGTTTCCAGAATATCTCTTCCTTAGCAAGAATATCCTCATATTCACATAATAGCCTCTTCTCTTCTGAATATGTTTTTTGGACCATACCATTCATCATTACCTCTTTATTAACGATTTCTAGTTCTTTTTCAATTCTTATATTTTCCTCAAAGATATTTTTGAATTTCTCCTTGTTCCAGTCTAGCAATTTGTGCTTGAGCATTCTAAGTTTCTATGCTAGACAATACATCTTGGATCAAGAAAATGATCCTTCTTCTCACCAATTTTGAATGTTAAGGAAAAATTCCTCATGTTTCAACCACACCATTTCAAACTTGAAGGGGCTTCCTATGGTCTTTAGTTCCCCCATGACTTCTTAGAGAACCAGATAATGGTCAGATCCTGACCATGGTTGAGTTGTGGCCTTCATTTCAGATGGGAAGGATGTTAAGTCTCCTTTGAAGAAGAATCTATCTAGTGTTTCTGCAATGTTACAAAATCCAAGCCTCCTGTTATTCCATGTGTGAATCCCTTCCTTTGTTTTGATTTCCAGAAGATTATTGTCATTTATCCAATTGATGAAATATTTTTGAGGTTGTCTGATAGTTCGTATCCCTCCACATTTATCTATTTGATGGAGGATAGTGTTTTGATTAAGTAAAAGCAGGTTTTTGAAAGGAACCCGAACCTTTTACAAAGCAGGATATATCATAAGAACTAGAAAAATCCGTGCCTGATCACTTCAAAAACTAAAACAGATCCCAACTGAACAAAAAGGGATCACAACCCACTTACATGACATTACATAAAAAACCAGAAAAAGACAACATTCAAAAAGCAGAACGACAACAAAAAGACAGAAAACAAGACCACTGTCGTGACAGAGACAGAGACAGCTATATACTTTTCATGATATCCTCAGCATGGACAACCATCTACTTCATGTTGTCCGCCGATGTCTTTAACTCCTCCAGCTCATGACCTTTGATGTCGCCCTTGATCCTAGTATTGGCTTTGGTCCTCTTCTCATGACCTTTTTTGTCCAGCTGTTCCTTGTCAACATCCTTGTTTGTGTTGTTCTCAAATCTATTGATCAAGATGTTCATGTTATCCACCAAAGCTTTGAGAATTTGGAAGTTTTTTTCTACAATCTTCTTAACAGTGAGTTCCATCTTATCAATTCTGCTACCCAGATTGTTCATAGCAGTTTCCATCGCTTTCACCTCCTTGTTTTTTTCCATCTCTTTAACCTTTTTTCCAGTGGCAATAATTTTACCCACCATGCTTTCAATGGCTTCCACATTATTAATTGCAACTACCAATTCTTTAACATTTTTCATTAGGGGTTTCTCGCCAACCATAGCTCTTTTGACAATCATCATATCTTTCTTCAAGCTGTCTATTTCCTTCACCATTGTACCAACGGTCTCACAGAAGCCCTTTATAGTTGCATTTTCACCAACACAATCACTAAGCTTACCACTTTTGTCCTCTTGATCCTCTTTCTGTATACCTTGGGTGTTCAAACCCTCAATGTTGCTTGTGACCAGGTTCTCCTCCCCCTCCTTATCCTGTCCCTCATCTTTTTTATTTTCCTTTGCCTCCTCTTTAGAATCAATCAGGACTTGGCTAATATCTTTATTTCTTTTCTTGCTAGTCTTCTTCCTCTGCATTTGCTTTCCAGTAACTTTCCCTTTATTTTTTTTAATAAATTTCCCTTCAAAGGATTCGGGCTTAGACTCCGAAATCTCTGAATCCACCACAATCCTTTTCCTCTTAGCCTTGTTCCTACCTTTTTTGCTAGTCTCCTCCGAGTCACCCTCAGTCTCTGAATCAAAGTTAAAGCCACTGGATTCACTCTCTATGTCCTCATCTCTTGCATATTTTCCTTTAATAGGTTTTTCAATGCACCTCCCTTTAAGCACTTTATAGACAAGAGCCATAAGACTCTGGTGAAGGACATGGTCACCTTTGGGATCTTTCTGAATCTCCTTGATAGTATGGTCCATGGAGCAAGGTAGATAATATGGTAGGCTCACCTTTTCCCCATGGTGGAAATGGTTGAGCAAAACAAAATGGTGACCATAGGCTCTAGTAAACCTACCATCCAAAGTAATATATGTGATAGTAGTGAATAAAACAACCTCCATGGCTTGCATATCCATTTTGGGGAATGATAGGAATTGTCGACTTTCACCATCTTCTTCCTCTCATCATCCGTGACAGGGAATTTGTCCGCTTCTTTATCAGAGATGTTGTGGTCCCTATAAATTTCATGCCCTTAGTTATCATCCCCATAGCTTCATCAATAATCTCCTCATCTATAGTCACATCTGGGACCCGACCAGGATTTTGCCATTCTTCCAGTTCTTAATAAATTGTTTGGTAACCGCAGGATCTTTCCCACTAAGCCTCTCCATAAACACACTTAGACCTCCCTCCTGAAGGATATCCCACACTTCCATGTTCTTCCTCCATTCTGAGCAAGAGGTAGGTTCGAGCCTTTTTTTATTTCCTCCCATTTTTCCTTCGCTATCCCTAAATTTCCTTCTCTCGGCTCCAAATCTTCTTCTCTGGTTTCTGTTGATGTCTGAAAAAAAGCCCAGAATCTGTGCCAAACAGTAATGAAAAGACACTTGAATAAATACTCATTACCTCCATAATAACCTTGCTTCAAAATAAGAGGAGGAGGCATTTAGAGACATTTTGCACCTCTGACAATTAAATCTCTTGTTCTAGAGACATTTTTCCAAATATTGGAGCCAATTGGGATATCTTCTGCTTTGAGGAAACTTTGAAGTGTGGGACATTGTCTTTTATACTTGTTGTCCCATATCAATTTCCATTCTCCCTAGTTTTTATACCCTCTCTAGATCTACTTGGCCATAAGGTATTCATTCATGTCTCTTATTCTTCTAAGACCCAGACCTCCCTTTCTTATTGGCTTACAGACCTTGTCCCATGCAATCAGATTCATTCTCTTCTTCTCCTCAACCCCTATCCACAAAAAAATTCTTTGGATCTTTTCAATAGCCTCCACATACTTGGCAGGAATTCAGAAAAGGCTAATGGCATAAAGAGGGATACTTTGAAGAGTTGATTTCAACAATTGAACCTTACCAGCTTGGCTAAGAAGAGAGCCCTTCTAGCTAGCTAGATTCTTGTGGAATTTATCCACCAAAGTTCCCCAGAAAGTGTCTTGAGGATCATTGCATAAGGGAAGCCCCAAGTAAGATGCAGGAAGACTCCCCAATTGACATCCCAAGATATTATTTATTTTAATCTTTCTTCTCTCCGGAGTGTTGATAAAATAAATAAATCTTTTAGACCAATTAATAAGTTGCCCAATAGCTGATCCATAACTATCCAGAGCTTTCTTTAAACTTCTAGAGTCATGCACTGTAGCCTTTCCCAAAATTATAGTCATCCACAAACTGCTGGTGGGAACAGACTTGATCTGCTGAAGATGGTTTCAAACCACAAAAATCCCCCTTCTCGACCAACTTCCCTATACCTCTCCCTAGACATTCCACCATGATAATAAAAATAACCAGAGAAAGAGGATGTCTCTGCCTGAGTCCCCTTGAGGACTTGAAGAAAGGGGAGGGAGATCCATTAATTAAAATAGAAAAAGAAGTTGAAGAAACTAATTGCCTTATAAGACTAATACTTCTAGAACAAAAACCAAAAGCTGAGAGAACTTCCATCATTAAATCCCAATCCACTCTATCATAGGCTTTAGATAAGTCTAGCTTTAGAAGAAAGCCTTCCTTTTTAGAATTAGACAAAGAATGAATGTTTTCATGGACTGAGATTTTCGAATCCAAGATTTGTCTACCAGGGACAAAACCACTTTGCTAAGGAGAAATGATAGAAGGAAGCAACTTCAGGATTCTTGAGGTTAGAACCTTGGAGATAATCTTGTAAAGAGAATTGCAAAGACTTATAGGTTTGAAAAGATCCATGGAATCGGCTCCCATCTTTTTGGGAATAAGAGCAATAAAAGTGCCATTTATCTCTTTCAAAATTCTTCTAGCACCAAAAAATTCTTTCACAGCTCTGGACACATCATCTCTAATAATATGCCAATACATTTGAAAAAAGAACACGGGGAAACCATCCGGACCTGGCGCCTTATTGCCTTCAAAGGAATTGATAGATTTTAGAATCTCATCATTGGAAGGGATAGCAATCCGGTGAGAATTCTGATCAGCCTCCAGGATTGTAGGGATACAATCCATAAGGTTCTTTTGGGCCTGCTTATCCAAATTCTGATCCTTAGCAAGTAGATTGGAGAAGAACTCCATTGCAACCCTACTCATAGATTCTTCCTCTTCAACTCTTCTGCCATTCACTTTAATCTGTGATATTTTGTTGATGGCCTTATGTTTTAGGGTGGACATATGGAAGTATTTAGTGTTTCTGTCCCCTTCCTTCAACCATACATTTCTTGACCTTTGTTTCCAGAAGGTTTCTTCTTTTGCTATTATGTCATGATATTTCATAAGGATAACATCTTCAACATCTCTTGAAGTATTAGTATATCCATTATTCTGAATCTCATCCTGAATATCTTTTAGCTCTGAGAGAATAGTAGATTTCGAGGCAAATATATTCCCAAAGCATTCCTTATTCCACCTCTTGACATTTTCTTTAACAAACTTCAACTTTTTGACCACTTTGTACATGGCATTCCCTTTAATACTGACCTGCCACCATTCCTTGATCTTGCTTTCCATATCTGGGTGTTTAGTCCACATTCTCTCAAATCTATAAGGGAATGTCTCCTTCTATTCTTAGCCTCTGCCATGAAGGGTATAGGATAGTGATCCAATCCTACCCTTATATGAGCAAATAAAGAACAAAAGTAAAGATTAAACCAATCTAGGGAGATAAGAGCTCTATCAAGTCTTACCTGAATTAAATCCTAGCCGCTCCTTCTATTAGTCCAGGTAAATTTAACTCCTTGCAACTCCAGGTCATGGAGAGCATTATTATTGATAAAGTCCATTAAGTCCAATCTACTATCCAGATTAGTTTGGCTCCCTCCCTTTTTCTCATTTTCCTTCAAAGGGGTATTGAAGTCCCCCATAGTCACCCAACTATCTTCAACAAACCTACTTCTTAATAAAATAAGTTTATTCCAAAAATCACTTCTGTCAGTCTTAGTGTTAGGAGCATACAAATTAGTTAAGACCCATGAAGTGCTATCTTTCAGATGCTTAAATCTGATACATGCCAAATTGTTGTCTTGAATCAACACTTCTCCTTCAACATTGTTTTTGTTCCAAAAAGTAACAATACCACCCAAGGCATCTTTTGAACTGCCACCACTAACTCCTCCATTATTGAACATCTTCAGACCTTCTACTTTATCTTTTGACATCTTGGTTTCTTGAATCAAAAAAATATATGGGTTTTTGTCTCTAATCATACTTTTTATTAAATGATGTTTGTGAGGATTATTCAATCCTCGAATATTCCAAGAGATGATCTTCATGGTTTTTTAGAAATACCTGCCTCAAAGATGGTTCTTTGAGTGCTATCTGCAATATTCTTTCTTGTTTCCATTGTCCTCTTCTTTGCATTTGAATAATTTCCTGGAGAGGTATGCTGCGCTCCTACATCCGCAAGCCCGCTTCTAGTATTTCTAGTTGATGTGTTGTTATTCTTTTCTTTTGCTTGATCTTTCTTTTATCCTCCGTTGCTTCTTCTTCGTCCTGTTTAGACTCACTCTTTCCCAGTGCCTTTTTAATGTCTTCCTCATCTCCCCATTTTGGCTCTTTATCCTCCGGAAAAGTCAGCTTTACCTTAGCTAGAGAGGCTAATGAGATCTCTGACATCCCTTGATCCAGAATGTTATCAGGTTGAGCATCTTGGATCTAGTCTATTTCTTTTTCTAATTTAGGAGAATTAGAAACTAAGATGAAATTGTATCCTTCCTCTTTATTGTCTTTGGATTGATTGTCTCCATTATTCTCATCATTATCTATGTTTTGCTCTATCTTATCCTCTTTTGTTTCCTCAATTTGGCTGCTAACTTGTGATTTTCTTTCTCCATAATCTGAATCCTTTCCATTCTGCTCCTTCTCCTGATGAGTTATTTTTTCATTGTCTTCTTTCTTCGATTCACTTCCCAACTCTTTGATGAACTCTTCCTCTGTCCTGCCAACCTGGGACTATTTTTCCTGATCTTGATTATTAGAATCTGAAGCTTTCAAAGAGCTGTCTACTTTTTTCCACACTTTAGATTGGGATTGAGGTTTGACCACATTATTAGGACATTTTTTAGCCCAATTCCCAACTTTCTTACAATGAAAGCAAGCAAAAGGGATTGTTTCATAAACAATATTTTGCTTCCATTTCCCAAGTTTAGATTCTATCTCTATCTCCTCTAGCATATCCATTTCGGGCCCAACACCTACACATATCCTAGCATAAATAAGCCTTCTTCTGGATGTCGTGACTAGATCAATAGCAATAAGCTCCCCAAAGGCAATGGCTATTCCTGCAAGCACATCTTCCTCCCAATATTCCATTGGGAGCCCAGGTAGCTTTATCCAGACAGGAACTTAGACCAAATTTTTTTTTTCTTTGCCCGCATTAGAGTACCACTTCTGGATGTACATGATATATTTTGCTATCGCCCGAGAACCAATGCAGAGGATGTTTCTACGATCCTCCTCACAAGAGAAAGAGAAGGACATGCATCCTTTGTTCATAGCTACCACATCTACCTGACCTTTCAAGCTCCACTTCCTCTTAACAAACCCATGAACTACTTTAATATTCGGTCTTGTCCCATAAAATTTACCAATCAAAGTATTTTCCATTATAGCAATATTATGGTCTATGATTTGGTCTAGAAAAGAAATGGTGAACTTTCCCTGAGACACATTCGAGGTATTTTTGTCCGGGGGCAAGGATGACTTACCTTTAGGTTTAACCCCAAACAAAGAGGACCACTTGCCAATGTGTCCATTCGATCCGGGTGCCCCCTTAAGATCCTCTGAGCTCAGCGGGTTCTTGAGATCCTTCCTAGAAGAATCTTTTCCTTCCACAGTATCCTCTGAACCGCTTGTTGTTTGGTGTCCTAGAGCCACTTCCGGTTTTCCGCCTCCCAAATTTAAAATTTGAACCTGTCTGTTGCCACTGCCTCCTGCTATCTGCTCCTCATTTGGTCTTGGACCTCCCCTTGGGTCCCCCAAATCCAAAGGAGCATCAGGATCTTTACCACCTGAGCTCCCCCCTTCCATAGGACTCTCTAAATCTCCTACAACATACCGTCCCAGTGCTGAACTAGAACTTCCGCCCAAAAAAATGTTGGCATTATGTGAATTGGTATGAGGACATAATGATATTGTATGTTGTCATTGATGTCAATATGTGATATGAAGAGAGAACCAGCATATGTGAGAACCGATATATATTCCAAAGTAAAGTGTTATATTTGTTCAAGGTGAATCGACATGTCAAGGTGAACCAACATGTAGTCATGGGAACCAACACATGGAAGCATTGTATGACTATCGGTTGGTAGGTAGTTTCCACCTTAGGATTTTTGGTTGGAGTATCTTAAGCCTATGTGAATCAGTGATCTTTATGTGATGAAGTTAGCATGATAACGAAGAACAGATAGTGTTGCCACATAAGCCTTATGCGCGTGAAGGATCTTGCATAAAGAAGAGTGTTCCTATCTACCTCGGGAATGTGCGAAGTCTGTAAACAATGATAACGTATGATGGGTTATCAGCCGCCATGAAATCGATGGAAAACAAACGATGGAGAATGTCTTGAGATTGGATCAAGACTGTTGCATTCAATACAGTATGATCAACAGTCAAGATTGAACCGTTTGAATTCCTTAACCTAATATGTCTAGGGTTTAGGGTTTATGCTACCAACCTGTCTGTTGTCCTATAAGGTCGATGTTGTGATTCTTTCAGAGTTTGTTGGCAAAAGTTGTGTGTGTGTATCTAAGAGAAGAGATACGTGATTCTTGCTAGACCAGAGGAGAGAAGTCATATCTGCAGAGTGTAAGTGCAGAAGGTGAAGAGGAGCTTAAGTGGATCTGCATTGGCATTGAGTGCTATTATCAGGTCATTGATATACTTGTTGATCTTTAACTACTTCAACAGTTGTGAAATCCCCTAGCAGGGTAGCCTTAACCAGCTTGTTGAAAATCCTCTAACAAGGTAACTCGAAGCTACTGAGTCATTGATATCCTTTAGCTATTGAGTTCTTGAAATCCTCTAACAAGGTACCCTTAACAGGGTTTAACCCTTAACCAGGTATTGTAGCCATCCCTTAACCGGGTGATCCCTAATAGGATCGGTTCCTAACAGAACCTATTGTATCTGTCTTTAACTGGACAAGGCTCCTAACAGAGCGAACTTCCAAAGAGTTCAAAAACAAGCTTGTGGGTATTCATCCCCATTGTGGTTTTTCCCAGTTGGGTTTCCACGTGAAAAATATGTGTGTCATGTGTGATGTTATGATTGTTTTCTGATTAAGTGGTGATGCATGTTGATCTTGCTGTAATATGTACATCTTTGATGGTAGATTGCCTGTTCATGCATTAGAGTGAAATGGGAATGAAGAGTTAGATTATATGAGAAGATAAGTGTCAACCGGTCTTTGCTCATCTTAGTTACATTGGGTTTTGCTGGTTGAACTCTATTGAAGGACCGGTGCTACTGTTTGTCTGTCAGTGCATAAGTGTTAGTTGACAAACCAGTTTAAGGCTGAGTTTTTGCCTGTACCGATTCACCCCTCCCTCTCAGTACCGGTTTGGTACTATTCGTTCATCATTAAGTTATCAATTGGTATCAAAGCATCCTCTAGGTCCTCTGTGTTGTAAGCTTAACCACTTGAGGGAAAGATCCTGTTGTAATGATGAAGAGGGAAGGTCCAAAGTTTAACAAAGAAAATTTCAGTATATGGAAAGACAGAATGAAGATATACATCAGAAGCATGGGTGCTCAACACTGAAGCTATGTTGAGAATCCCTATGTTGCCCCTACCAGTACTCTCACCGATGATCAAAAGAGAGAGATACAGGAGAATGGGCAAGTCATGGAAGCCCTAATCAATAGTTTATCTGATATTGAGTTCATTGATGTCCAAGATAAGGTAAATCCCAAAGAGGTATGGGATGCTCTTGAAAATATCTATGGAGGTGATGAGCACGTAAAACAAGCTAAGGAAGAAAGCCTTAGAGGAAAGTTTGAAGACATGTGAATGATTGAAGGTGAAACCATTCAACAATATGGTATTAGAATCAAAACTGTTGTCAGAGATATCAAGAGTGCAGGTGGTAAAATGGAAGATTCCACTGTGGTAAGCAAAGTCCTGAGATCCCTATTGCCGGTCTATGCAATAAGGGTTGCTGCTATTCAGGAGCTGAGATCAATAGACAAGACTAAGGTATCCTTGGACTCCATCATAGCAAAGTTGACAGCCTATGAGCTAAATAGTTTTGATGGCAGTGTTCAAAAGACTGAATCAACTTTTAGAGCTTCTGCTGTACCATCCAGGAAAGGAAAAGAAGCAAGCACTAGTGGTGAACCAAGACAGAGTAGAGTAATGGATGATGAGGAGTTTCTGCTGGAATTTGAAGCTCTTCTTGCCAGGAAATTTCCAAAAGGAACTGGTAAATACAAAGGTAAGCTCCCTTTGAAATTTTTTTCGTGTAACCGGATAAGACATATTGCTATGAACTGTCCTAATAGTGACAACAAGGATAAACCAGAAAGATTCAGGAAATTCAAAGGAGGAAACCAGAGAAACTGTTTTGCTGCAGTTGATGAAGGTGTCACAGATGAGGAATCAAAAGATGAAGAGAATGAAGACATTGTGTTTGTTGTTGTAAAGGAAGATGTGTCAGACAAGAAGGCTCTTGTCTCCTGCTTTGATAATTCCGATGAGTGGATTATTGACATTTGTTGCTCACACCATATGATTGGTGACTGGAGCAAGTTTCTATCCTTGGAAGGGTATGATGGTGGTGTGGTTCATTTTTGCAATGATGCACCATGTATGGTTAAAGGAAAAGGGTCCATCTCTCTAAATGGAAAGTGTAGTGCTGACAATGTGTATTGGGTTGATGGTCTCAGACACAACCTTCTGAGTGTTGCCCAGCTGAATGACAGTGGCCTCACTCTGGAATTTAAGAATGGAATCTGCAGAATCAAAGGAAAAGATGGTGAATTGGTGGCCACCGGCATGTAGACTAAAGGTAGCCTATTTCATCTAAATGCAAATATAAGTACATGTCTTATGGCTAAGTTTGATGATAGCTAGATATGGCATAGGAGACTTTGCCATGTAAACTTTGATAACATTGTGAAGGCTAGTAAGATCAAGGCAGTTAGAGGGTTGCCAGTGCTAAGAAAATCGGGTAATACCTTGTGCAAAGAGTGTCAATTGGGAAAAATGTCTTCCTCAACCTTTAAAGGTAAATCTTTTACTGCTGACAACTTGATTGATCTTGTGCATACTGATTTGTGTGGTCCTATGAAAACTAGAAGTGTGCAGGGTGATAGGCACTTCATGATTCTCACTGATGATTGCTCAAGAATGATGTGGGTCACATTCTTGAAAGACAAGTCTGAAGCCTTTGTGAAGTTCAAAGCTTTTAGAGCATTAGTGGAGAAGGAAAGTGGTAAAAGGATAAAGTGTCTCAGAACTGATCAAGGAGGGGAATTCACTTCTGGTGAATTCAACAAGTATTGTGAAGAATTTGGCATCAAGAGGCAACTGTCTGCCCCTCAGACTCCACAACAGAATGGCCTAGCAGAGAGGAATAACTGGACTATGGTTGAAGCAGCTAGAACCACTTTGATTCAAGGAAAAGTAGCTCACACCTTTTGGAGAGAAGCAGTAAGCACTGCATTCTACACAATGAACCAGGTACTCATTAAGAAAGGTAAGGATAAAACTCCTTATGAGTATTGGACCTGTAAGACACCTGTGGTTAGCTACTTTAGGTTATTTGGTAGCAAATGTTACATCAAGAGGAGTGAACATCAGGGCAAGTTTGAAGCTAAATGTGATGAGGGAATATTCCTAGGATATTCCACCAATAGTAAAGCTCTCAAGTGTTTCAACAGTAGGACTCAGAGAATTATGGAAAGTATCAATGTGAGAGTTGATGAAACCTCTGAGAAACCAGAAGAAACAGGCAGTGAGCAAGCTGTAAATGAACCAGTTGCAACCTTTTGGGAACCGGTTGTCAGTCAACCAAGTACTAGTAACAGTGTTCCTGAACTGGTGAATGTTGATACTGATGAAGATGAGGATGAAGAGGAAAAGCAAGAAGAACCAGTCAAGACTATTCCTCGGTATGTCAAGCTGAATCATGATCTTAAGCAGATCATAGGAGATAAGGATGTAAGAATCCTTACAAGAAGAAAGATAAGAGAAAACTCATGTTTTATCTTTTAATTTGAGCCTAAGTCATTCCAAGAGGCTCATAAAGATGAAGACTAGATCAAGGAAATGGAAGAGGAACTTGACTAGATAGAGAAAAATGGTACATGGTCCTTGGTACCCAGACCAGAACATAAAAATGTCATTGGTACCAAATGGGTGTTCAGAAACAAGCTGAATGAGGATGGCACAGTGATTAGGAACAAAGCCAGATTGGTGTGCAAAGGATATGCTCAAGAAGAAGGAGAAGACTATGGAGAAAACTTTGCTCCTGTAGCCAGATTGGAAGGAGTTCGTATGCTTCTTGCATATGCAACTTTTAAAGGATTCAAGGTATATCAAATGGATGTAAAATCTGCATTCCTAAATGGTGTACTTGAAGAGGAGGTGTATATAGAGCAACCAGATGGGTTTTCCTTATCTGAAGACAGTGATATGGTGTGCGGGCTACATAAAGCCTTATATGGTCTAAAGCAGGCACCTAGAGCATGGTATGAACTTCTACATTCCCATCTTGTGAAGATTGGATTTGAGAGAACAAGTGAATATAGCAATATCTACTTGAAATCTGAAGGAGATTGGATCTTGATCTGTGAAGTTTTTGTTGATGGCATTATCTTTGGTGTAGATGACAAGATGAGTCATGAGTTTGCTGATGAGATGAAGGAAGAGTTTGAGATGTCACTCATAGGGGAGATTAAGTTCTTCATTGGACTGTAGATCCAACAGATGAAAGATGGAATCTTTCTCACTTAGTCCAAATATGTCAAATAGGTGTTGAAGACCTTTGGCATGGAAGATAGCAAACCGGTTGGTACACCGATGGTGACTGGTTGCAAATTATCAAAAGAGGACGATAACGCATTGGTTGATGAGAAGGAATACCGATCAATGATTGGTAAGTTGCATTATATAGTGCATAGCAGACCAGATATTACACATGCAGTTGGCATTACTGCAAGGTTCCAGAAAAATCCAAGAGAATCCCACTTGGTTGCAATCAAGCGGATTCTTAGGTATCTGAAGGGAACAGTTGATTATGGATTGTGTTACCCATACAGCAATGATTTCAACCTGAAAGTATTCACAGATGCTGATTGGGCAAGTAATGTGGATGATCAGAAAAGCACAACTGGTGGTGCATTCTTTCTCGGTGGTAGACTGGTCTCATGGATGAGTAAGAAGCAGAGCTGTATCTCTCAGTCTACAGCGCAAGCGGAGTATGTTGCAGCTTTCATGAACTACACTCAGACAATCTGGATGAAGCATGTTTTAGATGGCTTCGAAATCCCTCTATCTGAACCGGTAAGTATATTCTATGATAACACAAGTGCTATCAATATTTCAAAGAATCCGGTTTTACATTCTAGAACCAAGCATTTTGAGCTTAAGTATCATTTCTTGAGGGAAAAGGTTCAGAATAAAGAGATTGCACTGGAACATGTTTCCAGTAAGGAGCAGTTAGCAGACATATTCACCAAGCCTCTCCCAAAGACTACATTTGTGTATTTAAGAGGTGAATTGGGGGTACTGCCCCTTCACGAGGTAAATTAAAAGTATTTGTTCCACATCAGTCAGGTATTGCATAGTCAAATTTTTTTGATTGATGTGTTGAAGGATGCTACTCCTCAGGGGGAGGAGCATAATGGAACAGGGATGTTTGTGCCTCCAATTTGGAATTGTTGTCAAAGGGGGAGAAGAAGTTTAACAGAGAAGATATCTGTAGAAATTGGGGAGAAGATGAGTTTGCAGAAAGATATCTTTGTATATTGCCATCAATGCCAGAGGGGGAGATTGTTGGCATTATGTGAACCTGTATGAGGACATAATGATATTGTATGTTGTTATTGATGTCAATATGTGATATGAAGAGAGAACCGACATATGTGAGAACCAGTATATATGCCAAAGTAAAGCGGTATATTTGTTCAAGGTGAACCAGCATGTCAATGTGAACCGACATGTAGTCATGGGAACCGACACATGGAAGCATTGTATGACTACCGGTTGGTAGGTAGTTTCCACCTCAGGATTTCCGGTTGGAGTATCTTAAGCCCGTGTGACTCAATTGGTGATCTTTATGTGATGAAGTTAGCATGATAACGAAGAACATATAGTGTTGCCATGTAAGCCTTGTGTGCGTGAAGGATCTTGCATAAAGAAGAGTGTTCCTATCTACCTCAAGAATGTGCGAAGTCTGTAAATGGTGATAACGTGTGATGGGTTATCAGCCGCCGTGAAATCGGTGGAAAACAAACGATGGAGAATGTCTCGAGATTGGATCAAGACTGTTGCATTCAATACAGTATGATCAACGATCAGGATTGAACCGTTTGAATTCCTTAACCTAACAGGTCTAGGGTTTAGGGTTTATGCTACCAACTTGTCTGTTGTCCTATAAGGTCGATGTTGTGATTCTTTCAGAGTTTGTTGGCAAAAGTTGTGTGTGTGTATCTAAGAGAAGAGATACGTGATTCTTGCCAGACTAGAGGAGAGAAGTCATATCTACAGAGTGTAAGTGCAGAAGGTGAAGAGGAGCTTAAGCGGATCTGCATTGGCATTGAGTGCTATTATCAGGTCATTGATATACCTGTTGACCTTTAACTACTTCAATAGTTATGAAATCCCCTAACAGGGTAGCCTTAACCGGCTTGTTGAAAATCCTCTAACAAGGTAACTTGAAGCTACTGAGTCATTGATATCCTTTATCTATTGAGTTCTTGAAATCCTCTAACAAGGTACCCTTAATAGGGTTTAACCCTTAATCGGGTGATCCCTAACAGCATCGGTTCCTAACAAAACCTATTGTATCTGTCTTTAACTAGACAAGGCTCCTAACAGAGCAGACTTCCAAAGAGTTCAAAAACAAGCTTGTGGGTATTCATCCCCACCGTGGTTTTTCCCAGTTGGGTTTCCACGTGAAAAATCTGTGTGTCATGTGTGATGTTATGATTGTTTTTTGATTAAGTGGTGATGCATGTTGATCTTGTTGTAATATGTACATCTTTGATGGTAGATTGCCTGTTCATGCATTAGAGTGAAATGGGAATGAAGAGTTAGATTATATGAGAAGATAAGTGTCAACTGGTCTTTGCTTGTCTTAGTTACACTGGGTTTTGCCAGTTGAACTTTGTTGAAGGATCGGTGCTGCTGTTTGTTTGTCAGTGCATAAGTGTAGTTGACAAACCAGTTTAAGGCTGAGCTTTTGCTTGTACTGATTCACCCCCCCCTCTCAGTACCAGTTTGGTACTATTCGTTCATCATTAAGTTATCAAAAAATTGAATTTTGGGCACGACCGCTCCCCTTCTCCTCCCCGCTCCCCATCACACTCCTATAATCTATTTGATGGAGGATAGTGTTAAAATATCCTCTTAGTATGATATGTTGGACCTTTTGATTCCTTAGGAATTGCTCGATTTATTGCCATACCAATTTTTTTTGTCTGTGGGGATCGGTCCATATACATTCAAAATGATGAATTCTAGGTTCAAAGTGAGGGATCTTACTTTGCCTACCATCCAGTGCTGCATTCTGGCACTACAAGTGAAAGTAACTGAACTTTTTCTCCATAATATTGCCAGGCCACCTAATGCCTCTACTAAATCCACCATTTCCATCTACCATTGAGTAATATTTCTACCAAATTTGGTTATTTCATCCATGCTAAGTTTTATCTCCTACAACATCACTATATCCAGTAGAGATTTCTTGATATTGTGCTTAATCAAGTGTTGCTTGTTAGGGGTGCCTATGCCCCTAACATTCCATGTCAAAATGTTTATTCCTCTTTGGGGATGGGAAGCTCCTTCCCTGGGCCAAATAGATAAGTTATCTTTGTCTGCCCTTCCACTTCCCCATCCATTCTCCTCTTCTCTAAAAATGATTTCCTCACTCTTCTATTGGTTGAAGGATTACCGCAATTTGAGGTTTTCTTACTACCATCCTCTTGTAGGATACCCCGATCCTCCTTATTGATGTGACTATTATTAAGCTCCATTATGTTTTCCTCCCCTTGTATGTTGATTAATTCATTGATTATAAATCTCTTTTTCTCTTCTTCATTCATCCCTTCCACCACTAGGAACGTGTCATCCATGCCCACTATCTCAACATGATATGCCCTAGTTGAGTTAGATTCCAATATTATCTAGGCCCTCGAGGCATTTTGGGTTTCAGCCCCATTCTCTGCCTTATCATTCCTACCTACACCAGATTGAGGGGTTTGATCGTTGTTAGCTGAAAAATCAAATTTGGATTCGGCTACAATCTCCTCTGCCAACTTGCCCGTCAGATTTTTGATGACATTGTCAAGCTCTTTCTGGATTAATCTCTCATTGTATTTTATAGGTGATCTATTATATTGCCCATCCTAGGGATCTCAACGTCTCTTGAGTACCTAGGTGTCTTACTTCTATCATTTTGACTAGGGGAGGGAGTATTGGTGTCATTAAGTTGGGGCTGAACATTAATTGTGAAACCCCCAATATCCTTAAATCTGGTGTTGACCTCCTCTACTGGAGCCGTTGGTTTAATTCTAGGGTTCTTGGTCCTTCAGAAAGATATGTCCTCAGAGACCGAACCAGAATACCATTATGGTATTAGATCATATTTGCCATCTATTGTTTTTAGAGTTATATTTTTCAATTTGTTAATGTTGGCATCTACATCAATTAGCATTTTAATGTCTAAATCATCTGTCGGATTTTCTTGTAAGCCAATGAATATACCCAGATCATCCCCTATATTAATAAGAATGCTAAGATTCATAAGTTCAATAGGGATGTCTTGAAAAACAACCCATCTAGAGATCGTATCAAAATTATATTTGCTTGCATCAAATCTAGAGTGCCAGTCAATGAATTTAAAGTTGTAACCCTTGAAGAACACATTATCATCATGCAAAAATCTAAATTTCAATGATTCCTCATAACATTCTATGTAGATAAAATTATTTGAGAGGGTAGTAATACTTACCTGGTCATTGAATGAATCTCTCCATCAATTAGCAATGTCAGAGAGGGAATGACCACTGCCACACCATCTAGCAAAGAGACCATGTTTCAAACAATATGCCCTAAGCTTTGAGGTGACACTCAGTGTCAAAATCTGAATACATTCATGAGAGGCAACACTAGGGTTTTGGGACCCTTTTTTGAGTGATGCCCTAGGATCAATATTGTAAAAAAAAAATGGTATCCTTTTGTTAGTTGGCTTAGGTCTAGGATTTCCGGTGCCCATATGTTATTTGGGCTTGCTAAATTCCTTGACACTTGTAGGTTTTAATAAACCCTCCATAGGACCTCTTAGGGGGAGAAAATGGTTTTGGGTCATTTGAATGGGAGGTCGCTGGTTGTTGGGTTCAAGAGCTCTCAATCCCAATGGAATCCTATTTTCCCCCGAAGCAAATGTCGGGGTTGTTGATGTAATAGGAACTGCCCAAATCTGGGGGAGTTCGTTCATCGCCTAAGTTGCCAATATTCTCTCCTCCCTAAGGGTTCTTTTTCTCTTTGCTATCCTCCATGGTTGCTCATGCAGAGGGGGATCCCTTCCAGATGTTGAGGCAATGCCGAAGCTTCTCAGACCGCCAATGCTAGACCTTGTATTTGCATGATCCCCGAAGAATTGCAGAGCCATTGATAATTCAACAAAATCTAAAATTTAAACATAATATTTAGGAAAAAAATAATTTAAATAAATAAAAATATTTATTTAAATGGGGAAAGGCTAGAAGAGGATAAATGAATTAATTAAAAAAATAAATTTTTATTTAATTAATAAAAGGCTTAGGATAAAATAATTAAATAAATAAAATATTTATTTAATCAGTCTAGGACAATTTTAAGTGTCTACATTTTTCCCCTCTTTGAGACAATGTAGCTTGTCGCATTGGCTCAAAGAAGATAAGATAAACTAATACAAAATTTGCCCCAGGATAGGAGTAATATGCCCCCTATGAATTTTTTTCAAAAAAAATACAGTCAATCTCTCGAATGTAGAGGAGATGGAGGAGAGGAGGAGTGAGGAGGATTGTGAGGGGCAGAGGTGGAGGAGGTAAGGATGGAGAACAAGGCAGAGACAAAGGTTGGGGAGAGAGGGTACAAGGCAGACTACTGAGACTAGTGAGAGGGAGAGGGGGAAAACCAACTAGGTTGTACCACAAGCACATGGGCAGGGACAAACATAGGTACATGTATAGGTATAGGTAAAGGTGAAGGTACAAGGATAGGCACAAGGACAAATACAAGATGCCCCTAGATAGGAGTTGAGAGGAGGAGATGGATGAGGGAGCAGGAGGAGGGGATGAGGAGGAGGATGATCTCAGTATGCTGAGAGAGCTCACACAAGGCCAGGTTAATGAGATTGATGATCAAGAGAGAGAGAGGTGATCTGATTGAGGCAATAGCTACAAGAGGCCAGCAATGAGAGAGACCGGGCTATCGAGTGGTGCACAACCATTGAGGATACTCTGAGGATAGCCAGAGTTATGCTCCAAAGGGATATAGGATCAAGATACACATATTGTATCTAGAAGGAGATGAGATCACATACTGGCGGAGTATATATGAGGTTGTGATTCTTCCTCACTGGAGATCAGGTAGCTATAGAAGGGCATCTTGAACTATGACTACGGGTCAAGATAGGAAGAAGGTATCTAGTACAGGTCTGAAATGGCCACCAGCACCACCAACAGGGTCCACAAGTGGGGGTCAATGAGATGGTCCTTTGGGAGCTCAGATTCCATTGAGGCCTACTAGCTCTGATGGAGGGAGTTCATCATAGCTCCCTTGGGTCAATTTTTGTATCAGTTTTGTATGATGATGTAGACACCTTCGGGTGATTTTGTAGTGATATAATTTTGGACATCATTGTATCAAGACACATTATATTTTTTATATATATATGAGATGACCTATTCCTTGTGATGGCTATATGCATATGTATGATCTATGTGATACATTTTCTATGATGCAGTGATGCCTCTCTATGCTTTTATGATGCAATGATTCTATACGACGTTTATACTATGGATGCATGTATATGATTTTATGATGTGTACGATGATTATGATGCTTATGAGATGCAATCTGTATACATGATGTAATGCATTATATTTTTAGGTTAATATTATGCATGATGATGCAAATGTATATGTAATGATGCAAATTTATGCAATATGATGATGATATGTATATGATGTATTAACAAGTGGTGCATGCAGGGTGTGATGCTATTATGATTCCTATATGCATGTGATAAAATGTACTAACATGTGGTCATGTAGATGAAGACTACATGAGATATAAAAATATTTTGGGTGTGTCATTATACTTAGTCATGTGATACCAGACTACACGAGACTCGGGATGAACGATGGAGGACAAAATGGGAAAAGGGGATGGAAGATAGAATATATGGAGGTGATATGAGCTTTTTGTGCTATTATCATCATTGAGCTTTATTATGGAAAATAAGTTATAATGCCCCACTCTACTCACAGTGTCCTCATATCCTTGGACAAGATGTAGTATTACTAAGAGACAATCCACAAATAGCAAAATAGGTGAACATGCCCCATCCTCGCCTTTCTAGTCAAAGACATCTTGGAGATAAAATCTCTAGTCAGAGACATTGTAGAAAAGTTAAAAGACAGGCCACCACAAAAGATAAAACTGAAAGAAAATCAAAGTCTTGACACCAACATAAATTAAATTCCTTAAGTTATTAGTGTTTTTTGCCACAAATGTTATATGTTTGATCTGGTCATAATGTTGTTATCCTGATAAAGGATAGATAATGCTAAAAATTCTAATTGTTGTCAACGTTTGTCGAAAGACTAATCTATTGAAAGCACATTGTTGCTTTTGTCTCATCTGAAATTGACTAAATCCATGAAACTAATACGTTATTATGGAGAAGAATGAAAATTTATTGCGGATTAGTGATGCAAGTGATCTTTTATTATAGATTGTGTTAGAAAAGAAGGAGGAATGAAAAGATGATCCTCCTCAAAACATGCGATGTCCAGGTTCCACTTCCATCACTAGATTTAGAATTTTCCCCTCATTACAGATAGGACCTAATTTATTATTGGTGATAGGGAAGGGTGAAAAAGGTTTATTATGGAAAGTAGATTTTATTAGGGATGGTGAACCAATCTTAAGTAGATCAATAATAAGCCATGATGGAAATGGGCAATTTTTATCATGGATTTAAAGGTTGTGAGTGTGTGCCAATTGTAAGAGTGAGATTGAATCTTGAAGGAGGAAGGAGAAAAATTCTCTACACATGGCACCAATAACCCTGTTTTCACCAAGGTACTTTCTTAGGGTACCACTGAAGTGGTTTTCATCGTTGGACGAATTTATTTCTCTTTACTTTTTTTCAAATTTTTTTAAAATAATTGTGTCACACGATGCCTGTTTTCCAAGTTTTCACCATAGTGACGATTTTTATTTTTTCTAATTTTTTTGTATTTTTGACATTTTTTTATTTTTACTATTTTTTATTAGGATACTCTAAAAAATTATGTGTAAAACCTATGAAGGTGCATGTTGTTGATAAGATCCTCCAAATGTTCTCCTTTAGGAAGTGATAACTGATATGCACTTGATCCATAGACTATTGTGATGACATAGGGCCCAAGCTAACTCGGTTCAAACTTGCCCTTTTTCTCTCCATCTTGCTGATTTTTTGGATTTTCTCTTAGAACTAAGTCACCCACCTCAAATGTGCGAGACTTTACTATGTGATTCTAGATTCGACTCATATGTTGTTGATATTATTTGAGATGATTAAATGTAGTTTGTCTACACTCATCTAACAATTCCAAATCTTGCGAGCGAGAGACCCTGTAGTCTTCATCACTAATAAGATCATGCAAAGAGACCTGTAAAGATGGTAACTTGATCTTGATAGGTAGCATGGATTCTACATAATAGACAAGTGAATAAGGAGTGGCTCTATTAGGTGTGCGAACACGTGTGGTAGGCCCAAAGTGCAAGATTGAGTTGGATATGCCAGTTACAGCTAACGTCATCGACTGTCTTCTTGATGATTTTAAGGATAATTTTGTTGGACGGCTCAGATTGACCATTACCTTGAGGGTAATATGGAGTGGAAAAGAAATGATGAATATGAAATCAGTCACAAAGCTCACGAACATCCTAATTTTTAAAAAGATGACCGTTGTTTGTGATGATAGAAAGGGGGACACTGTATCAAAAAATAATGTAATTGAGGATAAAGGTTGTGATCTATTTTCTAATGACTTGGGTGAGAGGAGTGACCTCAATCCACTTTGTAAAATAATCTATGGTTGTGATGGTGAATTTGTGGCTATTGGAAGAGGAAGGATGAATCTTGCCTATGAGGTCAAGCCCCCATTAACAAAAGGGCCATGGAGTTGCGATTGGTTGAAGTTCTTGTGCTAGTGCATGAATGAGGTCTCCATGAATTCAAAAATGATTACACTTTCTAACAAACTTATATGAGTCCTTTTCCATAGTAGGCTAGTAGTATCCAGTCCTCATAAGTTTCTTGGCTAAGGTCGGTCCACTAGAGTCAACACCACATATACCTTCATGAACCTCACATAAATGCAATCTAAGCTTCGTCACTTTCTAAACATCTAAGGAGAGTACCATCTAGTCTCGGTTGGTAAAGGGTATCGACTAGGATGACATAATGGGAAGATTGGCAAATGAAGGTACGACTTTGATTGTTAGAAAGGTTAGGTGGAAGGATATTGTCACAGAGGTAAGTGAAAATTCTACTGTACCAAAGAGAATCGAGACCAATGACACATCATTTTAGTGATCTTATACAAGGGGACCAAGAGATTATACACCAAGAACTCATTGCGGGTCTCATTTTGAGGCATGTCGATCAAAGAAGCAATAGTAGCCATGGCATCGATAGCTTGATTATTATCTCTTGGAATTTATTCAAAGACTATCTGTCTGAAGTATTGCTTGAAATCATCCACCATTTTCTTATATGGTATTAAATTCTCATATTTAGTTTGGTAGTCATCATTTTCTTGGTGAATCACAAGTTGAAAGTCCCCAAAAATGCGGAGTTCCTGAATCTTCCACTAAACTGCGATTCATAGACCTGTTGTTAATGCCTCATATTTTGTTGTGTTGTTGGGACATGAGAATGATAATCTATATGATTTAGGAACAAAATCCCCTTGAGTTGTGATAAAGAGGATACCTATTCATGTGCCATGTTGTGTGTATGAACCATCAAAATATTGTTGAACACAATGTACCACTGAGAGGGGGCTGAATCAGCGGTTTCCAAAAAATCTTTCACCTTTTGATCCTAAGAGTGAGTACTAGTTAGCTAATTAAACACAAGTAAACCTACCGGTGAGATAATGCAAGACTTCACAATGCAATCACACAAAGGCACATCACATGACATCGGTATATACGAGGAAAACCCAAGATGGCAAAAACCTCAGTGAGAAATTATTGGAGTCTACTACTCCAATCCAGCCTCACAATGAGAATTTGATTACAATGTTTAGGGAACCAACCCAAGGAGCACCAACCCTTGATTTAGGGCACCAACCCAAGGAGCACCAACCTCTGATTTAGTGAACCAACCCAAGGAGAGCCAACCCTTGCATTGAGCTCCAACTCAGTGAGATACAAAAGATTAAATTAATATAATGATTATAATTTGGTTACAAATGGATTTTGTAACCTCACAGATAAGTCTCTTCGTCAGTCCACCTCTGCTCTACTCTCTGTCGCTTCTCTTCTTACCTTCTTTAACTCTTCCTTTATTTTGCCTCTGCCTTGTCTTCTCTCTTCTCACTCTCTTCCTCTGCTCAACTCTTCTCACTATAGCTTCCTTACCGGTTCAAGATCTACCAGTTGTCTGCCTTTCTACATGGTTACCGGTTGCTTCCATAGTACCGGTTAAACCCTGCTCAATCCTTGCCTGCTACTGCTTCTTTCCTACTACTACTTCTTTCCTATCAGTTCAAATACTATCGGTTGTCTTGACTGATGCACTTCTCGTAGCTTACCAGAATCTGAGACCTTTACCGGTTAATCCCTTGCTAAGCCTTCTTACCGGTCACACCTCCAAATGCTTAGTTGCTTAACACTCACAGTTGAATCAACTCTTTTCTTTCAAGTGACATTACACCTTCTGGCAACATCCTCCCATAGCATCCTTTCATTGATTTTGACTTACATATTTATTAGCAAGTCTTCCTGTTGAAAACCAATTCAAAATTCAAGCGGTTAGGGTTTCTTCATCGACCTCGAGGCCAACCAAATCCAATCAGATCTCCTTCCAGAGATCAACAACTTGCAACAAATCAATCAAGATCTACCAATCTTGCGGCTTCCAATACACATTTTCTAAGTTTAGCAAACATAGACAGTCTGTCAGAAAGGCACTTGGTCAATCACCATAAATGGTCAACATATTGCATCACCAAGCTCATTCTGCACTTGGACATTTCGCATTGATTGATGCCTCCCTTCAATCACCTCTATTTGACCTTCCTCGAGCCATACACCTCTGCAACACATTTCATGATTTACGGGGTCTGCATTTAATGTCGACCAACATTGCAACAACCTCGTCGGTACACACACCATCTAGTACTACATGCATGCCCACTAATTCAACTCCACGTGGCTCCTTTTTGGACATCCACCTTAGCTCACTATGTCGATCCAACATGGTCACCGACCAATTTCACACAATCGGTGTATGCTTCATACTACCAGTCCCTCTTTGCCTACTGGTTCTCTTACCCTGCCGATATATATCACCTTGTTGGTTAATCTTCATACCTTCACCTTCATTGTTCAGGTGGATCATGTTAGCCTGATCATCATTCATGTTGGTCCTCAGTAGAAATCTCGGATTACTCATCATGGGCATCATCATCAGACTAAGAGTACTTCACTTTTGTCTCTCAGTCCTCTTGGCAGTATGTTGGTATCCTCCTTCTTTACTAATTGGCATGTTTCTGCCTTCATACCCGTAGTGTGTATGATATCTTCATGCCATCCATCTCCAACTATTATGCATTTGTGGCAACATCACTTTCCATATGCATATCGGTAACTCCATATGTGCAACTGCAAAGCCTCATCTTCATTTGACTAGTTCTCTTCTCAACCGGTTTGCCAAGGAGGAAAACTCACCATTTTAACTCTTCCTTCTCTACCTCGGTAGCATATCATGTCTTCACATGTTGATCCGGTGCACATCTCTGATCTCAACCTTAGGGGGCTTCCTCATTTTCTACATTACTCATCTGATCTATGCTTCCAATTACTCACCTTTGCTTACTCTATCTTATCTTAGAGAGTTGTAATGCATTCCATGCATGTTAGAAGACAAGCCAAGTAATTATCACATACCGGTAGAAGTGAATCCTTGTCTCCTAGGGGCCAATGATAGGAGAGAATCACTTATCAACATAATGTGCTCTTCTTCTTCCAGTGTTGCACTAATATGACCTCCTTGTGTGAGAAGATACATCTCCTACACATAACTTGATAGTATCTACCTTACTAACTTGCAGCAGTCCAAACTCTGTCAGTCATATCACCATCTTGTGATGACCCAGTCTTCCGGTGGGAGTACTATAGTTTTAGATCCACCTGCATACCGGTTCTGCACTTCATTATTAGCTCACCCTACTAACTTGTCTGGCACATGCTTACCTATTGGCAACATCTTAATGCCAATACATTACTTTACTAGTCATCATACCATACCAGTCTTCACTACTTGTCATCAACACAAGCCAACACTAACTTGTGTACTAGTGATCTGCAATACTAGTTGACATCAAGGATAACAATACACTTCAACCTCCCATACTGGTTACCATACAATACCGGTTGACATCAATGACAACACAATGCCAAAAATCTCCCCCTTTGGAATTGATGTCAATACATGTAGTATCTGGTATACTACAGATCCTTTCTCCCCCTTTGACAACAATGGAAAAGGGTCTTGACATCCGGTAAATTGCAATCTCTCTCTTCTCTTTTTACCACTATGCTCTGCAACCTCTCAACTAGCAACACTTGAACCGGAGAGATGACACTAATCTATTTGACATATTCTCCCCATGTGTAGGTAAGTCACATCTTGTTCACATCTCCCTGTATACTGGTCCACAATGCATTAGCAATGACACCTGATCTCCTCTTATGTCAAGTGTATCGGATACCAATCATAAAATATGACCGTGAACACCCCCTGAATCACAACTCTCTGGTCTTCATTTTTTGTCAAGTCCTAAACTAATACCCCAACTGCACTTTGTACTGGTGGAAGTGAGCATCTATAAATGCTAATGGTCAACCTTTCACTTCCATGACATCCATCCCATCTTTGTGATATGATTTTACTTGACCACATTGCCAACTCATATAGTCTTCATGTCAACTCTCACACTGGTTGACATCATAATGTCTCATACACATGGGATTGGCTACTGGTCCAACACAAATTCATTAAGGACAATTTCTAATATCATCAAAGACATAAATTCATCTGTCTAGGCCACCGGAGCCACTGCAACACAACTAGAACATATTGACTCATATATTCTTCAATACTGGTAACTGTCCCTACTAGCAACATACTGCACATGTCAATTCATTGTACCAATCCAATATCTTTGCTAATATGCTTTGTCCATTGGCTCTCCTTTCGGCGTCACATCCCACTTTGACACTTGCAACAATGATCCATCTTGCCTGTGTGAATGTGTAGCCAAGATACTAATTGCACACACTTTTTCATCTCAACTTCTCCCTCATGTCGGTAACTTCTTGTCCTTAATCTTTGTCCTTCTCAACACTCGGGGTGAATGATCTAATCAACATGTAGCTCCCCCTCAGGATCTGCATCTCCTTTAAACTTTAAGAGATATCACTTGTGCATTGAATACACAGTGTCGGTCCATGGTCATGTTCTCTTCCTTCTTCCTCCATACCTGTTTGGACTCCTTCCTCTTCTCATTTGTAGCCTTTGGAGCAGATCTCATCTTCTTCTGCTAATAGGTCTTTGCTTTACCAGGTTTTGTAGTATGACAAGATACATTGCTATAGAAGCATATTGCATTCATCCCAACTGGATGATTGGAAGACCTTCTATTAGACTGGTTTGATCTTCTTCTCAGGGTCATGCCATTGTAACCTACTACCGGTTTCAACTGATATCTTGATCTTGTAGGAGCATTTCACCTTTGGGCATAGTTGTTATGCCTGCTGTCATGTGCATGAATCATCTTCTTCCTGCACTCATTACTTCTATGACCAGATCCAATGTAGTTATAACATATATAATTTATATTTCTTGAAGCAATAAATGGACTCTGGTTAGGATAATCGAGAGTGGTCTTATGCATGTTTCTACATTCTAATGTTCTATGCCCAAATGCATTACATCTTTTACAAACTGAATTGCTATTCCTAGGAAAAACACTTTTTTTATTCCTAGACATCATTTTGCATTTATCTGCCCTATGGCCATATCCTTTACAAGCAAAACAGTAACTGGAGAATGGAGACATATTACTTACAAATTCATTCTTCCAAACATGATGTGATATGTCCAGTTTGGCTTCTCCACTCATGCTTCTTTGGGGTGTTGCATCTTTTTGTTTTCCACTGGTGGGGAGTCTCTTAGGCTGCCTTCTTGCATTCTTATTTCCGGGGAACCTATCTTCTCTTAGCTCTCTTTTTCTTTTAGGGTCTGCATTATTTCTTCTTGCTGCACCGGTCTTCATCTTTCGCCTCATGTCCTCACCGATTGTGATTAGGTCAACCTTCTTTCTTGGTGCACTTTGGACTGTGAAGGTTTGACCCTTATTATCTCCATTAGAGGAAACAAACTGAATGTCCTTGTGAGAGACATCCATGCTTGTGGAGCATTCATTGACAACATATCCTAATCCTCTGGTATCCTTGGAGTGTTTTTGTTTGCACAACATTTTTTCCAAGGCCTCAGTGCTGCCACCATACCAGATCCTTACCCTGAGCTCATCTTGACATTTCTCAAGGTCTTTCTTGATGCTCTCTCTTTCTCCTTTTAGGTCCTGACATTCATTGTCCTTTATCTCCACTTCTAGCTGCAACTTCTCACATCTTTTCTCTTTGGCATCCAATACTGATTTTAAATCATGATCCATACCTTTGGCCTCTTCAAGTTTAGTTATCAACAAGTTGATGTTCTTGTTTGATTCCTCAAGCCAAATTCTCAACTAACTGCATTCATCATGAACTAATTTTTCATAATTCTTAAATTCATTTTTAACATTTTGCAGCTCTTCTAGTGCACTTACCAGTTTACCTTCAAGGTCAACTTTGACTTCATCTTCACTATCACTCTCAAATCCATCTTGCCAGTAAGAGTGATCTGCATGATTACTCTCTAATGTGTGCTTCACATATTCTAATTCTTGAGCCATAAAGAGGTGGGTTCCTTCTTCATCATTTCTACTGCAATAGTTGGTTGATCTATCTTCATCATCTGCACGTGTTTGTTTCATTGATCTTCTTGCTTCCATAAACCGGTTCTACAGTGCTAGGTTCATTACCATAAAACTTCTTCATCCTGTCCCACAAAATATTTGTCAATTTGCATATGTACACCTATAAGGAAACATCATCCGGTAGCCCACAAAGTATAGCCTTCATTGCTTCATCATTATACCAGTATCTTCTTTCTACTTCTGAACTGGTGGGAGGATTGACATGACTAGGGAGACCATTAACAACTGACATCCAAATGTCATATCCTAAAGAGGATAGACAGACTTCCATTTTGTAACACCAAATGGAATAATTAGACCCATTAAACACTGGAGCTAGGATTGACTCAAACTTAACCATTGTGTCCTAATACCAGAATCTACCCAAGTTGGAGAAAGCTTATCTGTTGAGAACCTAGGCTCTGATACCAATTGTTGAACACAATGTACCACTGAGAGGGGGGTGAATCAGTAATTTCCAAAAACTTTTTCACCTTTTGATCCTAAGAGTGAGTACCTGTTAGCTAAGTAAACACAAGTAAACCTACCAGTGAGATAATGCAAGACTTCACAATGCAATCACATAAAGGCTCATCACATGACACCGATATATATGAGGAAAAACCAAGATGGGAAAAACCTCAATGAGAAAAGTTGTTGGAGTCTACTGCTCCAACCTTCCTCACAATGAGAATCTGATTACAATGTTTAGTGCACCAACCCAAGGAGCACCAACCCAAGGAGCACCAACCCAAGGAGCATCAACCCCTAATTTTGATGGACTTGAAAAGCACTAAGAGGGGGGGGGGGGTGAATCAGTGACACCAAATAAAACACTACTTCAAACAGTAACTAGTAGATGAACTTAATCAAGCATTTAAACAAAATACATGCTATCCAAAATGATATAACAACATCCACAAAAGTAAAACATCCACCATAACACAAGTGTTTATATGTGGAAAACCCAAATAGGTAAAAATCACGGTGAGATGGAACTCACAAGTTAATTATCTGCAGTAATAGATATCTGACCGGTTAAGGTCTTACAAAGTGCTCTGCTAGGAGAGAATCTTGTTAGAGATTCCAAGCTTGATTAGAATCTTGTACCCTGTTAGGAGTAACCTTGCTAGAGGATTTGAGAATCCAAACTAATGGATCACCTTGTTAGAGAATTTGTACAATGAAGCTTGTTAGAGCTTACCCGGTTAGGGGATTTGATTCTGTTGTAATGATTAGAAAACAAAAAGAATGGTTTGATCTATTCTGAGTAGCACAATATTTGCTTGATCAGATCATTTTAAGTACATTCAACACTGCTCTTCATCTTAACACTTATCGCTCTTCAACAAAAACTTTCACTCTTTATGCATATCAATATTAGCATAACATCATTCTCTATCACTATCAGTTTCAAATGATTCACTAAGATGTCTTTAAATAGACATTCAAATCTTATGTTAGCCTAAGGAAATCAAAACACAATTTCCTAGGCGTAGTGTATCTAGACAAGTAATCATAACTCATCACAAAAATGACCGCCAAGAAAACGGTGCTGGTAACTTATCACAAAATCAAATTTCAGTTAGAATAGTCAATACTGGTTGGAACAAAACATGTGATCCGTTATCCTGGAATCTTTCACTTGATCTCCATCTTCATCTTCATCTTCATTTTGATGCCAAATTAGTGTAGCCATAGGTTATCTCTTAAGCACATACCGGTTGACACAGAGTACCAGTTAGAGATAAACCTTAAACATACCAATTGACAGTGTAAACCAATTAAAGTTACACCGGTAGTCAATGTAATCATATGTGTGTCTGAGAGTGTTTCATCAATGACAACAAGTGATGAATACATTACAATCATCATCAAGCCAATAGATTTAGGGCACCAACCCCTGCACTAAGCTCCAACTCAGTGAAATACAAAATATAATATCAATACAATGATTATAATCTGGTTACAGATGGATTTTGTAACCTCACAGATAAGTCTCTTCGCTAGTCCACCTCTTCTCTACTCTCTGTTGGTTCTCTTCTTACCTTCTTTAACTCTTCCTTTATTTGGTCTCTACCTTGTCTTCTCTCTTCTCACTCTCTTCCTCTGCTAACCTTTGCTCACTGCAACTCCCTTAGCAATTCAAGCTCTACCGGTTGTCTGCCTTTCCACTTGGTTATTGGTTGCTTCCACAGTACCGGTTAAACCCTTCTCAATCCTTGCCTATTGTTGCTTCTTTCCCACTGCTACTTCTTTCCTGCCAGTTCAAACACTACTGGTTGTCTTGACTAATGCACTTCTTGCAACTTATCAAAATCTCAGACCTTTGACAGCTAATCCCTTGCTAAGCCTTCTTTGTACCTCCAAATGCTCAGTTGCTTAACTCTCACAGTTGAATCAACTCTTTTCTTTCAAGTGACATTACATCTTCTGGTAGCATCCTGCCATAGCATCCTTTCATTGATTTTGACTTGCATATTTATAAGTAAGTTTTCCTTCCAAAAACCAATTCAAAATTCAGGCAGTTAGGGTTTCTTCATCGATCTCGAGGCAAACCAAATCCAATCAGATCTCCTTCTAGAGATCTACCACCTGCAACAAATCAATCAATCTCCGCTAATCTCACAACTTCCAATACACATTTTCTAAGTTTAGCAAACATAGATAGTCTGTCAGAAAGGCACTTAGTCAATCACCATAAATGGTTCAGCAGATTGGATCACCAACCTCGTTCTGCACTTGGACATTTTGCATCGATCGATGCCTTCCTTCGATCACCTCTGTTTGACCTTCCTCAAGCTGCACACCTCTACAACACATCCCATGATTTATGGGGTCTACATTTAATGTCGACCAACATTGCAACAACCTCATCGGTACACACCATCTACTACTACATGCATGTTCTCTACCTTGACTCCACGTGGCTCCTTTGTCGACATCCACCTTAGCTCACTATATTGATCCAACATGGTCACCAACCAACTACACACAACTAGTGTATGCTTCATACTATCAGTCCCTCTTTGTCTACCAATTCTCTAACCCTATCGATGTATCTTGCCTTGTTGGTTAACCTTCATACCTTCACCTTCCCTATGCTGGTGGATCATGTCAGGCCGGTCATCAATCATGCCATTCCTTAGCAACAATCTCAGATGACTCATCATGTAAATCTTTATTAGACTGAGAGCACTTCACTTTTGTCTCTCAGTCCTCTTGGCAGTATGTTGATATCCTCCTTATTTACCAATTGGCATGTTTCTGCCTTCATACATGTAGTGTGCATGATATCTTCATGCCATCCATCTCCAACTATTATGCATCTATGGCAACATCACTTTCCATCTGCATACCGGTAACTCCATGTGTGCAATTGCAGAGCCTCATCTTCATTTGACTGGTTCTCTTCTCAACCGGTTTGCTAAGGAGACAAACTCACCATCTTAACTCTTCCTTCTCTGCCCCGGTAGCACATCATGTCTTCACATGCTGATTTGATGCACATCTCCGATCTTAACCTCAGGGGGCTTCCTCATCTTCTACATTACTCATCTGGTCTATACATCCAATTACCTGCCTTTTCTTACTATGTCTTAGCTTAGTGAGTCATAATGCATTCCATGCATGTTAGGAGATAAGCCAAGTAATTACCACATATCGGTAGAAGTGAATCCTTGTTTCCTACAAGCCAATGACAAGAAAGAATCAGTTATCAACATTTTGTGCTCTTCTCCTTCTGATGTTGCACTAATATGACCTCCTTGTGTGGGGAGATACATCTCCTACACTTAACCCGATAGACATCCCCTTTATCTACCTTACTAACTTGCAACAGTCTAAACTCTGTCGATCATATCACCATCCTGTGATGACCTAGTCTTCCAATGGGAGTCCTACAATTTCACATCCACCTGCATATCGGTTCTGCACTTCATCATTAGCTCACCCTACTAACTTGTTGGGCATATGCTTACCGGTTGGCAACATCTCAATGCCAACACTTTACTTTACTAGTCATCATACCATACCGGTCTTCAATACTTGTCATCAACACAAGCCAACACTAACTTGTGTACAGATGATTTTCAATACTAGTTGACATCAAGGATAAAAATATACTTCAACCTCCCATACTGGTTACCATACAATACCCGTTGACATTAATGACAACACAATGCCAACAAATATAACTGCCAAGGGTTTGATTTTGTCACTGTAAAGATGGATTCATCTGGGAATTCTAAGATAATAGGAGTGTTGTCAATCATAGGTGCATCTACTAGCCAATCTTTAATGGCTTGTCCCTTAATTGCTTTTCTATTGACATATTTAATATAAAACCCGCTCAAAATCATGACCCATTTAGCCAATCTGGTTGTGAGTATTGCCTTGTTGAGAAGGTATTTTAGTGGATCAATTCTCACAACAAGCTTTGGTTGGTGAGTAAACATGTAATGACGCAATTTTATAAAGCAAAAACTACAACAAGACATGTCTACTCAATTGAAGTATAGTTAAGCTCATAAACAACTAGCATGCGACTAATGTAGTATATAGCTTGTTCTTTGCCATTATGATATTATTGTGCCAAGAGTGCCCCCAGTGTTGTTTGTGTAGATGATATGTAAAGTAATAGGGGTTTTCCTTGAATCAGTGGCATCAATATTGGTGGATTTAGGAGATAGTCTTTGAGAATATGAAAGGCTTGTTGACACTTATCATCCCATTTGAATTTAATGTTTTTATGAAGTAGATGCTGAAAATGATGGCATTTATCTACAAGTTGTGCAATGAATGTGCATATTGATTGAAGTATTCACTGTAGAGATTGAAGTTGGCTGATGTTCTTCGAAGATGGCATCTCTAATATGGCTCTGACCTTAGTTGGATGTGCTTCAATACCCTATTGTGAAACAATGTATCCAAGGAGTTTCCCAGAGGTCACCCCAAAGACACACTTGGGATTTAATTTGACTTTGTACTTTTCCAAACGTTCAAAAACTACTAATAAAATATCCAAATGTGCTTCCCTTGTGACTGATTTGCCCAAGAGATCATCAGCATAGTCTTCCATAGTAACATGCACAAGATCATGAAACATGGTTTTCATGACTCTTTAATATGTTGCACCTACATTCTTTAATCCAAAGGGCATGACGTTCCATCAAAAGGTACCCTAAGTACATGTAAATCTTGTTTTATGTTTGATCTTTTTGTGCTATTTTGATCTGATTATACACAGAGAATCCATCCATTAGCAATAGCATTGCATGACCCGCTATGAGATCAACAATTCAATCAATGTTTGGCAATGGAAAATCATCTTTGGGAAAATATTTATTGATATCTCTGAAGTCTATACATATTCTGATTATGTGGTTTGGTTTGCTGATAGGTACAAGATTAGAAATCCACTCAGGGTAGTTAATTGTTCTGATGAAGCCAACATCCAATAGTTTCTCTAGTTCCACTTTTACCAATAGTACCACTTGTGGATGCATCTTGCAGAGTTTTTTTTTTACCAGCTTGGTGCCTGGAGTAATTGTCAAGTGATGCATAACTAGACCAGGATCCAATCTAGGCATGTCAACGTATGATCATATAAAGTTGATTTGTCGGTCTGTGATTGGTATTTCAATTTCTGTCAAAGACTATGCTAGTAAGATGTTGTGTGGTACCTCTATTGTCCCAATAGTTGTCTTGATGATGATTTTTCATCATATGATGTCATGAGGAGAGTATCAAACCTTCCGTCCTTAGGTGCCTCAAAGAGGTTTTCACCGTTGGATGTGTCCTTTCTTTTAAATTTTTTTAGGGTCAAATACCACAATGTGGTTTTCACCATAAGACCCATTATTTGTTTTTATTTTTATACTTTTGCAACTGGAAGGTTTGGTACCCTCTTCAATATATGCCATGCTATCAAGTTCTATGACGTATCCTACTTTGTGGTCCCCAAGGGGAAGATCATCTCATATGTCAAGGTAATCAATAAAGGCCTCATCAATTTAGAATGTGTCAAGTCATGGAGGTCTTTATTGGTTCCAGTCAATGAGTTGCAAATGAATGAGGGAAAGGCCATTGGTTTGTTCAAAGTTAGTAGGTGTGAGGGTATAGACACAAGAGTCTTTGGGTATTTCAATAAAATAATCAAGGTCATCTCCAGTACTCTCCTCATTAGTCTCGATTGTAAACAAATCCAAATCAACATCACTAGAAGGACACTTAGCAACAAGAGCCTTCACTTTTTGTAGTTTTGACCTATAACCTCAACATGTAGAGGGTTTAGGATCCTAAAATGTTTTTATCCATGGTTCTCCACTGTCTTTCTTTTCTTGAGATATAGAATCAGATGATGATTTTTGACCAACTCTATATTGCTTTCTAAATTTCTCTTATTCAGTGGGTTCACCTGGTTCTCTGAATGTTTCTATAAGCTCATTGTCACTGGATGACTTGTTTAAACCTCGTTCCCATTCATCGGAGTCTGTGGAATAGATTTTTCTTGTTGTTGGTCATTAGTGGAGGTAGAATATATGATTTTTAATATTGTTTGAGAATCAAGAGCACTTAATCTCAATGGTGTAAAACCAAGTCCTTAGGTGTGCTGCTTCTTTGGTAATAACTTTGGTCGCAACGACTCAACAAAACCTTTCTTTTGTATCCCAAGAGAGACTTTTCCATCATATCCCATCTTATGCAAGAATTTAGAACCTTTTCCATAGTTCTCACATGGTATTATGATGTGATCTTAATTAGATTCTCCTTTAGGTTCCTTATAAAGCATTTCATAAATATCCTCTTCTTTCATCTCACCCCATTTTTTGAACGTAGTGGGATCCCATTTTATGATAATTACAAATACTTTCTTTGAAGGATGTGGTTGTTTATAGTCCTTAGGATAATCCATTAGTTGTATTAAGTACATAGTTTGGTTCAATTTGTACTCTCCCATTCCTTTGTCTTTATATTTTCCTTTAAATTCTCCTTGTTTTGATGTGGAGGCTTTCAATGATTATGGATCAACATATGCTGAAGATGGATTTGCCTCTCTATTTATTGGGACTATCACATCTGGTCATGATCATAGTTTTTTGCAATATATGAATGGGTTTGGATCGCCTTTGACTGTCACTTCAACTCCATTGTGTGAAAACTTGATACATTGGTGATATGTTGATGATCATGCTGTCATTTCGTGTATCCATGGACATCCCAAAAGTATGTTGTATGTGAGATCAAGGTCAAGGACTTGGAAAATCATATCCTTTGTCACTAGCCCAATGCTTAAAGGTAGGGTGATTGTTCCTTTAGATGAGCTTTCCTCATCATCATATGATTTTATGGTGATCTTATTTCTTAAATCCATAATTTGTTCAAAGTATCCCAATTATTTTCAATGTGAAAATGTTTAGGCCTGCTCCTCCATCTATCAAGACTCATTTAATGTGGTTTTTATGGAGAAAGGCTTCAATATGGAGGGGTACATTGTGTGGTTGACATGGGGATGCACCATCAGCTTCTTTAAATGTGAGGCAATGTGGAGTGGAAAGGTATCCCACCATGGCTTGAAACTAGTCCACATTCAGATAAGTGGGAATAGAGGTTTCTCTCAATGCTTTGTCAAGAATAACCTTATGTGAAGGGGCGATGCACGAAAACTCAGGAATAGAGATAAGGGTAAGTGTCTTCCCTAACTGGTCTATAAGTTCATACTCATTCTTGGTAGATGATAAAGTTGTGGTATTGGATGGAACACCTTTCAAGGTGACTTTACCTTGTCGAGTTATAACATTGCATTCAGGATTTTGGTCATTAGATGATGAAGATGATGGTCTAATGCCTTTCAAAATAACTTTACCCCTTTGGGAAGAACCCTAGGGATTTTTATCCTTTAAGATAATGGTAGACATATGATTTCCATTGAAATATGGTTGACTATATAATCATATGATGTGGTAGTATAATTGGAATTATTATCTGTCTTAGGAGTTTTTCCTTCGTCATGTTTTGGGAATGGTTCCTTAAACATCACATGTTCCTCATTGAAAGTGTGACCATAAACTTCTATGTCACCCTTGTCAATAATATCTTGTATGATGTTTTTAAATCTATGACAATTGCTATTCTTATGTCATTTGCTGTTGTGATACTCACAAAACTCATCATCATTCCACCAAGCAGGTTTTACCTTTGGTTCATATGGTGGATTGTTTGGTATTGAACTATAAGGTTATTTGCAACTAATCCAATGGAGCTTATTTTCTTGGAGGCTTTTATGGCCTTTATGCATTCACTTGATTATTGGAATTAGATGAATTTGCATCGGGGAAAGTTATCTTCAGTTTTACCACATTTTTATTTACTACCCCATTGTTAACAATATTTTTGTTCTTGTTCCAAAAGCGGGGTTTTTCTTTCCCATGTGATTCATCTTTATTTTCCTTGAATAGATTAATGATACCTTGTTTAATAAGGAATTTCTCAACTGCCAATCCCTTTTCAATGAGTTCTTTAAAAGTAGACAAACAAGCTTTTCTTAGTTCATATCCAATGTCCTTGTTGACATTTTGAGTGAACATTTCAACCATTTTTTTTCGTGGGATATCACAAGAGCATCGAATAGCCAAACTTCTCATCAACTATAAGAATGATGCAAAGGGCTCTCCATTTTTCTGCCTAGTATTACACAAAGTAGTCACCGACACATTCATTTCAATATTGTATGAGAAGTGTTGTATGAAAGCTTCTCCCAAATCACCTCATGATTTGATTCTAGGCAACACTTGCAAAATCCATTCCATGGATTGTCCACCTAAAATTTGTGAAAATAGTCACATCAAATATGTTTCTTCTCTTGCTACCTTAATGCAAGTTGTGAAAACTCTCTTATATGTGCCTTAGGATCTCCCTTGCCTCTATACTTGTCAAATTTTGGTGTCACAAAATGAGGAGGAAATGGAGGCACCAGTATAGTTTTGTCAAATGGATACAAACATATGTCTTTCATTGTGTAGTCTTGTTTTGGTGAATGCATATCTACCATTTGTTTTTTCAAATCCTTGATTTGCTATTGTAAGTCATTTCTAGGTGGTGTCTTATCTCTTTGAGTTAGTATGATGCTTGAGCCATTGTGTGGAGGATGAGGGATATGATGCATGTATGGGTGATATTTATCATAGATATGCTCATATGGAGGGGAAACATAATTGTAGTTAGCATATGGACTACTTGGTATGGTGTTAAAATGAGGATCACTATGTCTAGGTTGATTGTATATGTCATGACCATGACGATAAAAGGTATCATAAGAATGATCTTGAGTATTATCACCAAATTTGATACAAGGTCTCCTTGTGTCATGATTTTGTATGTTCCCTTGGGTATAATTATATGTATTGGCATGATCTTGGATATTATCTTGTTGATTGGCATGTGTATTAGCATTTCTTCACCATTAGAGAGGATGACTGCGAGGTTGTTCATCAAAGTTTCTAGCAAAATTGGTATGAGAATGAGTGTTGGTGACTTATGGTTTTTGAAACAAAGATGAGCGTGACTCATGCATGAGACGTTCTCTCTTATTACCACCATTATATTCTCTAGGATTTGCATTTGCTTGATTCATTTAATTTGGATCCTCTTCTAGAATTTGTGACACATCAAAATATGGGGTAGTCTTGCTCCACTTTGTGCAAAAACTTGTAAGAAGTGTTGATGATCCCTTCTCAATATTTATTCAACCATTCTATTGAACCTTGGATCTATTACAGTCTCTTCAATGTCTGCAAAAGTGATGGATTCATTGTCATTTTCATTGTTATTCTTATTTTTTGGTGGATTACTGTGATTTTCAAATGGGTTGTAAAATTAATCTCCTTCAAACTCATAGTTACTCATGTTGAGAGATCTTAGAGCTTCCTCGACTTCTCTTCTAGACCTTTGTGAATGGGTTTCAACCATGAACAAAACTTTAGCTAAAAAATGAGGGATGGAAGAAAATGTGAAGACTATGGGAGACCAAGAGAGATTATGAGATGGTAAAGAATCTAGGGTTGTCTTGAAATGTCCAAAAGTGTATGTCCAATATAAGTGTGATCTAAATCAAGGTGTGGCTTCCAAAGATATGATATATCTCTTGATGAGGTAAGTTGACCTTAACTAAATATAGCCAAATGGAACCCAAGATGATAGATCTGATGTAGGAAGCATCTAGTGATATGTTGGAGTATGTTTGCAAGATAGGATGAGGACCACTAAAAAACCTTTTGACTCTTGTTGGAAAGTATGTATAGGGACTACAAATGATGACTGAAATGATTGAAAATGTGTGACAAAGTCATGATAAATATTGGTTGACTAAAAATGAAGCCTTAGGGGAAGCTGCCTTAGATGCTCTTTGATATCAAAACACAGACGTGTCGTGAGTTCATAGATGTGGAAATAACCCTCTTAAACACAATTTTACAATGTACAAACACATGTTCCACTATTGGTAATTTAATCTTAGTATTGATACAAAAACATGATTCTTCTCTGCACAAACACGGTTTTAGAACACACATGTTCAATCCAACATAGACACAGTTTAACCTCTATTGATAAATTTTTCAAGTTTGATATGCAAATACCAATATGCGGTGTTGTTCTGTGTAGATGTGATTTCAAGTCTTAGATAAGCACTAAGAACAAACATGGACGTGACTAGAAAGATCAAATACACGCTGGAAGCAGATGCATGCATGTTTTTGACAAATTTCTACAATTCTATCCAATTTTTTCAATTGTTGAGTGTGACCAAATCTTGATGTTAAATGTCTTGTGAGAATAAAAAACAAAAAACAATTAAGACACAATGTCTAAAGCTGTTTTGTCAAATTTTGAGCGCGACGTGCATGTCCAATAGGCCAAATCAGCCCAATTTCCATGGGTCTAGCACAATCAAAGATACATCAAACACATTCTTAGCCTAAGGTCAATATTCTCATGGTGGTAACTTCAACCCACAACTTGGAATATCCATCAGCTCAAGTGTAGGGACACCTTGATGGGTGTATTCACTACTTTGCCTTTTTTTCGTGAGCGGACAACTAGGGGCCTCCAGGACTAGAAGGATGACCCTATTACCCTCTTCTCAAAAATATTCAAGTATCTTATGCTAAGCCGAGGATTTATGTCTCATCCCATAGGAGACATATGGTGAGTATCTTGGGGGGAAAACCAACTATCCCCTTGCACTGAAATTATCGTGATGTTCAAACAAAAAAGGGTGGCCCACTACTCTTAAAGTGTCTAGTCATGTTTTGGGTCATCTGAAAGTTATACATGCAACGTTTCGCTCAAATTAATGAGGTCTCCTAGCCCTTGCAAGTTTTACACACCACTATGGGTACTTTAGGAGACAAACATTGATGTAACACATCAACACCAGGTGATACGAGACTTGTCTAAAACCACAATATTTTATATAGCAAACCAAAACAAAATACCGATTGTGTTGTTCCCTCTCACAAGATGGGAGGAAGGCCCTCTAAAAGACAATAACAAATTCTCTTACACCCAAGGTGTAATGGAAGGTGAGGGGAGAGGATAATTTTTTTATCACCTTTGGGATTATAAACTAAACACAAGCATTTCAAAGACACAAGACACTTGAAAAAAGTTAATTAATCCTCAACAAATAAAGAAAAATGATCAAAGAAAAATGCGTGAGACTAATTAAGTTAGGAATTGAAATGCAAATACACACACTAGATTACCCTTGCAATAAAATGATTAGTAGTTTAAATAATCACCCCACCTGCAAGAACACTTGTTAGGTTAATTTTAGAAAATCCAAATTGAAATGTGAAAAGGCGACCTTCGACAATACGTTTTGAAACAGTTACACCACTTTGTTAGTCCAAGAAATGGATTAGGACAAAAAGAAAATCTGAAAACCCTAAATGAAAAACTGACAATTGAAAATGCAAAAACGTAGACATGATTATACTTGCCCTAAATGCGAAAATATTTGACGTAGATGCAAAATAACTTGTAACCTGCGAAAGCAAGACAAAACATAGACATAGAAACAACCAATCTAGATGCGATAATCATCTTTATGGAATCACAGATGCAATTAAAAAAACACAGACCTGAAAACACATAATTCCAAAATGCTATTAGATCTAAAATGCAAACATTGTAAAGGAATACCAAGACATGACGAAAAACACAAACATGAAAACACGGTGCACAAACACGAAAGGAAGAGTCGTAGATGCAATCTTTGAGAAATCTTGCAAAATAGAAAATGAAACAGAAATGTAGACATGAAAAGATGATTCGTAAATGTGCTTTCGCCTGTAATCCTCACTCATCTGACTTGCAACTTGACAAAAAAGACTAAAATTGCAAAAAGATGTTAAAACTAAGGGACAAGGGTCCCACCAAGAGTGCCAAAATGTATATGGTGAAATTTGGAAGATTAAAACTATTGAAAAACCATAAAAGATCCAACCACATAAAACCCTAGTTCTACAATCAAGAATCCACTATACACCAATGAAGAACCTAAAACATGCAAATCACAACAAAATAGAAAGATTATACCATTCACATGCTTTGTAGGGTTTAATGTCCATTGTTTCATATCTCCATTGATCTTGCTTGATATATTTGCTCTCAGATTTTGTATGTGCACAAGAGTTCAACAAAGAACGAATTGTGGTTGTGAAGTCACTTGATCACAAGAAAGCTTGATTGCATGTCATTAATTAGCTGATTAGGGTTGATAAGAATGATTGAATCCTCTTATATATAAGACACCATAGAAAATGAAGGGATAGGATTTAAAGGTGCAATAATAAAATGGTCGGCTAGGATTAAACGGTAGGTAGAGGAAATAATAAAATATGAAGGGCGTAGTTAAGGATAAAATGAAGAGATAAATGACAAGTATCATGGAGGGAAAAAGCTAATGAATTAATTAAATAAATAAAGATCTATTTAATTAATAGAGGAAGTGAGACCAATTAAATAAATAAAATATTTATTTCATTTAGGAAAAGGATAATTTAAATAAATAAAAATATTTATTTAAATGGGGAAAGGCTAGAAGAGGATAAATACATTAATTAAATAAATAAAAATCTATTTAATTAATAGAAGACTTAGGATAAAATAATTAAATAAATAAAATATTTATTTAATTAGGCTAGGACAATTTTGGGTGTCTACAACAACAATAAATGTCTCCCTCTTCAATTAATTGCATATAATAAATGTAAGAAAATAGAGTAGAGGAGAAAAAATATATTGCAATAATAACAATAGAAACAACAAGGCAATTGAGTATCTTGTAAACATGTAGGTGCATGTAGTGTGTGAAATATATATATATATCATCATCATCATCATCATCATCATCATAAAATAAACATATAAGATAATAAATTGGTGATAATAATGGAAGCACAATATTAACCAAAATATAGGAAAATCATGAAGGAAGGATGACTCTAAAGGCTAGATGAGGATCATAACCAAGCCAAAAGATAATACGTAAGCATAAATAAGTAAGGTATGATCATAACGGTATAAGAAAATATGTTTGCCCTAAATATGGATAAGATGATAAGACAAGCTCATGTAAAGGATATAGATATAAGAAGGATTCTAGAAATTGTATGGTTTCTATGATATATTTTTAATCAACAATAGTAACAATGTAAATGTATGATGTTAACCAAGTCTTTCACTAGCTTTTTGTTGGGAGTAGATATGTCAAAGCTCCATATTCAAATTAGTAAGTGATAGATAAAGGTACAATCCAATTAGGATGAAATTTCCAACATAATTTTTCTTAGCATTTAAGATTTTGAGATTGGCATGAAGAATCATTAATCCAATTAGAAATATTTATGAATGATGCCTTAGTTATTATTTCTATTTAATTATCTTTGATATCTACTTAGAGATTGTATAATGCATTTACTCTTCACTTTAAGATCTTTAACATGTTTTCTCTCTATGTAATGCCATCAATAATGCCATGGAGAGAGATACACAAGGGGATCTCCAACTCAAAGGTATAATGGCCCTAACACCACAAAATATCAAGTAAGGTGTTTGATAAATAAGAGTGTGAATAGTAATATAATATGCCCAAAATGTTTATTACCATGTTTATCAACTAGTTTTCTTAAAATTTTGTCACGACCCTCCTTCTTAGACTTGTTATTTAATCAAGTTCCTATTGATAAGGAGGTTAGATAATTAATTGTTTTAAACAAACTAATATTATTTGAGTTACTTAGGTTAATATTATTACATACTTAATATGTACTTGCAAGTGTTGAATTGGTGAAAAATGTGCTATACGATTTGATTCAATTTTTTTTATTATAATAACATTATGGGAAAATGTACTATTATTGATAAATTTATGATTGTTGACTCATTGTAAAGGCATAGTTTGAAGAGGTGAATATGTTGTGCATGAATGAGAAACATTGAAAACCTTACAAACTACAATACACATATATAATGAATTTGTTCCCTATAAAATAATCTTTGGGATTAGAGGTCCAACTCCCTATCTATACAATGGCTAAGCCTAAATTTATTTATATTTTTTGGGTAGGTTGAGAGAAATATTGAAAGAAAATAAAATAAAATCGAAGCTCATGCTAGATAAATTAATGTCTTATCTTCCAACACAAAGTTTAACAATATAGCATGTCATCATCAACAAACAAATATAATCCAATCATCACTTGGAATGATCACTTGTTTTCTACCAAGTTCATGAATTATTACACATTTATTTTGAAAACATGCATAAAGGCTTCTCTATATAGAAGAAAAGGGGAGATATAATTTGATTTTACATCATGCTCAAAAACTTAGATGGAAAATTTATAGCCTTCAAGAAACAATCAACACATTATGCTCAAAAGATCAACCACTCAATTTATCACTTGTAATAGGCACATAGGTCACTTATTTATAGAATTTCGCTACCTAATTCACAATGGTTTCTCCCCAATCTATATTTGAAACTTGAATTTTTCTTTAATTATTTTTTTCAATGGTTAGGATAGTCTATCAAACCTCTTGGTAGCTATTATGTGAGTTCTACTTCCTAGTTTTTCACTTTAGCAAAATTGGTAGGTGAAACTTACTATCTAGGTGCTAACATGCCTACCTTTTCACATGTGAAAATAACACAAAAGCCCATGATATTTTTCAAACAATAAACTTCACATAATATCATGCTCAATATGATAATCTATCACATATGCTAAATAGTTTAATTTAATTAAGTATTGTTCTCAAATTCCAAAAAATTGATATGATCATGATACTTAAAATTTTGAACAACAAACTACTCCACACTTATAATTTTTTGGATCTTAGAAACTTTTAACATGTGATAAACACATGGAAGAGGATGAAGAATAATAGTTATGCAAACCCTACCCAAGGGATTCCCATTTGGATTTTTCTTAGCATAATTATTGATGGGATAAACAAGGCCAAAATACATAAGAGGGAAATGTATTCAAATGAAAAGACACAATTAAAGAGGGTTCCAATGCAAATATATTGAAACATCAATCTCCTTGATTTCACTCAATGTGAATGAGAAAATGAGAATAGTGTAAGCACACATCCCTATATATTCTTGCTCTTCTCATATATGCAACGTACAAGAGATACTCAATAAATATTAGCCAGTAAGCCCAAGGTTATGACAAGCCCACCTCAGCTACTACTCATGCGATTTTTTATGGAAACATGCTTACTCAAAACCATCAAACTATTATATTGCGTAAACCATATTTCTCTAAACCATGACATAATAAAACTATGTCCCCCAAAATAATTTTTTGGTACAAAGCAATGCTAATTTAATATATTTTCCCATTAAATATTCTTTCCAATGTAACATACATCATACAAAATACCTCCAAGAATATCTAATCCATGTGATGCACATCTGTATATTCCCTAGGCAAACCATAAATAATATTTAATTTTACATTACAAGAATTATGCATTTTGTACAACACACATTTCCCAATATACAAGGATAGAGTAGTTGTAATGGTGAGAAGGAAATGCGCATAAGAAAAATTATAATACATATGTATAGTATAATGAGTGGACAACTTATAAGTAGATATGGGGATTAATCACATTCACCAAGATTAGAAATATGGTTCAATTGATTGTTGTAATCTCAGGCACAATTTCCTACTTGCAACTCATTATGATATATAGTTCACTCCAAAGTATAAAAACGTTGTCACAATACCATTCCATAAATACTGGGTTACACTTTTTGGCTAAACTTGACACTAAAATCAACATTTTGTACCAGATCTTTACTTTCTAACACTTATAGCAACTAAACCATTAAGGAATTTGAAAATGAAGTAAACTATTGATTTGTGAGGTTTTTCATATAAATTCTAAATATATTTTTTAAAAAATAATTAGAATTGAATTGTCCATATTTTGATGTAACTTTTAATAACTTAATATTTATAGTAACCAACATTTTTAAGAAGCAACATTTATTCTATAGTGCATAACATTTTTTATAGCAAGAAGAAAATTCTAATTTTTAAAATATAGATTTGTCACACCAATATCTAGTGGATGGATAATTTTTCATATTTTTTTGTTACATATATATATTTTTAGTTAATTTTTAAGTCAAAGTAATTGTAATTTGGATAGAAGTTTATTCCCACAATGCATAAATTTTTTTGTATGTATTTAAATTAACTTCTTTACGTGTTGAAATGGGGATATCAATGCCTAGGGAAAATATATTTTTTACAAATTTTTTCTCTATTTTTTTAAATTTCCGCATGTGCAAAACACAATCCTTAATGTTCGATGAAAAACCTACATTCATAAGAAATAAAACATAAATATATTAATAAAATTAAATATATTAAAAATTATACTATTTAGAAAGCAATAATAAGGACTACATACAAAACAAATTTTTTATATGAATTCATTTGACCCCCCAAAAGCTAACATAAAAGTGGTAATTTATTAGCATTTTGATAGGTGCGAAGGAGACTCCATTGCAGGTATGATTTATGAGTAGAGAGGTTTTATCCAAGAGATTTTGATCTAAAAGGCTTTGATATAAATCTCTTCAATTAATTTTTTTCAAATGGGACCTCTCAAGGCTTAAATTGTTATATTTTTTTAAAATTGTATGATTTCAAAAAAAATAAGAATGTACCAAAAAATTGTAACCCAATATTGTAGGATTGGTGTCCAAGTAATTTCATCTTGTTCATCTCATTTGAGAACAAAGTAACTCTCTTTGAAACTTTGAATTGCAAAGTACTTGTCAAGCCATCTTTTTAACATTCTCTAGTATTTTTTCATTTTATATTGTGTAGTGATTCTAAGTTCAATTGAGAAGATATCAGGACTTCCTTGCACCTTCCATGATGAGAATCAAAAGCCACTTCATGAAGATTTAATTATCAAAGAATACAGTTTGCTTGTTGGTGAAGAAGTTGATAAACAAGAGTTCTCTTTATCTTAAATTTGATAAGTTAATAGATATCCAACTCAATCTAGATGATTTAGCCTCTCTTTTGAAAAAGTAGAAGAAATGTTACATGAGCCTCAGAGATTCCATCACTCGGGTCAAAGTCATTGTTGTCACAAAAGTTTTCACCCTTGTTGAACACTAATGCTCAACAACCTCGTGAAACATGGAAACAACCTCCAAGTGTGGGACCTTGCGCATATGAAGTTGATTCTTCAAAGAAGGCAGACTTCCTTTCCAATCAAAGTGCAATATTGAACTAACCTATCACTTGTAAAACCTATTCTAGTGATTTTAAGGGGGAAAAGGGGAGAAGGAATGATGAAAGGGAAATGAGAGGTGATGCACCTATATTTGAATATGTTTCTTTCCCTGCCTGTGAAATGCATAAGACATCAATAAATCACCCAAAAGTATACACAAATATATATCTTAACAAATATCTCCAAAGAAAGAAGGGAGGTTAGAACCTAGTTAGATGTTGAGAGGGATTGAGAGATACACATAGACAACAAATACATGAAAATTAACATAGACTGAAATCAAGTGATAAAAAGAAAGAAAGATTACAGAACAAAAGGTGGACAACACACAATGTATTCAACAACAAAGATAAGGTAAGAATAGGTAGTTTATTAACATAAAGGTAAGGCAATTACCGTTACATAAACCATAGAAATTATATAAAATAAAAGGGAGAAGAACCCTTATAAGGGGTTACAAAATTGCCTTTAGAGATCAGGCATAACTTAGATAGAACACTAATTAGAAAACCTAATTATGTTTAGGTTACAAAAGAAGAAAGATGCGATACGAATAGATTTATTTGATGGTTGCATTCTTGAAGATCTCTTGTAGAACTAGGGAGGAGCAATAATCCATGAAAAGTAGGAAACTCCTGCATTGGGATGGTGTCTTAATATCCTTTGTCAAACACATAAGTTTTCTGTTTGTAATAAATGAGCATGGGCAGCTGAGAGAAAAGTCTACACGAGCATGGCAGAGTAATGCCACTTATCCCTTGGCCCTTTGAAAGTGGTTGGAGGAGATTAGATTTGATTTGGTTAGCCGATGGGGTCAAAAATGATTTTTGACCTATTAAGTCGACATCCACCCTTGGGCACCTGTTTGAATTTCAATGATCACCTCCAATTATAATTTCGGACCACTGGATAGTCCTTATTGTGTGAGGATAGACAACCAAGATCATGCCACAAAGGTCGGGACCATCAACTAAACAACCATATCATAGGGAAAAGTGGGGGACACCATCTACTTTACTTTTGTTTCCTCATGAGGATATTTGCATATCCATACTTGCCTTGCAGGGTCATGGGGAAAATGATTTTTCTCTTCTCCATCAGCCTATGCCACATTTGGCAAGCTTAATTATATCTCATAGGATGATGGGTAAAAGGACCTCCTCGCTTCCTCACTATCCCATGCTTCATTCACAACCTTTTGAAATATCTCATGGGGTGGCAGGGAAGTATGAGCCTTCCCTTTCCCTACTAGCCCACACTACTCTTTCCTTGGCTCTAATCTTCTCACGAGATGGCAGGGAGAGCCTTTCCTCTCATATCCCTATTGGCCCACAATGCTTTTTCCTTCTTTCTAATTTCCTCATGGGGTAGTGGGGAAGGAAAAGATTCCTCCCTCCCTGCTATCTCATAGATCTATGTTGGAACATACCTTTCCCAAGTTGAGAGCCTTCCCATCAACCACTGAGATTTATTTGTAATCTCTTTTTCTTGAGGCTAGGTTCATAGCCCTTCCTTTCATTTGATCATATAAGTTGAAGATCCCCTCTAAGGTGATTAACCCTTTGGGCAACTTGTTTGAATTGAGCTGCATGATTTGATCTCCATATTGATTATGTAGTAGAGATTGGTTCTTGACTGAGAACTCTGCCTCCTCTTGCAAGAAGTTGACAATCTATTGATCTGAATAAAAAACCTACCAATTAACTTGATTATCAAGCACAACAGGCCTAACCACAAGTCTGGCCTATTGCTCCTTCTTGTTTGCAACCTAAGTTGGTATTTCATATTTAGTGCCAATTGCTGCTAGCCTATTAGCATGTTTATTTTGATTTCTAGGGACACTAGATATATTGAAGGCATCAAACCCTTCCATTAAGTCCTCGATTATATGTTTTTAAGATTTGAGAAGGTTGTTTTTGTTGTGTTTTGAGCTCTTACTTGATTGACAACCAACTCACTATCTCCATGTGTGTGTAAGGATTTTATCCCTCTTATTTGTGTTGTTTGGAGACCTAAGATAAATGCTTCATACTCAACCACATTATTAGTGCAACTAAAGTGAAGCTTGAATGAGAAATAGTATTTATCCTCACTGGGAGAGATGAGTAACATACCAACCCCTGCACCATTCCTATTTCTTGAACCATCAAAGAACATGTCCCACAATCCCTTGGAGTCATTGAATTCCTTGGTGAGATTAGGGATAGGAGTGCCCTCCTCATGAATATAGTAAGTACCAAGACCTGTATCATTGACCTCATCGATTGGGTAAAATTGAAAAGCATCATCGCACTCATCAAGTAGGCAGTCAAGGACCTCCTCCAAAATATTAGTAGGCTCCTTGATTGAAAGATCTTCTTTTGCATCATAAAAGATACAATTCATATTTATAGGGCTTGAGATATAAGGCTCAATGTGATCCTTTTCAATGGGCTCTACCCTTATGGTAACCTTGGTACCATATCTCATTCTAAATAGCATATGGGACCAGTCTAAGGATAGTTATCCCCCTATCTTAGTAGTAAACTCTCTTGACAAGAAAATCACAAAGAAAGCAGGAAGGTTAATGACCAAAATGTCTTGTAAGACACTACAACCAGGGAATGCATGTAGGGTTGAGCATAATTCCTTAATTACTCCTACTATGTAAACTAAAGTGCCATTGAGTTGCACAACTCTCATAGCCATAGGTTCATATTTAATACCTAGGTGGTTAGCCACCACCTTGGGCATGATTGAGTTGCTAGCCCCCGAATCTATCATACAATTATGCAATAAATTATCTCCTATAATCAAGGAGAGATAGAAAGGAGGAAGTTTACTAATTTTATTTGAGCTTTATACCTCTAGAGGTTTTACTAAACTTTTTGAAGCATACAAGTTAATTCCCTTGGTTGTCTCCTGTGCACCATTGATGTCTTTGAAGGCCTCCCAGAGTAGATCTCTTTGAGATGGAATAGAGAGTACATCCTACATAAAAACATTGAGATTAGCCTTCTTCATTTGTTCTACAATGCTGAAGGGAACCATAGCTTTGGTAGGACCCTTAGTAGTAACAGGGCCAAGCCTTGTTATTGAAGAAACCTTGGGCTCCTCTCGCCTCTTGTTGTTTTGAGTCGCATTTTGGTCTTTATTTGGAGTGGCTATCTTGTCAGGAGATTTTATAGTTATGGTTTGGGAAGAAGATTGTGAATCTTGGACTGCTATAGAAAAGGAATCATCTCCTATAGCCCTCTTCTTTGACCTTGTGTTGTTGGCCACAGGATCACTGTTTAATTGATTAACATCACAAAAATATGCTTGTTACCAATTCATAAGGGTTGAATCTCCCTATGCATTGGTTGGATAGTCATGAAACTGTTGACCTAAAGTGGTTGGTTCACATAGTGCTACTAAGGCTTGAGAAAACTCTTCACTTTTGTATGCAATCATATTGTGAGGTTGATTGCATGGCATGCACCAATCTTGCTCTTGGGCAAGATTGTTCTACGTTGGAACTATTGCCCTGGAGCTACTTGTAGCCTCAAGGTTCAAACTATTCAGAGGCCTAGCACTAATCCATTAGTTTGCCCTTGAAATGACAACCTATTCTATTGGTAGTTTTGGTTTTGTGTCTGGTAAGGCCTGCTAGTCTGAGACTGCTATCTCTTTATTATAACCAATTCATTTCCAAAGCCTTGCATAAATGCCTTAAGCTCCTGAATTCACGTGGACAATGAAGTAGGATCAAGTGTGAGTTGTTGAATTGTAGATGTCATAGGAGAGGTGCCAAAACAGGCTATTTTGTTGGAGCCTTTGGAAATAGAGGCATTGGGAGTCTAGGAGCTATCTTCCCTGCTTGTATTAGGCAATTTTCTACCCTTATGGCTGTGTCATATACATCTGGCAAGTTTTCTCCTCCCATTTATTATATCATGGTAGAAACATCACTATTGAGAGCCCTGAGGAAGTATAAGAAAGCATGATTTGAAGATGGTTTGGCCAAATCAAGGATTCTATCCCAAGTCTTTTGGAATGTATAATTGAAATCTTCCATGAACTCACGAGGTTCTCTCTTGATAGTGGTCAACTGTTCTACAAGAGATAAATGATCACTCTTGTCTTCAAAATGTTTACATAATTTTTCTCCTAACTCATCCCAATTGTGGACGGAGTTAGAGGGTAATCCCCTATACCATTGTAAAGCTTTACCCTTAAAGGATGATGCAAGAAGCCTAACTGCTATATTAGCCTCAATTACATAAAATATAGTGCAAATGCTAGCAACATCTTGGATATTTTCAACCAAGGTAACATAGTGTTCACCAGTGAGAAAGGGTATAACTTTTAAAGCAGCTATTGGTATATCATCTTTTTGAGCTAAAACCAAAGGACTGCCCCCATTAAAGGTGAAAAAAATATGATTTCATGGGACAGCCATAGAAAATAATGGTCTATTGACCTGAGAAGTGGGAGTCATAGACTGTGATAGTCTTATTGTAGGAGGAGTAGAAAGAGACCTAAGGGGTGTTGATGTAACTGCTTCAGTACCTCTAATAGGTGACAATGAAAATCTATGCCTTCTTCTTCTAGAGCTTGAATTTTAAAGTTCGCAATATTAAAAAATACCTCTAGAAGATGCTCTTGTTTGAGTTCTTAGCATGAAATTGGCAACAGGTCATGAACAAGAGGCTAGATCTATCATTAGTGTTGCCAAGTGCTTGATGGTAACTACCCCCAAAAGGCTAGAATACTAAGAACAACATCGAATACTTAGCAAAAATTGAAATTGCCATCCCACCAGGCGTGCCAAAATCTATTGTCACAAAAGTTTGCACCCTTGTTGAACACTAATTCTCAACAACCACTTGAAACACAGAAACAACCTCCAAGTGTGGGACCTTGTGCTTATGAGGTTGTCTCCGGAGAAGGTCGACTTCCTTTCCAATAAAAGTGTAATGTTTAACTAATGCAACACTTGTAAAACCTATTCTAATGATTTTGAGGGGGAAAAGGGGATAAGGAATTGTTGGCATTGTGTTTTCATTGATGTCAACTAGTATAGGATGTTACCGGTATCATAGATATTGATGTCAACTAGTGAACAAGATGTTGTTGGCATTAGAGTTTGATGTCAACCGAAATGGAAGATGGACCGACATGGGAGAAGAAATGATGTGATGTCATTGGTGACTACCAAGTGACCATCTTCATGCAGAAGGAAGAACTGACATGTACCGGTATGCTAGAGATGTAGTATGTGATCACTCAATAAAAGGGTTGTTGATATGGTATTACATACAACTGAAATAAAGAGACTACATGATGAGATACTGACTATGATGAAGAGGTGGAATGTAATTTGAATCACATCAACACCAGAGGTGAAGTATGAGCAGGTCACCATATTGCTAATGTAAGCCTAACTAGCAGGACTCCCACCAGATGAAGAAGCTATCATAGGCTAGGTGATAGGTTGACATAGTATGTTGCCTCTGTGTACATGATGACATATGGAAAACCATCAGGATATATGTCATGTTGAAGATGTATCCTCCCCTCTGTAATGTCACACTTGTACCGATAGAATGATTCCCTAAGATAGATAGGTGATTGAATGTAGAGACCAGATGTACAAGTGGAATATGAGGAAGTCTCCAAAGCATGAGATCAGAAATGCACACCGGATAAGAAAGAGAAAACAAGGTATGCTACCGAGACATTGAAGGAAGAATGGGATGTTGAGATGGTGTGTTTGTCATTTTAACAAACCAGTTGAGAGGAGAACCGAATTGATGAAGGAGGATTATAGCGAGTCTACAGGATTATACATGGTGATACCGGGATCCTGAAAGAAGGTTGATGCAGAATAGGTGGAGTGTGATGACTTGGTGTCATCCATGCATCTCACCGGCAAGAAGGAAATTATGTTGTCCATCGGAAGATACATCTACCAAAGTCTGCATTGGTGATAGTTGACATGTTATGTCAACTAACAAAACATCATAGAAGAGACAAGGAAGCTAAGGTTCTCACCTGATAAAGTGAAGTGCAGACATAAGGGTTACATCGATAGTATAGAAAAGGTGATGGCAGGAAGGATAACCGACAAGGTGATTTGTGCCAGTAGGGTTAGTGGACCAGTATGTGTGTACCGCTTATGTGGGTGGTCGGTGATTATGATGAACCGACAAAGCTATGTGCCAAGGTGGATACCGATAGTAATACCACGTGGAAGTGAAGTGATGAAGTTTCATAGGTCAGTGTAGAGTGACGATAAGATAGTTGGCAGTTGGTCCAACATTTATGATGATTGCGAAGATCGAGGGATGTTTGCAGAGGGGTTGTGGCTCGAGCCAGGATGAAATCAGACCATATCCATGGCATGCACTGATCGATGCAAATTGTCTGGATAAATTTTGAAGTTGTTGGAGCAATCTATCAAGCCATTAATGGTGATTGACCAAGGGGTGTGCTGACAGATTGATTGCAAGTTGCTAAAATAGGAAGGCATGTTCTAGAAGGCATGAAAATGACAGATATGTGCAGACAATCATTTTTGATTTATGATTCGATCAAATTTTATTGGATTCGATGTGCCTCATGATTAGTGGAGAAAATCCTAACTGCCTGTGATTTGAATTGGCTTTTGGCGGGAAGGATAGGCTATAAATATGAAAGCAAAAGATATTGTTAAGTGCTACTGAACAAAAGAAGATAGAGCTATTGCATGTGAGAGAAAATCAGTCAAGTGCTCATCAAGGATATAGAGAAAAGACTAAGAGTGAGGGAGAATGAAGTTAAAGTGTTCAATCGGTAGAAGTGCAGAACCGGTAGTGTCCATACCAACAGAGAAGAAGAAAAGGTAACTGCAGAGAAGGCAGGGATAGAACCGACTGAGTGTATTATCGATGGAAAGCAGTAGAGTAGCTGAAAGAAGTGAGAACTGGCAGAGAGAGAGGTGAACTGGTAAAGCAACAACAACAGAGAGAGAGGTGTACTAGTGTAGCAGACAAGGTGTCTCACTGATAGAGTAAGGTATATGAAATGGTTACAAGATTCACTTGTAACATAATAACTACTTTTGTATTTGATGCTATCATAGCGATCACTGAGTTGTAGCTTGGTGCAGGGGTTGTAGTTCCTTTGGGTTGTAGCCCATAAAAAAGTTAGGGGTTGGTTCTCCTTGGGTTGGTGCCCTAAATCAGGGGTTGTAGCTCCTTGGGTTGGTGCCCTAAACATTGTAATAGATTTCAATGTGAGGCTGGATTGGAGCAGTAGACTCTAGCAACATTGCTCACTGAGGTTTTTCCCATCTTAGGTTTTCATCATACATATTGGTGTTATGAGATGTCCCTTTGTGTGTGATTGCATTTATGATTAAGTCTCCCCACTAACCGGTAAGTCTGCATTGTGTTAGATCCCATATCCGATATACACACATAAGTCAGTTAAAGGGAAAAAGTTAAGAACCACTTATTCACCCCCTTCTCAGAGGTGCATTGTGTCTAATAGGAATGGTGAAAGGGAAATGAGAGGTGATGCACCTAGATTGAAATATGTTTCTTTCTCTGGATGTGAAACACATAAGACATCAATAATTTTCACTTGAAATTATAAATAAATCTCTATCTTAAAAAATATCTCCAAAGAAAGCAAGGAGGTTAGAACCTAGCTAGATGTTGAGAGGGATTGAGAGATACCCACAAACAACAAATATAGGCAAATTCACACATACTAAAATCAAGAAATAAAAAAGAAAGATAGATTGCAGAACAAGAGGTGAATAACACACAATGTATTCAACAAAAAAGATAGGGTAAGAGCACGTAGTTTATTAACATAAAGGCAAGACAATTACTGTTACAAAAATCATAGAAATTCTGCAAAATAAAAGGGAGCAGAACCCTTAGAAGGAGTTACAAAAATGCTTTTATAAATCAAGCATAACTCAAACAGAACACTGATTAGAAATCCTAACCAACTAAGGTTAGGTTACAAAAGAAGAAAGATCAGATCCTAACAGATTGATTTGATGGTTGTGTGCTTGAAGATCTCTTGTAGAACTAGGGAGGAGCAATAACCCTTGAAAAATCTTTCATTGGGATGGTGTGTGTGTTGGCAGTTGACACTCATCTGGTGGCTTTTGATGGTTGATTATTGGTTTAGGGTTATCATTGATGGAAAATCTTCATGAGATTCCTATCCGGCAATCACAGATCTTGATTTCCATAAGAGGATGTCGACCAGTAGCCAGTTAACTGATATTTCAGGTTGAACGAAGCAGTTTTGGTTTGGAAGCTTTCCAGTGATTGCAGTGTCATGAATCGTGTATGCGATGATTGAGCTGATAGAGATACATCATTTTATTATTGTTTTGGTGATCCACATTTATCTTTGGTGATATGGCCAAGCTGAGATATGACTACACGTTACATTAGCAAGCCGACTCGATAAATGATCTATTTTGTGATTGCAGATATATAAGACCGGTGTAGATGAACTTTTTGAGGTCTGACATGATTGTATGCGAGCGAGTGGTGATTGATTATCCATTTTGGCATAGTTTCACGTGCACATTTTTGATCCGATAGCTGACTGAGACAAAGAACATGGCATAACAGAGCAAAACAATAGATGTGATCCAGTCAATGTATTTGACACTTAACCAAAACTCATCCAGGTATTGTAGAGGCTATTTTGTAGTTCATTTGTTTTAATTCATCATTGTAATTAATTAGTAAGGCAGTGAGCCTTTCGGGGTTGCATCCCTTATTGTATTTGAGTAGTGAGCTCTAGGCAGTGTGCCTGAATGCCTATGCATTTCCTATATTATAATATTGTTTTTCTACTAGTCATAGTTGAATAATATTTTGGGTTCAAATCCCACTGTGGTTTTTCCCATTTGGGTTTCCACGTAAAAAATTCCAATGTTATGATTTTGTGGTTGATTGTTTTATGTTCTTACATTTCAATTTCTTGTTTATGCTTCCAGTGGTTTAATGTTAAGTCTGAAAATTTGCTAACTGGTTGATCACTGATTCACCCCCCCTCTCAGTGATCCTTGATTCCAACAATTGGTATCAAAGCCTAGTTCCTCTAAGGAAGCCTAACCGCTTGAGGAAGGTCCAGGAGATTGAATCAATGGATTCTGGTTTTCAAGGATAGCTTAGTGTGGCACTTACGGATCTTGATGCAACAAGAAATGAGATCAGTTCCTTGAAGAGAAACTTGAATGCTGCTGATGATTTCATTAATGACTTGAAGGATCAAGTGAACACTTCAAGAGACAAGAGGAAGGAATTTATGGACAAGTTGAAGGAGAAAGAAGATCAAATCATAGAAAATTAGGGAAAAGAAGATGAAGTTGACAAGCTTGAGAGAGGGAATGCTACATTAAAGAATGAGATAAAATCTATTGTGATGAGGTTGACTAAGGAGATTGAGGACCAAAAGAAGAATGAAGAGAATTTGGCACACTCATTAATTGAAAGAGCATATGAGTGCTTTAGGCTTACTTATGAAAATGATCAGTTGAAGCTTGAGGTGACACAGTCAAGGAATAATGGTCAAGAACTTGAAAGACAAATTGCTGCCCTAAGAGATGAAATTGCTACTGCTAATGATTACAAAGAAAAATTCAAGGCTAGCTCAGCAAGGCTTGATGAGATGTTGGAAATTCAAAGACATGGAAAGGACATGTGAGGAATTGGATTTGAGAAAGGTGAATCCTCTGGATCTAGATAAAGCAATGCAAAACCTAATCAAAATAAGAGGAAGAATCCTCTGATAAGACAACCTAATGCTAGTAAATTCAATGGTGGATGATTTACTTTCAATAAATTTGGTCATATGGCAAATCAATGTATAAGTAGGATGAATAATGGAATGAACAATATGAATAATGTTCCTACCTTTACCGGTCAGTGTTTCATATGCAATAATTTTGGTCACAAGTCAAATATGTGTAGAGAAGTAATGAATAACTTTGAAAACAAGAGATGCTATGCTTGTGGGATGTTTGGGCATATCTCTAACTAGTGCAGGATGAGACCAAATCAAATGAACTTCAGACTAATGCAAAATGTTGTTTAGTTTGCATGCAATAAAACCAGTCACATTGCAAAATATTGCAAAAGAAAGAATAGTACTCCTATAGACAAGAACAAATCAGATGAGAAGGGCAAGACAAAGCTAGAAGACATTAGAGACAAGAATGAGAAGGTGTGGGTCAGAAAAGATGAATCCAAAGCAGACAATGGATCTGCACCCGAATCTGGTGCAGGATTTTCATCTAGTAATTAGGGCTTTATGCCTTAGGGGGAACTTTTCATGCAGATTCTAAGAACCCCCTCTTTAGTGATCTGCAATCGAATTTGAAATATTGTAGAAGGCTTAAATAATGTATGCATATGTTGTCCAAAATTTTTAGTGAAGATTCGATGCTTCGATAAGCGACTTCATGAAAATCAAGGTAATCAATTACAAAATTTATTACAATGGAAAATCAAGTTTTCGAAGGTTAAAAGGGCATTTCAAAGCTTCAGTCATCACAATGCAATCAAGAGAATAGTGCAGAGTAGAAGAGCGAAGTGATTTGGTGATCTAAACAACGATTTCAGTGATTCCAAAGCGAATATTTGTGCTTGGTTGCGAATTAAGGTATTTATCTGTTTCAAGCTGACAGTTTTTTGAAACCCTAAGTTTGAAATGGATTCATCTTCTGGAATTGCTACCCCTCTTATTGTGGAGATCAAGGATAGAGCTCGACCTATTTTTAAGAGACATCCTTTTAAATCTGTCAAGGATGATCCCAAAGGAGCATTTTCCTTTACACCCTATGGTGTTCTTCATAATGAGGATATTAGGGCATATATCCACTGTGATCTTGATGAACTCGAGAGTGAAGACATGTTGAACTTGTACAACAAACATCTGGCAGATAGCTTGGGAAATCTCAAGTCGAAATATTGGCATTTGCAGACCAAGGGCTTTTCTCAGTTCATGCACTTTTTGACTTTTGATGAGAAATAATGGATCCGGTTCGTACTCAATAGAATCCATGAAAAATTCATGTGGTCGGACAAGCCTCACAAGATCACCAAGCAACCAATCCAGGGCATGACTTGTTTAAGCTCATTTGGTGAAGTTCCCAACCTGAGGAAAATATCAAACAACATTGTGATTGCCATCACTAGTTCTCAGTTTGATAGTAGAGCGATGACAATAAATGACATTCTGGAGCATGATGTCTGTATACACTAAAAATTGGTCTAGAAAATTGAACTAATTAAATATAAAAGTATTTGATTAATTACCTTTTATTCTTTTACTATATAAATAAATTAAATAATTTTTTTATATGGTTCATTTTCTTAATTCATCCCACCAAAATTAATTTCTTCTATTTCCTAATTAAATAAATCAATTTAGTTAATTTGTTTATTTAATTATTCCCTTCCCATTAAATTTGAATTTAAAATTTAAATTTAAGCACATGTGTCCTAACTCCTAACTACTCCGTAACCTAACCTCCTTCTAACCAACCCCTAGCCTAACCACAGGTTAACTAATCCTATCCTCTCCAATCTCTTATCCTAACCATTTTTGGAGTGTCCACCCTCTCTTGGAGACACATGGCATTTATGCCACATGTCTCTCATCTCCATGCCACTTGCCCCTTTGTTGGCATATGGCGGAGATTCTTGCCACTTGTCTCCTTAGGAATGACAAGTGTCAATTTCCTCAACCTTCTAATTTCTTCAATCTCATCCGTCAATTTATCTAGACTGAATCTACACCATTGATTCTTGCCACCTCACCTCTAGTCATTAAAATCCTATAAATACCCCCTCTTTTGGCTATGAGAGGACCCTTATCATCATTATCAACATTTTGTTAGCACTATATCAATATTTTCAGCAATCATAGCATAGCTATCATAGCATTAGAGTAGCATTAGCATCATTGTAATAATGGCTTTCATTAGTAGCTTAATCATCATAATGTAGATTTGCATGGAAATAGATTAGCTTTTGCATCTTAGCTTGCATATCAATTCCTATTGTCAAAGATCATGCATCAAAGAGCCACCAAATGAACCGACAAAGTCATCAAGACTAGGGAACGATGAGATGACATTGGAGAGTGTTTTAATTGCCTTGTTTTATTTCCTCAATTTAATGTTTCATTGAGTATGTGTGATTTAAATGCTTTTAATGGATTAATCACAATAATTTTGCACACATAAATTTTGGCGCACACCGTGGGGCCTTGCCCCAAAGTTTTTTAACAAATTTGCTTGCAGGATTTTTTCTTGACAGGTCCTCATGGATTTGCAGAATAGCATTTTTGAAACACAGATTAGCACTTTTGGAATACAGAATGGTGCTCTCGATTACCGTTTCATCATTTTTGTCGACTGAAATAGAGGATTTGGCTCTTGAATCTCTTTTTCTCTTTTTTGGCTTTCTTGTTTTCTGAAATAGCATTCTTGGTTCTTGAAATAGCTCTTTTGGCACATAAAATAATGTTTTTACTCCTTTATCTATCTTTTTTGGGCCCTAAAATAGCATTTCTAAGACTAAAATAGCATTTTTGGGAAGTTAAATAGCGTTTTCAGGTATTAAATTGGCATTTTTGGTTAATAGGGTAGCGTTTATAGTTGACAACACAACTCTCTGGGTTTCTAGTACAACATTTTAGGCAGTTCATTTAGCAGTTTGATGTTCTATTCTGCACTTTTTTGTTTTGTTTTTTGATTTTTATTCTATAGAATCCGACTTGTTGTTTTTTGTTTTGCAGGTACCTTATTCGCTGTCAAAGACCAGAGTTTAAAAACCTTCGTTGCCAAAGACAAAATTGCAAACTACTAACATTTTGGTGCAACTATGGGAGATTGGATTGCTTGTTTTTGTTATTAATGTAGGAACCTACACTAATTAGGAAGGAAAAAGAACATCATGTCTTGCGTGTCTTCGATGATAGGCGAGTATGCTCTCACCTTCATAAGGTAATCAAAAGCCAAACTCATCACTTCTCTTTTTAGTAGTGCATTAATCCTTAGTGAGCTTGCCCTCCCAAGTAGCCCATAAGGTCGAGTGAGAGGGGAACGACCCACGTGGGAACGACTAAAGCCAAGTTCATCTAACCCATTATAAAATAAATGTGATTTTGATGAAAATCGAAATCAATGGCACTATTGGGAATAGCTCTCCTCTGTACCTTCGGGTATAAAAAACTTTGGTTCTCAAGGATGGGAGACCTCTTAATTGAGTTTATACCTCGACGTGCCAAATAGATTCTGTAGACACCTAAAAATGTCTCATTGATCATGTACTAATTATTCCTCTAATTGATTAAATAATCTTTATTATTTAACTAAGTCAATTAAACTTATTCTTCTAAATTCTTCTAATTTCATATTTCCTCATCATCTTATTAATTATTCTATTTCCTATTCTATCATCATTTCATCATTTAATAATTTTCTAAATATTAATTAAATATTTATTATTTAATTAATTCTGATTAATTTCCCAATTTAAATAATCTTCATTATTTAAATAAATTACTAATTACTCAATTTCTATCTCTAATCATCTAATCATTCAACCCTCTTCTAAATATTAATTAAATATTTATTATTTAATTATTTATGATTTAATCCTTTAAATTAAATAGTCTTTATTATTTAACTAAATTCCATTTCTAAATAATTAAATAGTTTCTTTAAATTATTTAATTAGCTAATTAATTCTTCCAATTCCAAATCCCCAAATTCTAATTTCATTTAATTTCATATTCTTCTAATTTCTTCCAAATTCATCACATGTGCATGATTTCAAAAATCAAATTGAAAATCAAAGTCAAGTTCTAAATATATTCAAAGGCTAAATTGAATTAATAAATTCAATTATTTGAATAATATCTCATGCAAAGATTAAATTAATAATTTAAATCTAAATGCAAGCACATGCTAAATTAATAAATTTAATCATTTATCTCTCCAACTTCTATTTCCATCCTTCAGTTAGCTTTTTCTAAATTTAGTTCTCTGTGTCATCCTCTTTATTTCCTCCAATCATTCTTTTTCTTCCTTCATTTAACTCTTTCATCAATTAGTTAAATCCTTTAATCCATTCAATCTATTGAGTTCCACTCCTACAATCAATAGTTCAACTATCAAATTGCATTTGAGCTCACCCGAGTTTACACCTCTTAATCATTCTGTTCCACCTTTCAATCATTCTTCTCCAATTTTCTATAAATTGAGCATCCAATCTCCATTTTCAACAATCACAAACTTCGAATCTTTGTGTCACTTGTAGGTTACCAGCGCAATATCTGAGAGCCATCATACCATGAAGAGAAGAAGAGCAATGGAAGCAATATGCACATCTTGGAATAGGGAGTTTTATTTGAATTGATTTCATTCTTAATTCCTGTTTTGCTTGATGATTGCATTATTTCATTGTCTAGTTTGTTAGATTTGTTAATTAGACAGGGATTTGTGATTTCCTTGGTGTTTCTAATCGATAGCTTTGTTTATTTGAAGATGAATTCTAGCATGCATTACATTTTGGTGAACCCGATGTGAACTAACATCAATTTAACCTTTTGTCTGTGTTCTGTGTGATTTTTGCAGATTGTGTGGAATTTTTATTTTTTGTGCAGGTTGCACGAATTTCAAGAAAAGATTTTTCGTCATGCAATCAAACTTACATGGTCATGCAATCGCATAGATAGAATTACGCATTCGACCCTTTGGGGTCATGCATTCGCCCAGCCAGGGCCACACAATCAACCTGTCCAGATCACACAATCAACCTTTCTGCGTTACGCATTTGTCAGGTTAATTGTTGTTTTATTTATTTTTCTATCTGTTAGTGCTTTTGTATAATTCTATCTTAAATTTGGGTAATCCGGAATCAAAATTTCTTTTTACTTTAGGATTTGATTAACAAAGTTTATGGCAAGAAAAGTTCAATTCAAAATTTCAGGTGCGAGAAGGATGAAACAACAAAGGAGGGAAGCTAAACGATATCAAAAATTTCTCCAAGCAGAAAAATTGATACAGGATTCAGAAGAACAACTGGCCTTAGACAGATATAATAGCCTAGTTCTTTCCTATATAGTTAAATATGATCTAATCAATATTGAGTGGATGATGCGAGATTTGGTTAGGGATTCACAATTGGTTGTGCAGATTCCTGATAGAGTTTAATTTTCTTTAGTGGTTAATTTTTTTTTTTTTTTTGCTGTCTGCATTCTATCACACAATTGAGCTATCATTGCTATGCAATCACGCAGATATCGTCACGCATTTAGTGTCATGTTTACACATTCGGTCTGTTAGGGTTACGCATTCGATCAGTAAGTATTATGCATCCACTTAGGTATTATCACGCAATCGCCTTTGTCAAGTTTTGGGTTTCTATTTTTTGATGGTTTAATTTTACTACTAATCTTCTGTTTACAGCCCGTGGTGGATTTGAAAAGAGGATTAGATTAGTAATTTTGCATGCACACCTCACACTTCAATTTTTAGTGCTTAAAATCAACGACAGTTAAAAAGGACATGCATGCACACCTCACACTTCAATTTTTAGTGCTTAAAATAAACATCAGTTAAAAAGGACATGCATGCACACCTCACACTTCAATTTTTAGTGCTTAAAATCAACAAAAGTTAAAATTGACATGCGTGTATCTCACACTTGGTTTTTGGTGCTTAAAAATCAACAAATGGTTAAAATTGACATGTATGCCTTCATTCTTGGATTTGGTGTTTAAAATTGACATGTACATGCATATCTAACACCTAAATTTGGGTTATAAAAAGAACATGAGTCAGGCTGCATTAGATTAAATCATTTTTCATTTTCTTAAGGGAAAAGAACTTTTTATTGTGTCTAGGGTGGGCCTACTGTTGCACTAACTGTCTTTCTACCCACCATCGGGCCTATGGGAGAAAGAAGGAAGGTGACAACAACATCCAAATTTTCTTTTTGTTCTACATAGTGAGGGGTATCTTTGACTGGGGATTTCATCACCCCATAGAGGTACTTCGAATTGGGATGCGTTGGGGATATCATCTCTCCCAACGTACTCTCGAGTGGGTTTTTCAAGCCGCTATATAAATATACTGGTCAGGCGGCTAGAGTGTTGAGTGAATTCGACGTATGTGGGGGCCTTCCCTACACCGATAAGCTCAATTAAAGTCTTAAGTGGCTTTCTCTAAGAATCCGTTGTTGGATTGGGACCCCTTGAAACCTAATACTAAGAACCAAATTAGTTGCCAAAAATCCTACATTTAGTGGTTCCGAGAGTGCGGATCATACCCCATAGATACCCTTCATGTACCTTACACTATGATACAGGAATCCCTTGGCTAAAATATTTTTGGATCTTTGGGGTAAGAGAGACTGGCATGCTCAAGAAGTGTGTGCCGTGGAGTGGAGCCAGTGTTGCCAGACTCTCTATCTGTTCATTTTGTTTCAGTATTTTATTGTAAAGGCCTCACTGAATGGTGTCCAATATCCAGCCTAAGACTGTTTTCCATGCTTTTTTATGTATCGTTGTACTAGACCAGTATTGAGTCAGTCCCTTGGGCTATTTCAGGCCCTATCCCACGTATCTCCAATTTTTTTGAGATTGTTTGAAAATTGAGTCAGTCAGCTATACATACCTACCAACCATTGTTCTCAGATTTGGAAAACTGCAAAACATTGTCCTACACACGAAGTTACCAAAAACAAAGTCCATTTTGAAACTAATTCTCAAAATGTCCTTACATACTTGTGATCTTAGGCATAGTCCCATTTACGTCCTCATTATCATCCTAAGTCTTTTGCATAGTCCCATTTTACGTCCTCATTATTGTCCTAAGTCTTTTGCATAGTCCCATTTTACTTCCTCATTATCATCCTAAGTCTTTTGCATAGTCCCATTTTACGTCCTCATTATTGTCCTAAGTCTTTTGCATAATCCCATTTTACGTCCTCATTATCGTCCTAAGTCTTTTGCATAGTCCCATTTTACGTCCTCATTATCGCCCTAAGTTTTTTGCATTATCGTCCTCATATACATCTGCACCTAGACCTCATATATGTCTAAGTCCATTATCATTTATAGGTCCATAGCATGTGCCTTCATGGGTCTCCCAGGTGATGGCTTGATCCCCTTCGAGCAACCTAATTTAGTTGCAAACGGCGGTCAACAAGAAATCATTGATGGTCTAGCTAACTTAGCTTGGGATTTAAGAAGAAGCACACCCCAGTATATGGGAGTTATATACGAGATAGATATTGAGTCTAGGATTGCCCGTAAGATTGATAGAGAGATTGAAGCCAAACAACTTCGTCAACAAATAGAAAGACTTGCATTAGAGAAAGCTAGAAAGGCTAAAAAGGTCTCACATCAAAATCCTCAATAGAGAGTCTAGTATAGTATTGCATACCTCATATTTACATCTACTGTCTAGTGTTAGGTCATCATCTTGCATAGAACCATCATCATATAGGACATTTTTAGATGCCCGTCACAAGGTCCCAGAAAGAAAAAAGAATAATGGACTCGAACAACACAGTCTATAAACCCTACTTGGAACATGGACATGTCAATAGGTCAACACTCAGGTACACAGACAATGTCCACCATAAATGAATTACAACAACAACTGACAAAGAAAGAAATTGAGTCCACACAACAAGACCCGCATGTCCTCATGATCCTAGATGCACTTATACATAGTGATAGGGACAAGTATCTTTCGTTGTTAATACAAAATGGGGCAAAATTACCTGAGGATTTTGATGTCACAAAGATTTTACCACCAAAAAAAACTTTAGGTCAAGATAACAATCAAACATTACCCTTGACGCAAATACAAGCAACAACCTCTAGTCTTCCTCAAAACGTACCTCTTCCAACAAATGTCAACACAAGTGCAAACTTTCAAACAAGCGTGTCATCTTCAGTGATCAATGCTAGTATACCATCATAGAGCCTACCGATAATGTCAAGTATCTCAACACCTATTCAAACACAAGCAACAAGTGTAAACCAACCTCCAATTTCCTATTCTATGGGATCCACATATGGTTATCAAAATCCAAACCTAGGTACTACCAATACAATAGGTACAAGTCAACCAAACATGGGTTCACATATCGCCTATTTTACAGTACCTATGGGAACACACAACACACAAGGTTATAATCTTGGTACATTCCAACAACCTTCTAGTTATGCAACCATGAATCCTTTTGTGGGACATACAAACACACAAGGTATACCTTTGACATCAACCGATATCTTGACATTACAAATACAGAGTTTGCAACAACAGATGATGACCATGCAAACTGGTACCGATAAAAAGAGCTACACAATGCAAGACTTACGTCCTTATCCATTTGATCACATAGTATACATGCCACCTTTCCCACAACACTTTGAAACACCCAAATTTGATAGATATCGAGGGAAGGGTGATCCTAGAGATCATATCAGAGAATTTTTTACGGCATGTATAGAAGTTGCCTCGAAAGATACTTATCTAATGAGACTATTCCCTAAAAGTCTGGGAGGTCTGGGTTTAGAGTGGTTTTCACATCTACCACCAACCATCATGTCATGGGGAGAATTAGTTGAACAATTTATTGCAAACTTCTCGCACAACATTGACACCTCGGTCACTTTGATGGATTTATGTGCAGCTAAGCAATATGAGAATGAAACATTTGCATCCTTCATACAATGATGGAGGGCTCTCTACAGAAGATGCAAGACAGTTATCCTAGAAACAAAGCAAGTGGATATGTTTATAGAAAACTTGATTCCAAAGATTAAGTATCCAATACAAATGCAGTGCCTTAAAACATTCAAACAAATCATAGAAAAGGCTCTGAAATGTGAGAAGGGCTTGATAGAACAAGGTCTTATTAAGTATGGCAACACAAACAATAGTGACAAATCTAAGTTTTGGTCAAAAAACAAAAATGTGACCAATGATGGTATTGTAGATGCTAGAACTATAAATAGAACCCAACCCATTTTATCATTTGGAACGAGTCAGTCAACAAATCCACATACTGGGAATAACACCAATGTAAATGCTATGCAAAATACGAACACAAGATACCCCATGGTAAACACTCCAAGAAGAAATTACACACCTTTAGGAGAACCTATTGAGTCGGCACTCAAAAAGTTAATATAGACAAACATGATCACTCTACCTGAGGTAAGAGTATATCAACCAGGTCCGTTCAAACCCACATGGTGGAATGACAATGATTTCTATGATTATCATAGGACTAAAGGCCACAAAATGGCAAGTTGCTACAAACTAAAAAACTTGGTACAAGATATGATAGACCAAGGGGACATCACAATTGATATGGATAAGACCTCAACAAACACAAATCATATGATTTTTAAGGATCCATTTGTTAAGCATGACAAGGGAAAAGCAACCACATTAGGTACCCAAGACAACATGGCTAACTACATGAAAGTCTCATACGACTACACTATTCATGCCATTAGTTCAGGAGATACGACAAACAAAGATTCACAAGAAACATCTGATCAGGAAGACCAATATCAAGACACTTATAAAGATGACAACCAAATTTTCATGATATCCAAAGGACCAAAGTACGATGAGGATACAAATCTTTGTCTCCAAGATCGGGGGTAGGATCAACCATCTCACTCAGATTGGTTTGAAGATGGACTCATTGAACATATTATGAATGTCAAACATACACATTGGGACTATGAAGAAGGATTTAATATAAATCTAGATAAAACAACTTATGATACCAATGATACAATTGCTACAATCACAATTACTCCCAGAGACAGAGACTGTGCAGTCATTACTCGTAGGTCAAAGGTAACGTTACAAGGGATACCAAAAAATCATCCACCAACAATAGGGACTTACAATGTAGTTGACCAGCTTAAGAAAACTCTGACACAAATATCCTTATTCGAACTACTATGTATTTCACACAATCATAGAGCTATAATGGACAAAGAACTCCAAGATTCATTAGTAGATAGAGATATAGATGAACGTGCCTTCCAGTCTATGGTAGGAAATCTAACACAAGGTACACATATTACATTTATAGAGCAAGATATTCCTAGTGATAAAATGCTTCATAATGACCCACTACATCTGGAAGCTTACATTCACAAGAAAAGGATCAGAAGAGTACTTATAGATGGGGGAGCCGGTCTGAACATTTGTACATTAAAGCTAGTCAAAGCATTAGGGTATTCTGAACTTCACATTGATTCCTCCAAAAGGATAAACATCAAGGCTTACGATGATGAAGAACGTCCATCTAAAGGCATTGTAACATTACCTATACAAATAGGACCAATAATGACACAGGTCGCTTTTCAAGTCTTGGACAGAGAACTGGGATATAACATGTTATTGGGCCGCCCATGGATCCACACCATTCAAGCAGTACCATCCACATTTCATCAGTGTGTCAAATTCCCATACAATGGTATTGAAATTACCATAAAGGGTGATCCAAATCCGTTCCAACATTGTAATTATCTAAAAGACAGTATGGATAATTAGGTACCTATCAATCAGGCTGCACCTCTCACTACATAGTTGGAAACGTTAAAGATCACAGAAACACAAAATGATATGCCTACGACATCCTCCTTACAAATAAAGGATATGGGTTGTGGAGAGTACACTATTGCAAACACTTCAAATGGGAAACAATTATCTCTTTCTCCTAAGTCCTTTGGGAAACCTCATACTACAGTACAAAAGAAAGATAAAGGAAAAGAAATTGTCAGATACTCAGACTCATGCTCTTTCATTAGATGGGGAGACTTAGAGGAAGAATCCTTGAATGAAGATGTTAACCAGTGGATATATAGAGAAGAAGATCATATGACAACACTCATAATACATACAGATTAGTGCGACAATGGATTCAAAATACTCCAAAGACATGGATATGATGGTACCATAGGCCTGGGGTTACAAAAACAAGGAAGACTAGAACTTGTTGTTCCTAATGATAATCCAGGAAATCAAGGATTGGGATACAAGCATGTACAACATATCACACAAGCCAGATAGTGTACCCTTCATATACTAAATCGACCAAGAAAACCATCAGATTACATATCACAAAGGAATTTGTCCACACAGGCTCTTCCATCTTCATCTCAAATAGGCAATCAGGTACCTACATCACCTAGCGCAGAATCAGATGGGGAAGACATGAGACAACTCTTGCAAGAACCTACCATAGAGTTACAAAATGATGTAGTTATTGACAAAATAGTACAAGCTAATGTGGCAAAAGATGCACACTTGTGGAGTTAGGCAAGTTCCATTTAAAGTATAATAAGAATGTATCCTTGTTTGGATAGGCACAATGGGGGCCGCTTCCTTCCATCGATCAATCCTTATCCCTTCCCTAATCTTTCTATACTAGAATGAATATTTGTGCTCCCTTCCCTCCTTGCGGTTGTGACTCTCCCAACCGGGTGGCTCGCATGGTAACTAGTGATGTTCTATCTAAGCTATACATTTGTGTTTGTTTCCACCCGCACCTTGTTTTGCCAGGTACCCATATAATTTGAAGGGCCTTCTGGTTGTTAGGCCCCTTCAAATTATATGGGCATTCCATCCTTAATTCGATCCTTGGTTTCCCGAGGGATAGAACAACTACTATGGAAGGGCCTAGACTAATCTAGGGCAGAAGGAAGTAAATGAGTTAATAAGGAAAGCCCATAACCCTACTATTCTCAAGGTAGGGCAACCGGTCGATCCACTGAGCATCAATATAGTTGTTTAGGGGTGCACCCAATTATCTATCAGAGGTGGAGGCTGTATCTTGTTGAAAGGAAGGTCTTACCATCAAGTTCAGGATGTTGGGCCATCGTTACCACCCGTAACCCCCGATCGAGGAGAACTAGAACTATAATTCTTACTGAGAAACTAACAATAGTTCTCCCACCCGCCCCCTACAATTCTATGGGAACTGCTTCTGATTAGAACTAAACTAAACTAAACTCAACTATATGGCGCAGCCGATAGCCGGCAACCGTGGTGGTTGTGCCCCCCCTATAGTAGTTGTTCGGCAACCGGGCACCCCGGCCGCGAGCCCTATTATTAGATTATTCAACTATAGTCTCTTCCACCTATCCTTCCTCCCCCCCCACAACATTATAGGCGGCATGTTACGTATATAATCTCATAATCTATGCGTGGATGGATGGAAGGAAAGAAGCAAGAGCTCATCGAGGGCCCCCACGCACTCTGAGATAGATAGATAGAGAAAACATGTGCTCAGTTCAGCTGAAGAGGCCGGGCTGGTTTGGTTTCCTTCTTATCAAGAAATCGGCTCACCAATGAAACTGCGATTCAAGGGAGGTTAGGTTTCCTGATAAGATGTCCTGGCTACCCAACCCGCCCCTTAGAATAGTAGGGCTTCCTGTTCTTTCGCAGATCTCCCTCCATTCAAGGTTTTGTGAAGCCCGGAGCGTGATCAGAGCATAAAACTATGAAACATAAAACTATTAATTGAGGAAGGCGCTTACTCCAACAGTTGAGTTGCAGACACAATATTCTCCCCACTAACCAATAGATCAATTGATTGGTGGAGCACCCCCACTATAGAGGTAGGGCCAATATAGCCCCCCCCACTCTGCAGGGCATTTCTAGCTAGGTTTGGCACTGGTATTGGTCCATCACTCGCTCTTCATCCACTTGTTGGTCAGTCACCAGACGCCTTCCCTCGTTAGTGGAGAGTAGAATAGCTCGAATAGTCAAATAATAGCATAGTTGTCTTCCCCTTCCATTCGTTTGGGAGGGACGAGGCAGATACTGGCATACATTGAATGCCCCACATCCGGTCCTGGTTGGTGAGAAAGGAGCCCCGTAGGGCCATAGGTTGGGTTGTCTACTCGAGCACCGACACTATAGTCCCTAACCCTGCAGGGGTGGGGGGGAATGGTAGGGGAACAACCCTACCCATTCAAAACCCCCGGGATAACAAAGGGGTGGGTGGGAGGCCTATAATTCCCTCCCATCCCATAGTTCCTTCCTATGAACCATAGGAACTACCTGGCGTCTCCTCCTCCCACCAACTATATCCACCCACCCACCAATAGCCCCTTCAAATAGTAGGGCCCGCCCACCCTATAGTTGCCCTCCCAACTAGAATTCCCCATGAACCATAGGGATAATTGTTGGTCCCCGGTCCCAATCATGTTCCGTTGGTAGCCGATCCTCGATAGTCAAACCTTTTGGCTGCTCTATCCGGGCCTATCCCTCTAATTGCTGGCTCTTCCAGACATACATATGTCGCTCGGTGGGGGTAGGCCATTGATACGTCGCTTGCCCATGAAGAGGCGTGTGATTCACTCCACCGCTCCCTACTGCTCTTGTGATTCGCTCTACTGCTCCCCATTGCTACTCGCTTCCCACCTCATAGCTATCCACACTATGGACCTTCCAGCCCCTGGTTAGTGAACCGATTTATGATCCCCTACTACTGCTACAGCCGGTGAAGGAATGAAACCCATGGATCCAAACGAGTCCTTTCGTAGCCAACTGGACCGGGAGGTATGAATGCTTATATGAGTCAAAACTCTCCCCATCCTCCTCCCACAACTATTGCTTGCTTATTCTAGCAGGCCGATTAATAAAGGGCCCCTACTATTCTAAGGCGCGGGTGGAGAATTCGAGCAATCTAATCCGGAAACACAGAACTTTAGAGCATTCGCTCTATAGCTATTCAATTAGATCCAAAGGGAATCGAACCCTGCATAGGCACCTCCAACTATATACCAACTACCTATAGAATGGTAGGGGCTTAATTAATCAGTCAATTAATTCGCCCCCAGCCCTCGGCTGGGGGTAGGGAATCCCCATAGAATAGTAGGGGGCGCTCAAATAGTTGCTAGAATCGAGCTAGAATAAGGAACTATAGCTCCCGGGTCGGGGGGGATCTGTAGTTGATCTTAGTTATTATTTGAGCTTGATTCTAGAAACGGCACGAGTGCAAGCGCATCCATAGAATAGTAGGGCATGAATTAATTGACTGATTAATTCTCCTACTCTAGCAGGTTAATTAATCGATATAAATTGGCAGCAGCTTTCCACTTGGGGATAGTAACGGAAAGCCGGTTATCGGTTATCGCTTAGAGCAACTCTGCTCACCTCAGCCATGCCTAAAGGGATTATATGGTTGGACCCAGCGCTTCAGATCGGCTAACCTACACTAAATAGTGTCGAGTGTTCATTCCTCACCCTGGATTCCGTTCTCCACAGGATGGCTCTCGATCCCTACCCCTTTAGAATAGTAGGGGCATCTGATTCTGTATCTGGATATCCCACCGGCTGCTCCGGGTATGGATCCAGGTATGTATCCACCCATTATAATAGTAGGGGGTGCCAGTGGACCTGGACCAACCTTGTTGCAATCGGTGATACCACTTATGGTCTATCCACCCCTGCTTATGCCGCTCCCGCATCTCGAACCGAATCCCCTTTAGAATAGTAGGGGTTGTACTACCGGTGGATATGCCCTACTATTCTAAGGGGATATGCTTCTACTTCTGTTACCTCTGCAACTGCATCTGCATATGGATCCGGAAGATCCGGAACCAAACGAAGGTCTAAGTGAATATTCGATCTCCACTGTTCATCGGGAACTGCTGCTCTAGCCGCCTACCAGAGGCCCAGTTGCATCTGCAATGGGTGCTTCCGAATCCATTACTGGAGGTTCTCGATCCCTATAGAATGGTAGGCAGAATCAACAACTTAACCGAAGGAGCTACTGGGCGGTGCTGGAGGATCCATCGTATTGGCTCTATATCCCGATGAAGTCTGCAAGTTTTATTGTGGGTTCTGCCCCCGCCCCCGATGAACTCTGCCATTGGTAATGGGTACGGATCTAGATCACGACCAGGAACTGGGTTTGGATCATCTGGAACTGGATCCTCGACTGTAAGATATGCTGCTGGTGGTCTTTCAAGACAACTGTACAATCAACGCAACAGGTAGGCTCTTACCTGGACGGATAGGCATCAACGCCCCTTAGAATAGTAGGGCACTGGATCAAGCTTTCTGGCTTCGGCTGTGCCACTAGGTCTTCATCCGGTGTGTGGATGATGTACCGGAGGTCTGCTGGAACAACGGGATGTGCGAATCATCGGAACAAGGTGGAACGGGCCGGATGCGCATAGACTCAGACGGAGCTAGAGATTGGATGTTCGAATCGGTTAGATGCCCATGCCCGTAGGGGCCTTCATCACTGCTGCCATCTCCATATTTTTCCAATGCTGGTGAAGAGCCCGGTTCCGCATATGAATACGAAGCCACGTTGGTGGGTGGGATAGTAATGGATAGGGCTTCGTTACTGATGAAACTTCACGAATCGGCGGGTGTGCATTCATGGGCCCCTACTATTCTATGGCTAGTTGGACATGCCGCTGGTGGTGCCGTAGCCCATGCTTACTCGGATGCTGAATCAATCGAATCAATGGCTCAGTCTCGCTTGGATGCTTTAGGTGCCGCAAACACCCGGACCTAGTTAAGGATTAGATGCGAAGGCTCCTGCCCCGGCAGTGTTGTTGTGTTCACTCAGTCGACTGGATTGAATGGCGCTGAAAACAGTTGGCTTCGGCCCCTTCGCAAATATCGAGAACCCGGGTCCATAGAATTTTAGGGCTTGATTGGTTATTATAGCAAGCGCATTAATCTACCCATAGAATGTCGAGGGGGCCCTTTCAACAAATAGTAGGGGGGAGGTAGCTCGCTCGGTCAGGCCATAGACTCGGTTGGGGCCCCTCCAGTCAAGCCCCCTCGCGAATAGTAGGGCTAGCTCCCTACTATTCTAAAGGGCTAGTAGGCGTCTTGAATTAGGCGTTTCCACACAGGAAAGCATCAAGAGGAGATAAGCTCTAACTTGAGAAGGGTGGGTGGGAGGCTATAGTTGGGCCCGGGGTGGGGTCTTCACGAACAGTACGGAATGAAGCAAGGTGAGGAACGTAATTGTCTAGACATCGATTAGTCTGAATAAGACAGAAAAGAATGGGCTGTCCGAGAAAAGGTCCCGCAACTCCCAGCCAAATAGTAGGGAGCCACCTAACTGCGTAAGAACAAGGAGTAACCATGTTCCGATCGTAGTATATCTGCTCTTCTATAACAAGGCTGGTACTAAGAGACGACCCCCTGCTATCCTACGTGGGTCCATCTGAGACGTCTCTCTGTATCTGTCTATCCGTCTCTGCATGCAGGGTGGTATTAATAAACTTGCTAGAATAAGGAATTATACGCAACTCGTGAATAGTTAATATGTTCCGCCGGCCGAAGTTCAGTAAAGTAAAGCAAAAAAGGGCAGTAGAGTCTATAAGAGTCTAGTTTCTTTTCTATAGTTCTATAATATAAGTAGAGAAGAGCCGCCATACCACTTCTCTCCTTGGCCTATCCTTGGGCCGCTCCCCCAAGCGAAGTCAAGTGAATTAGGTCTTGTTTTCGGTGCTTCTTGGCTCATGCACCTCTTCACTAGCACCGGGTTCATACGGAGATGAAGAGCATGCCATGCACCTATAGTATAGCATAACACGCACTTCCATCTTATTGATCCACTGAACCCACACTAGCAGCTAGATCGAGCATACCGCTGGGCGGCCGTTCTGGCAGAAGTACCTTGGGGTGCATGCTTTGCTTCCTTTGACCGATAATAAAAGAATAGATAATGCCTTTATAATAGAGAGATTCACGGTAGGCGGTGGCATACGTTGACAAGAATTGAATTAGGCCTTATAGGTGACTCGTCGACCAATTATTAAGCTAAGTATGGGTGGTACCTAGTAGCAGTGGGACCTCGTGACCTTATAGTAGGACCGAAGTGGACCCGCTTGTTCATGAAGATTCATTCGAAGGCCTTTCTTTTTTAATCTCTTGCGAGCAACTCCAACAGGCAATAGAGATGCCACCTCCACCAACTGCCGATGAAGAACATCGTCATTTAGTGATAAAGGGCGGGTAGGACTTGTGGAGGAGATGGATCACTACTTTGCTTCGAATCACCAGTTATATAGTCCTTCAGGACGAACGACAATTGAAATAGTCTGCTTTGCAGTTACGCCATCCCTACAGGGTTTGATGCTAATGATGCATCCGAGGCAAATGCTGGCACATCAGCCGGAACCGAACGAAGAGGAACCGCTTCTCACGACAACGAGGAATTGCCCAACGTCAGAATAGTAGGGCTGATGATACGATGTGCCGGTTGGGCCTGCCCTAGAGCCCTTCGCTAGATATACCCACGCCCCTTAGAAATAGTAGGGGCCTGCTGCTAAGAAGTTACACCCTAATGCCTCATCGCATCTTATACGTCACATGCCGAGGATAAGACCAACATTGCGGCCGACTTTTATTAACGGTTAACAACTAGAGTTTGTTTCCGGCCGCCCCCTCCTATATTATTGTTCATGGATTGAAGGAGAGGCCTCACGAACTACCCAATTAATAGTTGGCCAGGGCCCACCCGCTACTATTCCACCCACCCGGAACTATAGTTTCCCACCCGCTAAAGTTCCCAATCGAACAGGGAACCCTATAGTTCCGGCAATTAGGCCCACCCTGGAACTATTGGGTGGGAGGCCCCTACTATTCTATGGCTAGTTGGCAGGGTGGGTGGGGAGAGATATAAGGGGCAACAACTAGCTCCCAACGGCAAGAAAGGAACAATGGAAAATACCCAAGGGCAACAATTAAATACCCAACCCTCTGCCATCACTATGCCCCCCACCCCCCCCCCCCTCTATATTAATTCAGGGTTGGGTGGGCCCTCCAAGAAGTTAGTGTAGTAGGGATAGGTCATTCTAGAGCATATAATTAAGAGTGGGGTGGGGAGTTCTATATTCTGGGTGGGGCTCAGTCTCATATCCTTAATCTATTCTGGGGCGATAGGTAATCTCAGATCTAATAGTAGTGGGGAGTGCTCTATTCTGGCCTAGGATAAGCAGTCTCATAAGCTATCTGGGATTACCTATTCTAGAGATAGTAGTTCACAGAAGGAAAGGAATGGCTCTCGTAACCCTTCCTGGAAGGAAAGGCATCTGCACCCACCTTCCCTAAATACAATGCACGACACACCTACCGAGCATCCCGTAGGCCTCCTAATGCCCAGGTAGGCCCACCAAAAGCATACCTAGGTAGGCTCACTATATGCATAGCTCAGGCTTATAACCTACCCCTAACCCACCCAGGATGCCCAGGCAGGCATGCCCTAGTTGGTGGTTGTTCACGAAGACCAGAGGCAGCCAGTTGGTTTGGGGAATAGCTGCTAGTTGAGGGCCCACCACAATGAACAGACACTCTGGCCTACTAGATAGTTGCACCCATATCGATTGATGGTCAACCAATGTATCTAGTCCGACCAAACAAAGGAAACCAATCAAGAAACCAATGCGCCAGTCAAGAAACAAGGTCCACCCACCTTATGCTAGCAGGCTGATTAATTAACTAGTGCCATTCATTCGAAAAGAATAGGCAAAACCTCCAGCATCTCCAGTGCCATAGCCGCCTAATCCCTCGCCCAAGGCATCTCTAGTTAGTTCCATCAATCCTGCGTGTAAAACCTCATCGATTCTCTTTTCACTTAGAAAGGAAGTAAGGAAGGAAAAAACACAAGGCATAGGTTTAGGCAACAGGGTTAAAAGGGAACATCCCAAGACGAATTCAGCGAACATCTCCATTGGATATAGAGTAATTGGAAGAGTGAAGTGATGATAATTGAATTGGCCGCCCTGACAAACACATCCGGCTCAAATGCGAAAGGAAAGGAAAGCGGCGCTACGATAGCTGACCATAAGTACATCTTGCAGCGATCAAACCCACAGGTTCCCTGTTGCCAGAGGAGACTTATCCAAGGAGCGAGTTCAAATTTGGATTGGAAGTCTAACGGAACCTTGTATATCTAACCTAGTATTTTGGGGCCCATGGTAGTGAGAGACCCTTCAGGGTAAAAGGTGCTCCGTATGATCGGAGTTCAGCTGTGCACCGAGGTTGTGCGTTAGCCCTACTGGGACAGGTGGGCTCTCTCTAAAGTACTGGACAGGAAGGGATCGAAGGTTCCCTCAGAAGCAGATAGTCAAGTGGAGAGCCTAATGAGGTATAAGTGGAGATTCTGTAATCTCCACCGATCCCAAGCACTATAAACGTCAGCTTTCAACTTATGGAGCATGGAGATCATCAACCTTATTGCAACCGTGGAAATTGATGACTTCGGTCCGTACATGTAGGAAACCTGGACGAGATACATGAGACCAAAGAGAATGAAAGTCTAAATTGGATCTTCAACCACATCAGAGAAACTCTTACCTTTACGGGATCATATTAATCAATAGGCTGGAGCTAAAAAAGGAACGGGAATCAACTTTTAAGGCTGATGAACGATTGAATTTGTCCTGCTGTGGGAAGAGAACTAGTTTATGCTGCGAGAGGGGTTCAAGCTCGGAAATGGGTTAGTGTTATGGGGAAAACTCAATTTATAGTTTTTGATCGTCACCAAATCAGGGCATACATTGAAACGAATCAACGTAGTAGCAGCCATCGATCAATTTATTGGTGTTGGTTCTTGTGCTCTAATATAGAGTGATCGTATATATTAGGTTCATCCATCGATCGTATAAAGAATGGTGCAAGCCAATTGGCATCTGTTGGACACAGATTCCCCCTTTTCGAATGCAAGATATTAGGGGGAACCCGGGAGGGGGCATAGGAAGCGGCACAAGACGTAAAAATTGAGAATTGGGAGGCCATATAGAACAGCCACCGTTACACTAGAAGCGTGAACAAGGTAACGTGATGCGTGGAAGGCAGATGTCGGTTGTGACCACAAACAGGGTGGGTCTTTTTGACTCCCATGTCTGAAAACGTGATACCTTATAGTGGGATGGGGAAAGATCCAATAGCTTCAATTGATATGTTCCCGGGTTCCGTAGCGAAGAGTGAAATGCAATTACAACTGAATACTTAATGATGACTGGCCTTATTTACTATTATTGACTTAGTGGATTTGAGTTATTTCTTTTTCGATTACTTAGTTGGTGTTAGTGATCGATTTCTTTATTACAAAGTAATTTTGAGTAGGTCTTTGTGGAGTGATCTAAGTGGGATTCATGGATTATTGAAGTGGTTATTGTATGGATTGATCGGTTTGACTCTATTGACTAGTTATTGATTACTTGCTTCTTATTCTAGCTTTACTCTTCCTCTTGCTTATACTTCCTGTGAGAGATCAATGGGGGGGTATAAGTATAAAGCTCTGATCAGGGAATGCTACAGTAGCTTACAGCTATGCACTATATCTTAGGCGAGGTCCCAGGATTGTTTCCCTAACCAGTTTTGCTTTCTGAGTTCGGATGGAAATGCTGTTCTCATAGTATCCCAGGGTATCACAGCTGTACGATATCCACCAGATTGCTAGCTATTCTCTAAGGGTATGCCATGACCCGTTGCTTAAGTCTTCGCTTCGCTGGGGTAGGTACCTCTCGACGTTTCAGAGGATGTGGCTGAACTCTGGAAATATTAACTTATATATAGGACCGGCCCAGTTGGAGAACTAGCAGACAAGGATTTACCATCCCACCTATACCAATCAGATCTCCATTTGCCTGCTGCTAAAATGAAAGAATCACTGGTGGAGGTAATACTTAACCTAGCGGAACAGCTGGATTGATGGAGACGATCGAAAGCGGAGTCAATTGGATTCCATTAATATGGACAGGGTAAAGTGAAGATGAACCAAACGACCTATAGTAGATGGGGGAATGGTTATTTTCTAGCCACGAACCCTATATAACCACTATAGTGCAAGCCGATCGCAAGGGGAATAAAAATGGGATGCGCGAGAGATGGCTCAGTAGCACCTACCTTTTGTTCTGCTCTTCATCCGAAGCACCTTTTGCTTGGGCAGCAGTTCTGCATATCGAGCTCTGACGTTCTGCTAATCGATCTCTTCCTTATCCGTCTCTGCTTACCTGCCGGATAAGGATCCGTCTATCCGTCTCTAGTAGGATAGTAGGGGGCTTTCAACTACCCGTCTAGGGAATCATAGGCCTGCTTGGGCATGTTACGTATAGAATCTGGCCTTCATTAATCAGCCTGCTAGAGTAAGGGAATCAAGACTAATCTCCCAGATTCGAACCTCATGGATACGCAATCATCCACACCTATCCATCAACTATAGTGGCCTGAATTTGAGGGGAATCAATCAAAGTATCAATCTGCCTCACCCAATTCTATGGGCATTAGCCAGATTCTATACGCCTATCAAATGGTAGGGGGGGTGGGTGGTCGAATAGTAGGGCATGTTCCATATGTATAGAATCTGGCGAAGATAGAGAAAGATTCTAGAGATAGCTACCTTAGAATAGTAGGGGCTACCTCGCGAATAGTCGGGCCCCGGAACAACTATAGTAGTTCTTCCTTACTCTAGCAGGCTGATTAATGGCAGTGGGTGGGAACTATAGCTAGATTATAGGATCAACTTCAATTGGTAACTCTACTGTCGGGCCTATGGAGAGCGGGAACGAAATAACCCAAAAGCATAATGAAATTAGAAAGAAAATGCCGCCCGCATTAGTTGAGGCACTTGACTCATGGTAACCAAACCATTGATACTACTAAGATCGATCCAGGTTGGAAATGATAGATCGACCAGAGGGAGCTTCTGGATACCCTTTCTCGGCTGGTTGGATGGTTAGGAACGGGAACGAAAGGAGTGGACCAGTGGAGACTGTTAAAGAGTAGTAGCTGAACCTAGGGATAAATATTGCCCAGGAGTGTGAAGGGCCCCTGGTTGTGAACGCATGAATCGCCGATCATATGACTCGCTGCTTATTATTAGGATTACGCAGAGTGAACACTTTTTGATCCCTTCCTGGAGTAACCGATGGAACTAACCGACACAAGCCACTCTACGACTCCCATCCGCTACAGAATATTACAAAGCTTTATCAATCAATCCATTCACCCCGCGGCCCCATTTATAACCTGGGAACATTAATCAGCCTGCTAGCTGAATAGTAGGGGCCATTTTGAGAAAGGGCAGGGCTTTGCCCTACTATTCTAAGGGGTTGAGGATAGTTCAAAAGGGTGGTGTTTTACCACAGGCTGCCCCCGGAGCGTTCTACGTATCTAGGATGGCATGTTGCCCTAGGGTGCAAACCTCTCTGCAAACAATTATTCTAGCCTACGATCTCTTTTCAACGGCAATAGCCAGCCGAATAGTAGGGGCCACAATGAAATAAGGATGGTTTGGCCTAGCCGCCAGATGGGAAGCAATTCTGAAAAGATGGAAAGCAATGGAATGATAAATAAGGATGGGAAGCCCTAAAATTCTATAGGGGGCGATGGAAAGCAATGGCCCTACTTTAGGCCTAATCCTGGGCCATAAGGATGGGAAGCTCCAATAGCGCATCTCCAATAGCTCCTCCGGTAAGGAAGCTGTATTCGTCCTTCGCCTCACACCTGGCTCACTTCTCTTCTACTGCTCCCACTGAAAGGTTCTATTCTCTTCATGCAGCACACCCTGGCCCCCCCTGCATGGAGGTAGATTATTGTAGGGGCCCATCCTCCACCTCCGGTGCAGAGGCCCTACCATTCTAGCCGGCTAGTTGTAGGATAGTTTCCCCCTCCCCTTTCAATAGTAGGGGGTAAGGGCCGAGGGTACCCTATCTCTATATCAGGACCTTCCAAACAATCCAATGCCAACTTCTCTATTGTTGCCAGGTAACCTTCCATCCAAACCAGCTTGCCAGTCGGAAGGGAAGACTCAACCGAGTTGAAGGGAAGGGAAGAGAGTTGAACTCATAGTTGAAGGGAAGCCCTGGCGAATAGTAGGGGCCTCCCGGGAAGGGAAGATAGTCTATGGGACCGGAGGCAAGAAAGAAAGAGAATGAAAGCATTCTCAAGAGAAAGGAGTGGCTATCTCTCCCGGGGGCCTATCGGGGGTGGGTGAGGCTAGCCTAACTTCTTTCTATCGGGGATACCTAACTTGGGATGAGCTCAACCTTGAAGCTGCCTACTATCTTACTTACCACTCCCAGAATCAATATTTTATTCTCGGCGGCCCTTATAGAAAAGAGGGGCCCTGATCAGATGCCGTTTCCCTATCCGTCCACCCCCGGTTCCTGATCAGATGCCGCTAGCCATTCCCTCCCTGGCTAACTGTAGTTGAGGGTGTATTCCACTCATCCTTAATTTCATTCAGATGACGGGCCTTATCCTTAGAAATAGTAGGGGTAGGGCTGGGGTGAAGTCTTAATCCATGAAGCCTCTAACACGTCGAGTATTCTGTGAAGCCGATGTTACGTATAGAATCTTTTCTCATCGATGGTAACAACATTGGATTGTGCCGGGTAACCGGTGCAGAAGGGAGGACCTAAACTTCTCTTGGTCGGACAAGATAAAATGAAAAGGGGGTGTGGGTAGGAAAGGAGATGGAATCCAATGTCGGTTGAACTAGTTGCCCCGTAGGGCCCGAAGGATAGTTGAGCCTGATGCCGTTGAGCCCCCTACTATTTGAAGGGCAACCTCTAGGTGGGTGGCCGGGTAACCCGAGGGAGCCGAACAATCAATATTCTTTACTCCTCGATCTTTTTGAATAAAAAGGGGGGGCGGGGGAATCTCAGTAATATAATAGAATAAATAATAGCATGTTATGTATAGAATCGTAGGCCCATAGAATAGTAGGGGTCCCCCATAGTATGGTAACCCCGGCCTACTAGAGTATTCGCTAGTAGCTTCGCGTTGATATGAAGGATGGCCCCTACCCCTACTATTTGAAAGGGAAAGGGAAGGGATGGAATGGGCACATCAATTTGAATATGAGAATATTGTGAACGAAAGTTTGTGAAGCAAAGGAATGATATTTGAATGGTGGACAAACTAGGAGCGCAGAACGTGAGGCAGGAATTAGTTAGATCTAGGAAGGAGGGCTTTATCTGGTTCTTTAAAGTCCTAGGTGGAGTGTTGTTAGTCGGAATCGTGCTTGGACTCTTAGTGGGGTACTTGATTGGCTCAGGGTGGCGGAATCGACAGTAGTACGATAGGAATCGAAGTAAACCCCCCCTCTTCCGGCTGGGGGGGGGGTGGAAGCCCCGTGACCCCACCGAGTTCACCCTCACTGTTCTCCACTCTAAGGTCCTCCTTTCTCAATCAGCTGATCGCGCAGGCGTGGTCCTGGTTCACCCAACTTCTTATCGCGATAGGATCGATTTTAATTCATCTGTTTGATCCCGATGAACCACCCCGTGATTTCATAAAGGGCCGGGTGTGCATGCATGGGGGCCCCTACGGGGTGGTATAAATACATTTCCTGCCACCAATCGATAGAAACATTCCCTGCCACCAATCAATAGAGACAGTCCCTGCAATCATTGGGACCTCTACCCAACATCATATCTCCTAGGAGCCAGATAAATCCCTGATGTACAAGTCTGGTCGATCCCCGATGTACAAGTCGGACTGGGCAGGTTTAACATCCGATGAGCGAGTAGTCTGTCCATCCAATATTTGAATTACTCAGTGGAGTGGTGGGCATAACCGATACCACATCGGATCTTCGAACCGGAATAGTAGTTGGAGAGTTGGGGGCAATCAAGAGGGGGTAATCAACAATAGTAGTTGGGGGCCTCTATAAGGCTTCTGCTGCCGAAAGGACGGAGAGAGCCAGATGGATTCCTTCCCAGCACTGGAGATAGCCAGACGGAGTCGTTCCCAGCATCGGCATCGGGGATAGCCATAAGTTATTCCCAGATCTCTCACGAAGCACCAGCATCGGAGATAGCCAGATGGAGTAGTTCCCACCCAGATGTCTCACAAAGGGGAAGGGACATTCGGGATCGCGGTCACCCTTCAGCAGGATCAACTGTTCATCATAACATCTCAAGAGCTGCTGGATACTATCCGGATTGGATAGCCAAAACTCGACTCTGAAACCCGATCTGTCGCACAATTCTATATAGTTGGAGTTGGTGGAGCACCTGCTTCAAGAATCGAATCTGCCTAGATCGAATAGTTGGATCCGCTACCACCATAGATGCAGAAGTGCCCGGGGAACCATAGCGGAAAAGACCTGTTTTGTTGGAAAGGCATCCGAATAGGAACAGCGGGGCGAATAGTTATCCCAAGAGTTGAGTACGCATGTGTCAGTTCCATAGCATCTGAAAGAGAAGTTGTTAGATCCAATGATTGAGCGAATTTGGGGTGGGATATTTCCTGCCATGTATTTACAGAAAAAGATAGCCAAGTACCATAGAATAGTAGGGCTCGAGTTAGCGGCGTGAAATGAGTAATCATTTTTTTCTATCGAAAGGCGGGCAAATCGAACTAAGATTCCCACAATTCAAATCCCCTTCATAACTATGCCCCCTACCCAGGGTTGGGTGGGAACTGCCCTACTATTCTAATGGTAATTAATCAGCTCGCTAGTAGAACCTGCTAGAGTAAGTAAATGGCATAAACCTGCGGCGAATAATGGCATCAGTTCATTAATCCGCTCATAACGTCAACCCCCTATTCTAGCGGGCTAATGCCATTAAGGGTGAGGTAATGCCATTAAGGGCGAGCTAATACCCTTATTCTAGTGGGCTAATGCCCTTTTTCTAGCGGGCTAATGCTATTAAGAGCCCCCTACGGGCTAGCAAGCTGATTAATGAACTAATTAATAAGGACCTGGGAGGCTATAGATTGTTGGGTGGGCCCCTACAATAATCTACCTCCTGGGGGGCCCAGGGCCCTACTATTCTAAGGGGCGCCTGCCCTGCTTAACTAATACGCCTACTAGATTACCCCCACCATCTGAATCCCACCCATGGTTATTGTCACTACTTCTACCATGAGAGGCAACTCAGGCTCAACCCAACGAAATAGATGAAGAAAGATTGCAAAGGCTTATACTTGGCTTAAGAAGAGTCACTAATGTACAAAGAAGACCAGTCAATCTACAATGGAATCAGGGACAGGAACAAGAAGAAATAAGTGATGATAGCCCATATGATGAAACATATATTGATAGTGAAATAGATTCTCATGACTATGAATTCTTATCACTCCATGATTCTACCCCACCAGAAAGTGTAATATCAAACAATCAAGTCTTCATGTTATCAAACTCTACTATAGAAGAGACTAATGATTTACCCCTAGTACATTCACACTTGATTGATTGGGGGCAAGAAGGAAAACCAACGCTCGATTGGTTTGAAAATGATGAAGCAATTTCAGAATTTCTAGGAGTCAGAGAAGGATTTCCGCAAGGTGATCATAAAGCAGGGTTTGCTATAGACCTAAATAGAACGACATACTTTGGAGAAGAAAGTACTTCTCAAACAGAAGATAAGAATCAAACTACCCATAATGACAAAAGTGATTTGGGTAATCTTCCTATGGAAAGAGAAAGTTCAACATTACTTACAAAGGAAACATAAGAAGTAAACATAGTAGAAGGGGAAGTTGTACATAACATCCATCTGGCAAAATCATTGAGAAAAGAAGAAAAAGATAGATTCATTCATTTTTTCAAACAATGACCTATCAACTTTGCTTGGTCCTATTCAGACATGCTGGGCTTAGATTCTGAATTAGTGTTGCATCATTTACCATTGACACCAAGAGTTAAACCTTACAAGCAAAAATTGAGAAAAATGCATCCAAGTATCACATTATTGGTTAAAAAAGAATTACAAAAGTTGTTGGAAGTAGGTTTTATCAAACCTATTGACTACATAGAATGGATATAAAACTTGGTACCTATGACTAAGCCCACAAGAGGCATCAGAATCTGTACCGATTTTCGAGATCTAAATAAAGCTTGCCCTAAGGATGACTTCTCGCTACCTAATATTGACATGATAGTTGACCTAACAACTGGAAATGAGATGTTATCCTTAATGGATGGTTTTTCAGGATACAACCAGATTAAAATTGCACCAGAAGATCAACATAAAATGGCCTTTACATGCCCATGGGGAACATACTGCTGGAATGCGATACCATTTGGTCTTAAAAATGCTGGTGCAACATACCAGAGAGCCATGACAATATTATTTCATGACATGATCTATAACATAATGGAAGATTATGTGGATGACATATTGGCTAAATCGCAAACCAGAGAAAGTCACCTTGCAGTTCTTACACAAATATTTGATTGGTTGGAACAATATAATGTCAGATTAAACCCAAAGAAATGTGTATTTGGCATAACAACAGGTAAACTATTAGGGTTTATAGTATCAAATAGAGGAATTGAAATAGACCCTGCCAAGGTCAAGGCAATCATTGATATGCAACCTCCATCAACACTTAAACAACTCAGAGGGTTACAAGGGAGATTGCAATCCATAAGGAGATTCATAGCACAATTGGCAGATAAGTGTCACCCATTCCAACATTTACTCAGGAAAGGAGTTATTTTTAAATAGATAGAACAATGCCAGGAAGCTTTCCAAGCTCTAAAAGAGTATCTTTTGAACACACCAGTGTTAATATCCCGTATTCCAGGACAACCTCTATTGTTGTACATATCAGCAACAAACTCAGCTCTGGGAGCTCTATTGGCACCGCATGACAAACATGGAAAAGAAAGAGCCATTTATTATATAAGTAGGACTCTGATCGGCTATGAGCTTAATTACACCCCCATAGAGAGAGCTTGCTTAGTAGTAATCTTTGCATCCCAAAAGCTCAAACACTACGTGTTGAGTCATAAGGTACAACTCATTGCACGGTTTGACCCACTCAAATACCTATTGAGCAGAGTAACATTGAACGGGTGATTGGCTAAGTGGGTTATGATCTTGAGCGAGTTTGATATAGAATACATGGACAGAAAAGATATCAAAGGACAAATCATAGCAGATCAATTAGCAGAGGCTCCTATAGACAATCACCCATTGCTGATAGACTTTCTAGATGAATCCGTGTTTACACTAACTACCTCAATAATGTGGAAGTTGTACTTTGATGGATCATATACAAATCATGGATCCAGAGTAGGTATTGTCTTCATTAATCCTCAAGGGGATGTTATACCTAAGTCATTTAGGATCAATTTCCCATGCACCAACAATATGGCAGAATATGAAGCTCTCCTCATAGGACTTCGTACAACTGTGCAATGGAAAATACAAGAGTTACAGGTCTATGGTGATTCACAGTTGATTGTGAACCAGGTCAATGATGATTACAATACAAAGGATGACAAACTCATGCCTTATAAGAAGTTGGTCGAAGATTACAAGGAGCACTTTAGCAAAATTACCTTCGAACAAATCCCTAGAATACAAAACAAGGCAGTAGATGCAATGGCAACAATAGGGTCTCTTCTGAATATGCCTGCTAATGAAACTCAGTTTAAGTTTATCATAGAACAGTTAATGCTACCTGCATATGAGACCCCCCTATCAGAATATGTATGTGCAATTGTGGGACTAGAATCGCCTTGGTACAATGAAATATATACATATTTGAATACCCAATACATGTCACCAGATCTGTCAAGAAATCAAAAGAAGACCTTTATTCATCAAGCATACAGATACACCATCATAGCTGATACTCTGTATAGAAAGGGTTTCAATGGAACTCTTCTCTGATGTCTGGATGAGAATGAAGCACACCTTGCTTTAAAAGAAGTCCATGATGGAATCTGCGGGGCTCACCAAAGCGGTCCGCCATTGTTAAAGAAACTGCTGAGAATCGGTTATTACTGGCCAACCATGGAAAAAGATGCTTACAAGTATGTACAGAAGTGTAAACAATGCCAAATGCATGGAGACTTTATTCATGCACCAACATAAGATCTTCAACCCATCACATCACCGTGGCCATTTTCACAATGGGGATTAGATCTCGTAGGTAGAATGAACCCTACTTTGTCCAACAGGCACAAGTTTATCTTGACAGCCACTGAATACTTTACAAAATGGGCTGAGGCAATTCCTTTAACATACACTACAGGAAAGCATATATCAAAATTTATGCTCAACTACATTATATGTAGATACAAAGTTCCAATGTGCTTTGTTATAGATAACGAGTGTCCATTTAAAAACCAGGAAGTGAAAGAATTGTGTGATAAATTTCACATACAACAGAGATTTTCCACACCATATTATCCACAAAGTAATGGACAAGCAGAGGCTACAAATAAAACAATATTGAAAATTCTTAAGAAAGTAGTCACTGACACAAGACAGGACTGGCATCTCCAACTAAATCTCACTCTCTGGGCTTACAGAACAGGAGTGCACACCCGTACAGGAGCAACACCATATTCCTTGGTCTATGGTATAGAGGCAATACTCCCCATTGAAATAGAAATACTGTCTCTAAGAGTATCCTTACAGAACATTATATCAGAAGAAGACTACAGGGTAGCGAGGTTGCAAGAACTAGAAACCCTTGATGAAAAATGACAAACAACATTCAATCATTTACAAGGATATCAAAATAGACTGAGGCGAAGCTATAATAAAAGGGTCCGCCCATGAACCTTTCAAGTGGGGGATCTAGTACTTAAAGAGAATAAAAGGAACTTAGCAGAACGAGAAAGGCCAGGGAAATTTGAACCTAATTGACTAGGTCCTTTCATTATAACAAGGGTCATAGGCAATGGTGCCTATCATTTGGCTACCTTCGAGGGAAATCCAATCTCTGACCCTATGAACAACATACATCTTAAGCGGTATTACACCTAAGGGCTGTGTAGTTTAGATTTTACTTTCCACATTGCATATCATATCATTTAAAACACTACATTATATATAGTTTATTTTTCAAACGCATCGCATTCTTAAAGTTCTGCATTCTCACATTGAAGCATCAAATAAAACAAGGCAACTGTTCGAGTTTATCATTCATTTGCATCCTGAAAAGAAAATAAGGGTCATCACCTTTCTTAGATATTCAGACATGAATTCTTTGGGGTTCTAAAGTCATTCATTCTCAACATTACCCTACGACAATGTTTTACTTATGGTTGGGTAATAATTTCACTATTTGAGACTTGGTAACCCATAATCTATCAATTGCTATATCTTACACCTTAACGAGATCTCTAATTCATTCTAGACACCTAGTTGATTATATGACTAGTGAAAAATCTAAATTTCTAATTCAACGCCGCTGTAATTGTCACACCCAAGTAGGTTTCATTACTTACAAGTCAAGGCAAGAAAATAAAAATAAAAAGAGCTATGCCAAATATCCATCTAAAGGTAAAAAGAGCAATGATATATAACTGAAATATCATGTGTACAAATATGATAAAAAGCTTGACTATGGGAACATGCTAGTAACTCCATCAGGGCTATGAACGCCTACTGGCAATGGAGCAATATTTGAGAAATTACAGTCTATAACCTCGTCGGAGCTCTCAAGGCTTGCTGGCAGCGAGGCTCTATTTGGGATGCTTTTGAAGTTAGAAAAACCATGTAGCTAGTCATATAGGATGCTAAGGATCTTTAGTGAATACAAGAGTGGGAATTAACTCACTTGCACACACATGGGCAAAAGAAGATCAAAGTTTCAAGAACCAATGGGGAAGTTTTCCATGTCTCCATTTGTAAATCTTAGTCACTAAGTGTGTTGAGATGAATGTTTCGAAGGGTCTTAGAGATCAATTGATTGCTTATCTACAAAATGTTTTGCACCTTCATGTTCAATCAGTGTATTACAAATACTAAAAAACAAAGACAATCAACCTTGTTCGAATAGGAAGTGCATCTTTATCCTACATATTGCATTCACATAGGTCACGTCAAAAATTTCTTTGTCTCCACATGCATTCTACAGATCATCATGTCATACGGGTCTGCATATTGGGGGCATAACTGAAAAAATCCAAAAAATCAGATAAAGTCCTGAAAAAATCCAAAAAATCAGATAAAGTCTTGAAAAAATCCAAAAAAATCAGATAAAGTCTTGAAAAAATCCAAAAAATCAGATAAAGTCCTGAAAAAGTCCAAAAAAATAAAAATAAAAAAAATAAAAAAATCATGAAGTACCAAAAAAACATCCATATAAAGTCCTGAAAAAATCATCCAAAAATAGTCAAATACGATCCTGAAAAAAATCATTGAAAAACATTCAAATACGATCCTGAAAAAATAAAACAAAAACATTCAAATACGATCCTGAAAAAATTAATAAAAAACAATCAAATATCAATCTACATAATCCAAAAACATCAAAAAAGCTCTTGGAAAAGAACTAAAAATTGAAAATCAATCAATCAAAAAACTTGCAATAACATGTCTTGTAAGAAACAAATACCCTAGCAGATATCCAGCAAACACTTCGCACGAAGTTAACAAAGGATATGACTATCCAGTCAAACATCTGCAATCAACTGATCAAACTATCTTATCAATCATATCATATCCATATCAACATGATCATTATCTTGTCTTAAACAGAAGAGGATACACTTGAAATCAGACAGGTCAGTCTTAAACGGGGTCCGCAACTTTATGAGATTAGACATTATCAACCATCACATCAAACAATTGAGAACGAAGGCACAAGGTCAGTATAGCTGCTGAATTTTGTCCGGGCCAGTCTTTATCTTTTTATCATTTGGCAATAGATATTGTTTCTATGCTACTCAAGGATGTCCAAAAGTGACTAGAGGAGCTATGATGAGCATTATCTTTTTCTTTGTTTGCTGTTTGTGGTGTGAACTGATGAAATTCTAGGGAAATTGCTCTAGTGGGTGTCTGTGATAAGAGCCTTCACATCAAGGTGAAATCGTCACACATACCTTGACGCCTAACGCAATTCCCAGAATGGAGGGTTCACTCCTTGTCTGCTACATGTTGGTTTCTACAATGAGATATCTTTGCATCTTGGTTCCTTATACCCTGATGTGCTAAGCTCCATTAATTCAATAATAAGGCTCAGTGATGAATATATATTGACGCAATAAAATATGAGACACAGGTTCGTGATTCATTCAATTTCATTATCATCTTTGTCTCATTTGCTTATTGATAGTTTGTTGGTTTCTGGCTACTCACTTTCTTTCTAACATTCTTTCTATCATCAAATTTTTCTCTCTACCATCTCACTAACATTTCTTCAAAGTGTATCTGAGTCAAAATGGATTCAACCATTATCATACAAAAAACCATTCATAATAGAGTTCATTTGCATTTCATAATAGAGTTCATTTGCATTCATAATAGAGTTCATTTGCATTCATAATAAGGTTCATTCACATTTATAATAAGGTTCATTTGCATTCATAATAGAGTTCATTTGCATTTCATTATAGAGTTCATTTGCATTTATTTTAGATTTCATTACATCATTACTACATACATGTACTATCATTGCATTTAGAATCATATAGAATTCTAGTAGCATTATACAACTCATAACATCATATAAATCATACATGGAAAGCAAAAATAATATACATAGATCATTTCCAAAAAAAAAAACTGCATGCTATATATATAACTCAAAAATGATAATGTGTGTGAATACAATAAATAAGCCCGAAGGCTCAGATAACATGATCAACCAACACTGCCTCTATCAGCAGGTGGATCCTGTCCACTAGATCCTACCCTAGGATGTCGAGGTGGTCCCATAACACCACCATTGCTAGTCCGTCGTGAAGTAGATCTACTCGATCTCCTCCCCATGAATGCACTGAAGCTAGGCTCTCTCTGACCCTCAGGGATGGCTCTCTCATATGCCTGTCTATAATAAATAGCCTCCTGCACAGTAGTGAAATATCTCTCTCTCTGGTCACGTGCATCTGTACCTGCTCTAAAAAGCTGATCAAAGGGATCCATAGTGATCTAACATCATCGCACTGCCTCATCTCTCTCCTGCTGAAGATGCACTCGCTCCGCCTCTAGGGCACCATAATTTGCATGATAGGTCTCTCGCTCAATATCTCATCTAGCAACCTCATCCTCCAAGCTCTGCACCTGTGCTCTAAGAGTCTGCAACTCATCCTCATCACCAAACTCTCCTATCCCACCCTCTCTAGTAGGCACATCCTCCAACTCTGGCATATCATCATCATCATCCCCACTCTCGCTACTCGATGACTCTGAGGAATCATCGCTGTCCTTACTACTAATAGAATCAGTGTCTCCACCAATGTCTATATCCTCATCTCCACCACCTCCTCCCCCATCTCCATCATCTCCACTATCTCCACCACCTCCTCTCCCATCTCCTCCATCTCCTCCATCTCTCCCCACTGCATCTATCCTCAACCGCTGTCTAGGATGGCAAATCTGCTATGCTGTAATCAGAATAGTAGGATTAGTCAAAGGCACTAGCCTGTGCCTAGCAAACCATGCATCATACTCTGCTGTCGTCCCTGGATCCGCTCCACCCCTACCCCAACCCTAGAGTAATGGCTGCAATGAATCAAACTCAGCAGAGGCAACATGTGGCTGAATACACACACCCCAATCAGATACCTCACAAGATACATGAGTAAAATATGCAATAACCACAGGTGTCACCTGTACCTCACCAAACTGTCTAAGAACATGTCCAGGAAGATACATCTCTATGATCCGCTGAGTCTCAAAGGTCCTACCAATAAGATATCTCTGCTGGTGGCAGAAAGACAAGTGCACTACATCATCAGGCCAACTGGGGCAATCTAAGCAAGGTCTCCAAATGAAATGCTACAATATATCCAACTGATGTCTCCAGTACAAGGTGTTCCTCGAACCCCTGTGTCTGATACCTGTTGTATACCTAAAAGTATAAGGCTCACCAGGCTGCAAATCTACATGAACGACAGGCCTAGAAATAGAAATGTGCTCCCATGCCCATGTTTGCAGCAAAGTAACACCACAACTGATAGAACGGTATCCCAGATACACAATACCATGCATCTAATAGTACAACATGGCAAGTAGACAAGGACCCCAAGCATATAGTCGACGATGCACAATCATATCATGGAGCACTCTGCCCCATCCAACTAGAAACCCATGACCTCGTCGATCAGGTATTAGTAAACCACCAACAATACCGCATAATACAATGGTCAGGTCATCATAGTCTAATCGGGCCCAAGGGATCTCATAACGGCCACTGATATGCAAATCCTGAATCTCACACTTAAAAAGTGCACATAGTCCATCAATGCCATCGTCATGGTCATATATAACCCTCTCACCATGAATGGGAATACACAGTATACACCATACATCCTCTAAGGTAATGGATGCCTCACCAGTCGGAAGATGAAATGAACACGTCTTTGAGTGCCACCTCTCTATCAAAGCTGTAATCATGGCCCTGTTGGCTGTAACCTCTGGCAAATGCAATACATGGTAAAGACCAAGCTGACGAATATGCTCAATCTCATCATCTGGTAGGTTAGCTCGAAGATCAAGTCCACTAGGCCTGCTCTGTCAATAGTATAACACTTCGTGTTCTCCTACAAATGAGAAAATGATCAAAATATCAGATGTCAGATCCAGATAAACTTAAAATATTTTCAAACGCATGACAAAAACATACATTTACAATGAATGCGTAACAGTTATGACTTATGCGGTACAAATATGACTCTTGCGTGACGATTGAAGCTAATGTATGATACAATGAGCGCATGCATGACAAATAACACTTATGCGTAATGATATACATGAATGTGGCATGATACAGCTAATGCATGACGCTTACGACGTATGCATAACATTTACAGCGAATGCGGTACACTAAGCACTAATGTGTAAAAGTCGACAAGCGATTGCGTAATGCATAGCAAAAAGTGATCATGATTTTTTTTTTGGAAAAAAGGCATAAAAAAAGGAAAAAATCAGGGAAAAGCAATGAAAAATACCATGCCACCAGTCCTAGGAGGTCTCTGAAATGAACATACTCGGTCCGACAAGTGCAATCGAGCTATATAACCAGACATGATGACCAAAAACTCAGAAACATGCACAAAAATTGCAAAGAAACCAAAGAACTACAAAATCACAAATGAGCAAATAAAAACCTAGAATTATCTATTTATAGCTCAAAATTAGGGTTTTACGACACCTTGACACCCATGGTCCCCACCATCTTCAAACAACTTGTAGCCTACTCAAACGATCTTGAAATGAAACGAAATTTCATACACTAGTTCCTTACACTGGTATCGAAACAATGGTCTCAATTTTTGAATTTTTTGACCACCTTTTCAGAGGGGGCATATTTACACTACATAGCAATACCAAGGCATACTGGGGCAGAATTTTTCATTTTCTTTGAAACAATGTCGTTCCGACTTTGCCTCAAAGAGGGGCAAATGTAGACACCTAAAAATGTCTCATTGATCATGTACTAATTATTCCTCTAATTGATTAAATAATCTTTATTATTTAATTAAGTCAATTAAACTTATTCTTCTAAATTCTTCTAATTTCATATTTCCTCATCATCTTATTAATTATTCTATTTCCTATTCTATCATCATTTCATCATTTAATAATTTTTTAAATATTAATTAAATATTTATTATTTAATTAATTCTGATTAATTTCCCAATTTAAATAATCTTCATTATTTAAATAAATTACTAATTACTCAATTTCTATCTCTAATCATCTAATCATTCAACCCTCTTCTAAATATTAATTAAATATTTATTATTTAATTAATTGTGATTTAATCCTTTAAATTAAATAGTCTTTATTATTTAATTAAATTCCATTTCTAAATAATTAAATAGTTTCTTTAAATTATTTAATTAGCTAACTAATTCTTCCAATTCCAAATCCCGAAATTCTAATTTCTTCCAAATTCATCACATGTGCATGATTTCAAAAATCAAATTGAAAATCAAAGTCAAGTTCTAAATATATTCAAAGGCTAAATTGAATTAATAAATTCAATTATTTGAATAATATCTCATGCAAAGATTGAATTAATAATTTAAATCTAAATGCAAGCACATGCTAAATTAATTAATTAAATCATTTATCTCTCCAACTTCTATTTCCATCCTTTAGTTAGCTTTTTCTAAATTTAGCTCTCTGTGTCATCCTCTTTATTTCCTCCAATCATTCTTTTTCTTCCTTCAGTTAACTCTTTCATCAATCAGTTAACTCCTTTAATCTATTCAATCTATTGAGTTCCACTCCTACAATCAACAGTTCAACTATCAAATTGCATTTGAGCTCACCTGAGTTTACACCTCTTGATCATTCTGTTCCACCTTTCAATCAATCTTCTCCAATTTTCTATAAATTGAGCATCCAATCTCCATTTTCAACAATCACGAACTTTGAATCTTTGTGTCACTTGTAGGTTACTAGTGCAATATCTGAGAGCCATCATACCACGAAGAGAAAAAGAGAAATGGAAGCAATATGCACATCTTGGAATAGGGAGTTTTATTTGAATTGATTTCATTCTTAATTCCTGTTTTGCTTGATGATTGCATTATTTCATTGTCTAGTTTGTTAGATTTGTTAATTAGACAGGGATTCATGATTTCCCTGGTGTTTCTAATTGATAGCTTTGTTTATTTGAAGATGAATTCTAGAATGCATTACAGATTCCCTTACTAGTTCATTGTTAGTTAGAAGCCACCCTTTTTAGCCTTGGTGCGGTAATTTCAGTGCAAGGGGATAGAAGATTTCCCCCCCAAGATACTCACCATTTGGCTGCTTGGAGGAGAAGCAGAAATCCTCGGCTTTGCATGGGCTACTTGTAGCCTTCCAAAGAGAAGGTGATTGGGTCATACTTCTAGTCCTGGAGTCCCCTATCTACCACCTCTCAACAACGACAAAAGTGGACATCCCCATTGAGGGTGTTTACACTTGTGTCACAAAGATTCCTGGCTGTGGGTTGAGTTATTGCATTGTCACCGATTCCTTAGGATAAATCTACTTGAAGTGTCTTCTTTGTGCAAAACCCATGGAAATTTGGACTTTTTGTGAGCCTTTGGAATATGCACTTGATGTTTAGATCCTAGGGGCAAACAAGATAACTGTTCAAAATTCTGTCTTCTATGTTTTCAGACAATAAATCAGACACACATCATCCATTGATAGCACACAAATTCAAACTCAAACATCAAACTATCAAAATTACATAGTTCACAACAGATTAGCTCTCCGAGTTCAAACAATAGTGCTCTTGGTTTCACAAAGCAGAGTTCTTGGTTCACATAATAGAGTTCTTAGTTCACAAAGTAGAGTTCTTGGTCTAAAAAATAGCGTTTCTAGTTCAAACATCAGAATTCTTGGTTCAAACATTAGAGTTCTCGGTCCAAACAATAGTGTTTCTAGTTCAAACATTAGAGTTCTCGGTTTAAATAGTAGAGTTCTCGGTCCGAAGAGTAGAGTTCCTAGTCCAAATATCAGAGTTCTTCATTCTAATAGTGGAGTTTATGGTTCAAACTTTAGATCTTTTGGTCCAAACATCATCTCTTTCGGTCTAAACTTTATCTCTCGTGGTGTGAATATTAGCTTTCTCACGTGTCAACATTAACTCTTCGTGTTTTCACTGGTTAGCTCTAAACATCAGTTCTTTGAGTTTGCACATTAAATCTTTGAGTCAAAACAATGAGTTTTTGAGTCTGAACATCACTATTTCAATCTTTAGAGTTCCTAGCTCTTTCAGTCTATAAAACAAAATTCTTGGTGAAAATAATAGTGTACTCAAGTTAGAAAACAACACTATCTATTTGAGAAACAATATTTTCAGTCTAGGAAACAACACCATCTGTATGAGAAACAACGTTTTTAGTCTAGGAAATAACACTTTCTATATGAGAAACAATGTTTTTGGTCAACATACCAACTCCCCTAGTCTATGGAATAGCTCTTCTTGTTTCAGAAATAGCATTTCAGGTTAGAATAATAACACTTTTAGTTTAGCAGGTGATTCTCAGTCTTAGAAACATTTTAGGAGCTATCACTCTCAAGGTAAACAATAGAGTTTCTGGTATAAATATTAGCATTTCAGTTTGAGAAACAACTTTCCTGGTCTGAGAAGTAGCATTTCTAGTATGAACAATAACACTTTTGGTTTGAGGAACAACTTCCTAGTTTGAGAAGTGGAATTTTTGGTATGAACAATAGCTCTTTTGGTTTGAGAAATAGCTCTCCTAGTTTGAGAAGTAGTGTTCTTGGTTAAAACAATAGCTCTTTCAGTCTGAGGAATAGCTCTTTCGATCAGCAGAGTAGCTCTTCCAGTTTGAGAAATAACTCTTTAGGTTTGAGAAGCAACTCTTTCAGTTGATAACATAGCATCATATTTTAGAACATCTATTGGTCAAACACTCCAAAAATTGCCTTTGGTTAAGTCAAATTTAAGACTAAACACACTAGGTCTCACAAGTATTCATCTCAACCAAGTTTAAGATCCAAATCTCTCAAGTGCATAATCAAACATATTTGATAATCTGATATTTCAGACATAGATTCTTATCAGGATCTATCATCCTTCATCATGAAACTACAACACTAGATCAGATTGATCTAGTTCACTAAATAGGATACATCATTCCTATTTGACTTGGTCATATCATAACAAAACTTTGCACTAAAAAACTAAGATCAAAAACTTGTAAATTTTCAGATGCTTGATGACCATTGCATATCGATTGAAAAAGAAGAAACTTAGTCACAAGGAAATCTTGAAAAGGAGAATATTTCTCTACATAAATCACAAAATCTTGTTGAAACATTGTGTATTTTTACATTGGTATCGAAACTATTTGTGTGGTAGAGGGAACAAATTTAACAAAGAACCGCTGAGAACACATGCTATACAACAAAGATCCACATTATCACAAAGTCTAAATCAAGGCGGTTGCATTAACTTGTCTTATTAACCTCAAGAATTGATCACTTACTGAGGAGCATTTTTGGAAGAGTAAAACTTTTCAAAACTATAAGATCACTTATATGCCAGTTTTTACGAGAAATCAAAGGAGACTGAAACAATAGAAACAAGGGCAAATATTTACAATGGATGAAGATAATCCTTTCTATAATCAATTTGGATCCAACAATACTTAGAACAATGATGACTATTGTGAAATAACAGAAGAAACAATCAGAGGGGCACAACAAGATCGAAAATTCGGTAGATTCTTGGAAAGAATAATTGAAGCAGATAAGGAAAGATATTTTCTCATGTTAGCGCGTCAAGGGGCCAAACTACCAAGTAATTTTGATATCACTAATATAAAACAAAGTGGAGAGACAAGTGCCACTCACAATGAACGAACTCAAAGTGATACTCATAAACTCAAAGTGATACTTATAATGAACAAACTCAAAGTGATACTCTTAATGAACGAACTCAAATTGACACTTGCAATGAACGAACTCAAAGTGATACTTGCAATGAACAAACTCAAAATGAGACTCATAATGAATGAATTCAAAAAAACCATCAAAATGAAAGAGTTCAAAATAACCAAGATGGTGAATAAAGGAATAATGTTAATAATCCCCTTTTGGCTCTTACTCAACAAATTCAAGCACTCCAAACACAAGTGTAAGACTTGCAAGGGGGAACCACACAAAGATATTTGCTACAAGAAATATGTCCTTATCAATTCGACAAAAATCTAAATATGATACCATTTCCTCCTAATTGCGAAATCCCTAAGTATGACAAATACAATGGTAAGATTGACCCTTGAGATCACGTTAGGGAATTTCGCACAATGATTATGGAGTTCACACATGAGGACATCTATTTGATGAGATTATTCCCCAAGAGTTTAAGTGGCCAAGAAATGGAGTGGTTTTCCAAGTTACCACCTAGCATAAGAACATTTTCAGAATTGGTAAAAAATTTGTTTTCCAATATTCATATAACATTCAACATGAGATTACTATGCTTGACCTATTTAATACAAAGCAAAATAATGGGGAAACTTTTATGAAATTCTTACAAAGGTGGAGAAGTTTGTTTGCAAGATATTCTCATCCTATTGTTGACAGTGAAAAGATAAATTTTTTTATCAATAACTTGAATGACGAAATGAGTCGTGCACTTAAGATGCAATGTCCTCCAAGCTTTAATAAAATGCTTGAGAATGGGATAAAAATCAAAGAAGCCTTAGTCAAGAAAGGAGTGTTTAAGATTCATAGAGAAGGGACTAATTCTTCCAACAATACTCATAGTAACGTTGGTAAAATCAAATTTTGGAATAGAAATAGAAACATTGTGAATGATGGGATAGTGGATGCTAACATTATGAAACCCAAGCAACCCATATTCAACTTGTCAAGTCACACCTTGAAAACCAATCAAAATAATAATAAACCAAGGTTACCCTTAAGCAACTTTCACAGGAAATTTACACCTATTGGTGAACCACTTGAATCAACATTAAAAACACTTCTTGCAAATAAATGAATTACATTACTAGAAGTGAGGGATTTTGAACTAAAGGTGAAACCTGCATGGTGGAATGACAATCATTTTTGCAAATATCATCGGAGTAAAGGACATCAAGCTAATGATTATCAATGATTAAAATATGTCATTCAAGTTTTGATAGATAACAAGGTAATAATGGTAGATGGGCATACAACAAATGAATCACACACAACATCTACCGAACTACAAGAAGGGAAAGACATCAACAACTAGAGATAGTAAGGGAAAGGAGAAAGTGAATTATTCCCACACTTATGATAATGTGGTTAATGTCATTGTAGTCAAAGAAAAATCTTAACTAGAACCTGCACACGCTATTACATGCAATAAAGCTAAGGTTACCTTATCAGGATGCACAACCAACACACCCTCTACCTCTAGGAAATATAACATAGTGGATCAATTACAGAAGATCCTTGCACAAATCTTAATATTGGAACTTCTAAAAATATCACCCATGCATAAAGAGATCCTAGAAAAGGCTCTAGTAGATACAATAGTCCCCAAAGACTTGGGTATTGATCAATTTCAAACCATGGTGGGATATCTTATAGCACCTCATTACTTATCCTTTACAAAATATGATGACATGTCTCTGCAACATCCACACAATTCTCCTTTGCATATCAAAGTCTTAATTCACAAAACCCATGTAAAACGTATCCTAATAGATGGAGGAGATGGCCTAAATATTTGTTCATTAAGTCTTGTCTACACATTAGGCTATTCTGAAGATGCAGTTGATCCTCACAAAAAGATAACAATCAAATTCTATGATGAAGAAGAGCATTCCTCCAAAGGGGTTGTAGTGTTTCCAATCAGAGTTGGGCTTGTGCAAAAGGATACAATATGTCAAGTACTGGACATTAATTTGACTTATAATATACTCCTAGGCAGACCATGGATCCATGACATGCAAGCTATCCCTTAAACTTACCACCAGTGCATCAAATTTCCTTATGATGGATAAGAGATCTCCATTCCAACAAATTCAAACCCATTTCAATATTGCAGTAACTTGAAGCCAGTTCAACATATCATTGTTCCGCATAATAGATAATCATCCTCTTCTAATACATTATTGGCATTTTGATGATGTTTTGATTGTCATTGATGGACACACACTTTCTTGATGTATGAGTTATGCTCAACTGGTAATTGTTCCAACTGGTATTATGTATTATTGAATGTATAGTCTTTAGACTATCGGTATTTTGTAGAAGATGGTTTACCGGTCACAGATTAACTAAAGATCCCAAGTGGTATGGAGACCCCAAGCGGTTCGAAGATCTCAAGCGGTACGAAGGACCCAAGCGGTAGTTAACTTTTGATCGAAACTCTACGATCTTCCAGTCTTCATTTTTTGACAACCGGGAATCGGTATATTGTATTAACCGGTATATATCTGTGATGATTTACCAACCGGTATTATTGTAATGTGTGATGATTTATCATCCACTGACACTTTGGCATTGTGTTGGTGGGTGTTACCAACTGTGTCTAAATGCACTGTACCTAGGAACTTGTAGTCTAATTCTATTGGACCGACATGAAATCAGATTCCTTTATAAGGACATCATGTCTAGGGTTTGCATGTATGAGATATATAATAGAAAAGGTTATGTGCGATCATAGAAGAGAAGATTAGGTCTGTGTGAAGAGATAGAGTGTGGTGATATTGAAGACTAAAGTAATGCTAAAATGCATTAACAATGAGATGTCAAGGATCTAATTAATCATACTGTGCTAGCATCTAGATCATTCACTTGTTGATTACTAATATATTTGACAAATCTGAAACCCTTAACCAGGTAGGCCCAGCAAAGCCTTTGTAAATCGTCTAACAAGGTGGTTCACAACTGTGGATCTGAAATCCTTTAACAAGGTAGTCTTTAACAGGACTCATCTCCTAATAGAGATCTAGATTTCTAACAGGATCTGTTTTGGTGAAGAACATTGTATAACCTTAACCGATTTGGTTACTATTCTATAGATAGTTTGGTGCAGGGGCACAAGACTAAAATTAATCATTTCTTCTTCAATGAATTTCATGTTTTGTTTCAAGGTGTTGTAAGGGACCTTAGAATCCCATTTTCATGTTTATTTTGGATAATAAAGTCCTCATAGTCCATTTTTGTAAGGCCTAGTGGCCTAGGGTGCTTTATAAACTCTATGGTCAACTATGGTCAAAAGGACTTAGGATGTGTGGATTTAGTGATTCAAGTGTATTTTGGTCTAATTAGGTCCAAAATAATATGTTTAGGCTCCTAGGTCTATGTTTGAAGATAGTTTGTTGGTAAAATACAAAATTGTCAAAAAATTGACAAATGTTGTCAATATTGGTGAACAACTTTTTGAAAAGTTGTTAAAATCAATTCCTAACATTCACAACCACCTGATTTCGGTTGGAACATGTTGGGATGGCTATATTATGCCTCAACAAAACAATTTGGAGGTTGGTTGAAGAATAATGTGAAAGTTGATAATTTGAAGCAATAAAAATTCTGTATTTTCCTGCAAATTTGCTGCTATTTTGGTTGGTACGGGCTTGTACATTCTGAAAACTGAAAAATTCTTCCATGATGAGTTAGAGGGGTGAAATACCTTTCATTTGAGTCCAACTAGAGCATTTGAAGTGGAGAAATAAGCGAGATATCGAAGTTTTAGTGAAGACAGCCCGTGAAAGGGCATAAACCTAGGGTTTCACATTTCTTTTCCCTTTTCTTCCATTTTAACCATGAAAAAAATCTAAAACTCGGTTGGATGGAAGATTTGGGACTGTATTTTAAGATTTTCTTTGTTTCAAACCTGGAGGAAGTGTTTGGAAAGAGCAGAAATTAAAAGAAGCCAGACATCTCTATGTGGCTGGCAATGCAAAAGTAGTAAAAAGACACAAAAAAACCCCATAACTATTGGTGAATTGTAAACCAGTGTATAAAACCTTGGAATTGGCATTATTTTGGATTCCCATAAATTCTCAAAGTCATACTTTTCTGATATGGTGTGTAAAAATGGTACTTCCTTCATTAAGTGCTTGAATTAGTCCTTGTTGTCATCATTGAGGGTTTGGTAGAAATGTGGTTTGTTGAAGCCTTCAAGCCCTTTCCTTTTGGAAAAAGTGCTGCCCAGGGGAATGTATTTGATGTGTGCAATAAAATCTAGGTGTCCTTTGGAGATTTTGTGTTGTAAGCCAAAAAGTTGTTTTTGGAGACTAGTGGGCCTAGAGAGCCAAATTGGGCTTGGATACCTTGGGGACTTGGAGGAGAAAACCAGAGGGTGGATTTGGATATTTTATGATCCATTAGACCTATCAAACCTGTACAAGGCTTTGGGAAACATATAAACCTTACTTGGAGGGGAGTGAGCCATTTGAGCACTTTTTGAGCATTTTGCCTGTGGGGTTGTTAATCCATTAATGGTGACTTTTGTGAAATGTCTCAATGGGGGGTTATGGGGAAGGAAAAATATGTGTTGAGATGTTATATTTGTTCTTGTAAGGTGTGAGGTCTGGTTGGGAGAACCTCTTTTCCCAAAGGGGTAGTGTTGCCTATTGAGCAAGTGAGCAATTTGGGTTTTTCCAAGTTGTGTAGACCATACCTCTACATCAATTGGTATCAGAGCAAGTGTGATCCTTAGGAGAAGGATTGTTTCAGTTTAGCCATGTCAGGGGAAGAAGAAGAGGGTGAGTTGTCCTCAAGGATGACTAATGCACAAATAGTGAAGTTTTTGAAGGATCAAAACTTGGTTCACAAGATTGATTCCTTGCAGAAGGAGGTTGATAGACTTAATGGGGAACTTCGTAAGAAAAGTGGTGGAAACTTTGATTTTATTGAAGAGGGGAGTGATGAGGAACCCCTTGAGCAGGATAAAGAAGAAGAAGTGCCTGCTGATCAGAGACTACTTGTGAAGACCTTGAAGGCCATGGAGAGAAGGACCATGGATGTTAGGTTGGACCTACCTTCCTATGATGGAAACTTGAATCCAGATGCTGCTGTGGATTGGATTGATGCCCTCACAAGCTTCTTTGAATGTGAAGACATACCTGAAAATCAGAGAGTTAAGATTGCTAAGTCTAAGTTGAAGGGACCAGCCCTTACATGGTGGAATTTCACTCAAGATGATAGGGTGAAGGAGAAGAAGAATCCAGTGACCACTTGGAAGAAGATGGTTGCATTGATCAGGGATGCATATGTTCCTGATGATTATGAAGTCCAACTTCATAAGAGGAGAATGAGTTTGAGACAAAAGGAGATGAGTGTCTCAGATTATACTCAAGAGTTCCATAAATTGGTGATGAAGTCCAAGGTAGTGGAGCCTGAATGTGTGAAGCTTGCAAGATATTTGCAAGGGTTGAGAATTACCATTCAAGATGAACTCAGTCTAAGCAGCCCTCCCACAGTCCAAAAATGCTTTCAACTTGCTTTGAAGGTTGAGGAGAAACTCAAGAGGAAGAGTGATCAAAGTGGAAGAGGGAGAGGGCAAAAAGACTTTGGAAATAGGGGCAGAAATATGTCTCAAGGAAGAGGACAAGGTTCCAAAGACCTTGGTGAATCAAGTCAAGGAAATGAACAAGGGGAAGGCAGCTCTAGAGGATCTTTCAGAGGAAAGAGAGGAAGCTTTAGAGGAAGAGGTAGTGGAAGAGGCCTAGAAGGCATAAAATGCTATAGGTGTCATCAAATGGGGCATGTTGCATCCAAATGTCCAGAGAAGGCAAACAAACAAGGTGAAAGGAGAGCAAATTTGGTGAGAGATGAAGACACACATAGTGTTCACTCTCATGGATCCTTTGTGCAGCCTGAACAAGGAGAGATCATGATGATGAGGAGGACATTGATCAAAGCACCTAGTCCACTAGAGCCACCCCAAAGGAAGGCACTTTTTAGAACTACTTGTAGAAGTGGTGACAAAGTATGTAGTGTGATGATTGATTCAGGTTCTACTGATAATTTGCTGTCCATTGAGGCAGTAGAGAAACTAAAATTGAAGAGGATTAAGCATCCAAGACCCTACAAGGTCTCATGGCTTACAAAGGGGCAGCAAACCATCATTGAAGAACAAGCATGGGTGGAGTTTTCTATTGGCAAGTACAAGGACAAGGTACTTTGTGACATTGTACCCATGGATGCATGCCATTTGCTGCTTGGCAGGCCATGGCAATATGACATGAAGTCAAGGCATGATGGTGAGAAGAACACATACACCATTTGGTATAAAGGTGAGAAGGTAACTTTACTACCCCTACCTGATAATGGTGAAGAAGCAAAGGACTCTAAAATCATGTTTGTAGGTGAGAAAGAGTTTTTAGAATGCTTGAAAGAGGAGGATACTCCTTGTTATGCTTTGGTTGTGTTGCCAAAACAGGAAGAAAAGAAGGTGCACAAAAAGAAGGAAGAATCTAGGAGGATAGGACCAAAGGAGGTGGCTGATTTGCTTGAGACCTACAAAGACATTGTAACCAAGGAGTTACCTGATTCCTTACCTCCTATTAGAGAGATTAGCCATAACATTGATCTGATTCCAGGGGCTACACTTCCCAATAAGGCTGCCTATAAGTTAACACCCCAACAAAATGAGGAAATGGCAAGACAAATCCAGGAACTCTTAGATAAGGGTTTGATTTCTAAAAGTATGAGTCCATGTGCTATTCCAGCTGTGCTAGCACCTAAGAAAGAAGGTACATGGAGGTTATGTATAGACTCAAGGGCCATTAACAGGATCACTATCAGGTATAGGTTCCCTATGCCTAGGATTGAGGACTTGTTGGATCATCTAGGGGGTGCAAGGTGGTATTCAAAGGTGGATTTGAAGAGTGGATACCATCATATCAGAATAAGGGCTGGAGATGAATGGAAGACAGCATTCAAGACTAATGAAGGCCTCTATGAATGGAGGGTTATGCCCTTTGGTTTGTCCAATGCACCTAGTACATTCATGAGACTCATGAATGAGGTCTTGAAACCTTTTCTTGGTAAATTTGTCATTGTTTACTTGGATGATATTCTCATATTCAGTAAGAATAGAGATGAACATGTGCAGCATTTGAATTTGGTCCTTAAAAGATTGCAAGAGGCTAAGCTCCTAATCAATATAGACAAGTGTCTTTTCATGCAGGAAGAGTTGGTGTATCTTGGTTTCATTGTTTCAGGTGGAAGTGTCAAGATGGATCCTGAGAAGGTGGAGAGCATCTTGAATTGGCCTTCTCCAAGGTCAATGACTGAAGTTAGAAGCTTCCATGGCTTGGCTTCCTTTTACAGGAAGTTTATAAGAGGCTTTAGCCAAGTTTGTGCACCTATCCTAGATACAATCAAGGGAGGACAAAAGTGCAAGTTTGTATGGACCAAGGAGGCTGAGGAGGCTTTTCAAAGTCTCAAACAAAAGGTAGCAAAGCAGCCTATACTTGCTTTTCTAGATTTTCAAAAGGTTTTTACTATTGAATGTGATGCATCTAATGTTGCAATAGGGGCTGTTTTGAGTCAAGAGGGTAGGCCCATTGCATTCTTTAGTGAGAAACTTAATGAGGCAAAGAGAAAGTATTCCTCATATGATTTGGAAATGTATGCACTTGTACAAGCTTTGAAAAAGTGGAGGCATTACCTCCTTCCAAAAGAGTTTGTTGTTTTTACAGACAATCAGGCACTTAGCTTCTTGAATAGCCAAGAGAAGTTGAGTCACAAGCATATGAAATGGGTAGAATCAATCCAAGCATATACCTTTACAATCAAACACAAAAAGGGAGTTGCAAACAAGGTGGCAGATGCCTTGAGTAGAAGATCCTTGACAGTGCAAGAGGTGAAGTTGCAAAGTGTGGGGATTGACTCCTTGAAAGGTATGTATGAAGGTGATGAAGACTTTCATGAAATTTATAAAGTTTGTTCTGATTTTTCTGAAGCATACCATGTTGAATATGCTGATTACTTGATCCAAGATGGTTTATTGTTCAAAGGACATCAACTATGCATTCCTAGGTGTTCAATGAGGGAGAACATTGTGAAAGAAAAACATTGTGGAAGCATGAGTGGACATTTTGGTTTGGATAAAACTCTTGAGCAGGTACGAAGACATTATTATTGGCCTAAAATGCAGGTTGATGTGAGAAGATTTGTAGAGACTTGCAGCATTTGTCAAAAGGCTAAGGGTACTTCCACCAATGCTGGTTTGTATCAACCATTACCCATACCTACAAGACCTTGGGAAAGTTGTAGTATGGATTTTGTAATGGGGCTGCCTAGGACTCAAAAGGGATTTGATAGCATCTTTGTTGTTGTTGATAGGTTCAGTAAGATGGCACATTTCTTGCCATGTAAGAGCACAAGTGATGCAACCTATGTAGCAAATTTGTTTTTCAAAGAGATTGTGAGGATTCACGGACTTCCTCTAACAATTGTGTCTGACAGAGATGTGAAATTCATTGGCCACTTTTGGAGAACCTTATGGAAGAGGTTGGGAACAAACTTGAACTTTAGTTCAGCCTACCATCCACAAACAGATGGGCAAACTGAAGTTGTGAATAGGTCCTTGGGAAACCTATTAAGATGTTTGACAAAGCAATATGGAGAGAAGTGGGATGTTGTACTTCCACAAGCTGAATTTGCATTCAATGACTCTGTGAATAGGAGTACAGGAAGGAGTCCATTTCAGATTGTGTATGGGCAAAATCCAAGAGGCATCTTGGAGTTGAGAGACCTTCCACATGATGGGCAAATAAGTGCTCATGGAGAGCAATTTGCTGATAGCATGAAGGAGATCCATGATCAAGTACGGTTGGCACTTGAAAAGAGCTCTCAAAAGTACAAGGAGATTGCTGATAAGAAGAGGAGAGATGTACAATTTCAGATTGGTGATATGGTGTGGGTGTATTTGAGGAAGGAAAGATTACCAAAGGGGAAGCATACTAAGTTACTCATGAAGAAAGTGGGTCCTTGCAAAGTGTTGAAGAAGCATGGGTTGAATGCCTATGAGATTGCTCTTCCTCCTAATCTTGGTATTTCTCCTATTTTCAATGTATGTGATCTAACACCATATAAAGGTAATGTTGTTGCAGGTATGGACTTTCAGATTGAAGAAGTTCAAGAGGATATGGCTGCCATACCTCATCATGCACCAAAGAAACTTGAGCAAATCATTGATGAGAAAGTCATCAAGAAGACCAGAAACAAAGAGTACAAACAATACCTTGTGAAATGGGTAGGAAAACCTGTTGAAGAGGCTGTATGGATGGATGAGGCAGAGATTCTGAAGCATGGTACTTCATTGGACCAACTTATCTCATGTGGAAATGAGATCAGCCCACCCTGGGAGTATGGTGCAGGGGCACAAGACTAAAATTAATCATTTCTTCTTCAATGAATTTCATGTTTTGTTTCAAGGTGTTGTAAGGGACCTTAGAATCCCATTTTCATGTTTATTTTGGATAATAAAGTCCTCATAGTCCATTTTTGTAAGGCCTAGTGGCCTAGGGTGCTTTATAAACTCTATGGTCAACTATGGTCAAAAGGACTTAGGATGTGTGGATTTAGTGATTCAAGTGTATTTTGGTCTAATTAGGTCCAAAATAATATGTTTAGGCTCCTAGGTCTATGTTTGAAGATAGTTTGTTGGTAAAATACAAAATTGTCAAAAAATTGACAAATGTTGTCAATATTGGTGAACAACTTTTTGAAAAGTTGTTAAAATCAATTCCTAACATTCACAACCACCTGATTTCGGTTGGAACATGTTGGGATGGCTATATTATGCCTCAACAAACCAATTTGGAGGTTGGTTGAAGAATAATGTGAAAGTTGATAATTTGAAGCAATAAAAATTCTGTATTTTCCTGCAAATTTGCTGCTATTTTGGTTGGTACGGGCTTGTACATTCTGAAAACTGAAAAATTCTTCCATGATGAGTTAGAGGGGTGAAATACCTTTCATTTGAGTCCAACTAGAGCATTTGAAGTGGAGAAATAAGCGAGATATCGAAGTTTTAGTGAAGACAGCCCGTGAAAGGGCATAAACCTAGGGTTTCACATTTCTTTTCCCTTTTCTTCCATTTTAACCATGAAAAAAATCTAAAACTCGGTTGGATGGAAGATTTGGGACTGTATTTTAAGATTTTCTTTGTTTCAAACCTGGAGGAAGTGTTTGGAAAGAGCAGAAATTAAAAGAAGCCAGACATCTCTATGTGGCTGGCAATGCAAAAGTAGTAAAAAGACACAAAAAAACCCCATAACTATTGGTGAATTGTAAACCAGTGTATAAAACCTTGGAATTGGCATTATTTTGGATTCCCATAAATTCTCAAAGTCATACTTTTCTGATATGGTGTGTAAAAATGGTACTTCCTTCATTAAGTGCTTGAATTAGTCCTTGTTGTCATCATTGAGGGTTTGGTAGAAATGTGGTTTGTTGAAGCCTTCAAGCCCTTTCCTTTTGGAAAAAGTGCTGCCCAGGGGAATGTATTTGATGTGTGCAATAAAATCTAGGTGTCCTTTGGAGATTTTGTGTTGTAAGCCAAAAAGTTGTTTTTGGAGACTAGTGGGCCTAGAGAGCCAAATTGGGCTTGGATACCTTGGGGACTTGGAGGAGAAAACCAGAGGGTGGATTTGGATATTTTATGATCCATTAGACCTATCAAACCTGTACAAGGCTTTGGGAAACATATAAACCTTACTTGGAGGGGAGTGAGCCATTTGAGCACTTTTTGAGCATTTTGCCTGTGGGGTTGTTAATCCATTAATGGTGACTTTTGTGAAATGTCTCAATGGGGGGTTATGGGGAAGGAAAAATATGTGTTGAGATGTTATATTTGTTCTTGTAAGGTGTGAGGTCTGGTTGGGAGAACCTCTTTTCCCAAAGGGGTAGTGTTGCCTATTGAGCAAGTGAGCAATTTGGGTTTTTCCAAGTTGTGTAGACCATACCTCTACATCATAGTTACTTGTGAGTTTCTGCTCACCACAGTTTTTCCCATTTGGGTTTCCACGTCAAATATCTTGTGTTATGGTGATTGTGCTTTTGTGTGTGAATGCTTTGTTTCCTATTTGGTTTGCACTTATCTTAACCAATTTATTAGTGAATATGTTGCATCGGTTATCTGCTAAACTGTTTATAAGATTGATTACAATATTTTTTGGTATACTAATTCACCCCCCCTCTTAGTATTCATCATACACCACATAAGGAAAAGGCATTTGCTTCAATCTTATCAAGCTTTGAAAGATGCAATTAAACAACAAAAGCCCAGGGGAATATTCACTGCCAGACCTACCATTCTCTCCAAGATCATATGGAAAGCCATCAAGTTCAAAACCACAACTTGTCTCAAAATTGAGTAAAATCCTAGATGGATCATTTGTTAAATCTGGTACCTTAGCTAAAGAAACCGATGACAAGGATGTTTTATAATGGTTATACAAAGATGAGCCAGAATCCCAACCAGAAGTCACTAGTGTCAGTATCCTCATAGAGAAATATGGAAAAGGATATGATATCATGAGAAAGATGGGATATTATACAGTGGTAGTGGTCCTATAAGAAAAAGAAAAGAAGATATTTCAGAACCAATACAACCTCTTTCACAACTTCTTAAGGATAAATCAGGATTAGGATATGGGAAGAATAATATAGATCCACAACAAGAAGCACCATATCACAGTCAACAATAGAAAGAATATGAATGACAACAAGAAGAACAAGCCATTCAAAGAGAAGAAGAAGTTGCACAAAAACAACAAGAGGAAGCTATCCACAAATAACAAGAGGAAATGACTCGTAGGCAGCGGGAAGAAGCTAACGAACTTGCTAAAAAGCGAGAAGAAGCTACTAATAACCTTTATAATAAATTATTTAGATTACAAGCTTATAGTGAAATAGATTCCAATGAGTGGGAATGAGACTCTTACCAATCTAAAGATTCTTCTGAAGGGTCATGCTATATAAAAGACGTAGACATCGATATAGTCCACTCGTATGTAACACAAATGTCAGAGTATAGAACACTTGAATGGGAATTACAATATATTGATGTTGACTCTAGTAAGGACGATCAGGAGCTACATACTGAAGGTCATTCTATGGAAAATAACATCTTAGACTTAGAAAGAGTCATTAAAGACTTAGATATCTCTAACATGACCCTTAATTCTCTTGACACGCAACAATCAATGATCACTTTCCATTAGTGTATCTTAAGCTTATTGATTGGGACAATGAAAGACCCAATGAGATAGAAATCTTCCCTGATGATCATTCCATTTCCTTATACCTCAATGGTGTCGAACCTACAACAACTTCCACCAGTGATTTCGGTTAGCACATCTTTTACTCAAGGGGGTGCCAAATCTCTTAGTCACAAAAGTGAAAATAAATAAATAAATATCATGTCTAATGCTGAAAACTAGTTAATGACAACATTAGATCAAGAAAAAGTAAAAAGAAAGGACATATCCGATGGTGAAAACCTCCTTGAGGCACTAGAGAATGGGAGATTTGACACCTTACCTAAGTATTTCTAGGAAAGATCTTCAATACTAATTGAACCAATTGAAGCAGTCAACATTTGAACACCAGATGAGCCAAAGATTCTCTATCCAAAAATATCATTATCAAAACAAGATAAATGTGACCATATGGCATTCTTCAAAGAAAGACAAGTCAATTTCACATGGTCATACACATATATGCCAAGATTAGATCTGGATCTCATTATGCATCACTTGAATGTTTCTCCCAAAGTAAAACCAGTAAAGAAAAAACTAAGAAAGATGCATCCTCATATAACCATATTGGTCAAAGAAGAATTTAAGAAATTGCTAGACGTAGGATTTATCAGACCAGTAGCATATCCATAATGGGTATCCAATATAGTCCCTGTTTCTAAGCCAGACAAAATTATCAGAGTATGCATAGATTTTAGATATCTCAATAAGGCATTTCCTAAAGATGATTTTGCTTTTCCAAATATAGATATCATTATTGATTTGACAACTGGACATGAAATGTTCTCTCTTATGGATGGTTTCCCAGGCTACAATCAAATCAAAATAGCACCAAAAGATCAAGAGAAGATGACCTTCACATGCCCATGGGGTACTTTATGTTGGAATGTAATGCCTTTCAGACTCAAGAATGCATGAGCTACCTACCAAAGTAAAATGCCGATGATTTTTCATGATATGATGCAACCTTTATGGAAGATTATGTGGATGATCTATTGGCTAAGTCACATACTAGAGAAGAACATCTAGAAATCCTAGCAAAGATCTTTGACCGCTTGGAAAAATATAAACTAAGGCTGAATCCAAATAAATGTGCATTTGGTGTCACATCTGGGAGACTTCTGGGATACATTGTTTTAGCACGAGGTATTGAAGTAGATCCAGACAAAGTTAAAGAAATCATGGAAATGGAATCACCCAAAAACATCAGTTAGCTAAGATCACTTCAAGGGAGACTTCAGTCCATTAGAAGGTTCATATCCCAACTAACCGATAGATGTAATCCTTTCACACATTTGTTGCACAAAAATATTCCATTCAAATGGGATGACACCTGTGAAGAAGCTTTTCATGCAATAAAGGAATATTTGATGAACCCACATGTTCTAATGTCACCAATTGAAGGAAAGCCATTATTGCTTTATATATCAGCCACTGATGTATCATTAGGAGCTCTATTAGCATAATTGGGTCATGAAGGGAAAGAACGAGCTATTTAGTACATCAATAGGACCTTAGTCAGATATGAGCTCAACTACTCATCTATTGAGAAGGCGTGCTGAGCAGTAGTGTTCACATCCCAAAAATTGATACACTATATGCCAACTCATTCGGTAAAGCTGATAGCCAGAATTGATCCATTGAAATATCTTCTAAGCAAGGCAACCTTAATAGGTATATTGGAAAAATGGGTAACGATCCTGAGCGAGTTTGACATTGAATACTCTGATAGAAAAGCTATAAAAGGACAAGTGATCACTGACCAATTAGCAGAGGCAACACTCTAGGATAGTAGAGGCAACACTCTAGGGTGATCATCCAATACATGTTGAATTTCTAGATGTTGACGTTCTCATGGTCACTAAGCAAAAATGATAGTTGTATTTTGATAGTTCTTACACACAACATGGATCAGGGGCAGGCTTTCTGTTTATCACACCTCAAGGTCACACTATTGCAAAAGCATACAAACTAACTTTCCCTTGCACCAATAATATGGCAGAATACGAGGCATTAGTAACAAGAATCAAGATGGCTTTAGAATGGAAAATTAAACATTTGCAAGGTTTTGGAGATTCTCAGCTAGTCATCAATCAAGTCAATGATGAGTATCAAACCAAAGATGAAAATCTAATGCCTTACAAGAATATGATGGATGACTCTAGAAAGTACTTAGTGGATATTTCTTTTGAGAAGATCTTGAGGACTGACAATAAAGCAGGTGATGCCATGCCTACAATTGCTTCTCTGCTTCAAACACAAGAAATAAAGGTTGTTACGAATTCCTGGTGGAAGAACTGTTTCACCCTGCCTATGATTGTCTTGATTCCCAAATCACATGTCACCTAGTAGGACCCAATTCCTCTAGTTATAGTCAAATTTATACCTACTTGAAATATAGGACCCTTCCTCTTGACCTTTCAAAGAATAAAAAATGAAACTTCATTCGATAATCCACTCGTTACACCCTTGTTGCAGATACTTTATATAGATGAGGTTTGGATGGTACTCTTCTCAAATGTCTTGAGCAGGAAGAATCTAAGAAGAATTTAAATGAAGTTCATAACGGTATTTGTGGTACTCATTTGAGTGGTCTTACTCTTTTGAAAAAATCATACGATTGGGTTACTATTGGCCTACTATGGAGAGAGACTCTTTTTTAGTTCACCAAAAATTGCAAACAATGTTAGGTCCATGATGATCTCATACACGCACCAACATAGGATCTTAATACCTAGGAAACATCATGGCCATTTTTTCAATGGGGCCTGGATCTAGTAGGGAAAATTCACCCACTCCTCAAACAGTCACAAGTTCATACTCATAGCTACTGAGTATTTTTCGAAGTGGATTGAAACAATGCCACTCACTAATGTCACAAGAAAGCAAATTGCCACATTCCTCTTGAACTATATCATATGTCGTTGTGGTATCCCTATGACCATTATCACTGATAATGGTTGACCATTCAAAAATCAAGATGTAAGAGAGATATGTGAAAAGTTCCAGATCTAGCATAGGTTTTCCACACAGTATTACCCACAAGGAAATGGTCAGGAAGAAGCATCAAACAAAACAATCTTGAAAATTTTGAGGAAGATAGTTAATGATGCTAGCAAAGATTGGCATGTTCAGCTGAATCCTTCTCTATAGGCATATCACACCAGTATCTGCACCCCGACAAGTGCCACACCATATTCTCTTATCTAGTGGTCTAAAGAAATATTACTAGTGGAAGTTGAAATACCATCTCTTTGTGTGTCACTAAAAGGTCTCATTCCAGATGAGAAACACCTGATGTCTAAGTTACAAAAACTTGAATTGTCGCAAGAGCACAGGCAAAAAACTGCTGATCATTTGAGAGTCTACCAACAAAGGATGTCTCGCAACTATAATCATAAGGTCATGCCTAGGATGTTTCAAGTTGATGATCTTGTGCTTAAGGAGAATCCACGCAATCAATAAGATCGTGAAAGAAAGGAAAGTTCTAGCCAAATTGGTTGGGTCCTTTTGTTGTCACAACTGCATATGGATCTAACGCTTATCAATTATCAACACTTGAAGGAGATCAGCTTGAGGAACCCATCAATAGCCTTCATCTAAAAAATGTTTTATACCTAAAAGAAAAAATCCAAAAATAATAAAAAAAGAAGAAAAAATCCATATATATATATATAAATCAAATATGAGAAAAAGTGCAATAAAAACAAATGGTGAAAACCTAGAATAACCACAATTTGTCAGCCAACTTCTCCATCTATTTAGTCACTTGTGTTGCATCCATTCATTTCCATTGTACATATCCGCAATAAAGCCTTTTGTATTTAATCAAACTTTATATATAAAATTCCATCATGGTTTGGAACATTGTATATACCAGTGTGTTTCTGGACTTTGGGAAAAATCCTGAACTCAGTCGGTAATAATCTACATTGAGCTTAAACACATTAGGAAAGCATCGGTTAGGAAACGTTAGTCATAAGAAAAGATAAAGATATCTAACATTTGAGCAAAAGTATAAAAATCCAACTTACCATCAAAACCCAACACTAAATCAATGGATGATATACTCTGAATCATATCTGAAACACTTTAGTCTGAATGTTCAACTGTTGTGTTTTGATTTTTGTTATCATGCCTCCTAAGTGACTCAAGGATGTCTTGTACTAGAGAAACAAGGATGAAGCATTATCTTTTCTTTGTCTGCTACCTGTTAGTTAATCAATATTACTATGCAAATTTGTCATGGGACATGATCAATCAAATATCACTGATGATATTTTGAGTTTGCATAGGAAGATGATTAACTTTTGTCTATTTGCACACAAGCAACACTTAGGTCATCTTGGTCCATTATACCTTGATGCTTGTGTTAAATTGCAATATCAGAATCTAGGAAAACAATGCTTAGGTCATCATGGTTCAATTATACCATCGATGTTTGCACTCTCTTACCACATTTTAAAGGCTTAATGATGATAAAAAGTATGATCAAAGTGACCGGTCCAATGATAACATGACATTGCTTGCATAGTTGCATATTTTGATTAGATTTCATGCTACATCCAAGGTGCATAAGGGATCAAATTTAATTTTCTAGATGCTGAGGTCAAGTGGTGTTATCTCTCTTATTAAGTGATTGAGTACATTGGACATCAACAAAAAGCAATAATTCATGCATCATGCATTTTAGGTCATACATGCCATTTCATTGCATTTTGCCAACATACATTTAGTTAAATCATACATTTCATAGTGCACATCATTTTTATATAGTCATTTGCATTGCATTTCATATCCATTACATCAAAAATCGTAAAAACAAAAAAAAGAAAGCATATCATATAGTTAGCATCTCATACCATCACATATGTATCACATGGTACATAGAATCATTCATAAAACTTCATTGCACAAATCATTATTGCACCATAGAATTATAGCATCATTCCATATTCATCATAGAATCATGACATCATTCATTTTAAAAAGCATAAACATCTCAAATGGGATCCATCATTCATTGTATTCAATCATCAATAAATCACATAATCATATAGGCATACCTCATGTAAATACTACGTCATCATATAGGAAGTATACATCCATCATATAAAATCCAGCATATAAATAACACTATACATCTAATAGATACAAAGCATCATAATATATAAACTAGAATGCATCATTATCATGATAAAATACATCCACAATATCATAAGCATATAGATCATATAGAATCAACTGGATCTCATATAATAAAAAATAATCGAGGTCTAAAAGTACAATGATATCACAAAATATCTGAGATACATCACATAAATATATCACAATAATCACCGGTATCTCATCACAAAAAGGTGTAGACATCAATAATCATTGTCCCCTATCAGTGTGACCATTGGGACATGGAGCAAAACTCTGTCCTGATGCGGCAGGTCTGGTAATACCAACTGATGTCACCGCACTTAGGTCCCCAGCTAGGGGATCTCTCCTAAGCGACCCTATCACTCCTTGACTCTTAGAATGGCTCTGTATCGATCTCGTGCTCATCTCTAAAAACAAGGATCCATCTGACCAATAGGAACAACATTATAATATAGCTGATGATAGTACTCTATCTCTCGAGCCGAATGTTGTATGACCCTAATGGCCTCCCCAGATCTAGTCCCTGCGGATGCAGTCACCTACATCTCTGCCAGTCTACACCTATCCAGTGTTGTATCTCTCTCTGTCATGAGAGAAACAATATGTGCCTGTGCCTTTATCTACATCTGAGTCATCTGTGCCTATAACTCTATCATCTGAGCCTGTAACTGTGCTATTTGTGAGTCTCTCTCTACCATCCTACCCTCCAACTGTTGAACTTGACTCTCCAAGTCACTAATCTATGCATGCTGCTAGTGAGAAGGCATCTTGATGAGTATCCACTAAGAGGCCTCTGCCAATACCTATGGTATTTGATCTACCTGTGTAACCTGTTGAACCTATATTATGTGTCCAGATCTCCTTTGTCGAACCACCTTGGTCACCCAATCCATAGGTGATACTCTAGTAGGTCTAGAACTACTAGCTCCTGATATGTTTGCCACTGCACCTCCATAAGCTCCCCCATCATCCCCTCCATAATCCCCCCATAATCCCCTCCATAATCCCCCATCATCCCCTCCATAATATCCCCCACCATCACCTCCCTCATCTCCTCCATAATCTCCCCCATCACCTCCTCCATCATCTCCATCTTCTTTGTCTCCTCTCCCTCCTCTCTCTCTTTATTGGTCATCTAGGAGCTTGATGTGGTGGTCTATCCTCTCCATCATTTAACCTAGGTACTGGCTCATCCAAGATAATCAATATCAAAAATGGGTGTGTTAGAATATACTGGCCATACTTTGTTGTAACGCCTGGATCAATAATATTGACCATGTAGTCCCAATCTCGTCCTCCGAGGCTCTCATACTCAACATAGGCATCATCATAAGAAATAGTTAGCCCCCAAGTAGCCACATCTTCTCTCCTATGTGCATATAATGCTATCCCCCATGGGAGTCCCTGGACTCTGCTATACTGGCGTAGCACCCGTGTAATGATGAATCCGTCAATAATGTAGGTAGTAGAACCAATGAGGTATCGTGAGCAAAAAAAAATGAAATCTCATGTGCATCCTCTACCCATCACTCACAATCTCTATATGGCCACCAAATCAAGCTGTGAAGATCATCTAGCACTCACCTCCAATACTCCCGTTTGCCCAGCTTTCCCTGAACAACTTTACCTGGGTAACATACAAATAAGGCCTCTCGATTGGATGATATCTATCTGCTAGTGGACATGTGATAGGTAAGTTCTCCCAAGCCCATATTTGTAGTAGGGTCACACCTACTGATAACACGACAAATCCCTAGTAAACTACCCGGTGCAAGTCATAGTATAAGTGAGCTAACATACATGATCCCCGAGAGAACCTAGAGCCCTGTGTAATCATCTCCTCCAACAAGCGGCCCCACCCAACTGATAAGCCCTTTGACCTATGATAAGGACAAAGGAAACCACCAACAAACCCTACCAATACTGAAGGAATTGGAGCATAATCCAAATCGAGCATCTCCTACCAAGGAATATCATACTTACATATCTAATCATTGTCAAAGATCCTCCTCAATGCGTTTGTCCCACCTTGCTCATATAAGTCATAATAAATGATGTTCCCAACCATGGGTATCCTGAGTATCTAGTAGACATCCTTAGGTGTCACTTTCATCTCACCCTGAGGTATGTGAAAGGTATTATGTTCGTTGTGCCATCTCTCAGCCAGCATAATCAGTAAAGCCCAGTTAATCATATATCGGGGCATATCTATCAAGGAAGATAGTCCACATCGGTGAATCAAATCCAGATCTACCTAAGATACTATATCAAGCTATAGGTCTTTGGGAAATGTTCTCGACACTAAAGAGTACCTAAAGGCTTCTATTATCATACCAAATCAACATATCAGTAGCTCGATTTATCTATCTATCTCGCTCATGAGAGATTTCTATCAAATCTCATTGAGCCCCTATCAAAGACTCTCATTTATCATGAGGTCATTATCAATTTTATCCTATCTAGCATGCAAATCAAGGTAATTGAAACTTATCATTATCTTATCAATCAAGAGTCTCTAAAATAAATTTTCATCAATCTAGTATCAAATCGCTAATCAGGCTAATTAAAAATCCACTACTAGGTGTCTTCATCAATGCCTATTGGGGTGCTTAAATCATGAATCTAGAAATTAATCATTCAACAGGGGGGTTTTCTGTGTGCTAATATTGTCAGTATAAAAAATCTTTTTATCAAAAATTTGGCAAGGGATTTTTGCGCTATTGGGGTTGGAATTGATGCTAATAGTGTCGGTTGGCACTCACAGTGTCGGAGCCGGTGCTCACGAATCTAGAGATGATGCTCATGGCATCAAAGACAACACTCAAGGCACTAGAGCCGGTGCTCATGACACCAAAGTTAACATTCGTGGCATTGGAGCTGGTGCTCATGGCGTCAGAGCCGATGTTCGTGATGCCGATAATGATGCATGTGGCACTGAAGCTGGTGCCCCTAATGCCGAAGACGATGTCCTTGACATTAAAGCTAGAGCCCATGGTACCACCAACGACATCCACGGGGATGCCACCAACACTAGTGGCATCGGAGGTGGTGCCTCCTCCCACGAAAATCTAAAAAATTAAATTTTTTCAAAAACAATCCCAAAATTCCAATCTATAAAAAAATCAAAACCCCCAAAAACGCCGATAAAGAACTCTACAATCCGAAAAAACCCATTTTATAAAAATAAAAACCCATCTCGTAGAATAAAAAAATGTAAATCTAACGAGCAAAAATATTAATTTAAAATTCTACTAAAATCATCAAAAACATACAAAGAGGGTTTTCTCAAAGTACGTATCGGTGGACCATAGGCCGGAGGATGCTGATATCACCACACTCTCTTGAATCGATGCTCCTGATGTGGAATCACTATTTACAGTGAAAATGGATACAACAATGATAATATTGAAAGACTAAATGAATTCAACAACAAAACCCTAGCATAACAACAACAAAGATCCACCATAACATATGAAGATTACCTAAGACAATGCAAATCAAATGAAATCACAAAGATTATACCATCACATGTCCAATAGGGTTTTGATCTCCATTCTTCCTATCTCCATTGATCTTGCTTGATATATTTTCTCTCAGATTTTATGTGCACAAGAGCTCAACAAAGAATGGAAATGTGGTTGCAAGTAGGATCGCATATGAAAATTCAAAAGCGTAGTGTAGTCAAGTGGTCAACCAGCATTTGATAATGAAGGAAACATCTCCTTATATAGAAGACACTATAAGAAATGGAGGGATAAGATTGAGAGGTGTAAAAGAGGTCGGCTATGATTAGAGGGTAGGTAGAGGAAATAATAAAATAATGAAAGGGGTAGGTAGTGTAGGAATTAAGAGATGAATGACATGTGTCATGGGTAGAAAAAGGTTAATGAATTAATTAAATAAATAAAGGTTTATTTAATTAATAGAGGAAGTGGGATAATTAAATAAATAAAATATTTATTTAATTTAGGAAAAGGATAATTTAAATAAATAAAGGTATTTATTTAAATGAGAAATAAGGCTAGAAGAGGATAAATGAATTAATTAAATAAATAAGGATTTATTTAATTAATAGAAGAATTAGGCTAAAGATAATTAAATAAATAAAATATTTATTTAATTAGACATGACAATTTTAGGTGTCTACATTTTGCCCCTCTTTGAGACAATGCGGCTTGTCACGTTGTTTCAAAGAAGATAATATGAATTGATACAAAGTTGCCCCAAGATGGGAATGATATGCCCCCTCGAGAGATTGGATGAAAATGTCTAAAAAGATCGCAAACAATCTCTTGATAAGAAAGAAAGGCTAGAATGGACTGATCGGATATAATAGAGTGATAGAGTCACGGGATAAAGAAGACTGACTCGAGAGACTAGGGCTAGAGCTAGGGAAGTCTATAAAATAGACCATGAGGGGAATACATCCTCATTGTCATCCACACATCCAAGAGATTAGAGTGCAGAGAGAGAGTAGAGCAGCAACAGTCAATAGCGATGGCAATGGTTCACAGATTCGATCATGTTCGCCGATTTCAGAGGCCAGCAGAGGCAAGAGAGCCGGTGAGTACCACAAAACCTCCTTGTACCTTGTCGCATTAATTGTTGTCATTAATGCATGTTAGGTAGTGCAATAAATGTGCTTTTAGGTAATGTCAAAAAATGTCAAAAATGTCAAGGTGCGTCTGCGTTGGTGCTAGGCGCATCTGGGTTGGCTAGGCGCGTCTGTGTTTGTGCCAGGCGCGTCTATGCTGGAAAAGGCATCTGTGTAGGATGCGATCGCGTCTGTGTTTTGCAGGCACGTGTGTGCTAGGAAGGCACATTTGTGTCTCTCAGGCATGTCTGTATAGATCATAGACAGATCATAGACACATCTATGTCTTTCAGGCATGTCTGTACAGAGCAGGTGCGTTTATGCATTCTCTAAGCGCGTTTGTGTAATAAAAGTGCGTTTATGTCGTCAAGGACAAATCGACAGTTCTGTGATGAACATACACTGTCGATTGGATAAGCTACTGAGAGGATTCACTCAAACAAGTCCTCTAGGGAAGATGTAGGATAGGTTGAGGCACTTTGTGATGAACAGTGAGTACCAAGACATAGTACTTTGTGATGAACAGGGAGTACTAAAATATGAGCAGCACTTTGTGATGAATAGTGAGTGCAAATGTGAGCAGCACTTTGTGATAAATAGTGAGTGCAAAACACGTAGTACTTTGTGATGAATAGTGAGTACCACTAGGATAATCAGTAACACTTTGTGATGAACAGTGAGTGTCACTAGAATAGAGTACCATATGCACTTAGATAAAAAGTAGCATTTTGTAATGAACAGTGAATGCCACTATGACTGACATGATTGGTTTGCATTTTTGTAGGAGTACTTGCCTATGCTGGAGTCACAGGAGAGATTCCCATCAACTCAGAGATTGTGAGCTGAGCTGAAAGTTGTTGAGAGAGCGGCCATTGATGCTATGGGCTTACGCCACATTTTGTATGTGCCTGAGTTTTGGGCGAACATGGGTTTGCTAACTGTATTAGCTGAGAGATGGCATTCTGAGATATGCACTTTCCATTTGCCGATGGGTGAGATGATAGTCACCTTGGAGGATGTATACCAGATTCTGAGGATATCAATCGATGGGGAGTTAGTACCCTATGATCAAGACGGAGACAGGGATGCCCTGAGATGAGTATTCTGAGACCCAGGACTGGATATGAGGGTAGGACATGTCGCATGGGACATGATGACAGTGACAGGACTAGCACTGCCAGCAGTGTTAGGAGGAGTGATTAGTGGATTCCTATGTCTAGATAGGGTGACATGAGGGTTAGCTGTGGGCTGGGGGAGTACCTTGAAGACACTGGTTACACAACACACCATATATGCCTGGGGACAGTGTGTGCTAGCACACTTGTACTATGAGCTACATCAGTTTGTGTATCATGGATCCGTAGGATTGGGCTGCGAAGTGACCTTGCTGTAGGTATGGGCCTATGAGTATCTACCGATGACCCGACCGATACACTTCAGGGGTAGGGGTCATGGACGCAGCTTCGTGCATCTGTATGATATGATTACCTCATAGCCACAGATTGGTAGGTTAGAGTACTAGCATCGAGTCTTGGATGAGATCGACACTATGATATGGAGGCCGTACCTTGGGTGTGAGCAGTGGGAGGATGATGTAGTAGAGTTACCATACACCTTTCAGAGCAGATATTTGATTGGGTAGACACCCTATGTATTGGAGAGGCAGCTAGTGGATAGAGTGGGTAGACAGTTTGGCAAGATTCAGTGGATGCCATGGGGCTCAGGTATGTATGCGTGGACAGTGCACGACTAGGCACACTTTGGGCCACTGTTGTCATATGATCAGGTCATGATGCAGTTGGTGGAGATGGCTCCCTTGCCATGGGATATGTGTCCAGAGATCGAGGATGCAGGGTACACTACATACTGGGCTGAGCATCCATTCCCATGCCTTACAGATCCTAGAGAGCTGATAGATGGGGATGGCGGAGGAGATGACGATGATGATGGAGATGGTGGGGGTAGAGGCCAACAGAGGAGGTGAGGTGTGGTAGGAGAGAGGAGAGTGGCTTCTCAGAGGGAGGGTGGAGAGGAGAGACCGGTTCTGGTGGTGAGGGGTCACGGTGGGTTGCGAGCAGCATAGGGTCCTAGATAGGTGCAGGGATAGGGATAGGGACAGAGGCAGGTACAGGTACAGGCATAGGGATAGGCACAGGCACCCGTATAGGGGGAGCCACAGGGGGCCGAGGAGGAGGAGGATGAGCTATTTGAGCTGAGGGAGATCTGCCAGGGATAGGCAGATGAGATTCAGGACCTGGAGAGGAAGAGGGATAGACTCAGGAGGTGGCTCAGAGGTACTGAGCGGGAGTGAGATCAGGCTATATAGCGCTACACTGAGGCTGAGACAGCACTGAGGGATGGGAGGTAGGTGACAAAGGACATAGGGGTTGGATATGCCTATGTTTTGCGGGTAGGGGAGGAGAATGCTTATTGGCGGGATCTCTATTATGGTGCAGTGCCAGCTGATCAGCGGGTTAGGAGCTTCCAGAGACCATCACGTACAACGACCACCATTGGAGGGAGTCAGAGGAGACAGGCATCCAGTGGTGGGGTTATGGGTCCTCCACCACCACCAGATAGAGGGGGCAGGAGAGATGATCCTGAGGTGGGTCCTTCCAGGGCTCAGACTCCGTCGAGGCCAGGCGGCTTCAAGGGAGGGAGTTCATCATAGCCTTAGAGGGATACCTATGTATCAGTTTTTGTACCATTTTATATTATGATGTAAACACTTGCGAGTGATTGTAGGCATATGATTTTGACATCATTGTATTATGACACTTTATGATTATATATATGAGATGATTCATCTTTGCGGTAGCTATATGCATGTGTACCTATGTGATGAGATGTTTCATGATGCTTATGATATGGGTGCAAATATATACATGATGAAATGTAATATTTTTGTTCTTTTATGTTTTTAAATGTTTATGTAAATGCAATTGTAAATGTGTGGAATGCGGATGAATATGATAATGCAAATGATCATTTACATGATCAAAATGTAAAATGTGCTAATATGTGTTGTGTGCAGGATGTGATGCAATTGTGATATCTATATGTATGTATGTAATGCTAACATGTGATAATGAAGGTGCAACTATATGAAATGTGAATGTTTTTGGCGTGTCATTATACTCAGTCATGTGATAGCAGGCTACACGGACTCAAGAAGGATGATGGAAGTCAATCAAGAAAGGGGGATGAAAGATAGAAGATATGGAAGTGAAAGAGCTTCTTGTGCATTATCATCATTGAGCTTTATTATGGCAAGTAGGTTATGACAATCAAGGCATATGTTCAACCTAGAAAGTCATTGTACCTATTTGCATGGAGATAAGACAACCTCAAACAAGGAATGCCCTAGTTCGTACTAGACTCTTAGTGTCCTCATATCCTTGGACAAGTCATAGCATTACTAAGAGACAATCTACAGACAACAAATAAAAATAGGTGATGATACCCCATCCTCGCCTTTCTAGTCAAAGACATCCTGGAGATAGAATCTCTAGTCAAAGACATCCCGGAAAAGCTAAAAGACATGTCACCAAAAGATTAAAAAAAAAACAAACCAAGACTTGACACCAACATCCACTGTAGTCCTCAAGTTTAGTGTCTCTTGTCACTTGTATAAGTCCTATTTTATTGTGGTCACAATGTTTAATTTCTCAAAAAGGATAAATAGCACTGAACCATATGTTGTCTGAGTCTGTTGAAAGATTTGACTTGTTGAAGCCCATTGTTGCTGCTGTGTCTCATCTGAAACTGACTGAATCCATGAAACTGATACTTTATTGCGGAGAAGATGGAACATTATTGTGGACTGGCGATACAAGTGTTGCTTTATTGCAGATTGTGCACATATAGACTGAAGAAAACTGGAAGAAACTGTACTTCTCGAAACATGTGATGTTCTTAGTTCCACACCCATTACTAGACGTAGGATTTGCCTTAGCCACAGATAGGAGCTGATTTATTATGGATGGAAAGGGATGAAAAGGAATGTTTATTATGAATGGCTAACCAAACTTGGGTAGATTAATAACAAGCCATGATGGGAGTGGATAAGTTTATTATGAATGGATAGACTGTGAGTGTGTGCAAAGTGAAGGATGAAATGGAATCCTGAAGGAGGGAGGAGCAATGTCTCTACACATGGCACTGATGACCTAGTTTTCACCATGGTACTTGCGCAAGGCACCACCAAAGTGGTTTTCACCATTGGATGAAATGTTTTCTCTTTACTTTTTTTTGATTTTTTTTGTGTCACAAGGCGCCTGTTTGCCAGGTTTTCACCAAGTAACGATTTTTTTATGTTTTATGATTTTTTTTTGTATTTTTGAATTGGGATACTCTGAAGAGCTATGTGTAGAATCTACGAAGGTGCATGTTGTTGATAGGATCCTCTAAAGGTTCACCCTCTGTGGTGGAGAGTTGATATGCACTAAATCCATATGCTGCTGTAATGATGTAAGGGCCAAGCCAGTTTGATTCGAATTTGCCCTTCTTCTCTCTATCCTGCTGATTCTTAGGATTTTCTCTGAGAACTAAGTCCCCTACCTCAAATGTGTGAGGCTTGACTTTATGATTGTAGCTATGACTCATTCGTTATTGATAAGCCTTGAGATGATTAAAAGCAGTTTGTCTTCGTTCATCCAATAGTTCAAGTTCTTATAAGCGAGAGACCCTGTATTCTTCATCATTGATAATGTTTTGCAAAGAGACTCGTAAAGAGGGTAACTCAACCTCAATAGGCAAGATGGCTTTAGCGCCATAGATAGGTGAATAGGGTGTAGCTCTTGTAGGCATGCAGACGCTTGTGCGGTAGGTCCAAAGTGCGGGATTAAGTTGTATATGCCAATTATGGCCAACGTCGTCGATTGTCTTTTTTAAGATTTTGAGGATTGTTTTATTAGATGCCTCAGCTTGACCGTTACCTTGGGGGTAATATGGTGTGGAGAAACAATGAGTAATATGGAAGTGATCACAGAGTTCATGAACATCCTGATTTTTGAAGGGATGCTCGTTATCGGTGATAATGGAAACATGAATACCGTATTGACAAATGATATAGTTGAGAATGAAGGTAGCAATTTGTTTTCTAGTGACTTGCATGAGAGGCATGACTTTGATCCATTTTGTGAAATACTCTATGGCAGTGATAATGAATTTATGACCATTGGAAGAAGGAGGGTGAATCTTGCCTATGAGATCGAGTCCCCACTGACAAAAAGGCCAAGGAGTCGTAATTGGTTGAAGTTCTTGTGCTGGTGCATGAATGAGATCTCCATGAAGTTGACACTGCCTACATTTCTTGACAAACTGATATGAATCTTTTTCCATATTGGGCCAGTAATATCCAGTCCTAATGAGTTTTTTGGCTAAGGTAGGACCACCAGAATGTGGACCACATATCCCTTCATGTACTTCATGTAATGCAATCTGAGCTTTGTCACTTTCTAAACATCTAAGAAGAGTGCCATCTAGACCTCAATGGTATAGGATATTGGCTAAAATGACGTATCGAGAAGATTGATGAATGAAAGTGCGGCGTTGATTATTAGATAGGTCAGGAGGTAGGGTACCATCACGAAGGTATGTGAAAATGTGACCATACAACTGGGAATTAGGACCAACAACACATATCATCTCAGTAGGAGTGATTTCATATGAGGGAACCAAAAGGTTATCCACCAAGAACTCATAGCGGGTCTCATTTGGTGGTAGATCAATTAATGAAGCAATTGTAGCCATGGCATTTGCGGCTCGATTCTGTTCTCTTGGTATCTGCTTAGAGTATATCTTTGTGAAATGTTGTTTTAGGTCATCTACCATTATTTTGTAAGGCATTAATTTCTCATCCTTTGTTTGGCAGTTATCTGTTATTTGACGAATTACAAGTTGAGAGTCCCCAAAAACCTGAAGTTCCTGGATTGTCCATTGAACTACAATCTGTAATCCTGTTGTTAATGCCTCATATTCCACTATGTTATTAGTGCAAGGAAATGATAAGCGGTATGATTTTGGTATGGAATCCCCCTGAGGAGTTATGAAGAGGATGCTAGCTCCTGCCCCATGCTGTGGGTATGAGCCATCAAAGTATAGTTGCCAAGGCTTTGCGTGTGACACTGTTAAAATGGATTCATCTAGAAATTCTGAAGTTAGAGGAACATCATCTATCATGGGAGCATTTAGTAACTGATTTGCGATAGCTTGTGCTTTTATTCCTTTTTTGTCCACATACTCAATGTCAATTTCACTCAGGAGCATCACCCATTAGGCTAGTCACCCAGTAAGTGTTGCTTTATTGAGAAGGTATTTCAATGGATCAATCCTTGCAACCAACTTAGTCTTATGAGTTAGCATGTAATGTCATAATTTCTGTGAAGCAAAGACCACAGTGAGACATGCATGCTCAATTGGTGTATAATTCAGCTCATATCCCGCTAATGTGCGACTGATGTAATAGATTGCCTTTTCTTTGCCTTAAATAACCTGTTGTGCTAAGAGTGCCCCCAGTGCTATTGAAGTAGCTGATATGTATAGTAGTAGAGGCTGATCTGGAATTGGTGGCATCAAAATTGGCAGATTCAGAAGATAATTTTTGAGTGCCTAGAAAACTTGTTTGACAATTATCATCCCATTTGAATTTGATGTTTTTATGTAGCAAGTGCTGAAAAGGATTACACTTATTTGCAAGTTGTGCTATGAATCTTCGTATGGATTGAAGTCTCCCTTGCAAAGATCAAAGTTGACTAATATTTCTTGGTGGTTGCATCTCTAGGATGGCCTTGACTTTTGCTGGATTTGCTTCGATTCCTCTCTTTGAGGCAATGAATCCTAGGAGCTTCCCGGAGGTTACTCCAAAGACACATTTCTTGGGGTTCAATCTTACTTTATATTTTTCCAATCGATCAAAGATGACTGAAATTATGTCCAAATGTGTATCTTTGTCTATTGATTTTCCCAAGAGGTCATCAACATAATCTTCCACAGTAACATGCATGAGATCATGAAAGATAGTAGTCATGGCTCTTTGATATGTAGCGCCTGCATTTTTTAGCCCAAAGGGCATGACATTCCAACAAAAAGTTCTCCAAGGACAAGTGAATGCTATTTTGTGTTGGTCTTCAGATGCAATTTTTATTTGATTGTAACCAGAGAATCCATCCATCAAGGATAACATCGCATGACTCGCTGTGAGATCGACAATCAAGTCAATATTTGGTAACGGAAAATCATCCTTAGGACAAGCTTTGTTGATGTCTCTGAAATCTGTACATATTCTGATGCTATGATCTGGTTTACTGATAGACACTAAGTTGGAGATCCATTCAGGATAATCAATTGGGCATATGAATCCAACATCCAATAATTTCTCAAGTTCTACTTTGATTAGTAATGCCACTTGTGGATGCATCTTTCTTAATTTCTGTTTTACTAGTTTTGCCCCCGGTTTAACTGTCAAATGGTGCATTACCAAATCCAGATCCAATCTAGGCATATAAGTGTATGACCATGCAAAATTGATTTGTCGTTCCGTGAAGAAACTTATGAATTTTGACCTTTCTGACTCTGTTAAAGATTGAGCCAGGAATATGTTGTGTGGAACTTCTTCTGTACCAATGTTTGTTTTGATAGTCTCCTCTACCAACATGGATGACTTTTCTTCATATGATGCTGGGAGAATGTCAAGCCTTCCATCTTCGGGTGCCTCAAAGAGGTTTTTGCCCTCAGATACGTCCTTTCTTTTTACTTTTTTGGGGTCAGACAATGCCACAATGTGGTTTTCGCCATAAGACCCTTGATTTGTTTTTATGTTTATATTTTTGCAACTAGAAGGCCCGACACCCTCACCGAAATATGCCATGCTATTGAGTTCTATAGTGTATCCCGCTTTATGGTCCCTAGGGCGAAGATCATCTCGTATGCCAAGATAGTCAATAAAAGCTTCATCATTTTGGAATGTGTCAAACTGTGCAGGTCCTTCATGGTCCCAGTCAATAAGTTGGTGGTGAACAAGGGGAAGGCCTTTGATGTCCTCAAAATTAGCAGGGTTAAGAGTGAGGATGCAGTTATATTTAGCTATGTCGAGGTAGTTATGGAGGTCATCATTGGCACTCTCTTCATCAGTCTCAATCGTGAATGAATCCAAATTATCATCACTAGTAGTGCATTCCCGGACAGGTGTTCTCATTCTATGTGATTTCAACCTAGAACCTAGAGGCAGGGGTTGTATGGGATCCTTTGGGGTTGTTTCTTGACCAACTTTGAATTTCCTATTAAATACCTCTTCTTCTATTGGTTCACTTGGTTCTCTATATGTCTCGATGAGTTCATAGTCACTAGAGGATTTGTCTGAACCCCATTCCCATTCATTGGAGTCTGTGGAATAGCGATTTTCTTGTTGAATTTTGGCAGCTTTGATTTGTAATGCTTCTTCTGTCTTTTGAGTATGAACCTTGGAAGTCATGAAACCAAGTCCTTTGGAACATTCCTTTTTGAATGTCAATTCAGGTTGTAAAGGTTCAATGATGCCTTCCTTTCTTAACCCAAGAGGACTTTTGCCATCATACCCAAATTTTTGTAGAATCTTGAACCCTTTGCCATACTTCTCACATGGTAAACTAATGTGATCTTGTGTATCATTTTCAAGGTCTTTGTAAAGAATTTTGTATAAGTCTTCTTCTTCCAGTTCACCCCATTTTTGGAAGATTGTAGGATCCCATTCAAGTGTAATGATAGATACCCGCTTAGTAGGATGTGGTCGTCCATATTCTTTTGGTGAATTCATGACTTGTTGTAAGTACATGGTCTGATTCAAAGTGTATTCACCCATGCCCTTGTCCTGGAATTTCCCTTTAAGCTCACCTTGTTTTGATGTCAAAAGTTTTAATGATTCAGGATCAATGTATGCAGAAGAAGGAACAGCTTTGCGATTACTTGGAATGATCGTCTCAGTTTTTGATCTCAAGTTATTGCAATATATGAATGGATTAGGATCACCATTAACTGTTATTTCAACTCAATTATGGGGAAACTTAATGCATTGGTGATATGTAGATGGGACTACCCTCATTTCATGAATCCAAGGATGTCTTAGCAATATGTTGTATGTGAGCTCCAGGTCTAGGACTTGACAAACCACATCCTTTGTAACCGGCCCAACTCTAAGAGGTAAGGTGACTGTGCCTTTGGATGAATGCTCTTCATCATCATATGCCTTGATGGTAATTTTGTTTGTAGTATTCACAGCTTTAATAGAATATCCCAATTGTTTAATAGTGCTCAATGTACAAATATTTAGACCTTCTCCTCCATCTATCAGGACTCATTTTATGCGGTGTTTGTGTATGAAGGCTTCAATGTGTAAAGGTGCATTATGCGGTTGACTTATGGAGGCATCATCAGCTTCTGTGAATGTAAGGGAGTGTGGAATGGAAAGGTATCCCACCATGGCTTGGAACTGGTCCACGTTCAGATCAGTAGGAACAACAATTTCTCTCAAGATTTTGTCAAGAATGGATTTATGTGTGGGGGATATGCGTAGGAGCTCAAGAATGGAGATGATCGCGGCTATCTTCCCTAACTATTCTACAAGGTCATACTCAGGTTTGGTGGATGAGGAAGTGGTGTTTTTGGCTGGAGCACCTTGCAAAGTGAATTTACTTTGATAGGTTGTAACATGACATTCAGAGGTAGGATCGGAAGAAGATCCAACACCTTTTAGGACAATCTTGGGTCTTTGGGTAGAATTCTCAGGTGTTTTGTCCTTGATGATAATGGTAGAGACATAATTGTCCATCGAGATGTGATTGATAGTTGAATCATAGTTATAGGATGCTTTGGTATAGTTGGTCTAATCATCTGTGGCTTTAGCTTTTCCCTTGTCATGTTTTGGGAATGGTTCCTTAAACATTTCATGTTCTTGATTGGCTGAGTGTCCTTCAATTTCAATGTCACCTCTATCAATGAGATCTTGTATGATGTTCTTTAGTCGATGGCAACTTCCTATCTTATGACCCTTTCTCTTATGAAATTCACAATATTCATCATCATTCCACCAATTTGGTTTCACCTTTGGCTCATAAGGAGGAAAATCTGGAATAGTGATTACCTTGTTTGCCACTAGCTTTTTGAAAACTAACTCAAGTGGTTCTCCCAATGGAGTGTACTTCCTTTGTGATTTGGAAGTTGTTTGTGTATTCACCTAATTGTTTGTAGAGCTTGATCCAGAAAAAATTATTTTGGGTCGTACTGAATTGACGTCAACAACACGATCATTGACTGTGTTCTTGTTTTTATTCCAAAATCTTGGCTTATCTTTTCCTTTAAATTCATCTTTGTTTTCCTTGAATATCTTAATGACTCCTTGTTCAATTAGGACCTTTTCTATCGCTAATCCTTTTTCAATGACGTCCTTGAAGGTAGACAAACAAGCTTTCCTTAGATCATAGCCAATGTCTTTGTTAACATTTTTGGTGAACATCTCTACCATTTGTTTTTGTGGAATTTCACAAGAGCATCTGCTGGCTAGATTTCTCCATCTTTGTAAAAATGATGAAAAAGATTCTCCATCCCTTTGCTTGGTGTTGCACAAAGTAGTGACTGATATGTCTGTCTCTATGTTGTAGGAGAAATGTTGAATAAATGCCTTTTCTAAGTCACCCCATGACTTAATACCAGGTGGAAGTTGGGAGAACCATTCCATAGCTTGATCACCTAAGCTTTGTGGGAATAATCTCATCAAATATGTCTCTTGTGAAGCTACCTCAATGCAAGCTATGAAAAATTGTCTTATGTGTGCCTTAGGATCTCCTTTTCCTCTATACTTATCAAACTTAGGCATCACAAAGTGTGTAGGAAATGGATGCATTGGAATGCTCTTGTCAAATGGATAAGGACATATGTCTCTCATTGTGTATGTTGGCTTCAGTGTATTTATGTCCTCCATTTTCTTTTGTAAGTCCCTGATTTGTTGCTCTAAATTGTTCTTAGGTGGAGATCGACTTCTTGGACCATACCCCATGCTTGAGGCACCAATTGGAGGAGGAGCATTTTGCATATATGGATGATATTGATCATACACATGTTCATATGGAGGAGGTCTATAGTGATGCTGCATATGTGGACCACTTGGTATAGAGTTATGTTGAGGAAAGGAATATCTGCTTTGTCCTTGTATACCATACTCTATAGGAATGTCATGAGTTTGTTCTAGTGTGTTGCCCCCAAATTTGACACGGGGTTTCCTTGTGTCCAAATTTTGAGCATGCCTTTGGATATCCAATTGCTTTGGTGGTTGATCCTTAGCATTGGTATGTGATTGAGTATATTTTTCTGCATAAGACTTCCATAATGGTCTGCGAAGGTGAGTATCATATAATTGACCATGTGTGTATGGGATCTCTTTTTTTTGAAACAAAGATGATGGTGATTTAGGTACCATATGTGGTCCTCTATTGCCTCCACTATTAGGCCTCCTTTGATCCATGTTGGAGTGAGTTTGTTGCAAAGGTCGATTTTCCATTATTTGAGACATATCAAAATCATGAGGTATCTTGGCTCCACTTTGTGCCATCAGTTGTAGAAAGTATTGTCTATCTCTCCTCATTATTTCCTCAACCAATCGATTAAAATAAGGATTCATAATGGTGTCTTCGACTTCTGCTGAATGTACCAAAAAGTTGTCCATATTGTCATTGTGTGTATCATTGTTGTTTGTAGTGTCCATGTTCTCAACATTTGGAATGTTTCTATAGGCATCCATGTTTGGTAATGTAGTATGATCAGAATTGAAAAAGATATCATTGTCATACTCATAGGCACTCATGTTTGCGGACTCTTGAGCCTCTTTAGTTTCTCTCCTAGATTTTTGGGAACGAGTTTCAACCATGAACTAGGTATTAACCAAGATGTGTGAGACTAGATGAAAATGGAAAGAGTATGAAAGACTAAGAGTTGGATGGAATGTAAATTAATTTGAGGTGTACTTGCAATGTCCAAAGTGTAAGACCAAGTATGTATGTAGTAGAGTAGGTGTGGCTTCCAAAGAGATGATAGTTTCTCTTGATGAGGTAAGTTGACCTTGACTCTAAGTAAGACCAAATGAGACCCAAAGGTGATAGACCTTGATGAAGGACCACTTAGTAAAATGTTGTTGTATGTAGTGTGTTGACAAAGTAAGATGAGGACAAGCAAGTGACCTTTTGACTCAAGTTTAGACAAATGTGAATGTAATGTAAGGTGTAAAGCAATGATGGACTTTGTAAGACCCAAAGACAGGTTGAATGCTAGATGAAACCCTGTAGAAATAACCTAGGAAGCTCAAGAATTCTGAAACTGACTGTGTTTGTTTGCTGAACTGTAAAAAAATTTTCAATTTTGAACACAGACGTGCCTGTATACTACACAGACATGATTTCCTGACGCAGACGTGGTTCTGTTTAACATAGACATGTGTCTGAGATTTTTTTGTAAATGCAATGTTGATTCTGAGAACACAGGCGCGTTTCTGCCCCTCATAGACGTGGTTATACGACACAGACGCTATTATGTCAGACATAGACACGTTTCTGCAAAATTTGTGCAATTTTTTTCCAATCTGTGAAGTTGCTTTGTTGTGACCAAATCTGAATGTTTGACTATTTTTCATGACAAGAGGACACAGTGTTGATGAGGACTCAATGTTTGCAAGTGTCTAGACAAAAATGACTCAAAGAAAAGTGTGTTGTTTGATGTAAGAATTGTTTTGCATACACTTGAAGACACAAAAGACACAATGTTTTGCTATTTGGTCTTGAATGTTTGATTGTTCAAAATAAGTCAAGCACAATTCTTATGGCTGGCCAAGACAATAGTTGTTGATCCCACATGGGGTTTTACCCCCGAGGCAAAGTATAAAAGTCATAAGTCTAGAAATCCACATGTATTCAAGGATCAACATGTCCAATATAATCGACATGTCAAAACAAAGAACAATATGATCTATAAAGAAAAAGAAATATCCAAAAGGCCACAAAGGCCCACTGAGCAAAATAAAGCAAAGTCAAAATATATATGGGTTCCTAAATCCCTTATGCAAGCAATGCACTCCAAGGAACAACAAAAGCATAAAAAATCAAAAACCATGTGGATCCCTAAGCAGCTCCTTGAAGCACAAAAGCCTAAAGAAACATCAAAATTGGCATCTACAATTGCTATTCCTCCATCCAACCCTCTCAAATTTGTTCCTCCATCACCTTCTTCATCCATTTTGGGCCCTTATGTCCCAAAATCCCAAGCTATTCCTCCATCCAAATCTCACAATCTGAGATCCATTTTTCCTCCATCAATCCACCACCCATCAAGGTGTGTTCCAATGTTGATCTTGCCTTCATTTCCATCTATCAAGCCCAATTCTTCCAATACCCTATTCATTATCCAATGCATATTTTTCATCCTTCGATCCCTTTGATCCAATCCTTTACATAAATCCTTGCCTTAATCTCATCTCTTTTTCCATGTCCTTATCCTACCAACATCTTTGAGCATACTTTTAAAGGTTATGGTCCATTTTTTTCAAGGTTACTATCCAAACAAAAAGATGTTTGAGTCCTTCTTCCATCCCCTATCATGTGTCCATCTTCTATTGAAAATGTCAAAATCCAAAAAAAAAAAAGTGAGAAAAAAAGTAAAGCAAAAATAATTCGTCCACTGGTGAAAACCTGGCAAACAGGTGCCTTGGGCAAGTACGGTGATGAAAACCTGGCAAACAGGTGTCATGCATAATCTATGAACTTCTTGCATATCATACTTGGGGATAGGTTTTATCCTATCATATCCTTTTTTCCTTCATTGTTCCATTATCCTATCGAATCCCTGTCATTACCCTTCATATCGTATTGTCTCTCATGTCCATTTCCTCTTTCCACCTTTGATCTTGACAAGGCTAAGGATCATCATGAGCATCATGCATCTTGTTTGCAGCTTTTAGTCCATCATAGCTTTTGGTCTTTATCCATTTTCTTATTATAACCTTTCATCCATATTCCCTAGCTTATTGCAACTTTCTGCCACTATCCCTTAGCCTACCTCGACCTTCAGTCCATGTCCCTTATCCATTCTTGGTCTTGCTTATCCTATCCATATCTTATCACTATCCATACACTTTTTTTCATTCCTTGATCTTGATCTAACATAAGGACGCAAAATTTAAACATAGTTTCAAAAACCTCTTGACATGTCCCTCATGCCATGTTCCTGCTTTACATTGTCATGTCCAGTCTCTTGTCCCATCACGCAATAGCCCTTGAAAATTGCATCCGTATTGTCTCCATAATAAAAGGCCTTTGTCTTCCCTCTATCCACCAACATTTCAGAAAGCCTATTTATTCACCTGTCATATTCCTTGCCTTGCTAGACACTGGGGGCAAAATCCCTAAAAGTCAAATTATGTCCTGAAAAAATCCCTAAAAATCAAATAATGTCCTAAAAAAATCCCTAAAAATCATATAATGTCTTGAAAAAAATCCCTAAAAATCAAATAATGTCCTCAAAAAAAAAATCCCTAAAAAGTCAAATAAAGTCCTGACAAACGAACAAAAAAATTGTAAAAAACTTGAAATTCCTACAAAGTGAAAAACATCAAAATCCAAAAACAATTTCTTTGGCATTTTGCATTTTGTCAATAAATGGTCCCCTTTGTGCATAGATAGATCGCTGAGCATACATCCAATGACAATCAATCAAACATTGTGCTTTAATGAAATCACGCATTAATAGATGAACTGTTCGACCAAGTGAGCATTCAACTTGATCACAGTTGTCACATCAATCCAAATAGCATCAATGTTACCATTGGTCCTTTTCAACATTATCATGGGTCTTATATAGGGTGTGGTATTCTTGAAACTAGACTGTGTCCTATCTTCGATGGTGTACCGCATTCCCTAAAACCAGACAGCATGATCATTCTTGTTTTCCACTTTTGACAATGACGATCAGACTGTTTGTTTGACTTGGTTGAATTTGTGCATCTTATCTTTTTATTGATTTATATTTGTCTTCGATCATGTTCCTATGTTGCTCGATGATGTCACTGAGTGATTTAGAGTGACCAGGATGGTTCATGGTCCCTTTCCTTTTTTTTGTTGTGTTTGCTGTTTGTGGAATGTTTGTCACAAATTGAGGCAACTATATCATTGGGTGTCTATGATAAGTAAGTTCTCTTTGTGAACACCACACATACCTCAACCCTTGATGTATGCACCCTAGGATGCTTCACTCATTCCTTGTGTGCGATGTGTTTGTCTTTTACAAAAGGGGTTGTGTTCCAGCTCTGGCCTTCAATTCCATGATGCTCTGCATCCGCTTTGCTACAATAAATAAATAAAGGTTCTCACCTACTTATGTGCATTTGTGAAAGCAATTTTTCCTTCATCTCTGACTATCCTCTGTCTAATTTCTACTTACTAACATTTCTTTCGTCAGTCTTGGCAGTCCGTTCGAACCTATCATCTTCTGTCATTCTTATCAATCACTTGGCCTCTTTTCTGGATTTTTCTGGCCAATTCCTCGAGGGGGCATGCATATGTCATTGTTATTGTCTAGGGCTTTTTCATTATTGTTCTTTGAAACAATGCTTAGAATCGCATTGTCTCAAAGAGGGGCAAAATGTAGACATCTAAAAATGGTCAACGCTTGCAGAGTCATACTTTAACATTTGCGCATTGCCTTATTTTAGGATTCTTGCGTCGCATTAACATTTCTTATATGTTGCGCACTTGGTCTTTATCATTTGTGAGCATCGAGTCCTTCTTCTACATTCTTCATTTTTTTTGCTTTCGAATTAGGTCTTGTCGATAGCAATTTTCAGTCATGATTTTGGTCAATCCTTGTCCTTGTCAATCTCATCATTTTTGCAGTCGATTCATCATCGATCCTTGTCCTTGTCAATCTCCTCATTTTGCGATCAATTTGTCATCGATCCTTGTCCTTGTCAATCTTGTCATTTTGTGATCGATTCGTCATTGATCCTTATCAACTTGTCAATCTTGTCATTTTGGAATCAATTCGTCATTGATCCTTGTCCTTTTCAATCATGTCAATTTGGATCGATTAGTCATTATTCCTCATCAATTGGTGCCTATCAATTTGATCTCCTTGTCAATCTTGGTCAATTTGTCATTGATTTTTGTCAACCAATTTTAATCATTTATCAACATTGGTCCTTTGTCAATCAGAATCATGATCGAACCTACATTAATTTCTTGTTGTCTTGACCTAATTCCTTGTCCTCTTATTTCTAGGGTTTTATGATTTGTTCATTTAATCCTTTTCTTCTTCTTAGTGGGTTAAATAAATCTATTTATTTAGTCCTAGGTCTCTTTCATGAATTAATTAATGGATGAAAACCTATTAATTAATTCACCTAATTTCTATTTTATCTTTTTCCTCAATTTTCTAATTTGCTAGTTTCTCCTAATTTCTAATTTCTATTTCTATTTCAATCTTGTCAGAATTTGTCATGCATTCTGCACAGCAACTTGTCATAATTTGTCATAATTTGTCATACTCCTTGCATAGAAAATTGTCATTTGTCATAATGTTGCCATTCTTGATTTGAATTTCCTTTCAAATCTCTTCATGCTAATCTTGTCCTCTCTCCAATTTGTCTATAAATTGGATGAGTTTCTTCAATCAATAAATCAATCAATCACATTTTCGAGTAGCCTTATGCTGTGAATTTCATCTCTCAACAACTTGCTTTCCACATGCATTTTGCACTTGTAGGTGAGATCCACATCAAATTTGAAGGTGAAAGAAGAATAATGGAGCCACATGAAGGAGATATCTGCGTCGGTTTGCTTCAATTTCATGCAATTTGAATATCTTGTCTTTATGTCTTCATTGATTGGATTGGGATTGTTTTCATAGATGCTTTAGGTTTTGTGGTTGTCCTAATTGCTATTTGTTTTGATGAATTTACAATTTCTTGATCTACAATATCATTATCAACATTCTGTCAACATTATATCAACATTTTCAACAATCATAACATGGCTATTATAGCATTAGAGTAGCATTAGCATCATTGTAATAATGGCTTTCATTAGTAGCTTAATCATCATAATGTAGATTTGCATGGAAATAGATTATCTTTTGCATCTTAGATTTCATATCAATTCCTATTGTCAAAGATCATGCATCAAAGAGCCACCAAATGAATTGACAAAGTCATCAAGACTAGGGAGTGATGAGACGACATTGGGGAGTGTTTTAATTGCCTTGTTTTATTTCCTCAATTTAATGTTTCATTGAGTATGTGTGGTTAAATTATTTTAATGGATTAATCACAATAATTTGCACACAATTTCAAGTTTGCATAAATCATGGTTGGATACAAAGTTTACTAGTCAAGAAGACAAAACTCTATCTCCAGTACAACTACATAATCTGCCTATTTGATGTTGAAGGAAGACAAAAGGTATGACTTGTGTACTATCCTTCTGAATGAGCTGCTAAGTAATTTGAAGAAAATTGAACAAGACAAGAAGAAAAATTTTAAATTTGGCACCCTTATCATCGGTTTGGCTTTCTATTTCATGAATGAAATCCCTAGTGTTCAAGGAAAGGTCCAATGGGCCTATGATAGGCTAGTTGCTAGGAAAATCTAGGAAGGGATTATAGGGATTGGTGATGCCACAATGAGGATATCTACTCTATGGTATTATTTCAAAACTTTCCAAGCCACAATGAAGAGCAGAGAAAGAATCCCGAAGGAGATAGTGGAGAAGTATGAGGAAACAATCTTCTTCATGGTTAATAAGGACCAATTCTTAATGGAAGTAGTTGAGCCAAAGACTGTGTGGATTCTTCCTATGGGCTATGAAGTTGATGATGTTACCCTAGATGTCTATGCTCAACATCTGTTGAGTTAGTCGGTTGATGGAAAGGAAGAAAGGTTTGGCACATTCAAAGAGAAGAATCTTTGGTTGCACAGGCAATTCACAGTGCCTGATAGGAAGAGAAAAGTTTCAAAGATGGCTGAGGAAGTAGATGTTCAGATGGGATTCACCCAGGAGGAGGTGAAGCAGGCTAGAGAAAAGCATGCACAAATGGAGGCCAAAGAGGAAACCAAGAAGCCTAAGGCCAACCTGGTTTCCTCCAAAGATAAACCAAAAGAGACAAAATCTTCCCTTGCTTTGGTTGCACCATCTTCAGGTCATAGCTCATCCAGAAAGGGAGTGTTGAAGCAAAAAGAAAAGTCTAAATGAACCTAAGTTGCTATGTCTCTAGTTGCCTCTGAGATTGAGTCAGAGGGGGAAGAAGGCAAGGCTAAGAAGAAAGGTGAATTTTTAAGGGTGGTGAGGAAGTCGCAGTTCGGTGGAGCCCAACAAAGAAAGAAAGCTAATTTTGAACCTGCCCCTAGTGAAAGACCCAAGAGAGGAAGATAGGTTAGAGTTAAACTTGACAAAGATCTTGAGTTAGGTGACCTACAAGGTAAATATACAATTGTTCCTCCATTGTCAACAAATCAATTAACTGATGAAATAATTATTGATGGAAACTTGAAGAATCTAGGAACTTATTATGAAAATCTAGATGAGGTAGATCAAAGAAAGGTTGATGAAGCTATTGTTTTTTATTTACATAACTTTAGCAAGGCTTTGATTGAGATGGAGCAGAGCATCCCTAAGGATCTGTACAACATTATTGATGCAAGGAGGCTAACATCTAGAAAAATAGATAAATAAATGAAGAAAAGAGAGTTGATTAATGTTTGCACTTGTATCACTCAAGATGAAGCCAAAAGGCTCATTGAGGAAGCTAATAAAAAGGAATTCAGAAGAAAAAATGGGGTAAACATGTTGATTATAGGCAAGGTGGAAGAGGTGAGAAAGGAGACTGAAAATATCTGGAGAAAAATCATACAGAATGATCCTTTGTATAAAGATGCATTTAAGTCTTCTCATCCAAAAGTAAAGAAAGGTGTTTCTGGTGGTCAGAAGGATGAAACTCACACTGAGCGACATCGAGAAGGTCAAGGCAACACAACCCTTGATATCGAGACTGGTGATAATCCTATGGTGGTAGATAGTTCTATAATCTTTGATATTCAAAAGGATGATATTGCACCAAGTGGCAATATCGGTGCACAAGATAAATAGTTTGGAGGTAAAAAGGAACCTGAGAAAGTAGAGGTAAAGGTTGATGAGGTAGACAAGGGTAAAGGAGTTGTTGTTCATGGAAATTGACATTCCTACAGTTGCAAGGACCCTATCTCAGATCTCTATCAATCTTGATGGTCCACCAAACCTTGGACAAATGTCTCCTGTCAAGAAGCTGATGCTTGTAGTAGTTGTTCAAGCACAAGCCAGTCAGAATCTGGTAAGATATGAGTCAGAAGACAAAAATATTATTTTGATGTTAGTTGATGTTTTGCAGAAGGTGGCTCCGGGTGTACAGTTAGATCCTAATGCTAGCCCCTCTAGTAAACTACTGTATTTAATTAATAGTGTAAATATTGGTTTTGATTCTTTGGAGAAGTCTACTACCAAGTGAGTTTTGGATAGATTCAAGGATGTAAGAATACAAACATTCTGAAAAATGATTGAAAATGATAGAGTTAGACTGAATAAAGGTTTGTAGATTATTTCAAATGCATTAGCAGAAGATAGTAAAATATATAAGTCTTGTCTAATTTTTCCCAAGTTCACAGTTGATATAGACAAGCAAATAAGTGTTTGCCAGGGTAAACTTGCTGGCATTTCTTAGTTTTTTATCCCAATGTAGCTTTGACTAATAGTGTTATAGGACCAATATTGTCTCTAAATGATCATATCTCAAGCCTTAATATGGACAAGGACAAAATTTTGGGAGAGTTGGTGAACTCTGGAACTTCATTGACCCCCAATTGGACACCATGTTAAGCAATAAGGTAGATTGTACAAAGGCAATGGCCCAACCCATTTTATCTAATATGAAGGAAGTAGAGATTCATGCAACTGTAATTAATGCATTCATTACAATTTTGGATAACTTGAAGAGTTGGTGAGACACTCACCTAGGATTTTTGAAGAATATTTTTGCTGACATCTTCAAGTACTTGTAAAGTCTCTGACAAGTATCTCTGTATATAAATATTTGGCAATGTTTTCAAAGGGGAGAGTAAAGGTGAAAAATTTATAGTATAGAAGAGTATAACTACAGGTTTTAGAAATCTTTATCTAAGGGGGAGCCTTAGAAATTCTATTTATCCGGTGTACAGTTTTTCAATACTTAGCCATTTTTCACGAGTGTTTCCATCAATGCCAAAGGGGGAGATTGTTGGCAACTGACACTCACCCGGTGGCTTCTGATGGTTTATTATTCATTTAGGGTTTTCATTGATGACAACTCTTCATGATATTCCTATCCGGTAATCTCAGATCTTGATTTCCAGAAGAGGATGTGAACTGGTAGCCAGTTAACTTGTATTCAAGTTGAACATAGTAGTTTTGATTAGGAAGCTTTCTGGTGATTGCGGTGTCATGAATCATGTATGGGATTATTGAGCTGACATAGAGACATCATTTTATCATTATTTTGGTGATCCACATTTATCTTTGGTGATCCGACCAAGCCGACATATGACTACATGTTACATTAGCAGACCGACTTGATAAATGATCTATTTTATGATTACAGATATATAAGACCAGTGTAGATGGTATTTTTGAGGTATGACATGATTGTATGCAAGTGAGTGGTGATCGATAATCCATTTCAGTGCAATTTCACGTACACATTCTTGATCCAGTAGCTATCTGAGACAAAGAACAATGTAAAACAGAGCAAGAGAACAAAGGTGATACAATCAATGTATTTGACACTTAATCAGAACTCATCTAGGTGTTGTAGATTCTAGTTTGGAGTTCATTTGTTGTAATTAATGAGTAAGACAGTGAGCCTTCCAAGGTTGTATCCCTTATTGTATTTGAGGAGTGATCTCTAGGCAATGTGCCTAAATGCCTGTGCATTCTCCATATTGTAATATTGTTTTCCTACTTCCATAGTGGAATAATATTGTGGGTTCAAATCCCACGGTAGTTTTTCCCATTTGGGTTTCCACATAAAAAATTATGGTGTTATGATTTTGTGGTTGATTGTTTTATGTTCCTTCATTTTAGTTTCATGTTTATGCTTTCAGTGGTTTAAAGTTAAGTCTGAAAATTTACTAACTGGTAGATCATCAATTCACCCCCCTCTCATTGATCCCTGATTCCAACAGTTTGAACATCCTTTGTCAGACCCATAAGTGTTCTGTCTGCAATAAATGAGCATGGGCGACTGAGAGAAACATCTAGAGGAGCATGGTAGAGTAATGACACTTGTCCCTCAATCCTCTAAAAGTAGTTGGAGTAGATTAGATTTGATTTGGTTAGTCAATGAGATCAAAAACTAATTTTTGACCCATTAAGTCGACAACTACCCTCAGACACCTGTTTGAATTTCAATGATCATGTCTAGTTTAAATTTGGGCCACTAGATCTGCCTTATCACATAAGGATGGATGACCAAGATCATGCCATGAAGGCCGAGCCCATCAAATAAACAACCATATCATAGGGAAAATCAGGGGACACCATCTGCTTTACTTTAGTTTCCTTGTGAGGCTATTTGCATATCCATACTTGTCTCACGGGGTGCCAGGGAAAAGAATTTTCCCTTCCCTAATAGCTCGCGCCATAATTGTCAAGATTAATTTTATTTCATGGGGTGATGGGGAAAAGGACCTCCTCGCTTCCTTGGTATCTTGCACTTCATTCACGACCTTTTGAAATCTCTTGTAGGGTGGCGGGGAAGCATGTTCCTTCCCTTTCCCCACTAGCCCACACTACCCCTTCCTTGGCTCTAATCTTCTCATGGGATGGCATAGAGAGCCTTTCCTTTCCTACCCCACTGGCCTGCAATGCTTTTTACTTCTTTCTAATTTCCTCACGAGGTGTTTGGGAAGGGTAAGATTCCTCCCTCCCCGCTATCCTCCAGGTCTTCTCTTTATGCTCCTTTGTGTCTTGTGGGATGGTGGGGAAGACCAAATCTCCTTTCTCCCCACCATCCCATGCTATCTTTTTGCATGCCTTAGTCACCACATGGGATGGTGGGGATAACCTTTCCTTGCTATCCTGTGATAGTTTCTCATGCTTCATCATATCCTCATGGGGTAGTGGGGAAGATAGAACTCCCCTCCCCCCACTATCCTGTGAGCCTCTTGGCCTTTATCTTCTTCTTGTGCGGGGTGAAGAAAGAATTAATTTTCTTTCTTCCTCGCTATCCCACATGGCCTTTTCCTCTTCTCTACTTTCACTATAATGATGAACATGGTGTGCATAACATGGCATGTAAAACACAATGTGGTAAATACACATGATTTTCACCATGGTGGAAAACACACAAGTTTGTAGCCATGATGATTTCTCATATCAGTTATCTATATGGCTAAGGTGACATAAAAATTGTCAACAATCGTTAATGCCATACCAAGGAACCTGATGGAGAATAGATAAAGATAGTTCTATAGAAATTTGAGGATTTCATGAAGCAAGACCAAAATGCAGTGTTTGGTGACACTTAGAATTTTTAAGTTGTAGGTGCATTTTTGCAATAAGACTTTGATACCTCAAGTGTCATTTTGTATCTAAGTTTTTACATCTAGAGTATGCATGAGTTCTAAGTCAAATAGGACCCTTCTTTGATTTAGTCATAGTTTTTCTTAGATTTCCTCAATGCACCTCACCTATATATATGAGGTTGCTTATTAAAATCTTAATCTTTAATATATATGCAACAAAACTCTGCCGAAGTGAAGAGCAAAAGTGAAAGTTTGTGTTCCTATTCTTATTTTGCAAAGTTGATCAAATAAGAAGAAATCTTTAGCATTCAAACTTTGTGTTGGATTCATCATGTTTATGGTGAGAACATTTTTACTAAAATCTTTTTAAGTAAAGGTGTTGTGGAAAGATATATTTAAAGAGTAGAATAAGTGTCGGCTTGTGGATTTTGTGTCATATTTCAAATCTTGTTTATTAGGATTAGGAATTGTCAAAAGTAATATCATTTTGAAGACTTTGAGCTTCATATTGGTATTTTCAAGATAAAAGTTAGCTGAATTATAGTAAGATAACATTTAGAAGATATTGTGCTTTGTTTTGTCATCTTGGTAAAGAAATTGTAAGTTGAAGACTTTGTGCTTCATTTTTTCATTTTAAAAAAATGATTATCAAAAAATTGTGAAGAGAGATCAAGATAAAGACTTTGTGTTTTCCTTTGATTATCTTAGTTAATACCATGAGTTACAAAAGAAGTTATTTGAAGAGAGGTTGATAGGATAATAGTGATTTTTAAGACTTTGAGGCATTGTTTTCCCATCCCAGAGAATAAATAGAGGACTTTGAGACTTTATGAAAGTTTTGCTTCTTTATTTTGTATTATTCATTCATATGATCTAAGTTGTTTATTTGTAACTTTTAAATTGTAAAAAATCATTATTGCTCCGTATTGTTAATTCTTTCCTAATAAAAGAGGAAAGAATAACATCTATTCTGAAGAGAGAATAGGATGATGTACCACCCATGTTTAGATTAGAAATCATAGTTTGTATTGTATTATAGATTGAGTATTAAACAAAAGGGGGATCCTTCCCTTATCAATTAGGAGAGATTTAATCTCACATACTACCGACTAAACCACAATTTTGTAAACCTCATCAGTTTGCAAAATTTTCAACCAACAAGTTAATGACTAAATAACAGTAAAATAATTACTTGAATGGTGATTAATAAATGTAAATTATTTTGGAAGGGTTAACATGTTTTTTTTGAGAGATTTGAGATGTTCATGTAGTTGACAAGAAGAAGAAACAAATTGACAATTGTCACCATGAAGCTATTGACTGGAAGTGCAGAAAAAGTTAAAACGCAGTTTCAATAAAATGGGAAATATATCTATTATTTATTAATTAAATTTAGGTTTTCAAAATGATCCAAGAATATAAAAAAGGAGGTGAAAAAACCAATTAAACTATTTGAAGAGATTCACAGTAATAAAAGAGTAACATTCACCAGAAGTTGTGTGGCAACATGAAAGGCATCAGACTTAGTCAAACCTCTTTCATTTATTGTCATTATAGTTTCAAATTGAAATAAGTTTGTATATGAAATGTAATATATTTATGTTCACCAAAAAATCTCCAGGAAATCAACTTTGTCATAAAAGAGTTCAACTCTTTTTCCATTTAGTCAGAAGATAAGTTGTAATAGGACTCTACATCTTAGTCATTGTTTTGTTGTCACTTAGAAGGATAATTCTCTTCCTTGTTTAAATGAATTATGAAACAAATATTATATTATTTTTAGAGATTAAATTAGCTTACATGTTCAAATTTGTAATCAAGCAAAGGGTAGTATATGGTAAGTAGGATTAGAGAGTCATCATTATGTAGCAACAACAATTTAAATAGAAGTACTAGATTGTATTTTCTAAATGAACAAGTTACTTGTGTATGAGTTTTGAGACTTGTACAAGAGTGTAAATTATATAAGCAAGGCCCACTTAAGACATTTTGCACATTTGATAGTTATTGTAGCAAAACATACAACAAACTATTGTGTTATTACATAGTTTCTTGTAGCTGCTGTTGTATAGCTAGATTTATTATTAGCACTGTTATGTTTTCAATTTAATTTATTACTTCCATTGAATTTCCTATACAAATTGATAGAATATCTTAGACTCACACATAGTGTACATACATTGATGACCCATTTCAAGTACACGTCCCCATGATTGACAAGTAAATGTAGCTTCTATTCCATGAAGGGTTGCTCAGATTGGGTAACTATCCTTGAGTTATGAAAGCTATTAGACCAACATTGAATCTTAATTAGAATTATAAGCCTCAAAAAGATGTTTTGAAGTTCATCTATCCTTATCTAATTATATATTTTCATGAAGGCTTTCAAGTGAAAAGTGTGATAAGATCTTCTTAGGTTAGGTTTTTCTCTCACCATAGTTTTTGGTACCAAAATATGAATTATTTGATAAGTATTTAAAAACTTTAATATATTACATATTTTAATGTCATAAATAGTATCCTTATAATATTTCATACTCATTTGGGTTCACTTTGGTGTTTCTCCCTTCATGCCCCTAAACCTAATTGATTTTGCTCAAAATTGCTTCTTTCTCTCTAACCTTGTTCCTGGCCCAAGAGGTCTAGACTAGGGTACTTAGTGCCCCATTCATCTTTTACTATCAAACCTAACACCCTAGTCTTCCTAGACTATGCAACCTAGCAGCATGGTCCAATCTAAAGGGGCCCAATTTTGAATCCTTTAATAGTCAAAAAATGTTTAGCGAGAAAGTTCTCTCTAATGTCAACCTTTTTTCAAATTTTAGACATGTTTCATGTAGTTGAGTACAACAACAAGTCTTATCCTCTCATTTTAAACATATTTCATATCCTAATTCAATTATCATCAAGCAAGCTGAGCAATCAATTAGACATTTTCAAGGTAGTGAAGGAGAGATCAAACATTAAAAATGGAATTTATGATCAAGTTTATGTGTTTCTTCCATGAGTGAAGGAATGCATGAAATCCCACCTAGAAACATCAACCTTTCATGAGACTTCAAGCGAAGGATATTCATTTAAAAGTATAACATTTCAATTCTATATTTCCATAAGGTTTTCAGCCTCTTCCCTACAAGGGTAATCTCTATTTTTTATCTATTACTATTGTTAGGGTATTCTATGGCACATGAAACATCTCCTACTTAAAGTAAGGACTTACCATTAAACATAGCATAAAAAAGTACTTATTTAAACCATAGAAAGATAACCATGAGACATATACATATTTAACACTTTTAAGATAATACACTCATTTTTATCATCAATACCAAATGTTCCTATGCTGAATCAAATCTTGTGATCATAATGAATCTATCCATTCCTAAAATATAGTCAGTACTAACACTGCATTGATTCAATATATGATATTATATTACATCTTACATCTTATGCATAATTTACATTACAATTTTACATCAATCTCTCCAATGAGAGTGTAATTATACATTATTCATATAAATCATATCCAATTACAAGTGCATAGAAGAATACTTTATATACATTAGAGAATACATTTGCATCTTGAAACCATAGCACTGGAATTGAAGAGAATAAGAACCATCCATGATGCTCACGAACAAACAACCAGATTCCCAATGGAAGAAGGCATCAACCACCCAACCATGTGGAACTAAAAACCATGTGCTTCAGAGAATGATATAAGGCCCCACACACATCACTAGACCTAGGCCGATAACTATGAATCCAATGAAATGTAAATGTTCACAAAGACTAAACGTATTGAAGGATTGAAACACCACATGACATAGGCTCAACCATAAGGCACAAACTCACTAGAGGCTTTCGCACAACACAAGGGCTAAGGTCCTATGACACACATAGGGAAGAGTTTTATCACATGATATTAACAAGGGTTTCCCTAGTAGTCTCTCTAGACCCCGATGACCAAGTGTTACCTATACAGAACCAATTCATTATTTCTTGAAGACAAGGAAGTACAATCATGCCAATTGGCCTTCCTAAACTCATCTTGAGATTATACTAGCACTCTAGACCATCAGTAGGACAACATACTTATCTTGTTAATGTGAGAACTACCCAACCCTATATTCATTAATTAATATTATCACTTGATTAAGGAAACTTCCAATGAGATTCCTTGGCAATCACTTAGGGTCCCAACACCCACTTGGAAGCCGCTCCCCCTAATATGCTCCTAAAACCTAAGGTTCTTACAATAAATAAAATATTACAAGATATCATTAAATATCATAGAATCATGAATCATTGGTTCCATAACATAATCTGAACCATAGCTCAACAACAAATACATAGAACATTCATCTTTCTAGTTGCTTTAAAGAAACTAGGCATAGATTGAGAAGTATCAAAGATATTTCACCAAAACACATAGAACATATAGATGATCATGAATCCAATCCATTACAACCATATAGACTAAAGAAATCAAGACAGGAAGGCAAAAACCCATTCCCAAGCCTATGGTTTAACCTAAATTGACATGGACCACAAAACCCTAATCCAAAGAGAAAAACTATAAAATTGCACATCTAAGTGATGAACCTGTGCATATGAAATGTAATCCTTGTTGGAAATTGGCACTCATCTGGTGGTCTTCGATGATTTATGGTGGTTTTTGGTGGATGATTATTGGTTTAAGGTTTTCATTGATGGCAACTCTTGATGGAGATTTGATTTGGCGGTCGCAATTCTTCTTATCCTGAAGCAAGTGTTAACCAATAGCTAAATAACTAGTATTTCAGAAAGAATAGAGCATTCTTGGGTCTGAAAGATTTTTGGTGATTGTAGTGCATTGAATCATGTTCTTGTTGATTGGGTTGACATAGACACATCATTTTGCTATTGTTTTGGTGATCAACACTTATCTTTTTGGATCCGGTCAAGCCGACATGTGACTACACGTTACAACTTCAGGTTGACATGATAAATAACCTATTTTGTGGTTACTGGTATATAATTTTGGTGTGGGTGATATTTTTGATGTATGGTGCAATTTTATGTGAGTGAGAGGTGATCAAGATTCTATTTTGGCATAGTTTCATGTGCGCATTCTTGATTCGATATTTGACTAAGATAGGTTACAAGGCAGAAAAGAGCATAACAGAGAAGGTGATGCAGTCAGTGTATTCAACACTCAACTGAAACTCATCCAGGCATTGTAGATGCTATTTCAGAGTTCATACATTGTAATTCATCACTATAATAGCTTTGTAAGTCAGTGAGGCTTCCCTAAGGGTTGTATCCTTCCGAGTTATTGTAACTGAGTAGTGAGCTCTAGGCAGTATGCTTGAATGCTTGTGCATTCCCATTTTGTAATATTGTTTTTCTACTAGACATGTTGGATCTTTACAACAAACATTTGGCTAACAGTTTGGGAAATCTCAAACCCAAGTACAAGGTGCTTCAAGACAAGGGTTTCTCGTAGGTCATGCATTTTTCATTGTTTGATGAAGTTGAGTGGATCCGGTACATTCTTAGCCAAGTTCATGACGAGCTTATATGGCTCGATAAATCACATAAGATCACCAAGTAGTCGATTCGAGCTGTGACCTACCTAGCAGAAATCGATGAGGTTCCCAGCTTGAGGAAAGTATCAAATGACACAGTGATAGCCACCACTGGCTCAAATTTTTATAGTAGATCGATGACCATTAATGATATTCTAGAGAATGATGTAAAATTTACATCAATGGTAGTCAGTTACAAGGTTTACTAGTCAAGAACGTACAACTCTGTCTCCAGTACCACCATATACTTTGCTTACTAGATGCTTAAGGAAGACAAAAGGTATGACTTGTGAACTGCCCTCTTGAATGAATTGTTAAGAAATATGAAGAAGATCGAATAGGAGAAGAAGCACCATTCAAATATGGGAGACTTATCATTTTCTTGGCTTTATACTTCCTGAATGAGATACTCGGTGTAAAAGGTAAGGTCCAGTGGCCCTATGATAGACCTGTGACCATGCAAATCAAAGAAAGATCACGGGTAATTGGAGATGCAACCATGATAATATCTACTCTCTGAGGATACTTCAAAACCTTTTGAGCTGAAATGAAGAGTAGGGAAAGGATCCATAATTAGATAGTTCAAAAATATGAGCAAAAAATTTGCTTCATGATCTACAAGGATCAATGCCTAATGGAAGTAGTGGAACCTAGGATTGTATGGATCATAGCCATGGGGTATGAAGTTAACTCTATTACACTTGAGGCATATGCCCAACATCCTCTGAGTCAACTGGTGGATCCCAAGGAAGCAAGATTTGGGACTTTCAAGGAGAAGGACCTCAAGTTACACATGCAATTCACTTCACCTGCCCGGAAGAGGAAAGATACTAAGATGACAGAGGAAGTGACTACTCAAATGGATTTCACTCAAGAGGAGGTGAAGAAGGAAAGGGAGGGACATGCATAGAAAGATGCCAAAGAGGAAACCAAGAAACCTAAGGTTGATTTGGTTCCCTCCAAAGCCAAACCAAAAGAAACTAAGTCTGCTCCTGCTTTAGTGGCACAATCTGCAAAACCTATCCCATCCAGGAAAGGTGTATTGAAGTAGAAGGTGAATCCTAAAAGAACATATGTTACATTATCTCTAGTGGCTTTAGAAATAGAGTCTGAGGAGGAGGCAGGAAAGGTGAAGAAGGAAGGAGAGTTTGTCAAAGTGGTGAGGAAGGTGCAATCCAGTGGAGCCCAATAGAGCAAAAAGGCAAAATTAGATCATTTTCCTACCACAAGGCCTAAAAGAGAAAGGAAAATCAAGACCTCATCTAAGTCGAGTTCTCAACAAGGTAAATCTGAATTTGTTCCATCACTAACAACAAATCAGTTAATTGATGAAATAATTATAGATGGTAACTTAAAGAATATTGGAGTATGCTATGAGAATTTTGATGGAGGAGATAAGAGAAAAGTTGAAGAGGCACTTGTATTATATCTACACAATTTTATAAAAATATTAATTGAATTGGAGAAGTCCATTACAAAGGATTTGTACAGTTTGATTGATGCAAGAAGAATGAATGCAAGTAAGATTGACAGAGAAATGAAAGAGATAGAGCTAGTAATTGTCTATACTTGTATTACTCATGGTGAAGCCAAGAGGCTGATTGAGAAGGCAAATAAGAAGGAATTCTGGAGTAAGAAAATGATTAACAAATTGATGACTGGAAATGTGGATGAGGTGAAGAAAGAAACATAGGAGATATGGAGAAATATAATTTAGAATGACCCTCTGTACAAGGATGCATTCAAACCATCTTAGCCGAAAGAGAAGCAAGAAGTTTCCAGAAGTTAGAAGAATGAGTAACAATTGTTGAGGTTGCTAAAGATAAAGAAGTAGCCAACCCAACAATTGTTACTCCTCTAGTTATAGTAACCTCACCTCAGATTCCTATTAATCTTGATGGTTCTATTAAACTTGGAAAGATGTCTCCTGTAGACAAACTCATGCTCGCAGCTGGCGTGCAAGCCTAGGCCAACCAAGATTTGGTGGTGAGAATCAAAGGATAAAAAGATAATTTTGATTTCAATTGACATTTTCAAGAAGGTGGCTCCAAATGTACATATAGATTCCAATAACAGCCCCTTCGGTAAATTGTTATAGTAATTAACAATGTAAATGCCAATTTTGATTCTTTGGAGAAGACTGCTACACATAAAGTTTTGGATAAATTCAAGGATGTTAGGAAGAAAAAATTCTAGAAGATTATAGAGGATGATAGAATAAGATTAAATAAGAGATTGCAGATTATTTCTAACACATTGTCAGAAGCCAGTAAATTGTACAAATCTTGCCCAATTTTCCCCAAATTCACTATAGATATAGATAAGTAGATAGGTGTTTGCCAAGGTAAGCTTGATGGTATTTATCAAGCCTTTGGTCCAAATGGAACATTAACCAAAAGTATTGAAGGGAAGATTATAACTCTAAATGATTAGAATGCAAAGCCTTCAAGCAGACAAGGACAAAATTTTGAGAAAAGTAGGTGAACTCCGAAACTTGATTGCCACCTGGTTGGATACTATGCTGAGTAACAAGGTGGATTGTATGAAGGAGATGGTCCGACCTATGTCATCTGACCTAAGAGAATTAGAAATTCATACTACTATATTTAGTGCATTTATCACAGTTTTGGACAACTTGAAGAGAGGGTGGGATAGTCACCTAGGATTTTTGAGACTATTTATGATGACATCTTCAAGTATTTGCAAAGTTTTTGGTGTTTATCTCTGTATATATGTGTTGGGCATCACCCCATATTTGGTATTGCTGTCAAAGGGGGAGAGAGACAGTGAAAAATATACAGTATTGAAGAGTGGAATTCTTTGCCTAAGGGGGAGCCTTAGAAATTCTTTTGATTCTTTTGAACTGGTGTACAGTGCTCAACACTTAGTCATTTTTCACAAGTGTTTCCATCAATGCCAAAGGGGGAGATTGTTGACAATTGACACTCATCTAGTGGTCTTCGATTATTTCTGGTGGTTTTTGGTGGATGATTATTGGTTTAGGGTTAGACCATTGATGACAAATCTTCATGGAGATTCGATCCGATGGTCGTAATTCTTCTTATCCGGAAGTGGGTGTTAACTGGTAGCTGATTAACCGATATTTCAGGAAGAATAGAGCATTCTTGGGTTCATAAGCTTTCCGGTGATTGCGATGCATTGAATCATGTTCTTGATGATTGGGTTGACATAAACACATAATTTTGCTATTGTTTTGGTGATCCAGACTTATCTTTTTGGATCCTATCAAGCTGACATGTGACTACACATTACACCTTCAGGCCGACATGGCAAATAACCTTTTTTGTGGTTACTGGTATATAAGTTTGGTGTGGGTGATCTTTTTGATGTATGGTATGATTTTATGGGAGTGATAGGTGATCGAGAATCCATTTTGGTGTAGTTTCACATGCACATTATTGATCCAATAGCTAACTGAGACAGGGTACAAGGCAGAACAAAGCAGAACAGAGAAGGTGATCTAGTTAGTATATTCAACACTCAACCAGAACTCATCCAGGCATTGTAGATGCTATTTTAGAGTTCATACATTGTAATTCATCACTGTAACAACATTGTAAGTTAGTGAGACTTCCCTGAGGGTTATAGCCTTTTGGGTTATTGTAATTGAGCAGTGAGCTCTAGGCAGTGTGCCTGAATGCCTATGCATTCCCATTTTGTAATATTGTTTTTCTACTGGCCATAGTGGAATAATATTGTGGGTTCAAATCCTGGCGTGGTTTTTCCCATTTGGGTTTCCATGTAAAAAAATCGATGTTATGATCTTGTGGTTGCTTGTTTCATGTTTTTGCATTTCAGTTCTTAGTGTTTGCATCCAGTGGTTGAGAGTTGATTTTGATAACTTGCTAATCGGTAGATCACTAATTCACTCCCCTCTCAGTGATCCCCAATTCCAACAATCCTATGTATATACTCTCTATTTATGTACATATAAGAGCCAAAACTATACTTTTGTTTCATGTACCTGCACTTCTAAGACAAAACTAGGATAGGGACCCTGGGTTGACTTTGGACCCACCAACAGACTCCAAAATGGCACAAAATTCAAAATTTGAATCAACCGATATTAGATGGGTGCTACTATAAATGTAATTCTAAAAACTCTAAGACCAAAAATCAATATCCAAGACAACAAACATTGAAAACAACACTTTAAAAGAGCCAACCTTGGATATCAATATGCTTCCCCTCAGGCCATGTATTCTACTAGAAAACATTCATTCTGCAACCAACCTGTATTATGTAATAGAAACACTTCTCCCCTTTTGGCTCAGACCACTTTTGTTAGCATATTTTATATAGTCACCCTCTTGATCCTCAAGCAAGTTGAGGCATATCTCCTTCTGATATATATCAATGAATGAAACTTCCAATTTTGGTCATGACACATCTGTAATACATTAGAATTTTCTTTCCAACTACTTCCTCCATGTCCCTTTCTTCAAGTTGGTCTTCCTCTGCTACCCGTATGCTAGATGAACCATTATTAAAATATAAAAGTAGTTTAAATACTAATAAATATTTCTTGTCTCTCCTTGAGAACCATAACCTTTATGCTCCATCACCCTGGGACCACACACGGGTTCAAGGATATACAATTTGAAGCTATAAACTCCCTCTAAACCACATGCCTCTATACTTTCAATCCAACACTTTAACATACTTATCCTTTCATTTATCTATTGAAGAATATCTTTTTCCACTGAAACAAGGTATTTGACACAAAAATTTATGTGGCTCATCTGCAATCATCATGGACAACACTATGCAATATGGACTATCTACATATTACTGTTCAAGATTTGTAGCAGTGTATATCCTTTCATATGCAAGTGTGAAGTTATATCCAAGTGTCTTTTCACAAATATCTTCATGCCAAAAATGTTGAATCTTCATCTATTGTTAAGGCATCAGTTATAAAATCCGTCGTCTCATCTTATTCCTCCATATCTTCTTCTTAAAGTTGGTTTTCATCATATCTTTAGCAACATGTCCTTACACTTGTCTTTTTCAATATTTGGGGGTAAAGGATATGATCAATATGTAACTCCCCCTAAGGTCTTGTATCTCCTTAAGCTTTAGGAGATATCACTTGTGCATGAAATGCACTATGCTGGCTCATAAATGTATTCTTGCCTATTTCATCTCCTTGGATGCACTTCCTCCTCTAGATTTGCTTAATCTCCCTCCTTTTCTCAGCTACAACTATTGGATCGGGATTTACCATCTTCCTTGGTTTGACAAGTCTTGCCTTAAAATACCTTGTAGTGTAGCCAAAATTGTTGCAGTAGTAGCACACTATGTTCTTACCGAATTGAGAAGTAGAGGGTTATCTGTCAAATTGGCTTGATCTCCCTTTCTAAACCATACCTCTATGACCAACAAATGAAACAAAATAATTTCTTGACCTTATAGGAGCACTTCTAATTTTTTTACATGGCTGTCTTTGTATCTCATATGTTCTACCAACTCTTCCATACTCACTATAGATGTTATGCATTACATTTTTGTTGAAAGGGGAGATGTAGGGGCTGCCATATGACTAAAATGATTTCCTTCTACATTCATGACTCATATGACCAACTTTGTTATAGTTATTACATACAATATTTACATTTCTTGGAGTAGCAAATGGACTCTTCCTATCATAGATGGGATAAGATCTATGCATGTGTCTACAACTTGACATACTATGTCCATATGTATTACATCTTTGACAAACTACATTTATATTTCTAGAAAATGCACCTTGATCATTCCTAGACCCTTTTCTACATTCACTTGCCTTATGTCCATAACCTTTACATGAATAAAAATAGCCAGAGAAGGAGGGATTGCAACTTATAAATTTATTTTGCCATGTGTGGAGATCTTGTAGGCATGTTTGCTCCATTTACTCTTCTTCTATGATTGATCTTGGGCTGAAAATTTATACCAGTCCTTTCATCTGATCCCTTATGTCTCCAAACTTGTTTAGTCTTGTGAATTGCAACATATTCTAGTCTTCTTCCACCTTGAGGTCTCTTAAAATTTCTTCTATTGTCCTTCTCTTTGAAGAATCCATCTTCATTCAGCTTACCTTTTCCTTTTTAATTAACATCATTCTTGCGTGTAGTAACAACCTTCATCTTCATGTTTTCAGTAGTTGTAATCAGATATATCTTCTTCCTTGGGGAATTCCTAACTACGAAGGTTTGTTTATTACCATTATCACTTGAAGAGGCAAAGTGTATTTCCTTCTTAGATGTGTCCTTGCTAGTAGAACATTGACTAGCATCATATCCAACACCTTCTACATCCTTGGAGTGCTTTTGTTTACTCAAGATTTCATCTAGTGCTTTGGTGCCACCATCATACTTCTTCCTTAGTTTGAGTTCATCATTGCATCTCTAAAGCTCTGTTATGATATTTTCTATTTAATCCTTTAGGTTCTGACACTCCTTTCCTTTTGTCTCCACTTCTAATTCTAACTCCTCACACCTTCTTTTCTTGACATCAAGATCTGATTTTATTACTTCACACATTTCTTTGGCTTCTTCAGGTTGTGTTGTCATTGTGTTGATATTCTTATTAGACTCTTCAAGAATTTTATTCAATCAATCTTGTTCTTTAGCAGCAACATTCTTATACATTTTGTATTCTTTTCTCACTTTTCTGAGTTCTTCAAGTTCACTCACAAGTTCACCTTCAAGATCCACTTCACCCTCAATTTTATCTTCATCTTCATCTACTTTATCATTGCCAACTAAGTCATGTTTGTCAGATTGGAATCCACTATCACATTTTGGTATGTTCTGTTCATCTTGGTTCTCTTGTGCCATGAATAGATGTGTTTCTTTTTCATCTTCATTGCAACAACCAACTAATTTGCATTTATCATATGCAAAATTGTCTGTACCTTTATTCTTCTTCATTCCACAACTTGTTCTAGCAATGGTAGGCTTTTCTCCATAGATTTTATTTAGTCTATCCCATATGCTCTTTGCAGATTTACATCTCTTTACCTTTGAAGACAATGTATTAGATAGTCTGCTAAGGATAACCTTCTTAGCTTCAACATTGCATTCATATTCCCTTTTAGCATCAGGGTTAGTAGGAGGAGTAGCAGGGACATTGTAACCATTCTTAACTGACATCCAAACATCATAACCTAAGGAGGTCAAATAGACTTCCATTCTAGAACTCCATATGACATATTTTGTGCCATCAAATTTTGGTACACCAAAAAAAGATGACTCATACATCACCATTGTTTTCACACACTAGAATCTACCCAAGCTAGAGGAATTTAACAAGGAACTTAAGGCTTTGATACCAATTGAATGAATACAATGGACCACCGAGAGGGGGGGATGAATCAGTGGTAATTAAAAAGTTGAACTTTCTAAATGATCTAAGCTATAATTAAATAAGTCAAGATACTATAAGTAGATACATTAAACAAATTTACACACACACAAAGCAAACTCATAACATAAGAATATACGAGGAAAACCCATGATGGGGAAAAACCTTGGTGAGAAATGTTGTTGGAGTCTACTGCTCCAATCCATCCTCACAAATAAAATTGATTACAATGTTTAGGGCACCAACCCAAGGAGCACCAACCCCTGAAGTTTATGGGCACCAACCCAAAGGAGCACCAACCCCTAGCTTTATGGGCACCAACCCAAAGGAACACCAACCCCTGGTCTAAGCACCCACTGAGAGATTCACAATGAACAAATATTTAAAAAACAAATTAAGCACCTAGTTACAATTGATGTATTGTACCACACTAAATATCTTCTTCTCATGAGATTGGCTTGACTCTTTTCTCCTCTCTAATCTTGGTCCTCAATCTCATCTCTCAACTCTTTGTTTATCACCGCTCTTGTTCTTTGCTCTCTGCTTTCTATCTTCCTTTTGACTCTGCTATGATTAATCTTCCTTCTTTTCCTCTTTTCCTTGACTTTTCACTCTCAGATCTCTGGTCTCTACTACTCTTAATCTCACTCTCTTTGCTCTACAAATTATTTCACTGTTATTCTGCTGCACACTTCTCAGCGCAGCTGCTACACCCTCTTTTCTATTCAACTTACTTTGTTCTTTGCAACTTTCATCTACACTCTCCTCTTTAATCACTAGCCTTAGCTTGGAATCTCTTTTCTCCTCTTTTACTGCTCTTTGCTTCTACTTCCTACCACCTCTGATCTCCTCTTTCACTTTTAGATTTTTTTTGCATACAAATTTTCTGCGATGTTATTGATCGCTCGGGCTTCGTGATATTGACACCCATGGAAAACACTTTTTTGTAGCCTCTATTTTTTTTGTAGAGCTTCATACACATAGAACACTCTAAATTAATCCTTCACACATTGTCTCAACTATCCACTAACTTCACTTAGTGGTAATCTATGTACAATTGAGATTTTCCCTCCAAAACAAATATTTAGAAAAATCTTCTTGAGCAACTAAAAATAGTCTACCTTATCTCTTCATTCTAGTCTTCATCTAACCAAAAATTAAATGCCACACTTCAATTTTCACCAACCTCTACCTTTTGATTACCTTCTGTCTCAAGAATACACTGATCTTCCTGCCAAAAAGAAGTTCAAAAATAGATAGCTCCAACAAAGAAAAATCTTATCTCATCATTTTAGATTCACAACCATCCATATTAAATGACTCTTTCATTCTTTTCTCAACAAATCTCGGTAATATAATTTTTCACTTTGCACACAACCTCCATTTTGAAAATATAACTTCACCTACAACTCTACTCAATATTTAATCATCTTCCAGTTTGCTACTTCGACTGAAAGTTCTTCCTTAACATGCATTCCCTTTTTGGTTACAAAGATCTATCAAAAATATTTTTTTACCTAATATTCACGTTTCAATAAGCCACATGGAAGATGGTGGGAACCATCAATGACTCCCTCTACCCACAAAAGATCCATGTGTGGAAGAAAATCCATGTTGGATTCATGGGCTGCGTTGATGTGTTCTATAGGTTGCATAATATGCATGTTATACACATCACGAAAACTTCCTTCTGTAGGTTGGAGGGATAACATGCATTCTTCCTCTTCACTTGTTTTGAAAGATCATTCTTTATTCATATTCTTGGCTACGGGATGGCAGGGTGTTTCACCCTCCTTTCAATTTCTTGCACCACTGGACCATTTTATTCTAAGCTTCTTGTTATGCCCTGCATACCTAACCCAATTAGTTTCCTTGTCTTGAAAATATGGGTTCCCTCCCTTTTGCTTTTTTTATAGTTTCCCTTTTATAGTTTTTTCCTTTTGCAGCTCGTAACCACAGAGTCCCGAGCTGTTCTTTGTTGTTTTGAAGTCCTACCCCAGAACCCTAGAGTTTTGAGGTAGGCTTTTGTTTCCTGTTTTGGTCCAAGACTCCGGAACTCCATAACCCTGAGATCCCGAGGTCTTGTCTTTTTTCTCTTGCCTTGTTCCTTTTTGTTGAAGCCTCAGAATCCCAGAATTCCAAGATTCTGAGTTCTTCTTGTTTTGTCATTTACTTCAGAATTTCTCATCCCCAGAATCTTGAAGATGTTTTGTGTTTTCACCGCGGAACTCAAAACCTCAAAATTTCGAGGTGTCCTGCTTCTTTGTTGCCTCGAAAGTTCAAAACCTCAGACTCCCGAGGTCATGTTTAACGCAATCATACAAATGGCTTATCCGGGGGGGGGGGTATAAATAGGGAAAATGAGCTTTTCTAAGCTCAATTGTATATTCAAGCTTTCTAGTTTTCGAGCTCCAATCTCCCTACTTCATGCCTTCGTGTTGCTAAGTTTTCTTCGGTTTTCTTCCACCACATTGGTGGATTTTCTTCCCCCTTGTGTTTCGTTGTTTAGATTTTCTATTTTTTTTAGCATTGATTTTCTTTTTTCTTTCTTTCTTGTTTTTCATTTAGCATGTTTTTCATTTTCTTGCGTGCCCTAGGTTCTCATCACCCCAAAACCCCAGAGTTCCGAGGTTGTTCCCCTTTTAGAAAGTCTTCACCCTAGAACCCCAAAGTTATGAGGTTTTTCTCTATTGTCCTATCTCACCTTGGAACGCCGGAGTTTCAGGCTTGGTTGTTTTAGCTTGTATCCACCCCGGAAGCTTCAAGTTCCAAAGTTAACTACTTTTAAAGGAGTTATCCACCTCAGAATCCCAGAGTCCCGAAGTGGGTGATAAAATTGATATTTTTGACTATGTAATAGGATAATTTGTGGTTCTTTCTTACAGATTAGAGCAGTTAAATGTGTAGACGTATAAATCTGACCACTTTCATAAGTGAATATTTAATATTCATTTTAATCTCATTCCTCTATTTAATTAAATTCTATTTAATTAATTTCTTCACATTCATCTATTTAATTAAATGAATTACTCAATTTATTTAATTAAGTTCACCTAAGACTTTCATAACCTTTAATTAAATAAATCACTTTATTTAATTAATTTCGCTTTCTCCCTTTTTAATTAAATATATATTTAATTAAATTATTCATTGCAAATAAATAAATCTAATTTATTTAATTAAATCCCCCACTTTTACTTATGCAAGTTGCATCTATTTGATTGAAAAAAAGTAATTTATTTTAATTAAAATTTCCCTCCACCCACTTGCAAAATCCTACATCTCCCACTTGCCTCCCTAAACCCCTTCTAGATTCTTCTAATCACTTCCAATTTAGCCTAATCCATCTTCTAAACATTTTCACATCCCTAAACAAAGGGAAGTCACTTCTCAAACCCTCAAAGTATTCAATAACCATTAAAGGCTTTATGTCTTCAACAAGTTAACTCTCAAAGTCTTCATAACCATTAATGGTTAACTCAACCTTCTTGCATGATTAGAGACTTTCTCTCTAACTCAACCCTCATCTAACCCAAAGGTCTTATCAAGCATTCATGGCTTTAACCTTGGTTATCCCTTTAACCCTTGCACAAGAGTTTATCCTTTGGGTAAAAGCTTTATCCAATGGATGACCCTAACCTAACCTTAACCCTTACCTCCTAAGGTAACCTTCATGTCTTCTCAAGCATTTAATGCTTCTTTCATATCCTCTCAAGAAAACTCTTGTTGACAATTGTCACCATTTCATTGGTGAGAATTGTAAACATGGATTGATTGACTTTCAATCCTGGCCCTTGTTAAGATTATCCAATCTTGACCATCCATTTCCCTATTTTTCCTATAAATAAAGCTCTCATTCTCTCATTTTCATATATCCAAGTTTCATGCATCTAATTTATAGTAATTTTACTAAGCATTTAGCCTCTCTTTGATAAAAATCATCTTAATAGCATTTTAGAAGTAATTTTAAATATCATAGCATATCCATGTTAGGCTAGTGTATATTGTTAGGATAGGATTACTAATCTTTATCATAACATCATATTCATACTAGTTTAAATCATCATAGATTCAATATCATACATATCTAGGAATGCATTCATGCTAAATTAATCAAACATCACTCATTCTTGGAGTTGTCATTCCTAAGTCACTTTTCTCAATGATCTGAGAGCAAAGGCATTGACTTGAGGGATCTTGTGAGATAGAGAACAATGGGACACCCCTTGGGAAGTTTAGTTATTCAATATAGCTCCCATAACTTGCACCAAGAGTCTCATTGGTGTGTGGAAACTTTGGAATCAAACTTTTATGTTTCTGTCACCCACATTTCCCACACACACTACTCAATTGTGAAGCAATTCACTTTGAGTTAATTTCTGGCAAAAGGCAAAAACAAGGGCGCCCCTTAGGGGGTGACAAGGCTGTTTGACCTGATGGAGTATCGATACTATTGGGATATGATATTGTTGATAACCCTTGAATAAAGAGTTTATTTTATTTGTCTTACTTGTTATCTAAACCTATGAAAACATCAGGGATTTGAACACATCCTCACAAAACATGCACTATTTGTCTAGCATAGGCAAAATTTGTTCTGTCTTTTATGTGCCGTGTTTGCAATTTATTTTTCAAAAAATCATCCATAAAAAAACACAAGTGTTAAAAATCCCAAAATAGCAGAAACAAAGAAATAAGGGCAGCTTAGCGCATAGGAGCAACTTCCTAGCACGTATCAACCATTTTGTAGCACATCTAAACCAAGATATAGCGCTCTTAGCCTTCACATTAGTGCATAACTAGTTGCAGACTAAGTAAACTTTCCGTGGCACTTTGTGATACTAGCTTATTGTATTTTAACATCAACTTAGTGCGTAAGAGGCATATCTTAGCACTTTCAACTCAAACACTAGCGCTTTTCAGAAACATATTAGCGTGTAACCTTTCCAATCAAAAAAATTTCAAACAAATCTCAGTCAATGCGTAGAAGAGACAACTTAGTGCATAGAGAACTTTCTGTGGTGCATATAGACCATTTGTTAGCGCATCGAGTCTCTGTCTTAGTGCAAATTCAAAACCCAAAAAAATAGAGAGCAAACCAGGCATTTCGAGAAAATTTATCACCAGTCCTGAATACCCTTTTGGGTCTTTTGTGAAACTCAATAGTCAAAATATGAATTAGATTATCCAAGAAAACAATTCCAATATCAAACAAGCATCCTTAGAAAAAAAAATTTCAAATCCTAAACTAGCTCAAGATAAGACTTCATCCAACCAAAATCAGGCAATATCATAACATTGATCAAAGTTCCACCATCTAGCGGATTCTATCAAAATGACATAGCAAGTTTAATCCTTAAGTTGTCAAATCAAGTTTCCCTATCTGGAGACTTTTATCTATATCATTTGACAAACTTTGTCGTGGAGGAAATTATAACTAAACCTCTACTTGATAAAGTAAGCTTGAGTTTTCAAACAAATTATCATAATCCAACATCAACAGAAACCATTGATCATTTGTGTATGACCACTCATATTTTGAGAAGAACAAGTCTTCATCACAAAACTAAGTTGAAGAAGAGACAACCTAGTTCTAAAGCACTTGGGAGAAGGAATAAGTTTCTCTATATCAATCGCCAACTCTTTAAATCACATCACGTATTTCTACATCACATGTGATTATATATTCAAGCAAAAACAAACGAGTTTGACAAAGAACCTTTGAGAAGTAGAGCTTATATTCAAAAAGAAACATTCAATCAATGCTTAAATCATGGAGGAAAGATCAAATCCACTTTCTTCCCACAAATCTATATCACTTATAATGAAGATTGACCTGAACCACCAACCCCTGAGAGAGAAGAAGAAGAAGAAACCCCCTTCGTAATAAAAAGTTTTTATTAAGGAATATATTCTATCCACCTGAACCAATAACACCACCCAGGACCCCCATAGAAAACAAATAATTCATCACGGTAGAAATTTACTAAATGTTTTCTATCACTCGCTCTCAGAGAAACAAACAAAGTGAATCACAACCAGAATCAAGTATGGGTCATAGATTATCCAACCCTTTTGATGAGTATGCTAATATGGGAGATACAAAGATTGCTGAGGAACTTCTCCAAGAGTGTCAAGAAAACCCCTCATTCCAAAGGCTCATGGAAATACTTATTGAAGCAAACAAGGAAAAATATATACTCATGCTAACTAGAAAAGGAGTTAGACTTCTTGAATCTTTTGATACCGAAAACTTAAGGAATGTAGACGAATGAATTTTTAGAACACGGTCTAGAAATTATGCCTATCAAGACCAACAAAGAGAAGAAGAAACACATGACCCAAAAATCATACATGAACAGAATAACACCCCCAAACACAACCATGCCTGAACTCAGGATAATCTTAATGAAAGGAAGGAATCTCTCTCTTGACGTACAAATGCACTCATGGTCGGTCTTACATAACAAATCCAAATGCTGCAAAGGCAAATGTAGGACATGCAACAAGGGACCACAGTGTGATACTCCTTGGATGAGATCTATCCTTACCCCTTTGACAGGAGATTAAACATGTTACCTTTTCCCCCGAATTCAGATATACCAAAGTATGACAAATACGATGGTAAAAGTGATCCCCGCGATCATGTTTGGGAATTTTGTACCATAATCCTAGAGTTTTCTCACGATGACACTTACTTGATGAGACTATTCCCATGAAGTTGGGGAGGGAAAACGATGGAGTGGTTTTCTAATCTTACACCTCCCATCAGATCATTTGATGAGTTGGTAAACAAATTTATCACACAATACTCCTATAGTATTCAACATGCAATCACCATGTTGGATGTGTGTAACACCAAACAAATGAACAATGAGACATTCATGGTGTTTCTTCAGCATTGGAGATGCATGGTTTCAAGATATCCTCAAGACGTGCATGGAAAGGAAAAGATGGAGATCTTTATCGATAATCTAAATAGTGAGATGAGTTATCAAATTAAGTTCCAATGCATACCATCTTTTGCCAAGTTGATAGAAAATGGAATCCAAGTAGAGGAAGCCTGCATCAAGAAAGGAACATTGAAGTTCTTTAAGGAAGGAACTAACTCATCCAACACTCACCCCTTTAACAGTCAAAACAACAACAACACTTTAGACAAATCCAGATTTTGGACAAGAAACAAAAATGTTGTTAATGATGGAGGAGTTGATGCTAATGATATGAAGTCCAAACAACCAATATTAGCTTTATCAGGTATTCCATAATCTAACAAAAATAAAAAAGGTGTTAATCAAGGCACTAACACTTATCCACAAAATACCAATCAAGGACCTTCAATTTCAAACACCAACAACAATACCCAAGGCAACAACAATAACCAAGGAAACAACGCTAATCGAGGGAATAATACAAACCAAAGAGGTAACACCAACACTTTCCTGAATAGACATATCTACACACCATTAGGTAAAACCATAGAATCAACATTTTGAGAAATCTTGGCAAACAAAATTATCACATTGTCGGCTATAAACAACTTTGAACCCTAGGTCAAACTACCTTGGTGGAATGACTCGCATTTCTATGATTTTCATCAAAACAAAAAACATCACACAAATGATTGCATGAGGCTTAAGAACATCGTTCAGGATATGATCGATAGAGGTGATTTAACGGTTGATGGCCTCAAAACAAACGGTGACCATAATGCCTTTAAAAATCCTCTTCCAAATTACAACAAGGGAGGAGCTTTATCATCAAATGATACAAGAGGAGCTCATATAAGTCATCTATACAATAACACCATCAATCACATATCGACAGATGATAACCAAATAAATGTCATAAAAATTAAAGACAAACAAGACCATGCGTCAATCAATGTGACAACTAGAGCTCAGAAATACGTCTTGAAAGGACATACATCAACATCCACCACTATGCCCAAGACTCAATATAATTTGGTTGATCAACTATAGAGAACTCCTTCTCAAATATCCAAACTCGAGTTGCTCAAACTCTCACCAAAACATAAGGACATCTTAGAACAAGAACTGGTTGAAACAAACTGTGTGTGAAAAGTGGAATAAGTATTTGTAAGTTGTAAGACACAACACTGCAATTAAGTCATTACATGTATGGTTAGACAAATATAAGCATGAATAATAGAACCATCACAAATCGACCAATTGCCTTCTAAAAGATGTGAGTATAGACTTGCTCTCAAATTTGTATAAGCAATACTAGTGACTAGACTACACCAAGATGAAGGATTTAATCTATTTGAGCATGATATTAAGCTAAATGGATGCAAGATTATGCTAGATGGATGAATAGTAAGCTATATGAATTCAAGCAATCATAATTGAACTAAATATGCAAAAAGAAATTAAACTAAGATGCAATAATCCCAAAAAGCAAGCACAATATCTTCAATGACTCCAGAGCAAAAACTATCTAATAACAATAAATCTCCAGGTTGTTTTGAATGAGAGATGAAGGCTAGATTTATAGAGAATCACAAGAGAGACCAAGAAAAAGCACAATTTAGGATAATTGAAATAATTGAGAGATCAGATTCAGTTAACCTTGAGATAGATTCCAATTATAGTTGAATTGAAATGCATTCAGATTATAAGTTTGAGTTTGCATTAGAGATATAATTCAATCAATTCCATGCATATTTCTTTAAATTATTCAAGAAAAGAGTCTTTTCAATGCAATTGAACTTCTTTTCTCAAAAGCTTTGAGTTCCAATTTTAGAGAATGATTAAATTCATTTAATTACTTTCCTTATTTCAAGTTCTCAATTTAGAAGAAGAAATAATATCTCAACTTTGATTTCTCTCTCAATTCAATTCTTTTATTTTATTTTCAATTTAACTCTTGCTTTGCATATTGATTCCTCTTTTGTGATAAATTAATTCCTTTTTTTATGATTAATGGCAAATTTATTAATTAATTAAATATGCTAGGATATTTAATAAATTAAATAGGATAATTGACCAAAATGATTTTCTTGGAATGATTTAATTAATTAAATAAATATTTAATTAATATATAATAATTCACTTGCCATGTGACATTTAATGATTGAAGAATTAATTAATTGTGTGCTCAAAGTTGATTTAATTGCCATTGGTTAGGACCTTGGTGATGTTGTTGAGATTAGGGGCCCATGGTTTAGGTGACCATTTTTAGGGTATTACATTTGCCCCTCTTTGAATTAATGTGCGAGTAGTGCATTGGTTGAAAGAATAGTTGATGTCTAGGAAATACCGGTTCTGAACTTGATTGATCACGAACTAGATGAAGAGCAAAGTGTTTATCTTATTTTGAAGTGATGAAACTGAGCATAGTTGATTAAAGCGATACTGATCCCAAACTTAATTGAACTAGGACCGATGAAGAGTAAAGATACGAACTTGAACTTGATTGACCAAGAAGCGGATCTTACTGATCTAGAACTTGATTGAACTAGACACAGTGAGCAAAGATAAAATCGATCTTGAACTTGATGGATCAATACACGATGAGCGAAGGTAAACTGTCCAGCTTGATTTGAAGTGATGAAATTGAACACCTACTTAGATTGAGTGTGTGATCAAAGATACTCTTTAAACTTTTGATTGAGTTTAAACGAATAATCAACTTGATGAAAAGCGATGAAATTGATTAACGTTAAGAGACTGATTTAGATGAAGGCAATATTAGCTTGAATTGAAGCGATGAAATTGATATGCCCCTAGCGATTGATTTGACTCAAATGATTGAGAGATCTCAACTTGATATGAAGTAATGAAGTTGAGATGCCCCTAGTGATAAGAATTTTCTTGATTTTCTTTAGTTGAAAATATTTTTGCTCGACTTTTGATGAAGATTTGAAAATTTTCTCGACTGTGAAGATGTGAGATCATGAGGTCATGAGTATGCCCCCTCGGGAGCGAAATCGAAAGAGAGTGAGGGTACATGATTTTAGGCAATTGGTGGCAATGATAATTAGTTGAGCACAAAGATTGAGTCAGAGGAATATTTAAAGATGTAGTGATGATTGATGTGAAATGGAGCGCAAATTGAAGAAAAGAATGAGAATGTGATGAAAGCGCTTAGGGATCTCAATTGTGCAAAATTAAATAGAAGAATGATCTCGTATTTTGATTTTGATTCTAAAAATGGAATTAGGATAGGCAAATTAGCTAAGGGTACAATTTTCATGTCCATCGGAGCAAGTTGAAAAATTAGGTTTTTGTCTATATAAGGGGTCAAAGTGTCATTTTCAATTAATTTTAACCTCCCAAGTTTGAAATTCAAAAAATGCCCTTTGCTAAAAAAATGGTCATTCTGATCCAGGAGCACTGATTTGAGTGCCAGAGACATCACAATTGACCACAAAATTACTAGCCAACTGTAAGAGACTAATCTTTTGCCTTGTTATTTCATCAAATGTGATTTTTGGTTGAATTTTTTGCTTTTTGTGGTGTTGAAAACCGGTCAATGTCATTTTGTCATGCGAGACCATACTGTGTCTCGTATGACAAACTGTCTTTTCTTATTTCATCATTTTTAGCCATTAAATTTGTCGTTTGAGACCTCCCCGTGTATCGTACGAGTTTGTGCTTGATAGACCTTTTTTTATGTGCGAATGCACATAGTTTATCGTATGAGAGTCTTTTGTCGTGCTACTTGCATTCCTGACTCATACGAGTTTCTACTTAGATTGTTAAATATCGTATGAAAAATAGTGAGCATTTTTAGGTGTCCAAACATGAAAATTTAATTTTGCAATTGATGTATTTGGATTCGTATGATGTTTAATTTGTTTTGTAGCATGATTTGGATAATTTTCTAATGCTCTATTGTTTGATTCTTGCAGGTTCAGTTGCCACATGTCCTTTTTCGGTGTGTTTATCCTCACTATGAGGCTAGTTCATGAGTTATTTGATATAGAGAGAGTACATATTGGCTTGGGTGGGTTTTCCCACTTCTACAGATGTCAAATATCCGTGTGAATCATGGGATGCTTACTACACTGGTTGAGAGATTTCATTCTGAGCATAACATGTTCCATTTACCAGTTGGGGAGATGACCATCACTCCAAAGAATGTAAACAAGATATTGAGGATTCCATTTGCTGGGGATAAGGCTGATTACAATTCTGCTCAACATCCTGGTATATTAGCCTTGAGATGTATTTTTCATTATGAGGACATCCTTATGCAGGCTATCAGTTGGGATGATATGATGGCCAGGTACAATGAGTAGTCTCCCTTGGCATGTGTCTTGGCGAGATTCATTGGTTGCTTCATTATGTCGAATAGAGGATAGTAGGGTTTCTTGTCTATTAGCCCACATGTATCATGAGATGCATGAGGTTGTATACAGGGAGGGAAAGAGCATGGTAGCAGGTGTCTTGGTTTTATAGATATGGGCCTGAGAGCATATCCCAGTTTGCAGACCTATTGTGGATGATTCCAGAGATCCACAACAATTGATAGTTTATAGATATTCTGGATATGTTACTCAGCCCCATCTGGGCAAGACAGAGTATTGGTGACGACAACTTGATGATCTGATCATTTTTGTATGGAGACCATACAGGGGTCTCAAGCTTTGGGATGACTGGAGGGCTGTGTGGAGATATATGTTCATGACTCATCCTCTAATCGACAGGTTTGTGATGGTTATTAAGCGATTTGTTGTATCTTGGGTCATGAGGCAGTATGGTAGGCCTTAGGGGATTTCACAGGAGTGCACCTTCTATGCTTGTTATGCAGATGAGAAGAGATGAGGATGGGATCCTAGGTTGTCCTACGCATTGAGAATGCAAGAGCTGATAGGGTTACAATGACTTCGGTGGGACTACTTGGATGGTATTGTAGATGCGGGGGTATTGGCCCAGTACATGGATTGGTTCCTGCAGCACCCGTTCCCTAGGTTTATGGATCCAATTGAGCAGGCACCTCTCATAGAGGAGGTTGAGGATTATGCCCTTGCACAGGCACATGTACAAGCATATGGAGAGGGAGAGGGACATGGATGGAGAGAAAAGGCTCCTAGGTAGGCAGGTGGTGATCCTAGTGTGAGCAACAACAGGGTCAGCTGGGGGGAGACAATAGTAGAGAGGAGAGGGAAAATCCCTTGCAGTTGTTGGTGTGAGGATGAGTGGTGCTAGGGTAGCGAAGGGTGGAGGGGAGGAGGGTAGAGCAACTCCTAGACAGGTGCGGTAGAGGAGAGATGAGTAGGGTGGAGATGGAGGTGGAGATGGAGGTAGAGAGCCTATGAGGGAGCAGGGGGCAGTTGATGTAGCACGGTCAATGAGGGCAAGATTAGCAGGTCTGCAGTCATAGTTGATAGTGGCTCATACACAACTTGCAGAGTGGGACCAATAGCTAGTGGAGGTTAGGGCAGAGTGAGATACTCTCCAGCAAGAGATTTTGCATTAGACAAGCTGAGCAACTTATTACGTTGTGGCATATAGCATAGTAGTTCCTATAGCGCATCAGGTTGTTCCATATTCTTAATATATGGCTCAATTTGAGGGAGCTCAAGCACCTAGGTAGGATGCTGGTCAGCAAGCTCCACCTTCTCCACCACCTGGTGATGAGGGAGAGGCAGAGAGCTAGATTTTTGTAGCTCTTAGATTTTGTTATATACCCCATTTTTTGTAGCCTATATGATTCTTACTCCAATGGGAGATTGTAGATGATAGTTGATATCATTTGTACCTTGAGACTTTTATATGTACTCCGAGATATTTATGATGATATATACGAGATCTTGATTTGACTTCATCGTACGTGTGTTGATTGATTATGAGATGTTTTTCTATATGCTTTATTCTATATGTATGCATATTTGTTTAGTATGGATGCATGTAATGCAGATGAATATGGATATTTATTTTTGTTTCTTTTCATATGCAAATAAATGATGAAAGTGAGTAACTAGTAATGCAATTTTTTAATTTTTATATGCAATAATGTGAATGCAAATGAATGTATATAATGAAATGTATGGATCTATATAAGATGCTTATGTATGGAGCTAACATCTCAATACACAAGTACTCAATCAGAGAAATGATAGAAAAGAGAGACCACTTAGCTTAGAAATGATGATACTTCAAACTCTTATTCAGAAGATAAAGAGATCATTGTTATCATGCAAAAATCACTCGAAATGCACAAAATGCAGAATGAATGCAAACTCAAAAACTAGTCACTGGATTTGAAATGCTTAATTTTCATCATTGAGCATTTACAAACATAGCAGGAAGAATAGAGTTCCTTCCTTTTCATGTCAATATTAATTATCTTGTCTGCAATGACCCTTTTTTCATTCATATTCTTGGATAGATTACACATACATCTAGATTGCACATTTATTGAAATTCCCTCAAAATAGACAAAGAAATGATGCTAACCTCCCTGTAGCATACAAATAAGTAGAGTCAAGGTATGTGTGGTGATTTCACCTTGATGTGAAGGCACTTATCACAGACACCCAGCTGATTAGATGTTTACAGGTCATCAGAATCATTCCTACAAGTAGAAAAAAAGAAAATATTATGCCCCCAATCTTTTCTCCTCTTAGTCAAGATAGACTTCCTCGAGTTACTGAGAGGGAATAATAATTGAAAAACAATATAAAAGACAACACACAAAGAAAATCTCATGCATATCTCAAACTGTTCAGTAATTGTTTTCAATAATGTTGTTTTACTTGTGTACTCAATGATAAAACTCTTCAGTAGTTGGGAGATAGGCGACTGACTCAGATTGGATGACCAAATATCACTAATGGAAAGATGACCTGGTTGATACTGCTTAGGACACATAAATTGCTCAGTCAATTACCCTAAGACTAGGACATTGATCAGTTTCAAGCCATGAGGGTTCTAAAAGAACCAGGATGTCACAAAAGTGACTAAAATATATGTACAAGAAAAATCAAAGATGCATGAAAGAGGGAAATGCCAATGTTGCATTGATAGATGTAGTGCTTGAGTATAAGAGGCGCCTGTTTGCTAGGTTTTCACTTGCTTGACAAAGATTTTTTTTTTCTTTTTTTCAGGACATTTTATGATTTTTTTTAGGATTTTTTATCCGTACAGGTTGCTGGAGTAGAGAATACAAAGTGAAGAAATTTTTCAAGTGGATGGTGTTGATTGATTCATGGAGCTATTCTCCTTCTGATGTTGAGAGCTGATAGGCACCAAAATCAAAGACTGTAGTAACGATGTAGGGACCCAACCAGTTGGGTTCAAACTTCCCTTTGTTGTCTCGAAACTGTTGATTTTTAGGATTTTCTCTCAGAACAAGGTCACCAACCTAAAATTCTCATTGTTGAACCTTCTTGTTATATCCTTTAGATATTCTCTTTTGATACACTCTTAGATGATCAGACGCCACTTGCTGACATTCATCCAACAACTTGAGTTCTTTCAATCTAGATATTTTGTAGTCTTCTTCAGTAACAAGACCTTGCAAAGAAACTCTCAAAGATGATATTTCCACCTCAATAGGTAAGACTTCTTCGAATCCATACACCAAAGAAAAAGGTGTAGCCCCAGTAGGTGTTCTAATACTTGTTCTATAAGCCCATAGTGCAGGATTGAGCTGCAAATGTCAATCCCTCCCAGATTTGTTTACTATTTTGTGTAAGATAGTCAACAGATTTTTGTTAGATGCCTTAGCTTGTCCATTTCCTTGAGGGTAATATATAGATGACCAATGCTGTTTGATTTTGTATTTTTCACAAAGCTCATCTAGATCTTTATTCTTGAATTGAGCTCCATTGTTAGTCACAATGGATGAATCTATCCCATACCTGTAGATGATATAGTTAAGGATGAACAAAGCTACTTGTTTATCGGTTGCTTTGATGAGCAAAAATGCTTCTACCCACTTAGTGAAGTACTCAGTGGTAGATATGATAAACTTGTATCTTTTGGATGATGCAAGATATATTTGGCCAATGAGATCAAAGGCCCATTGATGAAAAGGCCAATGTGTAGTGAAGGGTATGAGATCCCTTGCTGGAGCATGTATGAGATTCCCATGTAGTTGACACTTCTCACAAGTTTTAGAAAACTTTATAGCATCTTTCTCCATGTTTGACCAGTAGTAGGCATCCCTTAGTAGTTTCCAAGCTAAAGTTAGACCATTCGAATGAGATCCACAAATACCTTCATGGACTTCTGATAATGCACGTCGGGACTCTTCAATTTCTAGACACCTAAGAAAAGTACTATCCAAACCTCACCTAAATAGATTGTTAGTGATGATGACGTACTGTGAAGCATTTCAAATTAGGTTCCTTTTCTCATTACGGGTAAGATTTTCTAGGACAATTTGGTCTCGTAGATAACAATAAATATGGTTGTAGCGAGATGAGTCATGTCCAATAATAGAACAAACCATGTGGGACTTAGGAGAATCATAGGCAGGGTAATGTAACTCTTCCAGTAGGAATTCAAAGTGAAAATTAGATTCTTGTAACTCTGGTATGGATGCCAAGGTGGCCATAGCATCTGCTGCTCTATTTGTGGATCTGGGAATCTGCTGGAATGACATGAAAGTATAATACTTCTTGAGATCATCCACCATTCTCTTATAAGGCATCAATTTCTCATCTCGAGTCTGATATGTATCATTTATTTGATTGATGATTAACTGAGAATCTCCATAGATGTGTAATTCTAGAACCTTCTATTCGATAGCCAGCTTGATCCCATTTACCAAAGCTTCATACTCTACAATGTTGTTTGTGCAAGGGAAAAGAATCTTATAAGCCTTCAGGATTGAATACTTTTGAGGAGTAATAAAAAGTATTGTAGCACCAAAACCATGTTGAGTGAAAGACCCATCAAAGAACATATTCCATGATTGTTGAGTAAGGTGCATGATTGATTCATCTAGAAATTCTATATGCAGAGGTTGAGTGTCTTCAAGTGGAGCATCAACAAGTTGATCTGAAATATATAATATATAGCTCTCTCTCTTTTATTTTCATCCCATTGTGCCATAAATGCCCCTCGTGATGAATCGATTGATGATATGTATAGAATCAATGGTTTACCTTGAATTGGCGGCATCAGTATTGGTGGATTAGATAGGTATTCTTTGATTTACTGAAGGTGTTGTTCACATTCTTGATCCTAGTTGTATGTTACTCCTTTCCTTAATACTTTTGTGAAGGGTTGAGCTTTATCTGCTAGCTAAGAAATAAAGCGTTTGATTGACTAGAGACATCCTTGTAAACTTCTCATTTGACCGATATTCTTTGGAGGTGGCATTTCCATTATAGCTTGGACCTTATCAGGATCAACTTCAATTCCTTTCTTTGAAATGATGTAGCCAAGTAATTTCCCTGATGTCACTCCAAATGCACACTTTTTAGGATTTAGCCAAAGCTTGAATTTTTCCATTCTATCTAGTATGAGGCCTAGCTCTTGAATATGTGTAGATCTCTTCATAGTCTTCACTAAAGTGTCATCAACATAATCTTCCATATTCTTATGCATCATGTCATGATAATTATTACTGCTCTTTGGTAAGTTGCTCCTGCATTCTTTAGCCCAAATGGCATGATGTTCCAGTAAAAGGTTCCCCATGTATAGGTGAAATCTATCTTTTCTTGAACCCCAAGAGCTATTTTGATCTGGTTATAACCGGAGAATCCATCCATTAGTGAGTACATGTCATATCTAGTAGTCATATCCACTATCATATCAATGCTAGGCAATGGAAAATCATCTTTCGGACATGCTTTGTTGAGATCTTTGAAGTCCTGCAAACCCTAATAGATTTGTCTACCTTTAATATAGGTACTATGTTTGAAATCCTCTTTGCATAGTCTATAGCCCGGATAAATCCAACTTTTAGCAATTTTTCTAGCTCAACCTTGACTAGTAGTGCCACATGAGGGTGCATCTTGTAGAGTTTTTGCTTGACTAGTTTAACTCCTAGTGTAATAAAAAGATGGTGCATGATAGGATCAGGATCTAGGCCTGGCATATCAGAGTATGTCCATGCAAAGTTGATCTTCTTTTCTAAAAAGAGTTTGCTGAAATCCTTTAACTCTTCTATTGATAATGATTGAGCTAAGTGGATGTTATGTGGTGTCTCTTGACTCCCAATATTTACTGGTTGAGTTGGTTGAATCAATATAGAAGACCTTTCTTGGAAGTGACTTGGAAGTATATCAAGTATCTCACCTTTAGGTGCCTCAGAGAGGTTTTCACCCTTAGGTATGTCCTTTATTTTTTTTATTTTTGATTCTGACACTGCCACAATGTGGTTTTTGCCATCAGATCTTTTGTTTTTCTTTTCTTGATTTTTGCAACTAAGATACTTGATATCTATTTCAATCATGTTCTCACTTTTCTCATTGGTGGAAGAGTCCATGGTTTCAACTGCATTAAGATAGTAGGCTAATGTATAGTCATTGGCAAAGATAGGTACTTTCATAGGCTGGTTTTGGAGACTATAGTCAATTAGTTTAGGATGTACCAAGGATAAATTTTGAATAGGTTCGAGGGAGTTCATGGTATTGTCATCATAACTTCAGACCGACAAGTTGAGTTCTAGAAGACTACCTTGCATAAATGTCTCAAGACCAAGAATAGTTACAACATGATCATTGAAGTGCATGTTAATATTTAGTTGACCAAATCCAATAGACCTACTCGTAGCACTATTTTCTATGCCAGACTGGACTACATATCATGGTTCAATAGTAACAAGATTAGTAGACAGATTCTCGACATCCATGACAGAGGAGTCAGAGTTTGATGCTGAATAGGTATTGTCATCAATAGGACTATTGTTGGAGTCATCAGAGTCGTAAGAGGAAGTTTCTGACTCTTCTCCAAGTAATTGAGTGAATGTATGTATAGTGTCAATACCTACATCTTTGATGTTAAAAGTTCCTTCGTGATTTGGTTCATTTGTCACTTGTATCTAACATACCTGTTGACATAACCTTGATGGTTGTGTGAATTTCTATCTTCTACTCCATTCAGCTTCTTCTGGACTAATGACTGGTTCTATTTCTGTAGCTTCCAATTCTTCTTGTGTAGTTCCATACCTAATTTGTTCTATCCTATTAGAGGGAGACATAGTAGGTGAAGATTTTTTTGGTGTCCTTCCTCTTTTTAGTTTTTGTTCACAGTCTGCTTGTCTTTTTAGTCTGATTTATTCTATCTTTGTTTGTGGTTTTAAGCGTATCAGCTCTTGTGTGTCATCCATGATATTACCGGACTCTTCTAGAGTTTCTGTACTAGATGTATCTGAGAGATGATATGGACCCCATTCATACTCATTTGAGTCAGTTTCTGAATCATCTACTTGTTATCTACTAGTGTGTGTGACTGGAATTTTTAGTGGTGCAAACAATTCTCTGATTATTTCTACCTCTTTTCTCATATCCTCTTGAATTTCTACTCCTTGTAATGTTGTAGCTGATATCATTGGGACTTGAGTACTAACTGTTTCCTCTCTCTTGATTGATAGTTCTTCTTGTTCTTTTTCACACTCTTCTTGAATTTGTTGAGTGTTTACTTCCTATGATAGTGAAGGCAATGTCTTTTTCTTCCACTTAGACTTAGAAGCATGTTTTTGGTCCGATGTCTTTCCTAGATTATATCCTAGTCCAACTTTATCATTTAAAGACTTAGTCTGTAGATGAATAGGTTCGATAATACCTTCTTGATTTTTTCCCAGAGGACCAGTACCTGAATATCCCATGTATTGAATCATTTTATATCCTAGACCATATTGTGTCAGAGAAATCTCACAATATCTTACTTCTTTGTTTTCATTATCTTCTTTGAAAAGCCATTTGAGAACAACATCCTCTTCTATTTCATCTACAAGGGCAGTAGAGGATTGTACAAAGAGACCATCATATATGACATTTGGGGTGGAAGTCTGTGGCTTCATAACCTCTGATGGTTTTCTTGACTGTCTTGGTGATGGAGGAAGAGAGATTAATGAAAGGACTGGTTATATCTTATATCCATCCATGCCAGTATCTATGATTTTCAATTTCTTTTCTAAGTCCTTCATCAAGGTTTCTAAAATTTCAACTATAGAGGCTGCTCTATTATGAGGCACAAAGGTATCAAGACTTTTTGTCAAGGCATTATAGAGGGATTTTGTATCAACAGGAATATTGACTTCAGCTCTGTTATAAGGAAATTTTAAGCACTGATGATATGTAGATGGAACTGCCTTCATTTCATGAATCCATGGCCTACCCAATAAGATGTTGTACAAGAAAGGAAGATCAAGCACCTGTAAAATAACATCTCTTTCTACAGGTCCTACTCTAATTGGTAATAGTACTAGACCTTTAGAGGTTCTTTCTTCTTCATCATAAGCTTTGATTGTTATTTTCTTGGCCGGATTAATGATATTTTTAGAAAATCCCAGCCGTGTAAGCATATTATAGGTACAAATATTCAAGCCATTGCCTCCATCTATCAAAACACGTTTAACTCGATGTTTATGGATCATAGCTTCAATGTGCAATGGCTAGTTATGTGGGTGATTCAATGAGTTTTCATCTGTTGGCATTTGGCATTATAACATACAATGGGAGATTGTTGGCATTTCAATAAGGATATTGAGAAGGTTGTTGATGATTATGGATATGACTGATTAAGGATGTTTACTGTCTTAATATTATTATTTTGTCATTGATGTCAAGAAATTGATTTTCTAATTCAGTATGATGTTGCCATATCTTGAGACGTATGATTTGATGAGTATAAAGATGGTAAAAGACACAGAAAGAATATGGTGAATAAGGTATTCAATGGGTAACTATTATTGAGTCAGACAATGATGAGATCATGATGTTTAGATTGTTTTAACATCATACATATGTTGTAAATTGTAAGGTTAATACTATACTATGTTACCGAGCAAAGAACTTAGTTGGTAAACCCTAAGGAACCTAGTCGGTAAACCCTAAGGTTATCGCTATCAGTTAATGAAGGCAGAATGTCTACCGAGTGAAGTTTAGTATTTACCGAGTTGTTACCAAGTTGTAACTGAGCTGAAATAGAATACATTAAATGGTTACATGCGTTATTTAATGAAGGAAGCTAATGAGCTGGAACTGATTAAATGATTGGTATGCTGTGCATGAAGTTTGTTAAAGAATCTATGGAAAAGGAAAATTGACATGAAGATCTACATCGCAGATTGAACCGCATTACCCTAGCACAAGTTCCAAGAAATGTATGCAAGTTCCAAGGCAGGGTAAAACATTTTTCAGATTGAAGGATACATTGAACCTGGACAAGTTTGAAGATCTGATGGCTATGATTGATCATGGGAAATGTGATCAAGGAGATTAAGCGGTTAGCTAATTGTTTATAAATAGGGAGATGTTGATAAACATTGCATGTGGGCAAATGTATGCACAGGGATGCTACATAGTGATTACCGAGCATAGAAGCTTGAAGACCTATTTGAATAACAGAGTATAGAAGCCCAGTAGATGGACAAGATTAGTTCTATGTCTAGATTGTATTGAGCAAATAAGAATCTACTTTAGCATTTTAGATGTGAAGTTGCAGATAGATTTTTATTATTGTTATTTTGTGAAAGTGATAGAAAATCTCTTAACCAAGTGGACTTAACAGTCTTATTTGTAAAACCCTCTAGCATGGTGACATTCTGATTGAGTGTTTGAAATCCTTTAACAAGGTCACTTCTAACAAGGTGAATATCCTAACAGATCTGAGGGAAATCCCTTAACCGGGTCACATCTAGCAATGTGTTTGTAATCTCTAACAGGATTTTCTTTTAACTGAGCATACTCTAGAAGAGTATATTTCTTAGTGGGTCCAAAATCCCACAGTGGCTTTTCCCTACTTGGGTTTCCATGTTAAATCTGGTGTTATGAGTGATATGATGTTTATATGCTTTTGAGTTTGCATGTTTAGCAGTTTTGGTTATATTATCGAAGTATATGTTACCGAGGCTGAATCTGATGTTTTTATGGAAGATTAAGTTTGTATGATTCACCCCCCCCCTCTCATCTTATTGGCTATTGGATCTGTACTTACATTAAGTATCAGAACTATCATCATCTTCTTTAGAGAAAGTAAGATAATGAGGTGAAGTTAGGTGACCCAACATAGATTGAAACCGATCGATATCTAAATATTTTGGGACATTAGTAGTGAGAAACACTTTGTCTAGGATCTCTTTATGAGTAGAAGAGATTTTGAGCAATTCAAAGATGGAGATTTAAGCGTTCATTCTTTTCAATTGTTCAACAATGCTATAATAAAAAGAGAATGATGAAGTTAGCTATTTGGATTTAGCCATGGTTGTATCTCTTTGTTTGTTTGAAGAACTTGGTAGGTTTGATGTTGTTTGAGCAGGAGTTGAATAACTAGCTCCTTGGAGAGTGACTTTCTTTTGAGCGTGGGTCACAACATTTGCATTTTGTGATTCATTTTGTTTATCTTTGATTATGATCACATTGCAATATTTAGGTTGGGAAGACCCAGTCATGTTAATCACATTGTCATTGTTGGTATAGGTGTAATTAACTTTGGCACCTCCTTTTGACTTTGAGGAATCACCTTGTTCATAAATAGGTAGGGAATCTTTAAAAGCTTAGTTGTGTGATTTCCAACAACAATTTTGCCAGTGTCAATGAGATCTTGAATCTCATGCTTGAGCTTCATGCAGTTGTTTGTGTTGTGACCTTTGTTTCGATGGTAGTCACAATATTCATTCTCTCTCCACCATTTTGGTTTAACTTCCGGTTCATATGGCCTAGAATTGCTTGGTAAGGTTATCAGATCATTTGCCAATAAAGTTTTGAAAGCAGATTTGTATGATTCTTCTAGAGGAGTGAATTCATGTTTAGGTTTTGAAAGCCAAGGTTTCTCTTTAAACCACTCTTTTACTTTCTTTGGAGGATTTTTTGCTGTGGTTTCAACTACTTTGAGTGCTTGTGTGCCACTAGCCAAGTTAAATATCATGGATTTTGATTTTTCTTTAACAGTGTCTACCACTCCATCATTAACAATGTTTTTATTGCTGTCTTTGCCATACTTTCAATATTTGTTCTTTTCTTTGGAACTAGAACCTTGTTGTGTTTCTTTCTAGAGTGTGATATCTCCTTTCTTTATAAGCACATCTTCCATTCTGAGGGCACTGTCTACCATTTTGTTGAATGAAGGGTATACTTGCATTTGGATACTGTATTTCAATTTAGGGATTAAGTTGTTGACGAAGATATCCATCTTCTCAGAATCTGGAATAGGCCGTGAATATCTAGAGAACATCTTTCTCCATCATTGGAGAAAAGTGAGAAAGGGCTCTCCTATTTTCTGTTTGGTATTGCAAAGCTCCATCATAGTGACTGGGTGATGAATTTTATAGGAGTATTGTTGTAGAAACAATTGGATTAATTCTTCAAAAGTTTTTTATTCCCATATGTAGGCTTGAGAACCATTCCATAGCTTGTCCCCCTAAACTTCTTGGGAAAAGGCACATGAGATATGTTTGGTCATGCATGAACTCCATACATAAAGCACAAAATTCTCTGATATGATCTTGGGGATCTGAGTTGCTATCATATTCATGAAGGAAATGGAGGCATGTAAAGGTTTTTATCAAATGGAAATGGGCATATCGTGTCCAGAGAATATTGTTTTGATGATTTATCCTTGTTTTTCAATTCTATTATCTCAGTTCGTAACACTTGTAATTGTCTGTTTACCATTGCTAAGGGTGTTTCTTCCTCTTTAGTGATGAGGGTATCAACGTTATAACTAGGAGGAAGTTTAGCACCTTGTTTTGCTAGTTCTATAAAATAGTCTTCTTTTTCTCTAGCCATGATAACCTTCATCATTTTTTGGAAATCTGAATCCTTTTGACATTTATGTATGTCAATTTTTGGAAGTTCAGAGGCTTTAGATTCACTTGATGAGGAATCACTGTCGGTATCATGGATACTGAGGTCATCATTGTGTTTAGTAGCTCATCTTTCTTGTTTTGTTCTAGATATGGTGGGAGACAAGGGTTGATCATAAACTGGCATATCTGATGATGATGGTTTATTAGTGAGAGGATCATCTACATAAAATGGATTATCTTGATATGAAAAGGATTGTCCTTTGCCTTTGGCAGCTTTCTTACAAGAACTTCTAGTTTGAATAGGCATTTTTATTGACTGATGTGACCTAAAGCTATTTGTGATGCAGAAGTCAAGATCAAATTTGGAGCTAGTTGTTCGTTTAACGTATCGATTGAGAAAAAGAAACTAAGATTTAGTCTAGTTCTAGGAAAGATCTATCTTGTGTAAGATATTATCTAAGTTACCTAGTTTGATTTAAGAGAAGTGACTAAGACTCAGTCTGGTTTTAGTAACAATCTATCCTATGTAAGACATTTTATCTAAGTAACTTAAGTTTGATAAATGGTTGATTGAACTAGCTGAAAGGTGATCAAGAAAATCATGCAACACAATGACAAACATGTACTGTTTAGATTTGTTTATGCTTAGAATGATGATAACCAATTTTATGCTCGCTGTAGATTGTTTTAGGCAAGTTTGATTATTTTGGACTGACAAAATCAAAGATTCATACGATAGGTTTTACAGGACCAAATGACAGTTTAATAGCTTCTGGACGATAAAAACAAAATTTCATACGAGTTGCTGACTATGTTCACAAGACAAATGGGTATACCTCAGACAACAAATTCATGAATGTAATGTTTTTTCATACGACACAGGACCAAAGATCAAATGATAATTCCCTAGGCAGGATGACAATTTATCAGATTTCGTATGACATAGAATAAGGACCCAAATGACAAACTGTAAGACCTGATGAAATTTCACATGACAACAATTATGTAGCAGGATGATAAATCAGAAGACTCGTACGACATTTTACTGGACAGAGACAAAATTTTTGACAGATAGAGTTTTCAATGACTGACGATGGTGAGTTTTGAGATGGACTAAGTTTTTGACCAATGATGTAGACTAGTTTGTGACACAGACAAAGTTTTGACTAAGATAGACTAGTTTTTGATACGAACAGAGTTTTGATTAAGATAAACTAGTTTTTGACACAGACAAAGTTTTGACTAAGATAGACTAGTTTTTGACACGGACATAGTTTTGACTAAGATAGACTAGTTTTTGACACAGACAAAGTTTTGACTAAGATAGACTAGTTTTTGACACGGACATAGTTTTGACTAAGATAGACTAGTTTTTGACACAGACATAGTTTTGACTAAGCTAGACTAGTTTTTGACATAGACAAAGTTTTGACCATTGAGTTGTTTATTGTTTTCTCTAGTTTTGGTATTCCAATTTCAGTTTCAGGGACAAAACCACAATAAACACACAATATGTATAATGACTTCTGTAGATAGGAATTCGGAATTCATCAAAGTAATAGACATTAAACTAGCTCAATCACCAAAACTAGATTGCAATGATAAGAAATCCTAATTACAATCAATAAAGGCATGGAGATGAAATACTAAAATAAAAAGAAAACCAAAGCCTGTATCTCCTTCATTTTTCCTCCATCGTTCTTCTTTCACCTTCCAATTTGATGTTGTTCTCACCTACAAAGTGCATTTGCAAGTGGAAAGCAAGTTATTGATGAAATTTGTAGCATAAGGTTACTCGAATATGTGATTGATTGATTCTATTTTTTTTTTGATTGAAGAAAATCATCCAATTTATAGACAAATTGGAGAGATGACAAGATTAGCATGAAGAGATTTGAAAGGAAATTTCAAATCAAGGATAGCAAAATTATGACAAGTGTATGACAAATTTCTATGCAAGGTGTTATGACAATTTATGACAAATTATGACAAATTGCTATGCAAGATGTTATGACAAAAATTTGAAAAAGAAATAGAAATTAGAAAATTAGGTTAGAAATGATGAATTGGAAATTAGGAAATTAGAAATTGATGAAATTAGAAAATTAGGTGAATTAATTAATAATTTTTCATTCATTAATTAATTCACAAAAAAGAGGGGGAATTAATTAGCCAATTAAATAAATATTTAATTGTGACAAGAAGACTTAGGATAAATAAATAAATTATTTAACCTAGAGGGAAAATGACAAACAAGATTAAATGAATAAATCATAAAATCCTAGAAAATGAATTAGAAATGCAAGGACGACAATTAGGTCTTGACAAAAGATAATTGATGTAGGGTCGATTTGATCATGATTCTGACTGACAAAGGACCAGTGTTGATAAATGATTGAGATTGGGTGACAAAAATCAATGACAAATTGACCAAGATTGACACAGAGACCAATTGATAAGCGCCAATTGACAAGGAACAATGACTAATTGATCCAAATTGACATGATTGAAAAGGACAATAATCGATGACAAATCGATCGCAAAATTGATGAGATTGATAAGAGGACAAGGATCGATGATGAATTGATCACAAAATAACAAGATTGACAAGGATGAGGATCAATGACAAATCGATCGCAAGATGACAAGATTGACAAGGACGAGGATCGATGATGAATCGATCGCAAGATGACAAGATTGACAAGGACAAGGATCGACCAAAATCATGACTGGAGATTGCTATCGACAAGACCAAATTCGAAAGTGATACAAAATGAGGAATGTAGAAGGACTTGATGCTTTCAAATGATAAAGACCAAGTGCGCAACATAGAAGAAATGTTAATGCAACGCATGAACCCTAAAATAAGGCAATGCACAAATGTTAAAGTATGACTCCACAAGCGTTGACCATTTTTAGATGTCTACATTTTTCCCCTCTTTGAGACAATGCGATTCTAAGCGTTGTTTCAAAGAACAATAATGAAAATGACCCAGACAATAACAATGACATATGCATGCCCCCTCGAGGAATTGGCCAAAAAAATCTAGAAAAGAGGCCAAGTGATCGATAAGAATGACAGAAGATGATAGGTTCGAATGGACTACCAAGACTGATGGAAGAAATGTTAGTAAGAGGAAATTAGATAGAGGACAGTTAGAGATGAAGGAAAACTTGCTTTTACAAATGCACATAAGTAGGTGAGAACCTTTATTTATTATAGCAAAGTGGATGCAGAGCATCATGGCATTGAAGGCCAGAGCTGGAACGCAACCCCTTTTGCAAAAGATAGACACACTGCACACAAGGAATGAGTGAAGCATCCTAGGGTGCATACATCAAGGGTCAAGGTATGTGCGACGTTTACAAAGCGAACATACTTATCATAGACACCCAATAATATAGTTGCCCCAGTTTGTGACAAACATTCCACAAACAACAAACATAACAAAAAAGGAAAGGGACCATGAACCATCTCAGTCACTCTAAATCACTCAGTGACATCATCGAGAAACATAGGAACATGATTGAAGCCAAAGATAAATTAGTAAAAAGATAAGATGCACAAATTCAACCAAGTCAAACAAACAGTCTGATCGTCATTGTCAAAAGTGAAAAACAAGAATGATCATGCTATCTGGTTTCAGGGAATGTGGTACCTCGTCTAAGACAGGACACGGTCTAGTTTTGAGTATAGCACACCCTGCATAGGACCCATGATAATAGTGACAAGGACAAATGATATTGATGTTGAGTGATTGACATGACAATTTTGATTAGCTTGAATGCCTGGTTTGATTGAACAGTTCATTTGTTAATGCGTGATTTCATTAAAGCACAATGTTTGATTGATTGTCGTTGGATGTATGCTCATCGATCTATCTATGCACAAAGGGAACCATTTATGGACAAAATGCAAAATGCCAAAGAAATTGTTTTTGGATTTTGATGTTTTTCACTTTGTAGGAATTTCAAGTTTTTTAAATTTTTTTTGTTCATTTTTTCAGGACTTTATATGACTTTTTAGGGATTTTTTTTCAGGACATTATTTGATTTTTAGGGATTTTTTCAAGACATTATTTGATTTTTAGGGATTTTTTCAGGACGTTATTTGATTTCTAGGGATTTGTTCAAGACATTATATGATTTTTAGGGATTTTTTTCAGGACATTATATGATTTTTAGGGATTTTTTCAAGACATTATTTGATTTTTTTTTTTGATTTTGCCCCCAGTGTCTAGCAAGGCAAGGAACATGATAGTTGAATAAATAGGCTTTCTGAAATGTTGGTGGATGGAGGGAAGACAAAGGCCTTTTATTATGGAGACAATGGGACAAGAGACTAGATATGACAATGTAAAGCAGTGACATGGCATGAGGGACATGTCAAGAGGTTTTTGAAACCATGTTTAAATTTTGCATCCTTATGTCAGATCAAGATCAAGGAATGAAAAAGAGTGTATGGATAGTGATAAGATATGGATAGGATAAGAAAGACTGAGAATGGGCAAGGGACATGGACTGAAGGTTGGGGTAGGCTAAGGGATAGTGGCAGAAAATTGCAATAAGCCAGGGAATATGGATGAAAGGTTGTAATAAGCAAATGGATAAATACCAAAAGCTATGATGGACTAAAAGCTGCAAACAAGATGCATGATGCTCATGATGATCCTCAGCCTTGTCAAGATCAAAGGTGGAAAGAGGAAATGGACATGAGGGACAATAGGATATGAAGGGTAATAAGACATGATAGGATAATGAAGGGCAATGGGATATGAAGGAGGAAACCTGCCCCCAAGTGTGGTGTGCAAGAAGTTCATAGATTACGCATGATGCTTGTTTGCCAAGTTTTCATCATGGTACTTGCCCAAGGTGCCTGTTTGCGAGGTTTTCACCAGTGGACGAATTATTTTTGCTTTACTTTTTCCTTTTGTCTTTTTTTTTTTTCACTTTTTTTTTTGTATTTTTACTTTTTCAATAGAAGATGGACACATGATAGGGGATGGAAGAAGGACTCAAGCGTCTTTTTTTTTTTGGATAGTAGCCTTGAAAAAAATGGACCATGACCTTTAAAAGTATGCTCAAAGATGTTGGTAGGATAAGGACATGGAAAATAAGATGAAACTAAGGCAAGGATTTATGAAAAGGATTGGATCAAAGGGATCGAAGGATGGAAAATGTGCATTGGATAATGGATAGGGTATTGGAAGAACTGGGCTTCAGTGGATGGAAATGAAGGAAAGATCAACATTGGAACACACCTTGAGGGGTGATGGATTGATGGAGGAAAAATGGATCTCAGATTGTGAGATTTGGATGAAGGAATAGCTTGGGATTTTGGGACATAAGGGCCCAAAATGGATGAAGAAGGTGATGAAGGAACAAATTTGAGAGGGTTGGATAGAGGAATATCAATTTTGGATGCCAAGTTGGATGTTTCTTTAGGATTTTGTACTTCAAGGAGCCACTTAGGGATCCACATGGTTTTTGATTTTTCATGCTTTTGTGGTTCCTTGGTGTGCATTGCTTGCATAAGGGATTTAGGAACCCATATATATTTTGACTTTTTTTTTTGAGCAATGGGCCTTTATGACCTTTTGGATTTTTCCTTTTCTTTTTGGATCATTTTTTTCTTTTCTTTGACATGTTGATTATATTGGACATGTTGATCCTTGAATACATGTGGATTGCTACACTTATGACATTTACACTTGGCATCCAAATTGCTTGGAGGGGGAAAGGAATGCATGGATGGATATGAATGAAATGGACTTCTTTTGGATTGATGAAATTTAGTCAAGGATTTGTGCCTTTATTGACCTTGCTTAGAGGATGAAGGGATATAAGGACCTAAGATGGATGGAAAGTATGATGGGGAAGGTGTATGTTTTGATTTTGATGGAGGGATACCAACATCTTGAGAGTGGGTTGTGTAGACTGTTGGAATAATGATATATTTGTCATTAGTGAATAACACTTAGCGAAAACACTTATTCAATTTTGAATGCTTACCGAGCTCATCACTCAGTCCACAGCCTATACCGAGCATTCGGTAAAGCTTACTGATTAAACAGTTCATACCGAGCAGTAAGACTATTACCGAGCATATGAGACAAACAGCAGTAACCGAGAAGTCAGTTCTTACCGAGTTACTAGTGGTTACCGAGTGACACTATATCTACCGAGTCACCACAGCTACCGAGTTCCAAGCTACACTTCGGGACTAGTATGGACCGAGCTTCTACTCTTACCGAGAGCATGACGATGCCGAGTACTGTAGTGGACGCCGTGTATCAGAAGATCACCGAGCCAGCTTGAGGAACCGAGTATCTACCGACTCAGTAATATTTTGTTCACCTATGTAAGGCCGACTTAAGAATGAGTTTATGTTATTAATTTGTATAAGGCCGACTTTATGAAATGTAAATGTAATTATGGATGGTATATATATGTGATGTATTATACCATCTATAATCCGTAATGTGAAAATGTATGTAAGATGTATGAATATGCGAAATTAGAAAGAGCAGAGCAGAAACTGCATTAAGGCAGCAGACCAGAACATTTTCGCAGAGTCAGTAAAGGAGCAAAATCGACATATCTATCTCAGAAGGAGATCAATACTCAAAGGATCTTATCAGCAATAAAGTTGTAAGTCAAGATCTACTGTTTCATCCTAACAGTTGAATCAGTTTGTAAATCCTTTTACCAGGTAGACTTAACAGTCTTTTGTAAATCTCTTAACCGAGTGCATACTTCATTGTATGTTTGTAAATCCTCTAACAAGGTGGACCTAGCAGTCCAAATTTGCTTCTAACAGGGCAGATCATCAGAAGTGATCATTGTAAGCCTTAACCGGCCAACTTTTACTGCAGTACCAAAGTTTTGTGGGTACCATCCCCACCCCAGTTTTACTTTCTATTTGGAAGGTTTCTGGGTCACCAAATCTTTGTGTTAAGTGTTATGAATTATTATACTTTCATGCATACAGTAGATTAAATGAATGAATGGTTTAATATATACAAGTGCAGAAATGAATTAAAAGTTTTAAATGTTACTGATTCACCCCTCCCCTCTCAGTAACTTGGTTAGTCCTGAATATTTTCAACAATTGGTATCAGAGCATTGTGGTTCTCAGAGTAAAAGTTTGACAGCTTGAGAAAAGGTCAAGACAATGGAGATATTCAGACTTGACAAAGCTATTGAGAATGAAAAGCTAGATCTGGAAATGGCCATTGCTCAACTCAAAGAAGCAAGAGAACATCTTTCCCAATCCCTAAAAAGAAGAAAGGAACTAGCAAAAGAAATAAATGATCATGAGTATGTTGAAACAAAAATTGAAGATCTCTTTCCTACAAGTAGTTCAAATGAAGTAGATGAAGCAAACAATGCAATCAAAGAACTCCTAGAAAAGAATGGATTACTGCAAAAAGAAGTAAGGATGCTAAGAAGAGAACAGGAAATTTAGTCTGCAAGATTTTGTGAAATCCTGGAACAAAGGAATAAAATGCAAAATGAAATAGAAGGAAGAAGCAATGAAATTGTACAGCATGAAGATCTCACCGAGCAACTCTCCAATGCAAATGAAGAGATTAGAATTCTCAAAGAACAGAATGAAAGTTTAAAAAATGAGCTAGATATTCAAAAGCAAGCAAATGAAAGGATGATGAAAACTCAAACAGACTTGGATCAATTAAATGAGCAAAATCTTCACAAACAAAGGGTAAAGTTGGTCTTGGTTACAATGAAGAAGGTGAATCTTCCGAGAAAGGTAGCCAAAGAAATCAAAGACCTACATGCAATTACTGTGGTAAGACAGGTCACACATCAAACAAATGTTGGAGCAATGGAAAGACAAGATTCAAAGGCAAATGCTACAACTGTAATCAGCATGGTCACAAGGCTAGTGAATGCAAGGAGAAACCAAAATTTGAAGGCAAATGTCACAAATGCAAGAAACAAGGTCACAAAGCATCAGAATGTAGAACAAAGATACTCACTCCAGCAGAACAAATTGTCAAAGCAATATTTGGTTGGGATTACAATACCTGGTGCAGATGTCATTATTGTGGAGAATATGGACACATTGGGTTGAATTGTACAAGGCATCATCTAAGGAAGAAAGATACAACCATAAGATGTTATACATGCACTGAACTCAGACATATAGCCAAGAACTGCATGAACACAAAGAAGATTGAAGATGAAAAGAAAGCTAAAGCTGACAACATTCGGAAACAGATGAGACAACAGTGGGTTCCTAAACCTACCGAGCAGGATAATTCAAGCAATGGTCCTGTCACTCAAGAATTGGGTGACCCCACCATTACAAATTAGATCCATTAAAGAAGATAAGGAACTGCATCTTCAAAACCTTACCATAAACAGTTCTAAAATACAAAAGCATAATCGATGAAATCAGTATTTCCGATACATACAGAAAAGTCACTTACCAAGTTGAATGTTACCGAGCATGGTAAAACTGCAGACCTTACCGAGTTAGGTCAGAAATAAGAACACTGAGTTAGGTCAGTCTTACCGAGCAATCGCTAAAGTCATTAAGTCATCTCACCTACCCACTTATCAAGCATTAATGATAGAATTTTACTAAAAAGGGCAAAATCGACTTCATTCTTCACCGCATTATTCAGCATTCGAAGAGCTTAGGTTTTCAAAGTGCTTAAGGAGATTTAAGATGAATTTGCAGCGAAGAATCTAAAAGGAACTCAGGTTATTCAGCAATGACTTCTACTAGCACAACCAGCAGGAGCAAGGCGAAGAAGACTTCCAATATGTTAGTGAAAGGAGTTAAATGGACAGCGCCGAACTTCAAACTCGTTCCAGCGATCGCAGAATCACTCGACCCAAGTGGAGCACAGTCCAGAATTCCTTCCAAGGTACTTCTCATCAATGACATTCGTACTCATTTCAAATGCACTATTCAGGAGTTATGGACTTTGGAAATGGACAATGCCCTAGATCAGCTATGTGTTGACAAAACCCTGAAACCCGAGCATAGACATTTGGAAATCAAAGGCTTGACCCATATCCCACACCTACCAAGAAACTTTCAAGTAAAATGGATTAGGTATGTATTGAGCCGTGTACATGATGGGCAACTTTGGTTAGATCAACCTATCTTAATAACAAAGAAGATGATTCATAAAATCACAGGATTACCGATGTCAGACAGAGCAAAATCCATCAAAACCCTAGGTCGGGACGAACTGCAGGAGTTAACTCAAGCCGAGTGGGATGGCAGAGGAATGAAAATTAACAATGTATCTGATGTTGAACTTAAATTTGGTATTATTATCATTGCATATAAGCTGTATAGTTCCAGTAGGCTAAATAGTGTGGCATGTGAGGCAGTAGACCTTGCCTACAAGGTAGTAAAGAAGAACATGGATTTTGACCTAGCAGAGGTTTTACTAACACAATTCAACAAGAACATGGACAGTATAAGGACATCAAAGAATAATCCATGCAAATTTGGTTCTTTGTTGATTTGTATATTTTTCTATGTACAAAACTTTTTCCCTTCTAAAGGCACGGTAGTATGGAGGAAGGATACTCCAATTTTGTATCAGATAAATGAGTTTATAGCAGAAATAGGTCAGAATTTTGAGATAGTAATGGATAATTATTTTGAAGAATTTAAGGACAAAATGAACAATAGGTTCAGGATTCCTCCTAAGTTGGTAAAAGATTACAAGGATGACATATGGTTCATGGTAGACTGTGATAAAGTTTACATCCAGGCAGCCATACCTTGAGTGGCATGGGTAAAACCATTACCCTATGAAATTAACATAGATGAAGCAAGGGATATAATAGAAGCCCTGATAAATGAACCAGCCATTCCCAACACCCCTGCATTTGGCACTTATGATGAGGCCAAAGCCAGAATTGAGCTTGAAAACAAGCTTCCAAAGGCCACCACCAGTACCAAGAGAAAGGCAGCTAAAACAGAAGAAACAAAAGAGGAATCAGAGGAGGAAACAGAAACATCAAAGAAGAAAGGCAAAGTAGTAATCACAAAGCCCAAACCTAAAACTGCAGTGTTCACAAGGAAAACCAGAAAAGGGCAGAAAGAAAGTGAAATTCTATTCAGGAGACCCCCTCCTACCTTCGAAGAAAAATTGAAGCAGTTGGAACAAGGATCTGGCATGTCTAACTTCAAGGCACTGAGGTATGAAAACAGATCAGATGCAGAAAAGATGCAGATCGAGGAGCTTTTACTGAATAAAATGGGTAAATGGAAATATACCCCAGATGATATCAGCTCTCAAATTCCAAATGAGCTTCTAGTCAGGATTAGACCAAGATGGACTTCAGCAGTGCAAACTGTCAAAGACATTTATGCACAAACCTTAAAACAGTTGTTACTGAACCTGACATATAAAGAAGTAAAAGAGGCATTAAAGAAGAATGAACACCAAATGACACTTAGGTTTCATACCTTCTTAGTTCTCTCCAAGCAGATAGAAGCAATAGTAAATAATGCCACAATTGTGTGGAAAAGGATATATAATCTGCCAATGCCATCTGACCCCACGGTAACAACTGAGGGTGAAAAAGAAGAGGATGAAGAGGATGAAGAGGAGAAGGAAGAAGAAGAAGCAGCTGAGGAAGAAGGAGACACGGTAATCATAAGTGAAGAAGAAGAAGGTGACACGGTGATAATAGGTGATGAAGAAGATGATCCTGAACAGGTAGCAGCAAAAGTCATTGCATCTCTTCCTCACTCACCGCAGAAAGGCGTTGCATCATCACCTTCAGCCAGCAGGATTGTGAGCACAGTAGCTACATCTATTGCTCAATCCTTGCTAATCACCTCTCAGCTCCAGACTCCAATAGTTACCTCATCCACCGAGCTGCAGAGCATGTCATTATCTACCGAGATGCAGAGTGTTGCTTCTACCGAGCAACAAGTGATTTCTTCAGTCACCGAGATCACAACTTCTCCTGTAGCATGTATGGTAAGTTTTGCAACCTCTCCAATTTTGACACATTCTTTTGCACCTATCAGCACTCCTGCATGTACATCAATTTTGGAAACAGTTGGTACATCCATGAGTCTTCCTATTCCATTTATAACAGCTAGTCCAACCTTATCAACCATTATAACTACATCAAAAGATAAGGTAGTAAGCACAGAAGTAATACAAAAGACACCTTTAAAACTTCTGCTTACCGGCAAGGCTATAGAAGAAGATATAGATCTGGATAAAGAGATTGTCATACCACAAATAGACCTCAATACTGCATCAATTGATGAAATGAGATTGATCAGCCAAATGTTAGAACAGAAAGCAAAACAAAAACAATTAAGAAGTGAGAGAGACAGGGAATTCAACATCATAAATGGTGCAAAGACCATTCTTACAGATGCCTTAGGCATAAAAGTTGATCCCTCTCAACACATTTTGCTACAACTCGAAGAGGCTGTGAATAGATTCAATGAGGACTCATCAGGAGAAGAGAAACTGATAGAACGAACCGAGAAGAAATTTGATAACAAGGTGCTTGAGCACATTGCTCAGCAGATAGCAATAAAACAAGTTGAATTGACCACTAGTTTGGCCAAGTTAGAAAATTCTTTTAATAATGTAACTTCATTCTTTGCAAAGCTATGTGATGTCACCGAGTTCACAAAAGGAATTAGAGATCAACTGAAGAAAGTTGATGATGATCTGAAAGCAAGTGCACAACAGTTGCAGCTTGACCCCAGCTCAAGCTCAACTCACCATTCAAAAATTAGAGTCCTATCAAATAAGCAATCAGAATTGCTTAGGGAAGATGCAAGGATCCGGTCTACATTGTTAGATATTCAGAATATGATCCTCCCTAACATGGATACAATGCAGAAACACATTACACATTCCAAAACATTGATCCATGATAATAGTTTTTCAGTTGCAGAGCATGTAATTGAACTATCAGCCAAAGTTCAAGTTGCATTGTCTATTTGCACAATTTTGCAAGGAAATTGGGATAATACCTTGGCTCATATCAAACAGGTACACTCAGAGTTTATCTCACGCTTTAATATCTCTATTTGAGTTATCTATTCTTTGGCATTATTGTCAAAAAGGGGGAGAATATGGAACATATTATTAGAGACAAGGGGAGAATGTAAATAACAATTGGTATAGAGATAAGTATAGAATCATGTGTATATTCTATGGGGGAGTTATGTACAGTGAGATATACAGGTATATACAGCAATCTACAATTGGTATCAATTTTGAAGAATCAAGTCAGCATGACAGATTCATTTGTTGTCTCATAAGTGTTTTTGTCACTAATGCCAAAGGGGGAGATTGTTGGAATAATGATATATTTGTCATTAGTGAATAACACTTAGCCAAAACACTTATTCGATTTTGAATGCTTACCAAGCTCATCACTCATTCCACAGCCTATACCGAGCATTCGGTAAAGCTTACTGATTAAACAGTTCATACCGAGCAGTAAGACTATTACCGAGCATATGAGACAAACAGTAGTAACCGAGAAGTTAGTTCTTACCGAGTTACCAGTGGTTACCGAGTGACACTATATCTATCGAGTCACCACAGCTACCGAGTTCCAAGCTACACTTTGGGACTAGTATGGACCGAGCTTCTACTCTTACCGAGAGCATGACGATGCCGAGTACTGTAGTGGACGCCGTGTATCAGAAGATCACCGAGCCAGCTTGAGGAACCGAGTATCTACCGACTCAGTAATATTTTGTTCACCTATGTAAGGCCAACTTAAGAATGAGTTTATGTTATTAATTTGTATAAGGCCGACTTTATGAAATGTAAATGTAATTATGGATGGTATATATATGTGATGTATTATACCATGTGTAATCCGTAATGTGAAAATGTATGTAAGATGTATGAATATGCGAAATTAGAAAGAGCAGAGCAGAAACTGCATTAAGGCAGCAGACCATAACATTTTCGCAGAGTCAGTAAAGGAGCAGAATCGACATATCTATCTCAGAAGGAGATCAATACTCAAAGGATCTTATCAGCAATAAAGTTGTAAGTCAAGATCTACTGTTTCATCCTAACAGTTGAATCAGTTTGTAAATCCTTTTACCGGGTAGACTTAACAGTCTTTTGTAAATCTCTTAACCGAGTGCATACTTCATTGTATGTTTGTAAATCCTCTAACAAGGTGGACCTAGCAGTCCAAATTTGCTTCTAACAAGGCAGATCATCAGAAGTGATCATTGTAAGCCTTAACCGGCCAACTTTTACTGCAGTACCAAAGTTTTGTGGGTACCATCCCCACCCCAGTTTTACTTTCTATTTGGAAGGTTTCTGGGTCACCAAATCTTTGTGTTAAGTGTTATGAATGATTATACTTTCATGCATACAGTAGATTAAATGAATGAATGGTTTAATATATACAAGTGCAGAAATGAATTAAAAGTTTTAAATGTTACTGATTCACCCCTCCCCTCTCAGTAACTTGGTTAGTCTTGAATATTTTCAACATAGACATGACCCTTAAGATCTTCTTTGATATGGAGGAGTTCTTGCTTATGAATATCTTGACTTTTAGGATACTCTTTTCTTTGGGAAGAAGATGTGAGTCCATTATGAGGTAGATATGATATGAGTGAAATAATGAGATCTTGAAGTGGATCAGATTGGACCAAAGTGGAAGAACCCATTATGCATGTCAAGGGTTCATGAACATCTTGCATTGACATGTTAGAATCATGAGGGGGATTAGGATCATGTGGGGGACTAGGATTGTGTAGTGGACATGGTTCAATGACTAGTTCTTCAAGAGATGGAATGGGAGAAATAATGGGATCATCAAAAGAAATGCGCTCTTGGAGTGGATATGCTGGATTAGGATATGGAGATGGAGGAACAAGTGGATTTGAAGGAATGATAGGGTCTTGTATTGGAAATGAATTTGGAAGGATACTTTGATCTTGATGAGGAAGATCTTTGGATTCCTCTTTAAAGGTGCTTTTCTCTTGACTTTTAATGGAATCATTGGAAAAAATGGATGGGATATCTTGATCTTTCTTAGGAAGTGGAATGTCAATGGGATTTGAAAGGACATTGTGTTCTTGGATAGAATGGACAAGAATAATGGAATCATTGTGAGTGTCTGGGGAAATGGGATCCTAGTCAACAATTGGATGGGATGATAAGGTTTCAGGATCTTGATCTTGATCTATTTCAAGACATGTTTCTTTGTGCTCTAAATTATCCTCTTGACATGGGGTTGGACTTTGGATATGCATGGGGGATTTTGGCAAGGGATTAATACTTTGGCACGAAGGGGATGGAATTTGAATGGGACTCTCTAAAAGAGAAGCATTTGATGGTATTAAATCTTGCATTTCCAAATAGAACAAGGGATTTGTATAAAGTTCTTGATATAGCTCTTGTTGCTGTGGTTGTGCCGTGCCTTGACATTGACCTTGTTGCTGTGCTTCTTGTGGTGGAATCATGATTGGTAGCCTTGGTTGATATTGCAATTGAGGGTGTTGTTGATATTGCATGGACATCAATTGTGGTTGTGAAGTGTGATAATTTGTTTGTCTTGGCACATATTGAGGCACATGTTGTTGTTGATGTTGACGAATCAGAATTTGCTGACTTTGTGCCAATTGTTGTTGTCTTGATGTAAATTCCATCATTTGCAAAAAACTTTGTTTGGGAGGTTTTTGTTGTTTCTCCTTGAGATGGGGTATGGCACTTGCATTGACTTCCTGTGTTGTTTGTCCAATCCATTGTGGTGGTTGCAAGTTTGAATTGACTTGTAATGGTGTAGAAGGCACTGCCACTTGTTGTTGAATGTGATATTGTCGTTGTTGTGAATTGCTTGTTTGCGCATTCAATTGTGCCTTTTGTGCATTCCTCAATTGTTGCAACATTTGTTGTTGGTGCACACCACTATTTGTGGCTCTTTGTGTTGCCACTATCGAAGGATCTGTCACAATATTTTGCATAACGGGTACTTGAGTATTTGGCAAATATATTGAACTTAATGGGACATAGGAACTTTGTTGCATTGTGGAATTGTTTTGGACATTGGTAAGATTGGGCATTCCAATCATAAAGCTTTCTTGCATCTTAGATTTTGATCCACTTGTAATTATTCGAGGAATCATTTCTTGTTGAGGGACAACTGTCAATATTTGTGTGGCCCTCATTTGATCTTGTGTTAAAGGTGTTGTATTAAATAACGGATTGTTTATTGTTTCGAATGGTGACTTTTGAGGAATAGTCACTGTCAACGTTTTTGAAGCACGTTTAATCATCAAGGTGTGTTGGGTTTCTTGTTGCACATTTTCTTCGTTTGGATGTGGAGAGAAACTTAACAACTCACCGCCTTGTTGTTTTTGCACATTAATTTGCTCACTTGAGGAGGTCACATTAGTCATCATATCAAGATATTTTTGTGGGAACATCTTAAAGACCTTGTTCAAGAATTTATCCATCTTTTTTGTCAACTTTAGATCTTTAAGGAACATATCAACATCATCGGAAGCATCAGAATTTGATGAAGAATCTTGTAAAACATTTGGATTTATTTCTTGTTGAATGCCTTGATCTGAACCAAATCCTTGTGAACGAGTTTGTTCCTCATGTAATGTTTGAATTTCATGTTGCAGGTTTGGTTGATTCCAGTCGAAAGGTGCATTTTCTCTTGGTGTTGGTGGAACACTCCCATATCCTGGTTTCATGGGTACAAACAATGGTTCATATAATGGAGGTGGTCCAAGTTGAACCATTCCATATTGTGGTAATGATGTGTTTGATGAACCTTCAACTTGTAATGTTTGAGTAGGTTGAAACTGTGAGTTTGATATGTTGTCAATGGGTTGATATGTTGGTTCACCCATCTTCTTAGATTTTGACCTTGTTTCAACAGGCATGTCACTATGCAAATGCAATATTTTTGGAATTTTTTGATTTTAAAAGGATGATGTATGATATGCAACTAAATGCAACTAAATAAATGAAAATGCAATTTATGGCAAGAATGCAACCTATGTTTTTGTTGTTTTTCAAGATTTGGACGAACTTTTTGAAATGCAAACCTAAAGACTCAACCTTAGGAAGTTGAAATGAAGCCAAGACCTTAAAGGACAAAGGACCAAATGACAATAGGACAAATTGATAGTGCCTCACCTATATGCTTGGATACTAAGCTAGGTTTGACAAAAATGATATTAACAAAAAGATAAATTTTTAGACAAGGTCAAGACTTCTTAACAACAACTTAGGGTATCATCCAAAGTTTTGATTTTTCAAGTTTAACAAACCAAATTTTTGAGACTAAATGTAAGAAGGCAATGATTATGACAATGACTTAGGATATGACATGAAAATGATCTAAGGATATGATATGACAAGATGAAGCCAAGACAAGATGACAATACAATGATAAGGATATGCAAAGACCAATGACTTGGAATATGCGAAATGCAACCTAAGCAAGACCTAATTTTAGCATGATAAGGATAATGCACGAATGTCACCTAAATGGCAATCTAGCTTGGATATGACAATGAAATGCAAACTTAGGGAAATGATTTTGAACCTAAGTGCAAAATGAGGACGCTTGCATTGAAAAGGACTAAAATGAAGGGAGATGACAATATGCCTTAGGACCTAAGTTGGACTATGCAAAACCTAGCCTAAAGTGACATGAATTTTGAAACAAGGATATTCAATTTTTTGACAAGCCATGTTCAAATGTTGGATGAATACTTGGACAAATCTGGACTTTTGTTCGGATTGTGTTTTGAGTTGAAGGTTGTTGATTTTCAAAACCAAAGTTGATTATGAGCACTTTTGAAAGTTTGTTTTTGTTTTAACCTTTGATAATCACAGAAGACAAAATGTTTGTTTGACTTTGACTCAAGACAATCAAGCATATTCACAACAAATCCTATGGCTGGCAAGGGCAATATCTGTTGAATCCTCTAACCATAAAATACAACACTTAGCCAGATAGCTAGATGCTTGGTAGCACTGGCTCCCCCTTACAATGCACTCACTTCTCGGGCATACCAAGCTTCGAGTTCAAGGGGCATCACTTCCCAAGAACTTGCTATCTCTAACTAAGAGTACATGAGAGGTGTCTTCGGCATGCGCATATCACAATGCCTGAGCCAATAGATAGAAGGATTTTGGCCTCTAAAAACAAGAGATTCTAGTAAGGGCATCCGTTCAGGTGGGTATTGATTTGGCGATTAAATCATCACAATACCATTCCAGCACCCGTTGTCTATAACTTTCGTTGCATCCACAGTTATTTAGAGTGGTTTGGAAGAGCTTGGCTTTAGCTCGTCACCACTTTGGGTCATTCCCTCTCATCAATGCCTATGCAAAGTGCTAGGCAAATTGGGAGGTAGGCCCAGTTCTAAGGGTTAAAACATGCAATCAAATTGAAAACAGACAAAGCATGCATGGTGTTCATTAACCTTTAAGAAATGAAATGTGCAACTACTTTAAAAATCGCAAGCAAGATGTTTTAATGAGAGCCTTTGACCACGTCCTACATAAGATTTGTTAGTAGTTGCATTTTTAGTCTTCGTCACACGTAACGGCAAGATGCTGCACAGAGAATTAGCGCCAAAGAAAAACTAGAATGCAAGAAACAGAGTGAAAACAATATATATATATTTTAAATTTTTTTTTTTTAACACAGGTGTAGAATGCCTCAACACAGGCACAAAACCCATCAAGATGCACCTGTGTACCTTACATAGGTGCAAAATGCCTCAACACAGGTGCAAAACCCACCCACACAGGTGCAAAAGTGTCCAGAAAGCTCTGAATCACCCTGTTTCTTGAGTTTTTCACCTGCAAATCAGCTCAAGAGCACTCAAAATATGGTTAAAGGGGTTAAGATTCACATCAGGTTCATTAGAAAATGTAGATAGGAATTCGGAATTCATCAAAGCAATAGACATTAAACTAGCTCAATCACAAAAACTAGATTGCAATGATAAGAAATCCTAATTACAATCAATAAAGGCATGAAGATGAAATACTAAAATAAAAAGAAAACCAAAGCCTGTATCTCCTTCATTGTTCCTCTATTCTTCTTCTTTCACCTTCCAATTTGATGTTGTTCTCACCTACAAAGTGCATTTGCAAGTGGAAAGCAAGTTATTGATGAAATTTGTAGCATAAGGTTACTCGAAAATGTGATTGATTGATTCTTTTTTTTTTCGATTGAAGAAAATCATCCAATTTATAGACAAATTGGAGAGATGACAAGATTAGCATGAAGAGATTTGAAAGGAAATTTCAAATCAAGGATAGCAAAATTATGACAAGTGTATGACAAATTGCTATGCAAGGTGTTATGACAATTTATGACAAATTATGACAAATTGCTATGCAAGATGTTATGACAAAAATTTGAAAAAGAAATAGAAATTAGAAAATTAGGTTAGAAATGATGAATTGGAAATTAGGAAATTAGAAATTGATGAAATTAGAAAATTAGGTGAATTAATTAATAATTTTTCATTCATTAATTAATTCACAAAAAAGAGGGGGAATTAATTAGCCAATTAAATAAATATTTAATTGTGACAAGAAGACTTAGGATAAATAAATAAATTATTTAACCTAGAGGGAAAATGACAAACAAGATTAAATGAATAAATCATAAAATCCTAGAAGATGAACTAGAAATGCAAGGACGACAATTAGGTCTTGACAAAAGATAATTGATGTAGGGTCGATTTGATCATGATTCTGACTGACAAAGGACCAGTGTTGATAAATGATTGAGATTGGGTGACAAAAATCAATGACAAATTGACCAAGATTGACACGGAGACCAATTGATAAGCTCCAATTGATGAGGAACAATGACTAATTGATCCAAATTGACACAATTGAAAAGGACAACAATCGATGACAAATCGATCACAAAATTGACGAGATTGACAAGAGGACAAGGATCGATGATGAATCGATCACAAAATAACAAGATTGACAAGGACGAGGATCGATGACGAATTGATCACAAGATGACAAGATTGACAAGGATGAGGATCGATGATGAATCGATCGCAAGATGACAAGATTGACAAGGACAAGGATCGACCAAAATCATGACTGGAGATTGCTATCGGCAAGACCAAATTCGAAAGTAATAAAAAATGAGGAATGCAGAAGAAGGACTCGATGCTTGCAAATGATAAAGACCAAGTGCGCAACATAGAAGAAATGTTAATGCAATGCAAGAACCCTAAAATAAGGCAATGTGCAAATGTTAAAGTATGACTCCACAAGCGTTGATCATTTTTAGATGTCTACAACTTCAATCACATCACGCTAATCCTATGGAAATTGGTGAGAGAAGAAAACCATTACTTGCAGAATCAGGTACACACCCAATAGCTAATCAAAATACGACCACTGAGTCTCATGCAATGGATTTTCAATGCCGTATTAGCCAAATCCAAACACTAATGAGGATACGGAATGACAAGTATCTTGGGAGAGTTACTATCTCTCTTGCACAAAGATTATCCCCCCTTTTGAAGGTGAACCCGATAGCTTCTATTCTTAATTGTAACTAGTAAGGGATCCATTCAACATGTCGGGGTATAAACTCAATTAAGAGGTCTCCTAACCTTGAAAACCAAGGTTTGATATACCCAAAGGTACAAAGGAGAGCTATTCCCGAGCACTGCCGTTGACTTTATTTTGATCAAATCACGTTTATTTTATAGTGGGTTGGAGTACTTGGCATTAGCCATTCCCACTTGGGTTGCTCCCCTCTTACCGGCCTTAATGGCTTTGGCCTTATAGGCTCCTCGAGAGGGCAGGCCCACTAAAGTTACACAAATCTCAAACCTAGAAAAAACCTCAAGGGTCTGGATTTCTGATTGTTTATGTAGACAAGAGCATACTCTGCTACCTCTCATAATTTTCTTAAAACACAAAAGACAATTTTTTTCATTAACCAGATAGCAATTTAGGTGCCTAAAAATGAATTTAAAGAATACACAATGTTTACTTGAATCTCCTTAGGCAACCTGCAAAGACAACGAATCAACAGTCATATTGTCTTTGTTTGACAAGCATATTCTTCGACAAGCATTCTGCAAAAACTGATTAGGCTGTGAAAATTTCTCAAACAGATGAACAACACGCCAGAGTCAGCCTTAGTATGATAAAAATTGAATAAGAAAACCTAAAGAATGAAATATGCTTTTTGTAGATGTATAAAAATGACCATATTCCTAAATGAATATCTTATGTTCATTTCTCTATTTAATTAAATCCAATTTAATTGAATTACTCACATTCCTCTATTTAATTAAGTAAATTACTCCATTTATTTAATTAAATTCACTAGACCTCTTTTACCATTTAATAGGATAAAACATTTTATTCAATTAAATCCCCTATCCACTTTTTAATTACATTCAAATTTAATTAAATAGTTTATCTTAAATTAAATAAATCTAATTTATTTAATTTCCCCAATTGCAACCAAATTGAATTAAATTCATTTTATTCAATTAAATCCTATTATCCCTCCATCCACTTGCAAAATCCTACATCTCCCACTTGTTTGCTAAACCCTATTCCTAACCCCTTCTAGACTCTTCTAATCACTTCTAAATTAACCTAACCATTTCCTAAACTTTGTCACATCCCTAAGAAAGGGGAAGTCACTTCTCAAAACCTCAAAGTCTTTGAAAACCCTTAAAGGCTTCAACCACTTAACTTTGAAAGTCTCCCAAACCATTAATGGTTAACTCAACCCTCTAGCATGATTAAAGAATTTCCCTAAACTCAACCTCCATGTAACCCAAGGGTCTCATCAAGCATTTATTGCTTTGACCATGGTTATCCTTAATCCTTTGCACAAGAGTTTATCCTTTGGGTAAAACCTTTATCCAATGGGTAATCCTAACTTAACCATAACCCTTACCCCCTAAGATAACCATGAGGTCTTCTCAAGCATTTAATGCTTCTTACATCTCTTCTCAACCCAACCTTATGTTGACATTTTTCACCATTTCATTGGTGAAAATTGTGAACATGGATTCCCAACTTTCAAACTCAACCCTTGATTACCTCTTTCAATCCTGACCATTCATTGCCCTATTTTTTCTATAAATAGAGCTCTCCATCCTCCATTTTAATCATCCAAGTCTTTAGCATCATACTTATACTAAAATCCATCCAAGCTTTAATATATCATTTGTGCTCATCATTTAGCCTCTCTTTTCAATAGGAATTAATCTAAATATGCATGTTTAGAGTATTTTCTTTATCATTTAACTTAATCATAGATTAGTATATCATGCTAGGATAGTCTTGCTACAAATCTTGTCATCTTATAATCTAGTTTATTGCATTTATAGGATCATGCATAGTTTAGGATGCATTTCATCTTAAAATCAACCAAAGCATCCCTCATTCTTGCATTTGTCATCCCTAAACCACTTTGCTCAGTGATCTGAACACAAAGACATTGGTTTGAGGGACCTTGTGAGATAGAGAACCATGGAACCAACCTTGGGAAGCTGAGCCATACTTCATGACTCCATAGCTTGCACCAAGAAGTCCTGTGGGTGTGTGAGCAAGGCTCTTTAAGCTTCATTTTTCACATTTTAAGTTCTATCAACCTGCTTTTCCCGCATACACTTTTAACCCCAAAAACACAGAATACCGTATGACGATTCTTACTGAGTCGTATGATAATTTGTAAGAGATCACACGATATCTATAGTTTTTCATTTGGTAGTGTGGGAAAACTCGTATGATATTTCGCAGCAACTATACAGACGAAAATCCAAAAAATAAAAAAATCTAAAAAATAAGAAAAAGTTGGTCTTCAAGGCCGAAAGATGTAGTCTTCTGCCCCACGGTGGGCACCAGAAATGTGTGTGTGAAAAGTGGAATAAGTATCTGTAAGCTGTAAGACACAACACTTCAATTAAGTCATTACATGTATGGTTAGACATATATAAGAATGAATAATAAAACCATCACAAATCGACCAATTTTCTTCTAAAAGATGCGAGTATAGACTTGCTCTCAGATTTGTATAAGCAATACCAGTGACTAGACTACACCAAGACAAAGGATTTAATCTATATGAGCATGATATTAAGCTAAATGGATGCAAGATTATGCTAGATGGATGAATAGTAAGCTATATGAATTCAAGCAATCATAATTGAACTAAATATGCAAAAAGAAATTAAACTAAGATGCAATAATCTCAAAAAGAAAGCACAATATCTTCAATGACTCCAGAGTAAAAACTGTATAATAACAATAAATCTCTAGGGTGTTTTGAATGATAGATGAAGGCTGAATTTATAGAGAATTGCAAGAGAGACCAAGAAAAAACACAATTTAGGATAATTAAAATAATTGAGAGATCAGATTCAGTTAACCTTGAGATAGATTCCAATTATAATTGAATTGAAATGCATTCAGATTATAAGTTTGAGTTTGCATCAGAGATATAATTTAATTAATTTCATGCACTTGAGATGAAAATAGGTAATTCCATGCACATTTCTTTAATTTATTTAAGAAAAGAGTCTTTTCAATGCAATTGAACTTCTTTACTCAAAAGCTTTGAGTTTCAATTTTAGAGAATGATTAAATTCATTTAATTGCTTTCCTAATTTCAAGTTCACAATTTAGAAGAAGAAATAACATCTCAAGTTTGATTTCTCTCTCAATTCAATTCTTTTATTTTATTTTCAATTTAACTCTTGATTTGCATATTGATTCCTTTTTTGTGATAAATTAATTCCTTTTTTATGATTAATGGCAAATTTATTTATTAATTAAATATGCTAGGATATTTAATAAATTAAATAGGATAATTGACCAAAATGATTTTCTTGGAATGATTTAATTAATTAAATAAATATTTAATTAATATAGAATAATTCACTTGCCATGTGACATTTAATGATTGAAGAATTAATTAATTGTGTGCTCAAAGTTGATTTAATTGCCTTTGGTTAGAACCTTGGTGATGTTGTTGAGATTAGGGGCCCATGGTTTAGGTGACCATTTTTAGGGTATTACACAAACGTTCCTCAAGATCTGGACATTGATAAATTCCAAGCCATAGTGGCTCATATGACAAGGCCTCATAACCTCACCTTTTCTATACATGATAATGTCTCCTTGAATCATCCACATAAAACTCTGCTTCATATCAAAGTCTTAGTCTATAAACATTGAGTTAAAAGAGTATTAATAGATGGAGGAGTTGGTCTCAATATCTGTACTTTAAAGCTTATCCATGCATTGGGCTTTTGTGAACAGTCTATTGATCCAAACAAAAAGATTACCATCAAGGCCTATGATGATGAAGAAAGGTCATCTAAAGGAATAGTGATAATACCTATTTAGGTAGGACTGATACAAAGGGACACTATGTGCCAAGTCTTAGACATAGACTTAACATACAATATTCTATTGGGTCATCCTTGGATACATGAAATGCAAGAAGTGCCTTCAACATACCATCAGTGTGTCAAATTCCCGTATAATGGACAATAAATTTCCATATCTGCTGATAATAACCTTTTTCAACATTGCAATGCTATGGGGGCAGCTCAAGACAGCCTAGTTCCACACAACAGGGAAGCTCCAACTTCCTCTGCATTAGATCATCATCAAGAAAAACTCAAGTCTTTATCCATGGACTTCAAACAAAAGATGAAAATCAATGATCAAGACGTAGGAGAGTACTCTTTTGAACCCATATATCTATCAAAATTTCCAACATCACCAAAATCTCATGGACAACCTTCTGCATCGACACATCAAGCAACACAACCCATCCCCAATTTTGATGGAAAATTTATCCAATTGGGCACACTAGCAAATGAATCAGAAGAGAAAGACATCCTTAGTTGGCTATACAAAGATGAGGAAGAGGTCACAGCTGCTACTCTGGAGGTGGCCATACCAACACAACAATATGGAAAAGGATTCTGAATCATGCAATAGATGGGATACAGTGGAAAAGGACCTATGGGAAAGCGTCAAGAAGGCATTACAAAACCACTAGAACCTCCTTCACAATTATTACGAGACAAAACATGACTAGGATATGGACACAACATACCACTAAGGCAAAAACAAAATAAGTATCAGAAACCTTAGTGGAAAGCAAAGAAGAAATAAAATGAGAACTCATGGCAAGAGACACTACACCAAGCAACAAAAACAACAAGGAAAGAGAGAGAAAACCAGGAAAAAGAGAAATGACAAGAGGAACTGGTCATTCAAAGGGAAGAAGCATCTTATAGACAAGTGCATCATGTGCAAGAACCTATTAAAAACAAGGCAGACTCACCACCCCAAGAAATCACTACTCCCCAAGGAGAAATAATATATGAAAAAATGCAAAGGGTACAAGAAGGCTCTAATCCTGAATCAGAAAAAAACTACAAGACTAGTATTAATTATCAGAGATCTTTTCTCATCTTACAACATACCTGTTAGCAGCAGTGATAGACTCTGGGACCGTACTTATGAAACTGATTCTAATTACTATGAATGGAGTATTTTTTCAAATATTACTGAGGATGTCGAGGAAGGTACTATCCCTTCATACACACCCCTTTCTTAGGAGGGACAAGGCGCAGAGTCTTAATTACTTGAATTTGGACCACAACATATCTACTAGGCTAAGGAGAATGAGAAGCAACACTATGAAAAAGTCTACACCGAAGATGATACCATCGAAGAACTTGACAATATCATTAACCTAACTAGCATCCCAAACAACTATAATGCTACCACTATCATGACACTTACCGCAACCGATCTCAAGCCACCAAATGACTCTCTACCACTTCTATTTCCTGATCTAATAGACTGGGAAGAACCTGAACACCATGATATACCTATTTTCCTAGATGATGAATCCATTGTCCAATATCTATGTACAATTAGCCCAGAAACATGCTCTACCAGTAAACAAAACAACAATATCTGCAATCAAGGGAGTGCCAAGTCTCTTTGTCACAAAAATGAAAGAAACAAAAGATCTAATGCTGAAAACAGTCAATGGCAGCACTATATCACAAAAAAGTCAAAATAAAGGATGCATATGAGGGTGAAAACCATTTTAAGGCACCTAAGGATGGGAGACTTGACACTCTTCTAGAACATTATCAAGAAATATCACCCATATTGATTGAGCCAACTCAATCAATAAACATCGGTACAAAAGCAACAACTAAAAACATACACCTAGCAGAATCACTGACAGAAGAGGAACAACCAAATTTTATCAATTTCTTCAAAGAAAAGCAAATCAATTTTGCTTGGTCCTATGCTGATATGCCTAGAATAGATCCAAACCTCATCATGCATCATTTATTTATTGCTCCTGGAGCTAAGCCAATCAAACAAAAATTAAGAAAGATGAATCCACATGTGGCATTAATGGTCAAAGCTAAACTCAATAAGTTATTAGACATCAGATTCATTTGACCAATAGACTATGCTGAATAGATTTCAAACATTGTACCAGTTTTAAAACTGGATGAAAACATCAGAATATGCACAGATTTTAGAGATGTCAACAAAGCATGCCCAAAGGATGACTTTCCTTTGCCTAGCATCGACATAATTGTGGACCTAACAACAGGCCATGCAATGCTATCATTAATGGACAGTGTCTTTGGCTATAATCAAATCAAGATATCTCCAGAGGATCAAGATAAAACTATGTTCACCTGTCCATGGGGAATGTATTGTTGGAACGTCATGCCTTTTGGCTTAAAGAATGCTGCGGCAACTTATCAAAGAGCCATGATGACAACTTCCACGATATGATGCATACCTTCATGGAGGACTATCTGGATGATTTACTGGATAAGTCATTCACCTGGGCAGAACATCTGGGCATATTAGATAAATTTTTTCAAAGATTGGAGCAATTCCAAGTCAGGCTAAACCCTAAGAAGTGTGTCTTCGGGGTCGCATTAGGTAAACTATTAGGCTGCATTGTGTCTGCAAAAGGCATTGAAGTAGATCTAGTGAAGGTACAAACCATCATGGAGATGGCACCTCCCAGGAACATTAGCCAACTCAGATCTCTACAAGGACAACTACAGTCTATTAGGTGATTCATAGCCTAGCTAGAAGATAAAAGTCTACCATTCAATCATCTGCTACATAAGAACATACCTTTTTGATGGGAAGCCAAGTGTGCAGAATCATTCTATCAACTTAAGCAATATCTAATGAATCCAGCACTTCTGGTACCACCAATAGCAGGGAAGTTGCTCATCCTCTACATATCAACAACAAAAGTATCATTGGGGGCACTACTAGCACAAGAAGATCAAGAAGGCAAGGAAAGAGCTATATATTACATCAGCATAATATTAAATGGATATGAGCTAAATTATACATTCATTGAGAAGGCTTGTTTAGCTATGGTATTCACTTCTCAAAAGTTCCACCACTACAAGCTAGCTCACACAATCAAGCTAGTAGCAAAAAATGATCCTCTCAAATATTTACTCAGCAAAGAAGCTCTTACAGGCTGACTATCTAAATGGGTCATGATTATCAGTGATTTTCATATCTAATACACATAGCGTTAGGCTATTAAAGGATAGGCAATTGCAGATCAACTAGATGAAGCACCATTACTAGATAAACAACCAATGCAGGTGGAATTTCTAGACATGGATGTCCTTACTGTCACACCCAAGCAATGGACCCTATACTTTGACAGTTCCTATACCCAACATGGATCAGGTGCCGACATCTTGTTTGTCACTCCATAAGGGCACACAATTCTAGGATCTTATAGACTGATGTTTCCATGCACCAATAAGATCACTAAGTATGAAGCCCTAGTAATAGGAACCAAAATGGCAATGGAATGGAGAATCATGGACTTAAGAGTCTATGGAGACTCTCAATTAGTCATCAATCAAATCAATGATGAATATCAGACAAAGGATGATAAACTAATGCCCTATAATATAATGGTGGATGATTTCAAATAATAATTTGTATATATCACCTTCGAGCAAATACCAAGGTTGGAAAACAAAGCGACCGATGCAATGGCCACTATCGCTTCATTGCTACAAATTCTAGAGCAATAGAGTCATTATGAGTTCTTGGTAGCAATTGTTTTCCCCAACCTATGAAAATTCTGCATTCCATGTTATCTATGCCTTAACCGGTTTAGACTCCTCTCTATACGTGATAGTCTATGAATATCTTAAGACCAATACCCTACCACTTGACCTATCTCGTAACAAAAAATGCAGCTTTATCCGGCAAGCCACCCGTTATACCTTAACTGCTGACACACTTTACCGTCGAGGTCTATATGGTACTCTTCTTTGTTGCCTTGATCATAATGAATTTGATTCTGTCTTACACGAGCTTCACAAGGGTATCTGTGGCATACATTCAAGTGGTCCTACTCTCACTAAAAAACTTTTGAGACTTGGATATTACTAACCGACAATGGAGAAAGACTTATCAATTCCCAAAGAAATGTCCTAAGTGCCAAATTTATGGCAATCTTATCCATGCACTAGCATAGGAGCTACAACTGTTTATAACATCTTGGCCTTTCTATCAGTGGGGACTTGATTTGGTAGGGAAAATCCGTCCTTCCTCTTCAAATGGACACAAGTTCATTATCACTGCAACAAAATATTTACAAAATGGATTGAAGCAGTCCCAATGACCACAGTAACAGGAAAACAAATTGCCTCATTTATTCTCAATTATCTAATTTGTAGCTACGATATTCCAAGTTCCATCATCATATACAATGGGTGTCCTTTCAAAAATCAAGACATATGAGAGCTATGTGAAAGATTCAAAATCCAACATCACTTCTCTACACCTTACTACCTATAGGGGAATGGTCAAGCATAGGCATCAAATAAAATAATCTTGAAAATCCTCAAGAAAATAGTAAATGATGCGGGTAAGGATTGGCATGTACAACTCAATTCGACACTCTGGGCATATAGGACTAGCATTCAAACAACTACAGGGGATACACCATATTCATTGGTGTACAAATCAGAAGCAATTCTGCCTCTTGAGGTAGAAATTCCGTCACTTAGAGTGTCTTTGAAAGGCCTCATACCAAATGAGGAATATCGGGTAAACAGATTGCATGAACTAGAGCTTCTAGATGAAAAATGACAACATGCCTATGATCATCTCAAAGCATACCAACAACACATGTGCATAAGCTACAACCATAGAGTCATCCCTAGGGTTTTTAAAGTCAGTGATCTTGTACTCAAATAAAATCCCAGAAATCAACAGGATCGAGAAAAGAAGGGGAAGTTTGAACCTAACTGGTTGGATCCTTATGTCATCATATCAGCCTATGGATTAGGTGCCTACCGGCTAACAAATTCAGAAGGCAACGTACTTGACGAACCAACCAACAACATTCATCTGAAGAAATTCTACACTCGAGTCATCTAATGCATGAAAAAAGTGAAAAAATACAAAAAAAATCAAAAGCAAAACAAAAAAGTACAATAAAAACAGTAGTGAAAACCTGGCAACAAGCTCTATTTGTGAGAGACTAGATCCTCTATCTATCAATAATTATATCTTTGAACCATCCAAGTCAAAGATAATGGCCATCGCCTAACACTTTTTACATAGAATTATCCTGGACATACTTAGCATAGCCACTGTCCTTGATTATCTGAAGATCAGTTCATCATATCCCCACCATGGCTTGGTGATCACCATGTATATCCACATTGATATATATTTGTGGCTAGGGGCAACATTCTTCTCACTTCAAGCATTCCAAACAACAAACAAACAAGGATCACAACACACTAAGGAAACCCTATCAACATATGCTTGTCAGGCTAGAAAACAAGACCATTATCCAAATATAACTTTAACACACACATGATGGATGATTTTGTGAATTATAATTTGTTTACATCTAGCATAACATTCTGACTATTTTGTAGCTTAAAATTTTGAATCATTAGATCTCCTACGTTTCTCGAAGACGCATCGAGATAGAGAAGGCAATGGGGGAGTCTGATATTTTTTTGGTTTTCTGTCAGTGAGATGATCACTTGTACAGTGCAAATTTGTGTTGAGTCATGATTGGAAACATATCATTGAAGACATTGTTCCACTTTTTGCATACAAATGCTTAACTCTTGTCTGTTTTACACAAGCAACACTCAGTTCATCTTGGTTCAATTATACCTCAACGCTGGTGTCATCTTGCAATATCAAAATCCATGAACGTTTCACTCAGGTCATTATGGTTCAATTATACCATTATGCTTGTATAAACTTCCAACATATCAAAAACTCAATGATGACAAACACAAACAGAGCATAAACAAGTGACTAAACAGGAATGACAATGATAGAATGAAGGTGATCATTTAGTTGCATATCATTACTATCATCTTAATCTTGCATTTTGTTGCATATCATGTTAAAAATCTTGCATTTAGTTGCATATCATTTTAAAACTTGCATATCATCCTAAAAGCACATTTCATCTTGCATTAGTCTCACATCATTATCATTATCATACATCTCATTTTCAAGATACATCTCACATCATTATCATTATCATACATCTCACATTATTATCATTATCATACATCTCATTTTCAAGATACATCTCACATCATTATCATTATCATACATCTCATTTTCAAGATACATCTCATAAATCACAGTAATCAATATACCATCACATTCACATCATAATAAAAAATCAAGAGCATTATTATCTAAGTATTACATCATCATCATCATAGAAACATCATATCAATGCATATCATAAATCATCATCCATAACACATCACATGTAGATTAGAGAAATTAGTGCTATATATATATATATCTCAAAAATGGTCGTACTGTACAAGGGATACATGTTTGTCAAAATACAATAAAAATGATCAAAATACAATAGCGACAAGTCTCTTAGGTATGACTATCTCCTGAGGCTGATGGTCTTGTAGCAGATGTCTGAGCCCTTGGATATCCACCAGGTGGATCATGTCAGGTAGGCCCTATAACACCTCTACTCTCCATCCTTGTCTGACTACAAACAGATCAACTGGTTGTATAGCTAGGAACTCTGTGCTCTCTAAGGACCAACTCCTTATATAAACACCTATAGTACTCGGCCTCCTTGGCTATATACCACATCTCCCTTAGCATATCCTGCATAGAGGCACCACCTATCAGTCTCTCCAATCTCTCAACAAGATCCTCTACCCGACCATGACGTTCTCTCTCCGTATCCTGCTCTGCCATAATCTATATAATTTGGAGTTGTTGTGCTAGCACCTATGCCTGTAACTCTTGCACTGTGACCTGTAGGGCTCTAATTTGTGAATCCTATCGATGTGTGGATACCCTAATCTAAATGGGTACCTGTGTCATGGTCCCACCCATACCTGTCCTAGTCTGAGGCATTGGTGGAGGTAGAACATTAGATCTCCTCCTCTGAGCAGGTCGTCTAACATCCTCTATACCACCCACCACTGCTAACACTGCACCTACCCTACCAACCCCACCAACACCAAGAAGGAGCACTCCTCCTCTCCCTCCATCACCTCCTCATCCTCTATCTCCTCCTCTATCTCTCCCACCATCTCCCCCTCATCGTCCATCTCTCCCTCTATCTCTCCCACCATCTCCACCATCTCCTCCACCACCTCCTCCATCATCTCCACCTCCATCTCCTACCTCATCTCCCTCCTCATCTCTCTATCTGACTCCCCCTCACCTCTCGGGCTACTCATCTTCATCATCATCAAAGGCAGGTAGCATCTCTGCTATATCCAATATCCGTGCCATTGCATGTGTCACAAAGTATGTTGCAAAGTCCTCTGTCATCCCAACATCAACAACCCCAACTCCATAATCCCAGATATAGCTTGCCAATTTCATATACTCCTCTAGCACCACTACACTATCCATAATGGGTCTCCACTCTAGCACATCCTGTCTTCGATGAGCATATAAACATGCTCCCAGTGGCATCCCCTATTGTCTCCCATACGGCAACTGAACACGGCTATGCAAAAATTGCTCAATGATAAAGGGTGCCCGCTCAATCAAATATCTCGACATATACACATAGGGAATCTCTATCCCATCCTCATCCCACACCTCACAATCAATATATGGTCTCCAAATGACTGTATCGATATCATCCAATGCTCTCCGCCAGTGCTCTAGGTTTCCTAGCTTATGCTAGACAACTATAACTATATACCCATAAGCATATGCTTGACCAACTGGCCTATCCCTATTTGCAAGTGGTCTCGACACAAGAATGTGCTCCCAGGCCCAAACCTGTAGTAATGTCACCCTCGCGGACAAACTGCTGTTTCCTAGATACACCACCTGGTGAATCTCCTTGTACAAGTGGGCTAATTTACATGACCCCCATGTGAACCTACGCCCCTGTGTCACCATATCCTCCAAAACCAATCCCCATCCCATAGCTAGTCCCTTCGACCTACGATCGGGACACATAAATCCACCAATAAAACCTTCTAGTACAGAGGGAAACATAGCATAATCCAGATCCACAGACTCCTACCAAGGGATCTCATATCCATAGATTTGATCATCTTGGAAGATGTGATGGAGAGCCTCTATCCCTCCCTCCTTAGTCTTCTTGTATGGCAACAAGGCCCAACTATAGGGATCCGCAGAATGCGATAACAATCCTCTGGTGTGACTGTTATCTCACTCGTCGCCAAGTGGAAGGTGTTCATGTCACTGTGCCACCTCTCTTCCAAAGTTGTCAACAAACACCGGTTAATGATATACCAAGGCATGTCTAGTAAGGAAGATAAATCACATCTCTCAATCACATCCCTATCAGCCTATGATAATCATGGAATCAATGACCATGGTCACGAAAATCGCTTTTATGACTGAAGTACACCAAGTTGTGCGTGCAAAACAACAAATGTCCATCATCAGTTCCCACATCTATCCAATATATCCAATCAACACAAAATCAACTTGAAACAATGAAACATCTCAAGAAAGCATCATATCAAAAATCAAACTCATATCGAGAAATCAATCAAAGACCCATAAGGGAAGCATCATATCGAGAAATCAATGAAAGACCCATAACACAAGCATCATATTGAGAAATCAATCAAAGACCCATAATGCAAGTATAACATTGAGAAATCAATCAAAGACCCATAACAAAAGCATCATATCAAGAAATCAATCAAAGACCTATAATGCAAGCATCATATCAAGAAATCAATCCAAGACCCATATCGAAAATCAAAGCAGCATATCGAGAAATCATATCAAAGACCCATAACGCAAGCATCATATCAACAATCAAAGACCCATAATGCAAGCATCATATCAAAAGCAATATCAAAGATCCATCTCAACAATCAAAGATCTATAATGCAAGCATCAAATCAGGAATCATATCGGACATCAAGAATTGGAACTCATATCGGACATCAAATTCATATCGCAAGGCAAAAATCACAGATCCACATCAAAAGAAAATCAGGATCCTCATTCAAATAATCAATCAACTTGGCACTCCATCTCGATAGTAAATTTCAACAGACTCCAAAAATCATACATCATCATAGCAGGCAAAACATTGGCTCTGTTAAGGCCCAAAAGTGCACCCGAAAATGAAGTTCTTAAAACCCAACACTTTGGGATAAATGGGAACAATCATGAGTCTGTGGGTAAACTACTGGTATGATTGGACCTCTAGATAGGCCGGTTCCTGATATTGATGGATCACCTATTCTAACAAAAACCTTGGAAAAAGAGCTTTTTTGGAAAAGGGGAGAAGGAAAAAAAATAAAGATGGAAAGGAAAACTAACAACCTAAATAGAGTGATACAACATATTGATATGAAAATATGATAGAGAACTCTCTAAAGCCACCTGTTTTAAACAAAAAACACTTTTGAATTATATCACAAAAAATGTTTTATGCAAAGGATCTTAACTCAGAAAAATTGAAAGGAAAAAGACTCTCTCAAACAATTAAACTGACAAATCACAATGCATAACCTGTGATTCGTGTATGAGACAAAAATTTCAAAAAAGGTTATTTGATGAATAACACAATATGATAATTACTCTCAATCACATAAACAATAATAAAATCAGAAATGTGAAGGCATAAACTAATATTTTATTGAATTTCCTGTCAAAACTGTAAATGAGTTACCAGAAAGAAATCTCTGCAAAGCTTGAGAATAAAAATCTAGAACCCCCTCACAAATGAAAAGCTTTTTTCCTTTATACAAAAGGGACTTCCAAATGCATGGATAAGATGACTCCAAGTCAACTGAAGGTGAACTAGAGTGATCTTCAACTCAAAATATCTCAAAATCCAAGTAGAGAAAGAAATCCCCCCCAAAAGGCTTCAAATTCTGCATAAATGTGTGAAATCTGGTCCAAACTCTTGGTCAACTGAAGGTTTCTCTTTGTTTATCAAGGGAATTCACAACTAAAATAGGGGGGTACCTTTCCTTAGACTAGTCTCATATGATTTTCTGAACAAGGTATGGTACAAAGGTCACCATAAAGTCTGAGGTTCTTGCTAAAGATCACATTGAACCTTATGTGCCCAACCCAATAAATACAAATTGTTTAGTTTTTGAACATGATGATCACTCTGTTTCTGCTCCTAGTACTTAGATCGAAGATATTCCAGACATCCTGCTAGATGAATGGGAAGTGGAAGATGTTCATAATGTGCAGAACAACAAAGTGGAAGATGCTGGTTTTGGGACTTATATGATTTTTGAACCAGATTCCATTATGCCAAATCTTGTAAAGGATACAAGTAAAGTCTCAGAACAACAGAATCAGGTTTGGCAGTTGTTCTTTGATGGATCAAAAAGAAAAAATGGGGCAGGTGGAGGTGCAATGATTGTATCTCCACAAGGTGAGAGATATTTTTCAGCTTACCATTTTGCATTTCCTTGTTCTAACAACAATGCTGAATATGAAGGCTTGATTCAAGGATTGGAGTGGGCTAGGAAAAGGCAAATCAGATGCTTGTAGGTGTTCGGTGATAGTGAATTGATTGTCAACCAATTTAGAGGTCTGCATACTGTTAAAAATGATGCATTAAATTTATACAAAATAGGGTTTGGGATATCATAGAAGAATTTGACGCATTTAACCTTATATCCATTCCTAGAAGCAAGAATCAGCATGCTGATAGACTTGCTGCTATAGATGCACAATTCAATATGCTTGAAAATGCTAATAAAGAGAATGTGCAACATAATTTAAAAGTTGTTGTTAGGCCTTCAATTCCTAATAACAATATTAATTGGCAAGTTTTTGACAATGATGAGCAAATTTTAAGTTTCCTCATGGAAGAGGATGTGTTTTCAATCTCTGATCAGAACAAGTTGAACCAACAATATAGTGAGCAGATTATTCAACTGAAATCAAACAAGTTGCCAAGAGGATTGGTCAATTTGGAGACAATATTTAATCCTGATGACCAAGCAAAAAGGAATAAAACCAACATACTAATTAAGGAGGACCACTATGAAGAGGTTGAAATATTCAAAAGCAAACTCCTCAAAATTGGTAAGATTAATTCTCAAAAAGAAAGAGAAGCTTTTGTTGCTTTGTTTCAAGAATTTAATGATGTATTTGCTTGGGATTATTCTGACTTGAAAGGATTTGATCCTCAACTTACCCAACATACCATTGAGTTAGAGCCCAATGCCAAGCCAATTAGGCAAAAGAAGAGACCCATCAATCCCAGATTAGAGTCCCTTATGCTTAAGGAACTGAATAAACTCTTAGATAGTGGCATTATTTTTCCTATCAAACACACTTCATGGGTTTCTAATCTAGTTCCAGTCAGGAAAAAGAATGGAGAGCTCCACCTTTGTGTGGATTTTAGGGACTTGAATAGGGCTTCTCTAAAAGATAGACACCCATTACCTTCTATGGAACAAATCCTGAAGTTTGTTTCTGGATCAGAGAGATTCTCTTTGTTAGATGGTTATTTTGGTTATAACCAAATCCTTATAAAGGATGAAGATCAATTCAAAACTGCTTTCACTATGAAATGGGGCACTATGGCTTATAGGAGGATTCCTTTTGGGCTGTCAAATGATGGTGCTACCTTCCAAAAGGCTATGGATATGGATTTTAATAATCTTATGTATAAATTTGTGCTATTTTATCTAGATGACATTACTATTTATAGCAAATAGGCTAGTGATCACATTGATCATCTCAGACTAGTGCTGCAAAGATGTAGAGATTTGGTATTTCTCTAAATCCTAAAAAGTTTGTATGTGCTATTCATGAAGGGAAACTTCTGGGATACCAGGTCTCTAAATATGGCACTACAGTTGACCCTGAGAGAATTCAAGCTATTTTGGATCTACCTTTACCAAGTCATAAGAAAGGGTTACAAAGTTTTATTGGCAGAATTAATTTTGTAAGGCACTTTATACCAAATATTGTTGACTTGTTGAAACCTTTGACAATAATTCTGTAGAAGAATGCTCTTTTTAGGTGGTCTAAAGAGGGGAAGAGCCCTTTTGGAGAAATTAAGAAGGCCTTATCTGCTGCCCCCCACATTGGTAAAACCTAATTTTTCAAAAGATTTCATTTTATATGCTTACAGAGGATTTGACACTATTTCTGCTATGTTGGTTCAAAAAAATGATGATGGACTTGAACATCCCATTGCTTTTTTTAGCAAAGGATTAGAAGAGTATGAACAAAGATATAGTTTTATTGAAAAACATGTATTAGCAGTTGTTAAAAGTCTCAAGAAATTCAGACACTTGGTTTCTCATAGCAAAATTCATTTGATGGTTGCTCACCCAAGTGTCAAAGATTTCTTGCTAAGCAGGGATTTAAATGAAAAGAGAGCAGGCTGGATTACTAAAGTTATGGAGTATGATGTCAGTTTCTATGTTACCAAGCTGGTAAGAGGAAAAGGTCTATGTATGCAGCTAACAGATGGGGAAGTTTCAAGTGCAGAATCTGATAAAGAGGTTGTCATGGTTCAAGATGATCCTGGTGATCAAAGTCAATCAACAAGTTAGGTAACTGATATGACCAATTTCCTTAAAATTGGAGAGTGTTCAGCTGGCCTTGACAAAGTAAAAAGAAGGTATTTACATCTTCAATTTGTTCCTTATGTTTTAATCAATGTAAATTTATTCAGGAAAGATTATAGTGGAATGCTTCTTAAATGTATTGATACTGTTGAAACCCATAAGATTCTATTTGAATTCCATGATGGATCCTGCGGAGTTCATTTTAATCCAAGAACAACGGCTTGGAAAATTAGGAGGGCTGGTTTTTATTGGCCAACTTTATTCAAAGACACTCATGCTTAGGTTAGAAAATGTGGAAAATGTGCCATGTTTGTAGGAAAGGAAAGACTGGCTACATTTCCTTTGCAACCTATTTTAGTTGAACAACCATTTCCAAAATGGGGTATTGATTTTATAGGCCCCATTAATCCAAGTTCTAGTGCTAGTCATAAATGGATTCTGACAGCAACAAATTATTTCACCCATTGGATTGAAGTTATAACACTTAGGGAGGCTAATGAATTTGCTGTCCTAAACTTTTATGAAGACATCATAACTAGATTTGGTATACCTGAGTAAATCATATTAGATAATGCCTTGGCATTTGTTGGTTTGAAAGTCAATGAATGGGCTTTAAAAAATGGAATTGTTCTGAATACTTCTTTGAACTATTACCCACAAGGTAATGGGTTAGTCGAATCAACCAATAAGAATCTGACCAGGATTATTTAAAGGACATTACAAGAGAACCAAAGAGATTGGCATGCTAAGCTTAAATCTTCCCTATGGTTTGATAGAATTAGTCCCAAGTAGATCATAGGAAATTCTCCTTATATGTTGGTGTATGGAGAAGAAGCAAGACTCCCTATTTCAACTAAATTTCCAACACTTGACCTTGCTAACCAACTTATTTTCTTTGAAGAAGGAGACCCTTTGCAACAAAGATATACACAGTTGCTTCAACTTGAGGAAGAAAGAGAAGAGTCCTATAGGACAATGGAGTATCGCCAACTCTAGACAAAAAGAACCTTTGACAAGAAAGCAAATTTCAGAAGCTTCAAGGAAGGAGATGTGGTTCTTAAGTGGGATGTTCTTAAAAGCAGACCATGACACCATACTAAATTTGACAATATTTGGACTGGTCCTTTCATGATCATGGAATGCAAAGAGCATAATGCATTCCAGCTCTCAAAGATGGATGAGGAATTCCTACCAATCCCAGTCAATGGGATTCATCTCAAAGCATGCTTTTGATCTAGGTTTTGCTAATAAGTGCTCTGCACATCTTTCCTCTATTTTTTAGTTTTCAGTTGTTGTTTCTGTTTCAGCAAAAAGCCTTTTGATTGTGCTTTAAAAATATGTTACTTTTACCCCTAAAACCATTCAGATTCAGATTTCTACTAAATGAGTAATCCAATGAATTATTGATGTCAGGCTTCGCCTTGTCACTAGAATAATCATGTGGCAAAAACACTAGATCTGAATAGATTCAGAGATATGAAGTATCAACAAAGAATTATTTAAGGGATAGGGTTGTTATTCTGAAACCTTATAATTACCTAATGAGCTTCATTGTTAAACAACAAAGGGGGAAATGGTTAAAAGATTTATTTGTTTCCTAAGGGATCCAAAAAATGACTTTTTAAAGGGACATGATTTGTTCATGAAACCTTTATAGTCATACTTGAAAGAAAAAATGCAATTGGGTTTCTTGCTTTTTCAAAGTTGTTTTTTCTTTCCAAAAAGTGCTCTTGCACATTTGTGGTTTTTCTTAAACCACCCTAGTTTTCTAGTTTGCTGTTCTATTTTGCTGTCAAGTTGTAATTTTGAGTTTTAAGAGGTTTTATTGCTACTGAAAGCCTAAGAATGACTCTATTCACCCGATGGAATGTTTAGGCTACTGGTTTCCCTATGACTAGTAGGCAAACAGGAAGTAGAAGTCACCAAAATTGTTACTGAACTTTCATACTGATTACAATTTAATGGAAAATTCAAGTACTAGGCAAAGATTACAATTACATAAAGGAAAATTTTAGAATCTTCCAATTGTTTTCAATTTATAATATTACATACAATTGGAAAGATTAGGAGAAATTAATCTACTAAATAAATGTTTCCCTCACACAAGACCGTGAGAGTGATCTTTATTTTCCTATGCAAAGGAGAAATGCAAAATTAAATTAAAAAAATGCATAGAAAAGATAGGAAGGGAACCAGCCATTGCCTGAGGGTATATGGCTGGCATAAGTATGTTTCTGATGTTGTAGGTCTACATTCCCGGTGTCTTTTGGCCTTCAATTGTCTCTTGGTCCTGAAAAAAGTCAAAAAGTGGCATGTGTTAGATCCAAGGGGTCCAAGAAATGACTAATTACCTACTAATCATGCCTGTGCATTTGTATAATTCAATCATGATCCTTTTTGACAGAAAAATAAACATCAAAGAAAATAGAGAGGAAAAGGTCATTCTCATTTCATTGGGGAATCAGTGTTTTTCTGACTATGTTTGTTTAATGTGTAGAAACAGGTTAAATAAAAACTGCAGATTTCAGGGGTTTCATTTATGAGTGGGATTAAATGAGGCTCCCACAAGGGTTGAGCCCAGCTCATGGAAACTGCATGACTGTTCAGAGGAGCTACACAAGAAGTTCAAAGATTAAAAAAGATAAAAAGCATCACAAGACTGCTTTGTGATCAACAAGGGAACAAATGCTAAGTATTTTGTTGAAGGAGGAGAGTCACTCTTACAATGAGGGTGTCAAAGTCTCAAAATGGAGACAATGTTACAGGTTCAAGATTTAAGAAAACAAAGATTTTACAAATGCAGGCACATAAATTTAGAGATAAAAGGTAGTTCAAAAATTAGTAATGAATGATGGAGGAACAAAAAAGTGTGTAATTTGAACAAATTCCTATCATGGTGAAATCACATCTTTGCTACTTAAGCGGTCTAACGTGCCAAGGAGTTACTTGAAAAATGGAGTTTGTTTGTTTGAAGTTGGAGGGTTTTCATTTTAAATGGGACTGAAAAGAAAGTTATTTTTACTAAGGAATAATAATGAGGGAATGCTTATCAATAAGCTATATACACTAACCCCAAACTCAAATTATAGTAGAAATACATCAAAGATTTGTTCCTAAAAAAAAACCCATCAAGAGAGTTGTTCGTAAAGAAATTTGCAAAGTTGCCTGTTTGTGAAGAAATTTGCAGAATTTCATGCAGTGGAAAAATGAAAAGCAAAATCCATAAATTTTGTCCAAATTACAGAGAAAATGAAAACCCATCAATAGAGTTGTTCGTGAAGAAATTTGCAGAGTTGCCTGTTCGTGAAGAAATTTGTAGAGTTGCCTGTTCGTGAATAAATTTGTACAATTTCGTGCAGTGGAAAAATGAAAAGCAAAATCCATAAATTCTGTCCAAATTATAGAGAAAATGAAAACCCATCAATAGAGTTGTTTGTGAATAAATTTGCAGAGTTTCATGCAAAAGAAATGTAATGCCCATACCCTAGTTAGACTTGTAAAACCCGTTTGACCATGATTGACTTCCTATGTGGCATTCTTGAATGGTAGGTTAACCATGGTGAAATGTGTAGTTTAGATAATATAAATAACTGTGCATACTTATTATTGTGTTTTTGCATCGATTCTCATGTAAATGTAATTGTTCCTAACCCTTGTGATAAATCTTGAGCTAACGCCTTCATTGAATATGTATTTGTATATGCATGCTTGTATGAATTCATGAGTGCAGGAGATTGCAGGTACAACACCGCTTAGGGCAAGGTTCATCTCCTTTGGAATTTGCAAGGTTGAGTATGCTCCTTCATCTTTAGAATTCGGATTTAGTGGTCATATAACTCTCGTCTTGCCTTAGCCATGGTTAGGTGAGCATCGTGTGTGGATTCGTGGGGCTTGCTTTTCATTGGGATGCGTGTCAAGAGATTGGAGGACTCCCTCGATTTGCATGCCTTGCGCGAGGTAAGTGAGGTTTGTGATCCTAAGTATTAAATTCAAATTTGTGAGTAGACGAGCACATTAGTAAATTAGAAATTTAAATGGGTAGCTTCTTTTATATGATTAATCACTAATTTAAGAGATTGCTTTAAATTATTATTGTAGCAAGCTTAAGGTATTTAATTGGGGTTAGTGTGCTCATTTACACATTTGTAACATTTATGCATTTGTAGTTGAGAAATTAGAATAAATAAGACTCTTGCATTAGATTAGTCATTTATTTAAAAATGTCGCTTTATTATGTTATAGCGAGTTGATTTAATAGCTAATTTTAAAATAATGAATTTAATGAGTTATGCATTTTTGGAAAGGAAATTTTTTTTTAAAGTCATTTGGGAGATAGAAATAAATTACTCACTTTCGCATTTTGGAAGAAAAAAGGTAAATTATTATTATTTAAAAGAAATTAGTTCCATTTTACTTGTAAAGTCGATATAGTATAAAAGTTGATTTTTAGAAAATTAAATTAATCAAATGCCTTACCCGGCCAATAGTTTCGAAATAAGAAGTAGGCCTAAAATTTGTAGTGAGAAATTAAAATTTAAAAGAACGCAATAAGAAATGGAAGCTTTTTAATTTTAAGGGAAAAATGAATAAGAGGTTTCCATTTTTCATCTATTTTATTTTAAAAATAAATGTCTAATTTCAAAATTTAAAAATTAGGGCAAAATTAGGGTTTCTCCTTTTTAACCTAGTTTTGGAGACATTTTGGGGGTTCTCTTTTTGGGGAGAAAAGGGAGTTTTTTTTTCTCTTTCATGCTTGGAGTTGCAGGTAGAGCTCTTCCTCAGATTCATGCCAGGAATGCTAATGGGAGGTAGGTCTCTTGTGTAATTTGTATTTGCATTTAAAACCATAAGAAATGTGTTTGGAGGAAAAAACTTGAACTGTTATTTGGAAATCTTCCCCCATTTTGATATTTTGGTTATTCTGAAAAGAAACACAAAAAAAAAATGGAGAAGAGATGGCTGTGACTGTATATGCATTTTGTGTGATTCCTCATTGCTAGTTGGGTGCTTGAAAAACCCTTTTTGTGTTTGGAATGGATGATTACCATCAGGGAAAACTTCATACCAAAAATATAATCATAGAAATCAGATTTTATTCAAACCGAAATTCTTTATCCAAATTTGAAATGGGTTTATTGTTTGTTATATACCGAACTGTGTTTTCTAAAAAAAAATATATATATATATATATAAAATTGGAGTTCGGTCTGTGCGTTTTTGACGGGATGACACGTATGTTTTTTTTGTTATAAACTTTGGTTTGGGGTTAGAGGGCGGGGAGCGGAGCTCCACCCGCTCCTCCTCCCCTTCCCCGCTCGCTTCCCGTTTAAACTCCCCCGCTCGCTTCCCGTTTAAACTCCCCGCTCGCAGGTGTAGACACCCTGTGGCCGCAGGGGCCGCGGTAGCCGCAGGGCACCGCGGTCCTGCAGGCACCGCAGTGGCGCCGCCGCACGGGAGAGTCCCGCGGCTAGGGTTTGGCCGCTTCAAGTTTTTTTTTAAATTTGTTTATTTCATTTTTTTTTTACTGTTGTTTATTAATTATAAATTAGTTTTTTTTAGTAAGTTTAAAAAAATTGGTTTTAGTTTGGGTTATTTTATGCTATCAAAAAAAAAGGGGGCTTATTAATATAAATACATTTTAGGCAATATTTTATATTAAAATTTGAGTTGAGACGAACATTATAATAAGTAATGAATGTTTATTTTAAATGTAAAAAAAATAAAAATAAAAATAGATATGTTTAAAATATATGTTAATATAGGTAGCATCTAATTTGTATACATATATTTTGAAGACCTATATTGATTTTGTCTTTAAGAAATATAATATGGAAATGATTTTCATTATCCTTACAAATGTTGAGATGTGCATATAAGCTTTAATTCTTTTAAGTGGGAAATGTTGGGACTCTCGGTAAGGTGCTAGTTGGGTAAATCGGATGGTGGCGTTAGTCCTTAATTTTGTTTTTTTGTATGCAATAAAAGCTTAATTTAGCTCGGGAACGGTTTTCCCATTTCTTTATTTACTCTTAATTTATTTTTGTTCCTATATAGTAATAAGGTATTCCTTGTGAAGTTAGAAAAGGGGCTAGATTATCTTTGTAAAACCATCTTATCATTAGTGGGTATCTAAAGGTTAATTAATTTGGTTAGACGTTTATGTCAACTTGAGAAAGTGTTGAATTTACTCGTCAACGCTTGAGCATGACTTATTATTTTGGGAAATTTGTTGGGTCCCCGTCATCTGATTGCCTTTGTCTGTCCAATGTCGGTCTAGTCTCCATTTAAGGTACCACCTGTTAAGAAATCCTTGTCCTTTTTACTTGATGTATTTAGTAGGATCCGTTACAAAAGGGATCATTATGTAATTAACGTCTGAGGTGTCTGTTGTATATTGATTGTATTCACCTAAGTGGCAAGATGTAAAAGACTTATAATCTTGTATTCCTAATGATATAATACCAAAGGGGTCTTGCAGTTGAGCAGACCCGGAGATGTAGCCCATCAGGGGTGAACTCCGAGATCATATCTGTGTTATGTGATGTTTATAGCGTGCTTTGTTTTATGTTTTAAAATTATCATGAATGGTTGTATTCTTGCATAAGTGTATGGTGGAAATTTAATGAATTCAAATTTAAGTGCATAACATTAATCATCGGGATAAATGTGGTTATTTAAGTTCATAAAACATTGTGAATTATGATTATGGCAAAGCATTTAAGATATTGTAATTAAAGTTGTGGAAAGGAGTATTTTGATAAGGTTAATTAAACGTAGTAATAATGGAAAGAATCTTGCTAGGTTACATCAATGAATTAACTTGTTATTAAGCATGTAAATTGTTCAAATGAGAAATGGGAAACAAAGTTGAATTAATGTTATAAATTCTAAGTGAAATCTAAAGGATGAATCTCATATAGGCATTTACCTTCTTACCTTTGTAATTGAGCATCGCCATGTTAATTGTAATTCACTTTATCAGATGAATTTACTTAGTTGTTTACATTTTAATCCTAACAAATAATCTTTATCAGATTAATTTCATACAAGAGTGAACTCAACTAGTATCTATATTTGTAACCTTAAATAAAGAATCCCTTATGGATGCTGAAATGGAACTAAAGAAAAGGAAGTTTTGGTATAGTTATTTAAATCTTAATCTTAATAAATGTACCATCTCATATTAACTTCGTTTATAAAAAACAGGAGATGTGCAATAAGACAATTGTATTTTAATCTTAGTAGAAGGACGTCACTATGATCTTAATATTTGAATCTCGAAATGATGAATGTCATCTAGTTAACGATACTTTAATTTAAAGGATGCTCTCGTGTGTCCTAATGCATATCCACCTTAATGAAATTAGTCCATTTATTTGCATTATTAAAACTTCAAATGAATTCTATGGCTTCTCACATGTTATCCTCCATAAAGCAACTGTAAATCTTTAGTCTGGTTATGCTCAAATCTTAATGAGGGAACCACACTCTATTAGTGGTAGTTAATCCTTAAGGAATGAGTTCTTCCTATTAACCATACCTTTTAATATTTAAGAAAAAAATATATATCAAATGTGGGTGAATACTTTAAAAATCAAATGATGGAATCCTTGTTTTACTAATCGTAGTTTAACCCTAAACGAATGAATCTCGTTAAGCTCATTTATAGCATTAAAGAATGATGTCAAGTGTGGATGGTTATCTTAAAACCCTAATGAATGAACTTTGTTATGTTTAAAACGCTTGAACCTCTCGATGGCCTCCTCACCAACCAAAGTAATTGAACGCTTCATAAAGTTATAAGATGTCAAACCATTGAATACATATTAAATCAAGATCTATGCATTATCTTGTAATTAAGATATCCAGTTTAATGGATCTATTGACGCAAGTTGAGTTAGGTGTAAGGTTGTGTAATCGCGTTGGGAAACTCCTTAGGATCGTTTTAGCCTTCCGCTGTGTTATCTAGATAGAGATAACTTTGAGATAACTTCAATCTATCTTAATATTGTAACTTTTCATTAACGCTCTTAATTATTATTAAAAAAAATAAAAAATAAAAAATAAAAAATTTACACTCTATTTGAGTGTTTTTAACTTAAACCCTTAGGGGTTTCCTGGCGGGGCTCTACAAGAAATTTGTAGAGTTGCCTATTCGTGAAGAAATTTTCAGAATTTCGTGCAGTGGAAAAATGAAAAGCAAAATCCATAAATTCTATCCAAATTATAGAGAAAATGAAAACCCATCATAGAGTTGCCTGTACATGAAGAAAATTTCAGAGTTTCACATATGGCACAAGCTGGTCCTGACCTTTGAACCAGAGAGAAGAGAAGAGAAGAGAAGAGAAGAGAAGAGAAGAGAAGAAGAGAAGAGAAGAGAAGAGAAGAGAAGAGAAGAAGAGAAGAGAAGAGAAGAGAAGAGAAAGGTGACTGTACAAAACTGTAGAGATTCCTTCTTAAAAATACAAGCAAAGCTCATAACCAACTGCACAAATTGCCGAAGATACCAATTGGAAAACAAAAAAATTGCAGAGAATCTTCGAAATATGCAATTCGAAGAAAATACCTTTCAAATTTTTATGAATGAAGGAATGCCGTGGTTTTTTAAAGAAGACCCTGTGAATTCCAAAAATGGACCAGACCGAATGAAGCTTTATACAACTGTCGAAGAGAGGGAGTCAACACACAGTTCCAAATTTTCACCTCCCAGTCCAGACCCTAGTAGCTTGGCGGAATACCTCTTCATCCAAGGAAAAATGCAAAATGAATGATAAACATTAGGTTTTGTCGATATATTCCCTTACTTCTCCTTCTCTCATTTTTGTGGGATTATTTCTCATTTTAAACAATGTGAAGTAATACATAGTGGTCGAGTCCTTAGACTCCCACTTATGTAATAAAATGTCATTGCCTAGCCATGGGGAGGCTTTAAAACCCCTAAGTCTTTCAAAAGACTTTTTTTAAAAAATCAAAAAAAGATGTAAATTAATTTAAACAATTAATTATTATATTAATGTTGTAAAAAAATTACATTTTCTAGCAACATTAATATAATAACTAATTATTCAAATTAATTATTTTTGCATTTAAAAGAAAATTTCCTATCAACATATCCTTATAAGGAAATTATTTTTTGCATCTTTTTAGCCTTTTGAACTCAATACTTTTCACCCATAAACACATTGAAATTGTAAAATGAATATTCTAATTGGATAAATTATAAATCCAATTAGTATTTATTATTTGTGTCTTTAATATTTATTCTCAATATGCATATGGAGGAAAAATATTGAACTCAAAATAGGTGGAGTTATCTCATGAGATTGGGGTCGAATTTGAGCTTAAAGTGCAGTTATGCATGGGTTTGTGCCAGTTCTCCAACAGTTAAAGCTTGATTTTGAGTGTTTCATGGGTCAAACTTCATTGACCAAGAGTTTGGACCAGATTCCACACATTTATATAGAATTTGAAGCCTTTTTGGGGGGATTTGTTTCTCTACTCGGATTTTGAGATCTTTTGAGTTGAAGATCACTCTAGTTCACCTTCAATTGACTTGGAGTCATCTTATCCTTGCATTTGGAAGTCCTTTTTGTATAAAGGAAAAAAACTTTTCATTTGTGAGGGGGTTCTGGATTTTTATTCTCAAGATTTGTAGAGATTTCTTTCTAGTAACTCATTTACAGTTTTGACAGGAAATTCAATAAAATATCAGTTTATGCCTTCACATTTATGAGTTTATTATTGTTTGTGTGATTGAGAGTAATTATCATATTGTGTTATCTCATACATGAATCACAAGTTATGCATTGTGATTTATCAGTTTAATTGTTTGAGAAAGTCTTTTTTCTTTCAATTTTTTTGAGTTAAGATCCTTTGCATAAAACCATTTTTGTGATATAAATCAGAAGTGTTTTTTGTGTAAAACAGGTGGCTTTAGAGAGTTCTCTGTCATATTTTCAGATCAATATGATGTATCACTCTATTTAGGTTGTTAGTTTTCCTTTCCATCTTTATTTTTTTTCCTTCTCCCTTTTCCAAAAAAGCTCTTTTTCCAAGGTTTTTGTTAGAATAGGTGATCCATCAGTATCAGGAATCGGCCTATCCTGAGATCCAATCATACCAGTAGTTTACCCACAGACTTATGATTGTTCCCATGTTATCCCAAAGTGCTGGGTTTTAAGAACTTAGTTTTCGGGTGCACTTTTGGGCCTTAACAGGCTCATGACCCATCTTGAAACACTCAGTAGGCACCTACCGACCCCTACGCCATCTACCTAATCTATTCGACCCTTGACGCCAAAACAAACCTCCAATGTGCTAAGCTACTACTTATGTGCTATCTTTCTTCACTAATGCGCTAGACACTTTACTCTATGCGCTAACTGATTTTTCCACTATGCTACCTTACTAATCCAAAGCGCTATTCTACTAGAAGCACTACTCTATCTACCCAGTGTGCTAACCTGTCTACCCTATGTGCTAAAGCACTCGATGCACTACCCTAACCTGTCGACGCGCTACATAATGCAACTTGAACGCTAACCTAACTAGGTTAAACCTACATGCTATCTTTCCTATCGTATGCGCTATAACAAAACCCCTACATGCTAAAACAACAATTTTCAACAAAAAAAATTAAAAACGTCATCAAAATAGGCAAAATCAATAAAAACATGGAAAGTTTTAGATCACTTACAGGTGGGCCATACGCAGTGGGCCTTCAATATCGAGAATGTGCTGATATTTTGGTCAGAGCTCAAGTGTCACAATCACGAGGAGACAAATGTGCAAATGATAAGAATAAAATCACTTTGTACCTTTTTATAGGGTAAAAGTCAACAAGGTTAGTAAGTGGGGCATGTATTTTCCTCATTTTTCTCACTTTTAACCTTATCAACATCATTTTCGGGAGATGAATAAATTAAAATGTATTTAACACAGTTAAAATATTCAAAATGCAATTAATTAAAAAATGTTCATCAAATCAACAAATTTTTCAAAATCTTTGATTCATCTCCCGAGGGGGCATCATCAATATCGTTCATCAAATCTGGGACATCATATTGACATCTCAACACATGACATCATATCGATCAAATTTTGATAGCATATCCGACAAATTTTCTTTGAATCAACATGTGCACACACGTCACTTCAAAGAGGGGCAAAATGTAGGTGTATAAATCTAACCACTTTCATAAGTGAATATTTAATATTTATTTTAATCTCATTCCTCTATTTAATTAAGTTCTTCACATTCATCTATTTAATTAAATGAATTAATCAATTTATTTAACTAAGTTCACCTAAGCCTTTCATTACCTTTAATTAAATAAATCACTTTATTTAATTAATTTCCCTTTCTCCCTTTTTAATTAAATTATTCATTGCAAATAAATAAATCTAATTTATTTATTTAAATCCCCCACTTGTATTTATGCAAGTTACATCTATTTGATTGAAATAAAGTAATTTATTTTAATTAAAATTCCACTCCATCCACTTGCAAAATCCTATATTTCCCACTTGCCTCCCTAAACCCCTTCTAGATTCTTCTAATCACTTCCATCTCCTAAATATTATCACATCCCTAAGCAAAGGGAAGTCACTTCTCAAACCTCAAAGTCTTCAATAACCATTAAAGGCTTTATGTCTTCAACAAGTTAACCCTCAAAGTCTTCATAACCATTAATGGTTAACTCAACCTTGTTGCATGATTAGAGAGTTTCTCTCTAACTCAGCCCTTGTCTAACTCAAGGATATTATTGAGCATTCATGGCTTTAACCTTGGTTATCCCTTTAACCCTTGCACAAGAGTTTATCCTTTGGGTAAAATCTTTATCCAATGGATGACCCTAACCTAACCTTAACCCTTACCTCCTAAGGTAACCTTCATGTCTTCTCAAGCATTTAATGCTTCTTTTATCTCCTCTCAAGCAACCTATTGTTGACAATTGTCACCATTTCATTGGTGAGAATTGTAAACATGGATTGATTAACTTTCAATCCTAGCCCTTGTTAAGATTATCCAATCTTGACCATCCATTGCCCTATTTTTCCTATAAACAGAGCTCTCATTCTCTCATTTTCATATATCCAAGTTTCATGCATCTAATTTATAATCATTTTACTTAGCATTTAGCCTCTCTTTGATAAAAATCATCTTAATAGTATTTTATAAGTAATCTTAAATATCATAGCATATCCATGTTAGACTAGTATATATTGTTAGGATAGGATTACTAATATTTACCATAACATCATATTCATACTAGTTTAAATCATCATAGATTCAATATCATAATATCTAGGAATGCATTCATGCTAAATTAATCAAACATCACTCATTCTTTGAGTTGTCATTCCTAAGTCACTTTGCTCAATGATCTGAGGGCAAAGGTATTGACTTGAGGGATCCCGTGAGATAGAGAACAATGGGACACCCCTTGGGAAGTTGAGTTATTCAATATAACTCCCATAACTTGCACCAAGAGTCTCATTGGTGTGTGGACACTTTGGAATCAAAATTTTATGTTTCTGTCACCCACATTTCCCGCACACAAAATGGACCCAACTTCCTGCAAGAAAGTCAAGGAATTGGACAAACTACCTGCAACCATGAAGTACCACTATCAAGAAAAAACTTATGCTTCCAAATTAGATGATCAGATCAAGTGGGTAATAGATATTGACATAGGACATGTTGAACTAGAAGATATCAGAACTTAGTTGGATAAGCTAAGGTTGGAGGCTCCCTATAGGAGAATTAAGAGATCAGGGCTAGTAGAGGCTACTATTTTTCCGCAATCTGTCCAAGCCCTGGAATTTGTTATGACCATTGCACAATTTTATAATGCAGACACTAGGAAGTGCACAGATGATCAAGGTATAACTATAATAGATTTGTCAACAGATATGCTAGGTTTTGTATTTGGCATTCCTTCAAGGGATGAAGTCCTGCTAACAACTCAGGAGGAAGTTGCAAAGGTATGGGATAAGGATACCACCTCTTGTAAAAGACACATGAATGAGAATTGGCTTGAGGAGGAGAGGAAGATAGGATTGAAGTCCAATGACATTCTGAGGGCCGATTTCAAGGAGCCGCAATGAGACATAATCATCATGTTGAGCAAGGCCTTTGGAAAGCTAGATTGCCAATATTTTCACCCCTGGATGTTTTAATACATGACTACAATTTTGATTGGGAAATAATATTTTGATTGGGCCCAAATTTTATCAGATAATATACATAAACAATTGGTTGATGTGCACAAAATAAAGAAATTCTTCTTGACTTCTTATGTTATCTGGGTAGCTGCTTGAGAAGGAAAATTTTTCAGGACTGCAGATAGATGGCCAGCTCGGTGATGAAGAGGGACAACAAAAGGCATGGGAGTATTACACTCAAATCCCTCTGAGCAATGCAATGACACATTTCAATAGAATAAATGATGCCTTTCTCTTTCCCATTTTTATAAAACTCATAGGTGATGCAGGCTAGAGAATAAGCCAAGACGTAATGGAAATAATAAGGGAATGGGCATGTTGGTTCATCTAGAATCAACAGTCCACATACATCAAAGTTAGTGGCTTCACAGGAAATCCTATGCTACTGCCTAGGTATTGCAACGACCGGGTGATTCTCTTGGAGTATGTAAGGTAGATGGTCGAGTTGCAATCACTAATGTCCTTCAAACACAAAACTAGTGTGGACTTCTCCATTTCAATTGGCTATTTTTCTTGCTGAAAAATTCAAGTAGCTAAGGAAACATATTAGGAATTAGAGGACTTGCATTTAAAAGAGTTTAATTATGCTTGGGAAATTTATGACCCATATGTAAAACTGAAACAAATAATGCCAAAAGCTTATGATGGGCATAAATCGAGATTGGAGGACTTTTGGGCCAACCTCTAAGACAGTTTTGAAGTTAGAGAAATTTTTTTCTAGGCTCTTAGTCCCGCAAATAAGAAATTTTAAAATAGAAACCAATCTCCCTAAAGAATTGAGGGATGATGACAAATTGTGTGAGGCCCTACCCCGAGCCATCATAGCATTTTAGTTATATTCATGTTAGACCTACTATTGATACTATATTTTGATGCATTATGGACATAGATTTTATATGATCCAGTGTTTGGATAGCATTGATATGATTATGTCATTTACCTTGATTTGCAGTACTTTGTTTTGATACTAGAAAATTATGGATGCATGCTCTATAAATGATTTAATTCCATGATGATTATGATGATGCCATTTAGTAGATTATTTTATGTGGATGTTATTAGATAATTGGAAACTTGATTATTATAATTGAAATTGTATGCAATGTCTGAATTGTATTCTTTTCATATGATAATATTATATGTGAATTTTGGAATTACTAATGTGCAAAGTGAGATGTGTAGGAAAATTATTCCATGTGACCATGGAAACTATTCGGAGAATCAAGCCTAGACCTATGTGCGTTTGTGAAGCCAAGGGTTGTCTATTTGGAGAGACACCACCTCATTTATGTGTTTTAATTTGTAAATTTTTATGCTTGGATGTGTGTTTAATTTAAAAAATTGTTTAATTTATTAATTCCAAAAAGGGACATTGCCATGTGTGTTTTAGTGACGTGTAATTCTTTTTGTGGTGTCACTTGACATGTGTTGAAAAGTGAGTTGGAAATGACATGTCCCTTGGAAGGAATTGGTTTTACCAATGCATTTTTCAATTATCCTAGTATGGTCCCAAGAAAGTCTTGGATAGGGAGCCATTAGAAAAGTCAACTTAGGGTTGACCCATAGGTAAACTTTGGGTGAGTTTCTAGAGGGTTAAACTAACTCCCAGGGTCAAGTTAGGGACATTTTTAGTGAGCCATATGATGTACCTATGGATGAAGGCCAAATTTAGCCATGTGTCCACTACCTAGGGACTGTTTAGTCACCCCAAAAGTTGAGTTTTCCAAGCTGGCCGAATTTCAACTTTTGAGGAGCCTACCTAGGTTAAACAACCCTCTTCATGAGTGAAATTGCTCTTCCCCATTCCTTTTTAACTTTTTGAGGGTGCCTTGGCTAGAGAGTTTGTAAGGTGTTGGGAAGACCAACCTATGAACATCCTTCACCCTTACTAAGAGGATTGGAAAGAGTGAAGAGTGTCTTCTTAGGGAATAGTTTGGGAGGGAGAAGTTTGATCAGCCACTCTCCATTTTTGGAGACTTAGATTCTTGAGTAGTTTTTGTAAGTTTTTGGAAGATTTTTGGCTAAGTCTTGAGGGGAAAAGATATTGGATTTGGGTAGCTCTTCTACAAGATTCATCATCCTTTTGACAGATTTAAGGTTGATTGTTTTTCTAGCTCATGTATGTTGTTGTATTTTGAAAAGATTGCTTGTTATAGTTGTTTTCATTGTTGATATCTTAGTGTGTTAGGAAGATGTTGAGTTCTTCCCTATGTGTTATTTTCTTTTGTTATTGTGATTTTTGAGTTTTTTTTTGGGTGTTCAAGGCCATACTCACCCTTGGGAGGGTAGAGTGGCCTTTCGGGTGAAGGGCTGTTTGACAACCTATGAGTGTAGAGGCTCTCTTTAGAAGAGAGTGATTCACAAGGGATTATGAGACCCTTGCTGCATAGTGTTTTGTTTATGCAATGGGGGTCATAAGGGGAGTTTGTTGGCTTGTATACCTTGGGGGACATAAGGAATTTTTGGGATAAGTTTGGAACTTGTGGTTACTCTTCTTGGAATCCTAGCAAAGGTAATATGTTATTCTACTTGCAGATTTCTCCTCTAGGTATTTGGTCCACCTTCACCCGACAAATTATTATCACTAAGTTACTTTGCTCATTCTTGGGTTGGGAGTGTTGTGTTGTATTTTCTACTTGCTTATGTATTTATGCTTGAGTGTAACCCATTTAGCCTTGGTTCTCCTAGCTCGAGGGTGGCTTCTTGTAGGCCTAGGTTGGGAGGTGAGCCTCCATGGTCACAACCTACAAGCTTTTGTTGCAGGTTTGCTTGGAAAAAGACTTGGAGGTAAGCTGAAATGATCCTACTTCTCATTGTATTTAGTTGCAGAAAAAAAAATAAAAAAAATCTTATTGTATTTAATTGCAGAAAAGAATTTTTTTTTTTCTTATTGTATTTAGTTGTAGAAAAGAAAAAGAATTTCTTATTGTATTTAGTTGCAGAAAAAAAAGAATATATTAGGTAAGCCCTCATGTAGTAGAAATGAGAGGCTTGATTTAGTTATTCCTATTTTTAGTAAAAGAAACTATGGTGTTTTAAATGTAACTATTGGATTAGTTTTTACCATGTAATAAATATGTATTTTTATTTGAAGTATATATTCTTGCAAAGTGAAGAATGCATTATTGAAGTTATTACTTTAATGACATGTTTCTAAAAAAAGATTAAGCATGAAATTTATAGTTTGTTCTTATTGCTATTGAAAAAGATGCAAATCTAAATGTCAGTATAGTAGTCATTTGTAAATAAAAATAATATATTTGCTCAAGTCTTTAGTTTAAACACAAAATAAATAAATAGACATTATAGAGTTAATAATAATCTGCTTTACATTTTTCTACTATTGATAAAAAAATAAATTAGATAGAGATAGTTGCAGTTGTTAATAATTTCTATTACTATCATAATTTTCCTATTCTGAAATGCATACATGGTAGAAAGTGAACAAATCTAGATCTGGTTATTTTAAATGAATAGTTAACTATGTGTTTTGATAGAAGGCAAATTTATTCTATTATGTCTATTTAATCATATCCTACTCTAAGTTAGGAAATGCTGAGTGAATCATATATATATATATATATATATATATATATATATATATATATATATATATATATATATATATATATATATATATATATATTATATAAAAAGAAGAAGTTAAGTTTAATGCATATATATATATATATATATATATATATATATATATATATATATATATATATATATATATATATATATATATATATATATATATATATGTATGTATTATATAAAAAGAAGAAGTTAAGTTTAATGCCTTTATATATAAAAATACACACACACACACACACACACACACAATTTCTGGTTCATACTAAAGTTATGCATGCCCATATATATATATGTAAATTATTTGCAAATTTTTATATATATATATATATATATATATATATAAACTTTTAAATGATTTTGAAATAAATTAAATTAAAAAAAATAAACAAAAAAAAGAGTAACCTTGGATGCCTACCCACGGGAGCCAAGTTCTCTTTGGCTGTGTCCACAGGGTGACTTGGGCTGCATTGTGGGCCGCGACCCACAGGGGGCGCCCATGACTGCCACTGTGGGCCGCGAACCACATGCGTGGCCATGACTGTCCTATGGGTGGCCTCCCATAGTGGTGGCCGCCGCCGCCTCAACTTCAAACCGTTGCCTCTTGCAACCCCCACGACCCAGCTTCAAACCCTCCTTCATGAACCCTTCGGCCTCCATGAGGATTGTTGGCCTTGGTTCTCCCTCTATCACCTGCACACACACACACCAAGAAAAAAAAAGATGAACAAGCAACCCTAACCCAATTTCGGGTTAGGGTTAGCTTGATAATAAAGAAATTAGAAAAAAAAACAGGTTTAAGGTATAAAGAAGAATACATCAACCCTAGTTAGGGTTTGTAATAAAATATTAAATAAAATGAAATGAGGGGGAAATTCTTTTTAAAATTTGAAAAAGAATTACCCCCCATTTGTCTATAGCCAAAATGTAGAATTAAATAACCCCTAATATTGACTAGGGTAAAATTAGTTCTTAATATAGACTTTATTTAGAAAAATATGAGTAAGTACACACACACACACACACACACACACACACACACACACACACACACACACACACACATATATATATGCTAATTTACATATATATTTAAATATGGTTGTTGGGTTAAGATTCCTTTGGGGATATACATTAATGGAATTTATTAAATATATAATGTAAAATTTTAACCTATGAGGTCATCGCTGGCCAAATATTTTAATAGTTGAAATTTAAATATCTAAGGGGATTTAAATTTGACTTTAATATAAAATGAATTTATTAGTTTAATATTATATTTGATTTGGTTAACATTTTGATTAATTAAAAATAGGTTTTTGAAAGGAACCCGAAACCTTGTTACAAAGTAGGAGAAAGATAAAGCATGAAAAAGACATGAAAAAATAGTGCCTGGTCACCCATATATAAAACAGATCCCAGTCAAAACAGAAAGGGAGCACAAGACAAAGAGATTAGCACTAGATAGCCCAAGGAAAGCACAAAGACAACATCAAGACAACATAAGGATATCTAAATGTTTTTCATGAGTTCTTCTGCATGAACCACCATCTACTTCATATTGATCATAGAATTTTTCATCTCTTCCAGCTCTTTTTCCTTGATATCAACCCGCTTCTGAGTGTTAGCCCTTGTTCTTTTTTCATGATGCTTCTTCTCAGTCCGATCCTTATCATCCTCTTTGCCTTTAATCTGTTCAAATTTGTTAATCAAGATGTTAACATGGTCAATAGTGGCCTTAAGGATCTAGAAGTTTTGCTCCACAATCTTCTTCACAGTAAGCTTCATCCTATCTACTCTATTGACCAGATTGTTCAGGTTAGTTTCTAGACCCTTTTCATCTCTGATCCCTTTTAGCTCCTTCACCTTCTTCTCCGTTTCTAGAATTTAACTAACCATAGCCTCAATAGCTTCAGCCTTGTTAATAGCAACCATTAGTTCTTTAACGTTCTCGAAGAGAGGCTTCTCACCCATAGTATCTTTTTTGATCATGTTGAGGTCAGTCTTCAAGTCACCAATTTCTTTCACCATTTTTCTAATGACCTCACAAAAACCCTTGATGTTGTCATTACCAATGGCACCATGATAGACATTTTGATTTCCCATGTTGTTCTCCTGATCGTCATTCTATATTCTCTGTGTTTTCAAGTTCTCCCCATGATCACCATCTAACATTTCATCTTTCTCCTTACCCTTATTATTGTCGGTTTTTTCAACCTCGGAATACTCATTAGAAGAAATAATAATCTTCCTTTTCACCTTATTTATCCCCTTATTGGTCTTCTTGGTCCTTTGGGTTTTCTTACCCATTCCATTTCTCTTCTTTCTTTTTATGAATTTATCATCAAAAGACTCATCCTCAGAGTCCAAAATGTCAAAATCCACTACAGTCCCCTTGCTCTTTCCCTTGGTCTTCCCCTTGTTGCTAAAATCCTCAAACTCACCCTCAGTTTCAGAATAGAGATTGAACCCACTATTCTCACTTTTAGTATCATCATCCCTAATTTGTTTGCCTTTACTAATGGGTTTCTCAACCTTTCAACATCTTATAAACTGAAAACATTAAACCCTGGTGGAGGGCATGATCTCTTTGAGAATCTTTCTACAATTCATGAATAGTATGATCCATAGAGCAGGCAAGATAGTAAGGAAGACTAACCTTGTCACCATGGCGAAAGTGATTGAGTACCACAAAGTGATGCCCATAAACCCTCATGAATCTCTCGTCTAGAGTAATGTAGCTGATGGTGGCAAACAACACAAACCTCCACGACCTGCAAATACACTTAGGGGAATAGTAGGGATTGTCTGCCTTCACTAATTTCCTTTTTTCTCCATCAGTGATAGGAAACCTATCCGTAGCCTTGTCAGACATGCTTCGGTCTTTGTAAAATTTAATACCTTCTTCAACCATACCCATAGCTTCAACAATGACATCCTCGTCCACTTGCATCATCTGGGTGCCAACAAGTACCTTACCATTCTTTGAGTTTTTTATGAAATTCTTATTGACAGTAGGGTCTTTTCTGTAGAGCCTTTCCATAAAAACATTCAAACCTCCCTCTTGAAGAATATCCCAGACTTCATTATTTTTCTTCCAATCCAAGCAAGAAGTTGGTTCAAACCTCTTTTTGTTACCCCCCATTTTACCCTTAATTTCCCAATTCTTCCTTATCGTATCTTTGTTATTTTCTCTATGATCTCTGTGGAGAAACCTAACAATTTTGTTGTTTTTATGAAGAGCCACCTAGAATCCGTGCCAAGTAAATATGATATAACAAATAATAAAACAAGCCTCACTACCGTAGTGATCAATCATAGAAAAATGAGGAAAAGGCATTAGAAATTGTGATTAGCAAAGCCACATTGCTTCATCTGGATACAATCCAGTTCAATAAGAGATTTTTCCTCACACTTGAGAATACTCTCACCATAAAGGGTAATGATTTTGTCAGAGCGGCAAGCTAGGTTGGTAGCCCAATTAACACACATGTTGGCTTCTCTATATGCATGTGTGAAAATACACATTTCAAAGGTTTTACTAATTTCCTTTGCAGTTTTGATGGCATTATGTATAGACCAAGAGCGAGGGAAAACATTATTCAAACAATTAATAATTTTCAAAGAATTGCCTTCAACCTTCTTGGGAATAAGAGCAAATAAAGTACCATTCAATTCTTGAAAAATTCTCCTAGAACCAAAGAATACTTTCACAACATTGGAAATTGATGAATACTAAGAGGGGGGGGGGTGAATTAGTATGCCTAAGAATTTAACCAAACTCTTAAACAATTTTTCAGTAAATTGGTGTAGTAGTTTAAAAAATAGACTGGTTAAAACATAAATAATCCATATAGAAAATAAAGCATTCACCCACATAAGCACAATCACCATAACACAAGATATTTTGACGTGGAAACCCAAATGAGAAAAACCATGGTGAGTAAAACTCACAATTCAACTATCTGCAGAATAGTAACCAGACCGGTTAAGGTCAGATCAGTTAAGGCCTTACAATGTTCTTCACTAGAGCAGATCCTGTTAGGAATCTATATCTTTGTTAGGAGATAAGTCCTGTTAAAGACTACCTTGTTAAAGGATTTCAGATCCACGACCGTGAACCACCTTGTTAGAGGATTTATAATAGGCTTGGCTGGGCCTACCCAATTAAGGGTTTTAGACTTGTCGAAGATATCAGTAATCAACAAGTGAATGATCTAGATAGTAGCACATAATGCTTGATTAGATCCTTGACAACTCCTTGTTAATTCATTCAAGCATTACTTTAGTCTTCTATGCTTTGCACTCTCAATCTCAGTCATGAGATACCTTTCCTCTCAAAAAATTGTACATATCAACTTCTGTTCTATATGTAAAACCCTAGACATGATGTCCTTATATAGGAACTTGATTTCATGTCGGTCCAATAGGATTAGACTACAATTTCCTAGGTACAATGCATCTAGACACATTTGGTAACATGACATAGAAACACCACTAAAGTGTCGGTGAATGATAACTCATCACATATTACATGTATACCGGTTAATTACATATACCAATCACCAGTTAACAAGTGAAGACTGGAAAACTAGATCATAGTTGATCTGATCAAAAGATTAACTGTCACTAGGGGTCTTCATTCCGCTTGACGTCTTCATACCACTTGACCGATAAGCTTCTTCTTTAAAACACCGTTAGTCTTCAAAAAATAAAGACTATACATACAATACTAGTTAGAACAACTACCAGTTGAGAATAATTCATTCATCAAATAAGTGTGTGTCCATCAATGACAATCACAAATAAACATCATCAAAATACCAACAATCTCCCCCTTTGGTATTGATGGCAACACTTAGGAAAATTTTTGACATCCAAGTGCTAACAAAACAAAAAAAATGTCATGAGCAAAATTACTCCCCCTAAGCATATACATTACTCCCTTTACAAAAATTACAAGTATGTGCAAAAATACTCATCAAAATTTGAAGATAGATACACTACTCCCCCTTTGCCAACAATGACAAAGCAAATACAAAATTTTGCCAGTTTGCATAACGTAAAAATAGAGTATGTGTTTATGACAACAAAGAATAAAATTTCTCAAAAAGAGATTTAAAGTTTTGCAGAAAAATCTTCATGTCTGAAGACCACGACTCAAGAAGTGAGGCAGCAACTTCACTCCCAGTCTTCATTTGGAAGGCTAATTCTTCCATCGCATCTATGGTGCTCAACTCCTGGGTCACAGTGATGGCTTCTAAGTTCAGAAAGCATTGCTGAAGAACCTGCAATTTTGGCAATAGGAGCAACTGAAGCTCCTACAAATCTCGAGTCCGATTGCAAATCTTTGAGTCAAGCTCTAAAATTTGATACTGATGAACAAATTGTCCATAGGCTGTGAACAAATCATAGGGCAATTTGAAGTTGCCGATGTACTTCTGCAACTCCGTTTGTAATAGTGTCTTCTATTTCAGAGCATCTTCATAGAATAGGTGAGGTTGACAAATTTTACTCAAGAGTAGGTGACCTTCACCCATAGCTGAACTTATATCATCTTTTTGTTTAAGAAATTTTGCCCTATTATCATTCATGTGCTGTACTAAGGCAACTACAAGTTTCTTTTCATGGATTTTCTTTGCAGTGGCTTGGACAACATCTTCCAGACATTGTACCTAGTCATCGACTACTCTGCAAAGTAGTTTGAGCTTAGCCAGCGAGGAGTCAGTACTGGGGAGATTAGTACCAGGAATTAGATTGGAGAGGGTGTCAATGACAAATTGAATGACATCATGCTCTTTCTTTTTCCTTAGTGCTTCCAATCTCTCTTGCACTAAATGAATGCTTCGTAGTAGCTCAGTTTCATCAGTCGATTGGGTTAGACAGGCAAAAGTCAAATCAGTGGAATTGGTGGAATCAATCTGCTTGGCATGATCTCCAGTTGCCTAAGGAATCTATTCTCCTTCTTTGGCCTGGACCTCTGCTTGTCTTCTCTTCTCCTCTTCTTCTCTTCTCCTCTTCTTCTCTTTCTTGAGCTACCTTGGAAGCCTTCTCCTCTTGTTTCTTTCTCTCTTCTTCTCTCTATTTCTCCTCTTCCTTATTCTTCTCTATTTCGTTCCCCTTTTCTTCTTCCTTTTTCTTCTTCTCCTCTTCTTCCTTTTTCTTCCTTTCCTCTTCTTCCTATTTCTTCTTCTCCTCTTCTTCCTTTTTCTTCTTTTGCTCTTCTTCCTTTTTCTTCTTTTCCTCTTCTTCATTTTTCTTCTTTTCATGTCGCACTTTCTTTGCTTGCTCTTTCTCTTGTTTTTCTTTCTCTGCTTTCTCTTTTTCAAGTTTCTCATTTTCTGCTTTCTTTTCCTTTTCTTTCTCTAATGTTTCTTTTCCAGCTTGCTCCTTATCTAGAGTGATATCTTCTATTTCTAGTGCATCAACATCAATGGGGTCATTTTGTTCTTCTATTCTTTCACCCATACTTTCAAAGACTACATTGGGTTTGGCTATGGATAGATTAGGTTCTTGTTCAACCAACCGATTATGTTCATGTACTTTTTGCATGTTGGCAATAGTTTTCACTTTCAAATGGGTGTCTTTTTCCACTTTTGAAAATTTGCCTTTGAGTAGCTAAAGTCTTCTTCTTCGCATGAAGAAAATTCCTTTTTTCTTATCAATGACTTCAAACAATTCTGAATTAGAGACATCTGGAAAATATTGAGCAAAATTTTTCTCCTTGATGTCTTGCTCTTTGTCAATAGCAATGCGCCATTTGTTGTCCAAAGAATCATATAAGGATTTAGATGTAACAGATTTAAACTCAAAAGGTGACTGATCATTTATGCATAGATATTTAATAAATTCTTGTTCAACATACTCATTTTCATTATCATTGAAATCACCAAAATAATCTTTTAAATCATCAAGGAATTTTCTTCAAATATTATTTATGGTCCTTTGACAATGTGTCATAGGTTTGTAAGAAGAAATATATAATTTTACCAGTGCAGAGATTGTTGATACATTATCGATTGAAATATTTTCTTGGTAGATTGCCTTGTCTTCTTTACTTCTACCTTTGATTCAGAGTCTTCTGGATCTGGTGAGTTGTTCCTGGCTTTCCTCATTCATTTGAACACCTTTGCCAAATAGCCTCAAGTTTCTTTTTAGCAGGTGACCTTTTGGTCACTTTGGGTTTAGCAGCAGATGTAACTGGCGTCGATGCTAATGGTACTGCTTTACCTTTTATCTCCTTCGGTTCCTCAGAAGATTTGATCCTCTCTAAATAAGTATCACTCCTCTTCTTTTTAGGTTCCAGTGGTGAGGCTAGAAGGGTTGAGGCATATCCTATCAATATATCATTTACCACCTCATAGCCCATAGGATCGACTACATCTTTGCTGGGCTCAACTGCTTCCATTATGAATTCATCTGTTTTGATGGTGAAACAGATGTCATCTTCATATTTCTTAACTAAATCATGAGATATTCTCATTCTCTGGTTCATTTTTAGTTTGAATTCATCAAAATACCTATTCAAAGTCTCCGGATATGTAGTTCCTACTTCTTGCAGACTCTCCTTTATTTGTTTGGAAATCAGTGAATCAGATGACCATTGAACATCACCGACTCTAGGAAACTAACTTTGAAAGTAGAAAAATAAACCAATAAGAAGTTGACCAAACCTGAACCTCTGAGTTTTATCTGATTTGATTGACTTCAGGTTATCTATGAGTTGTTTCTACATGCAGGTACATAGGTCACATTCTGCATTTTCTTTTATCATTCTGTAGGCAGCATGCACTGCAACTGAAGGAACATAATTTATTCTGCTAGCATAGAATATTCTGTATCCAATTACCATACTGTTGGCAAATGCACACTCCAATGAGAAATTGTAGGTGATTGAAGGTTTTGTCATTGATGGCAACCTTGCAATCATATGACCCCGGCAAGACAAAGATACCGGCACTGACACCGACATACTCTACACCGGCATACAGAACACCGACAGTGAAAGGAAGGATACCGACACCTTGGCCAACTTCAATTTTGTTTAAAATGTATTTTGTAATTAATTGTAAAATCATTGTAAGCCAACATGGTGAGTTGTAAATGACTCATATATGTATGAGATCATTTTGTAATAGGAAATGTGTGAAATAGGATGCGAAATAAGCAAACCTAATATGCGAAATATTGGTTAAGGGTTTATGTTGTAGCAGAGCTTAATTCGGTACTAAATCTGGCATAGCAGATGTTGATCTAAAGCAGTACAAGACATTGGACTAGTATAATCCATTTTTGTAAGTCAGTGTGACTTCTTTTGTAATTGAGCAGTGAGCTCTAGGCACTTGGCCTTCCTGCATGTGCAGGCCCCTATTATAAGAGTAATATTCCCTATTGGCCTGTAAGTGAATATTGTGGGTCACAAATCCCACCGAGGTTTTTCCCACACCGGGTTTTCTCATTAAAAAACTATGTTATGGTGTGCTTCTCATGTTTTTGTTATTGTTCTTAGTTAATGCATTATTTCTGGTTTACCGATACACAGTTTCAATATGCTTTTCATGTTTTAAGTCAAGTAAATTTTATATACTAGTTAGATACTGATTCACCCCCCCTCTCAGTATCTTTGGGAATCCTAACACATACATGCATATTTTACCAAGTTGCCTTTAATGGTGTTGACAGTCATTGCTCGTTGGTCACTAACAAAACCGGTGAGCTCTACTACTTTGGTTTTGGGGATTTTTTGAAGAACGGGCACTTCCCCAATATTGCAGAATCCAGCCACAACATGAATTGCCTCCAGTGTAATATCATGAGTTCGTTCAAGGTACATATTATCATCATGAACCCTACCGAGGATGATCCTGATGTGTTCCTTGATAAATTCTTTGAGAAAGTATACTACATTGTGCAATTTCTTCTTTTCTATTATGCTATATTTAGGTTTAATCTTTTTATCCTCTCCACAGAACAAACTCAACTAGGAGTGAATTAATAGGGACCCTAGGTCTTCTCATTTGCAATCAATGTATCCTAAAACATTGCCTTGGATAATAACTTAGAAAGGAATTTGGGATAGGGTATTATATCTCACCTTAAGAAGCTCAGGTGTGTCCTTAGGTTCAGTATAACTAGAGGGGACATTAGATGCATATGCCATATCAAATAGATTCCAAATGATAAGAATGTTTAAGTGAGAAATACCTTTATTCTCTGAGCTTAGGGTTTGCCGATGATGAGCAAAACATACTTCTCTGGATGCTTGATTACCACTTTGACTTTCACACTGATATTCTGAAGTGGTTGCAAGATTTTATGCAAGATTCCTTTCTAAATTCTTTTCGAATGCGAGATGAATAACTTTGGTTGCGCTTCTCGGCTTAAATAAAGTTTCTTAGAAGCTAGGTTAGTAGAAATGATGACATAAGTCACTTTTAAACATGCTTCCACCTACCATAATAAATGCATCACTATTAGGGTTCAAACCCTAATTTCACTTTTTACCACTTCGATTCTTCTGTTAGTTGACAGGTAACAACTATCAATAAAAGTATTTTACCGATATACTCTGGGGGTTTCTAAATATTTATACCTATATGTTCCCCCTAATCTTTTTGAAGCTCAATTTACTGATTCAAGGATTTCCACACTTGGTGCGAAAACTAGTTCATCATGTGGCTTCACTTCAGATTTCTTTTTCCAAGTTTTGTCCATATCTGCTTGAATGGTTTCAACATTAATCTTCCCTTCAATGTTGATCGATATGTCTCCTGATGGATTCTTTCTCAATCTACATGCTCTGGTGGTGTGTCTCAGTTTGTTGCAGTGATAGCATACCATTCCAGGTGTTCTCCATGGTCTGGTGTTCACATTTGCGTTCTTCCTTCTGCATGTCACAACAAATTAGACAGGATTCTCTCCAACTAGTTACCATTTCACAATAATTTGACTAGTGGTCATGGATTTTGTACTGGTTTGGGTTCCAGTTCATAGGAGTTTTAGGGACAGCTCCATTGGATCTTGGTGGATAATTCCCAGAGTTTTTCATAACCGACCTGCACTCAAAAGCTCTATGCCCAAACTTGTTGCATGTATAATAGTGACCATTAAATCTACCAGGTCTAGCCACATTGTTTTGAAAATAAGGAAAATTATTGTAAGGTTTGCTCCTACATACATTGGCAGTATGTCCTTCCTTAAGATAGTTAAGCAAACAGGTTTAAAATTTTTCTTACCTTTACTTCCGTTGATATCCTTAGGTGTTGATTTCTTCTTCAGTGCATCATTATTGGTTCCAGAGGTCTCACATTCCTCGTATCTAGAGAAACCAAGTCCAATGGTATCCTTTGATGACTTTACCGATTCCAGTTTTTGTTCTAACTTGACAACACTCTAGTTGAACTTAGCAAGTATTTATTTTGTCTCAGCAAGTTCCTTGGAAAGAGTATCATTGGTATTTATCAAGGTTTCATTTTGAGAGATAGCTGCATTTCTTCTTTCTCTTCTTTACCCTCTTGTAGATAAGTGGTAATGGTATCGATTTCTTGCTTTAATTTAAAGATCTCATGCTCCTTGTCTTTTACCAAATCTTCAACTTTTCTTCTATTTTCCAGTTCTTGACTCATCCTGATAGTCAGTATTTCTAACTCCCTCCTTAAGTGAGTTTTGGATTCATTTAATTTTTCCACATCTCCAACCAGGGCATCCATTTCTGCTTCATCACAAGAGTTGTTTTTAGTAAGTTCCATCAACTGCTAAGCAAGATCTCTTCTCTTGGCTAAAGAGGCTTTAAACTTGATCTTGAGTTCATCATAGGCTCTTTCAGATTCAACAAAACAGTGAGTGAGTTCCCTCATGCTATATTCTCCCATATCTCCTTCGAAGTGGTTAGACTTATAGAAAGGTTGGCTCTGATACCAATTGATGAATACTAAGAGGCGGGGGGGGGGGTGTGAATTAGTATGCCTGAGAATTTAACCAAACTCTTAAACAATTTTCCAGTAGACTGGTGTAGTAGTTTAAATAACAGACTGGTTAAAACATAAATAATCCATATAGAAAATAAAGCATTCACCCACAGAAGCACAATCACCATAACACAAGATATTTTGACGTGGAAACCCAAATGGGAAAAACCACGGTGAGTAAAACTCACAAGTCAACTATCTGCAGAATAGTAACCAGACTGGTTAAGGCCTTACAATGTTCTTCACCAGAATTGATCATGTTAGGAATCCATATCTTTGTTAGGAGATAAGTCCTATAAAAGACTACCCTGTTAAAGGATTTCAGATCCGTGACTGTGAACCACCTTGTTAGAGGATTTACAATAGGCTTGGTTGGCCCTACCCGGTTAAGGGTTCCAGACTTGTCGAAGATATCAGTTTTCAACAAGTGAATGATCTAGATAGTAGCACATAATGCTTGATTAGATCCTTGACAACTCCTTGTTAATGCATTCAAGCATTACTTCAGTCTTCTATGCTTTGCACTCTCAATCTCACTCACAAGATACCTTTCCTCTCAAAAAATTGCACATATCAACTTCTGTTCTGTATGTAAAACCCTAGACATGATGTCCTTATATAGGAACTTGATTTCATGTCAGTCCAATAGGATTAGACTACAATTTCCTAGGTATAGTGCATCTAGACACATTTGGTAACATGACATAGAAACACCACTAAAGTGTTAGTGGATGATAACTCATCACACATTACATGTATATCAGTTAATTACATATACCAATCACCGGTTAACAAGTGAAGACTAGAAAATTGGATCATAGTTGATCTGATCAAAAGATTAACTGCCACTCGGGGTCTTCGTTCTGCTTGAGGTCTTCATACCACTTGACCGATAAGCTTCTTCTTTAAAACACCGATAGTATTCAACAAATAAAGACTATACATACAATACGTGTTAGAACAACTACCGGTTGAGAATAATGCATTCATCAAATAATTGTGTGTCTATCAATGACAATCACAACTAAACATCATCAAAATACCAACAGAAACATCCCTTCCAATAATATGCCAATACATTTGGAAAAAGGACATAGGGAAGCCATCTAGGCTCGAGGCCTTATTACCTTCAAAAGAATTGACAACTTTCAAAATATCATCATTATTTGAGATAACAGTAATCTAGGAGTTCTGGTCAGCATCCAAGATAGAAGGGATGCAATCCAAAAGATCCCTTTGAGCTTGAAGGTCTAGGTTCTGATCCTTAGTCAAAAGATTGGAGAAGAACTCCAGGGTAGCTTTCCTCATGGAATCTTCATTATCAATAATTTTTCCATTGACTTTAAGCTAGGAGATCACATTGATAGCCTCATGTTTCAAAGTGGACATATGAAAGTATTTGGTATTTCTATCCCCCTGCTTCAACCATATATTTCTCGATCTCTATCTCCAAAAAGTTTCTTCTTTGGCTATGATATCATGATACTTAATAAGAATCTCATCTTCAGCCTCTCTAGAGACATTGTTGTAGCCATTATTCTAAATCTCATCTTGGATTTCTTTCTGATCTAAGAGAATGACAACTTTAGAGACAAAAATGTTCCCAAAGGAGTCCTTATTCCATCTTTTAACATTGTCTTTCACAAACTTCAACTTTTTGACTTATACATAGCATTTCCTTCAACTCTAACCTGCCACTAGTCCTTGATTTTGCTTTCAAGATTCGGGTGTTTGGTTCACATTCTTTCAAATCTATAAGGGAAATGTCTCCTTCCCTACTTGGGATCAGCATTAAAAGATATGGGATAATGATTCGACCCGACCCTGATATGAGCAGATAAAGAACAAAAGTAGGAATTAAACCATTCATGAGAGATTAAAGCTCTATCAAGCCTAACCTGAATTAAGTCTTCACCACTCCTTCTATTGGTCCAAGTGTATTTAACCCCTTGCAAGTCTAGATCATGGAGAGCATGGTTAATAATGAACTCCATCAAGTCCAATCTACTGTCTAGATTGGTTTAGCTCCCTCCCTTCTTCTCATATTATTTCAGAGGGGTATTGAAATCCCCCATGATAATCCAGGTATCTTCAACAAACTTACTTCTAATCAAGGATAGGTTTCTCTAGAAAAAACTTCTACCAACTTTGGTGTTAGGGGCATACACATTAGGAAGACCCATGAAGTACCATCTTCCAGATGCTTAAATCTAATACAAGCCATATTGTTATTTTGAATCAACACCTCTCCCTTAACATTATTATTATTCCAAAAATTAGCTACACCCCCAGATGCCCCTTCAGAACTACCACCACTAACTCCCCCATTACTAAACATTTTCAGACATTCAACCTTCTCCCTAGACATTTTAGTTTCCTGAGTCATAATAACATCCAGGTTTTTGTCTCTACTCATACTTTTTATTAAATCTTGTTTATGAGGATTATTCAATCCTCGTATATTCCAAGAAATAATCTTCATGATGTTTTGGAAATACCTGCTTCAAAGATGGTTCTTTGAGTACCATCCACTAGATTCTTGCTTATTTCCATGGTCCTCTTCTTTGCATTTGAATATCTTCTAGGTGATGTGTGCTGAGCCCCCACATCCCCTAGTCTACTTTTGGTGTTTCTGGTAGTCAGATGGTTGTTGTTATTATTATTATTATTATTTTTGTTCTTGCCCTTTCTATTATCCTCCAATATTTCTACCTCCTCTTAATTTGTCCCACTCTTTCTCAGAGCCTTGTTTATGTCTTCTTCATTTCCCCATATTGGAGCATTTTCCTCTGGGAAAGTTGGCTTGACTTGGGTTGGAGAAACTAGAGATATCTCTGAGAGTCCTTGCTCTAGGATATTATCATGTTGAGCATCTTGAAACCAACTAACTCCATTTTTTGACCCAGAAGAAATTTCTTCTGAGTTAGGAACATCTCCCTCCTCCTTATTGTCCTTGGTTTGACTGTCTCCCTTATCCATCTGACTACTTTCCCACTTTTCACTCTCAGCTATATTCTGATCTGCTATGTCCTTTTGGTCATTTAGGCATTGTGAGTTCTTCTCTCCATCATGAGAATCCTTTCCACTTTTCTCTTGCTCATTTTCCTATTGGGAAATCTTATCTTCCACTCCATCCACCATCTCATTTCCTGATTCCCTAACTAATTCCTCCTCATTTCTTCCCTAGCTAATTTGGTTAACATTAATAGTTTAATTTAAAGGCGTTTTCACATTTTCACGTTTGCTCATTTAATTATTTTAATATGAGTTAACATTACTTTATTTGGCCTTGAGTATTTTAATACTTTTGGGATAGTTAATGTCTCTTGATTATTATTGGAGAAATATTAATTAGGGGAAATTAATTAATTTAGTTAGATTAATTAATTAAGTTGTGATGATCCTTTTTAGGGAATAATTAGTCTACTCTAAATTTTGTCGCTATAATGATGGAGTTGATTAAACCAACTTTAGGAAACCATTCTATTTAATCCCGAGTTAACCTTGAGTTAAGAAAAAACTTATTTATTCCATTTTAAATATAGATTATTTAATGTATTTATGTTGTTTAAAAAAAAAAAATTGTTGTCCCTTTTTTGCCCAAAAGTTTGGGCATGACAAATTGTTAGACCCTACTTACAAGAGCAGGAAATTGATAAGAAGCCCCTCTCTCCAATAAGGTGGTCAGGACAAGAAAATGTGAATATAGATGTAGTAACTCAAACCATTATTAAAAGAACTAAACAATGGTTGAGTTTGAGGATTAGGCCCAGTACTTCAAAAGGAAAGCAAAAAGAACCAGCCACAGATAATCCTCAGTTGAAGTTGCACATGAAGTACGCCCAAAGAACCAGGTCAAGTTCTAGAAAGAACACATCTACCGAACCGAATGAGACTGTTGGACCCGAGAAAACCATTGAGGAACTTTTGGAATAGGTCAATGTACAAATGAGAAAGGCTAAGATATTGAAAAAGGCAGTCAATTTTGGAGTAAGAGAGGGGCTAGGAGTTGTGCCACTTGCAGAAGTACATCTCGTTAGGACTGCTATTGCACAGGTACCAGGAGAAGGCACTAAGGAGAAGGATGACCAAGAGAAGACTAACAAAGAAACATCTACATATTCTCAACCCCTTCCTAATACAACAACAACATCTACTCAGCCTTCACCTTCTACCATAGCACATGCTCCAATTTTGACATCCTCAACCACTACAATCTTAGCGACAATGCCTGTGTCTGCACCAGGTGATATTTTTACTACAATGTCAACAACATTATCTCCACTAACACAAGTATTAACTCATGCTACAAAAAGGTTATCATTCATAATATTGAGTCTGATTCTAATTAGGAGGATGAGCAACCCATTGAACAATTGGTGCAAAACAAAATTGAGAAGAAGAAAAGAAAGAAGTCTATTTAGTTTGGGAAACATGCACTAGTGGATCCTATGGAGATAGATGAATAGGATCTACCAGAGAAATATCTGGTTGAAGAAGAAAGAGAATAAATTGACCTCAGGAATGAACATGATGAAAGGTTTCTTTTAACCCCTGAAGATCAAGAAAATTTGTTAAAGGAAATAGCAACTGAGGGGGAATTGGAAGGAACGAGAAAAATGATAAAGGATTTGAAGATGAAGTAAGTGATAGGTTGGGAGAGTTGCACAAACAATAATAGTTGAATATTAATATCGCTCTCCAAACGAGCTAAGTTCAACTGGGTATGTCAACCCAAGGTATTCAAATTCCGAAGTAAGAGGAGGAAGAGAGGGATGAAGCAGAAGATCAATCAAAGGTACACAAGGTAACTGCAAAAATCATACCACATGAAGGTGATAAGGATAAGGACATGCCATAATGGTTGAGCTTCACCTTTGAGAAGAAAAAGAAAGTGGTACTTCCGAAGATTACCTTGCAACAAGCAATCACTGAAGAACCCAGGAAAACAAAGAAGGCAAAAATCGTGCATCCTTTGTCTAGAACCAGTTTTGGTGAGGTGATTGCCAATATAGCAATTCCTACACAAGTTGAAGGCTAAAGCTATTTGAAATACCAAGTTTCACAAGTAAAATTGGGTAAATAGACCAAGTGGGGAGAACTAGATACTCTGGAACTGGCTACTAGTGTGGTGAGGAGTAGGATAGAGAAATAACACGTTTCTTAGTTAGAGGTGAAAGCACAATTGGAATAGTACAAGCAATTGCTCATAGAAATGGGAAAGCAACTAGATGTCCGTGTAGATGGTAGTTTACCTTCAACTTCATCACTTCCGAAAGGCGATGTGAAGAAACTCATAGAAGTGAGAAAGTTGGCTGCAACTGCAAAAACATGGGCATAAAATAATGCTTATAAGATTAGATTGTTTTTTCAAAATACCATTGAGGTATATAGGAGAGCCACATAGGTAGGAAAAGCTCTAGCTTCATGATCTCAGTAGTGGGAGCAAAAGCTTCACATTTTTGATAAACAATATCAAATTTTGAATAAGATTTTGAATCTTAGGGAGGATATCATAATGGGTGAAGATCTCTTGGGAGGAGATAGTGTTGAAAATTTGCAGTCCTATATATAAATTTTGGAGTTGAAGAATGAGATGCTTCAACAGTATGGGAAGGACATAACAGATGCCCATTCTCCTCTCCTTAATGCAATAAAGAAGTATGAAAAGTTTGTAGGGCAATTGTTGGGCATTTTTGGGCTTGGTATCGTTAATGTTGGATTCTTAGAGGAAGACAATGTACTCTGTCAGTGGGATGCATATGTGTCATGATATTTTTCAACTTTTGCAGAGTTTAATGTTGAGTTAATGGATGGATATACGCACTTAATAACTCAATGTCAATAGGCTTCAGAGATAATAGAGAAGTTAGAAGATAGAAGTAATAATACAGAGGAGATTTTAAATAAGTACAAGTTTAGAATCAAGCATGTTGTTGATCCTCTTGTTGGGGTTGCATGCATCATTAGTAACTACAAGAATTATAAAAACAAGTAGAAGTTGAAAATATAGTTGCTAATGATAGCATGGTATTTTTCGAAGAATTTTGCATGTCACTGTGACTGGGACTTCAACTACCGCTCCAACATATACCTAGAATTATTGAGAAATTTTTGCATGATTAAAAAGTGTTGGCTCATGCAACACCATTTTCGTCATGCTCACCCAGTCACAGTTTCATATTAGTTAACTAGAATTCCAGGCAGGGACTTGCAAGTCAACTGTGACTCCTTGCTTTTTTTAGTGATAGGTTTATTTCCTAGAAAGTAGGACAAGAAACTCTATAAATTGGAGATTTTGATTAATTGTAAGGGTCCACAAATTGATGATTTGAGGTCCAATTAGATATTCTTTTAGATATTTTTATGCAGATTTTATGAGTTTGAGTAGATGTTATGATTCAGTCTTTGGAGATTGATACAAGAAGCAACTTATAGATTGCCTAATATATGCGTATGTGCTATGAATTTGTTCTTTGCAATCTGGTAATGTCTATTATTTGAAATCAACAACCTATTTTGATCTTATGTTTTATTGCTTTATGAATCATATCACACACGTAAGTGGTGTATGAGAATTGATGTGACAGAACAACATTGTGGTGATATTCATTTTCATGAATATGTGAGGTTGCATGACTTTGAATGTTTATTGGAGGTTTGTTATTGAATGCTAGTTTGAATGATATTGATATATTTAGATTGCAAGGTGCTAATTGTGCATTTTGTTAAGTTGTTATTGTATTCATTCCATTGTTATTTTATTATTTTCCTGATCCATCTTTTGCAGTTTATTTTGAAAGAGAATCTAAACCATAAAAATACAAAAATAAATAAATAAGTTAAGCTATTGAAAGTTGTTTCAACCAGCATGCCCCTTTAACAGGTATGACTGCATCAACCACTAAGATTCCCATCACCATCGATAACCAACTATAGAGACCTTGGAGTTGTTTGTTCCCAAAAACTTCTCTTTTCAGGAGAGGTGGGGAGTGTTTACATAAACTACCTAACTATTGATGAGTGCATCAAAAGACCTATCAATACTTCTTTCTTGCAGGATAGCGAGAAACATCATTTCCTTCACTTAAGTGTTACCCCGCAGGGTCATATTTCCTCAACCATTCTCATCATGGGATAGTGGGGTAGCATAAAATGTCATGTTATACACATTCATTGTCATGGTTTAGCATTACCCCATAGGGTCATCTTTTTTCCATCCTTCATATGATGGGTGGCAGGGCGACAAACCTGTTGTGTTATTGACATCTCTGTCATAGTTTAGCGTTAACTCATAGAGTCACTTTACTTCCACCTTTCATGCAATGAGATATCGGTGGTCGCATAACCATTGTGTTATTGACTTCCCTATCACAGTTTAGTGTTACCCTACAAAGAATTTTTTCTGAGGTCTTTCTTGGTGCGGGATGGCAGGGCAACATAATCATCGTGTTATTGACATCCCCTATCACATAACCATCAAGTTATGCACTTCACCATCACAGTTTCACAGTACCCCTTTGGTCAATGCAACGAGTTGACTACAAGATAGCACAAGAAATAACCTATGTGTTATGTGCTCTATTTGTAACATTTGTATAACTAACACAACGTGTTATATACAACTATGACTGATACTCCCTGTAACTTCATGCGAGTAACATGGCGTGTTATACACATTCAAGATTTACTTCTTTTGAGTCAGACCAAATTACCTAAAGCCTTATCAACTCAATGGCTTATGAAATCTTCATCCAATTACTAGTCCCAATAGCACATCCCATGCTTTCCTTCTATATATTCATGTGGGACTAACACAATATGGTATATGATGCTGCAACAACACATATGCTCTTGGTCAAACCTGTTTGCCCCATGCCATCATAGTATTATCGCCTTGGTCCTCTATCCACCTACAAGTCTAATAGCTAACTCCATTGTCCTCTATATCTTATTTGAGGCCATTAACTCCATAAAAAATCCATGCATATTCATTCAATTTGATCCTCTAGGGCATTTGTCATCCTGCATCTTTATCCAATCTAATTTCTGCATGGGGTATTCATCATCCTGCATCTTAATCCAATCTAATTTCTGCATGTCTCTGCATCATAGTCCAGTGGGTTTCAAGCTATTCCTCCGCACATTCTCTACCCCTCATCTCATCTACAACATGAAACATGACCTTGTTGATATCAATGGCAACATAATGATCTCTTCTGCAATTTCAACAAATCAGCCCTGCACACACACATGTTGACATCAATGACACCTTAATGCAAACAGAGTCATCATAATTAATAAATATAAACTAAATCTACTATATAATGAATAAACACAATTTAACTAAACATAAACCCTAACATCATCATAAGTCATGAGTATAACATCATCCAACATAGTAGCATAAAGTATCAAATATCATCATATAGTGTCTCAACATAAAGAGTGTTGGCCATAGATTGTCATTGATATCAACATGGTGCATGCATGATAGGATCATGCATGTCAATATGAAGCAAGTTGACAAAGATGATGCAAGGAAGATATTAAAACATAGAATCAACTATTCAAATAGAGAACAAAGAGGATAAATGCATTCAGGCTAGTAGAAAAGATAAATCAAGCATTTACATGGGCAGACCTATGCTTGGAATGGTTTTGACCATTTATCCCATATTGGTAGTAAGGTGGCAGTATCGAGTTTTTATATAGACCAGTAAGTGTAGTTTAAGTGAGAAATAGCTCACATGTTTTTGCTTTTTGACTTGGAGTGTGTCCTGAGTTAGCAGTGTCGATCAGACACTATGCCATCAAAGATAATTGTTTTGAGTCTTACTGATATGCACAGATTAGACTCAAAGGAAGAAAATGGTGCACTTAATTTTGGAAGCTACTAATCTAGAAGATGTACACAAAAGTCAAATCTATGAGTGGCTCAAAAATATTTATATCTCAATGCAAAAGGTGGGAGAATTTTTAGCTAGGGTAAGAGTAAAAAAATAAAAATGAGGGTGAATATATGCATTGAATGCAATTGAGAGAATAATAGTGTATGTGCAAGAGCAAAGAGAACTCTACTAGAACAGTAGAAGCAATAATACATTTTAGTACACACCATGATCAGAAGCTGATAAAAATACAGTTAGTGAGTGTGTGGAGCCACACAGTGACAACATATGAAAACAAGTGCAAAGAAGAGACAAAGATTTTTTGAGGCATTAGAGGTAGAGATCAAAGGAGTATTACCAAGTGCAAAACAATATAGACAATTACACAATTTCATTTGTAACAAGGTACTTTAGCTATAACAAAAACTTCATCATTATTGCACTTCATCTGAGTGGGTGTTTAGATTAGGGGTTGTAGCTCCTTTGGGTTGGTGCCCATAAAATCAGAGATACATGTCCCTTTGGGTTGGTGCCCATAAATTTTTAGTTAATTACTTTCATTATGAGGCTATATTAGAGTAGTAGAATCTAACATATTTTCTCATGGAGGTTTTCGCCACATTGGGTTTTACTCATACCTTTGGTGTCATGTGTGTGCTTGTCTTGTGCACGTGTTTAACATCTCTCTACATTAATATTCTTGATTTTAGTTAATTATGTCTATTGTTTAGAAATTTATATTTTTATATCCACTGATTGACCCCCTCTTTTAGTGAACTATTTGTGGTCCTTCAATTGGTATCAGAGCACTAGGTTCCCTATTTGATAACTTTCTCCAGCTTGGGTAGATTCTATTTTGTGAACACAAATGGCTAAGAAAGAATCCTCTTCTGTTAAGTACCAATGTTTGATGGCACTAACTATGCCTTCTGGAGTAGAAGAATGGAAACTTATTTATCTTCCTTAGGTTGTGATGTTTGGATGGCTGTAAAAAATGGTTATACTCTTCCTCCAAATCCTACTAATCCTGATGCTAAAAAGGAATATGAGTACAATGCCAAAGCCAAGCATGCCATTCTAATTGAGTTGATTGATACAAAGTTTTTCAAATTCATGCACCGTAAATCCGCAAAAGAAATGTGGGATAAATTGAAAAGAATCTATTTAGGTGAAGGAAGCTAAGTTGCAAAATCCTAGAACTTAGTTTGAAGGACTAAAGATGAGAGAAGAAGGAAAAATTGCTTATTATCTACTAAGAGTAGATGAAATAGTCAATGTTGTAAGAGGGATTGGTTAGGATGTTGTAGATGATGTTATAGTCAACATGGTGCTGAGATCACTAATAGTAAGATATGACACTAAAGTCTCTACTATAGAAGAGGCTAAAGACCTGAATTTTTTTTGTATGGATGAACTATTTGGTTCATTGTCAGCTTATGAGATCAGAATTGTAAGTGTTGAAACATCCAGGAGAGAAACTTCCTTCAATACATTTAAGAAAGGGAAGGAAATAGCAACACATGTTGATGAAGAAGATCCTAACACCACTAAAGTAAAATTTGTCAAAAAGTTGAAGAAAGGATCCAAAAAATATAAGGGTAAGCTGCCATTTAAGTGTTTCAATTGTGAAAAGATAGGACATTTTTCTGCTAAGTGTCTGTATGAGAAGAAGGAAAATAATTATGAGGAAAGTGTCAAGGATAAAGGTAATTTTTTTTATAAACCTAAGAGAAGGAGTTTTCCAAAAGGGAGGAGTCTTTTCACCATAGATAGTGATGTATCAGATGATGAAAGTGAGTTAGTTGAAGACAACAGTGCAGATGAAAAAGAAATTAATCTTTTTATGGCTCAAGAGGTCCTAAATGAGAGGCAAACAACAAAGAGTTAAAGAGAATCTCAATCCAAAAATATAAATTCACATGACAATGATGAGGAAGATGAAGTTGATGTTAAAGTTGACCTTGAAGGAGAGCTAATATGTACTCTTGAAGAAATTGATAGACTAAAGAAAGAGCATACCAAATACAAGAATTTAATCATAAAAGAATAAAATTTACCAAGCAAGAAACTTAAAGAATCTGATTAGAACATCCCCACTTTGAGAACCCAGTTGGAAGAAGCCAACATGATGAGTGAAGTAATAAAATCAGAGTTGGACTCAAAAGAAAAAGAATGTCAAAAGCTAGAACAAGAAGTAGTAATTCTTAGAAAAGAGCTTGAGAAATGTAAGGAAGATCTTAAGTTGAAGCTGAATTGTGAAAGCAACACAAATGCCTTAATGACATGCTTAGTAAGCAAAAGAAAAATTAAGATAATCATGGTCTATGGTATAAACATGGAGATATCTCTAAGATAAAAGAGATTTCTTAAAGAAAGTTTGATTTGAACACTTCCACTGACAACAAGAGGAAGAATAGTGCTACTGCAAAAGAGAATATTTCTCCTCTAAACAAGAAGATTAAACAAAGAGATGATGGCTTCACAATAGTCACAGACTCAAGAAAAGGATATACTGCTGCAAGAAGACAAACATTTATCAAATCAAACTCCAATTGGTATGTTCCTAAATTCTTTGGGTACTACTTTAAATGTAATGCTTATGGTCATAAGTTTTCAAACTGTAATTTTTTCAATAAACCAATTGTAAACTTTATAAGCAAGAATCCTTTTGCTATTTTGAGGAACATGGATATAACATGTTACAATTGTGATAAGTCTGGTCACAAAAGTATGGATTGTAGAAGAAAATCTAATCAATCAAGTAGAAACCACTCCACTGCTCAATTTGATGCAAACACAATGTGTTATGCATGTCATAGTTTTGGGCACATTGCAAAATACCATAGTGTTAAAATTTTTAGATAGAAGAAGAGGGCATATGCATCTTCTGAGGAAAAATCAAAACAAAAAGTAGTAGAAAAAAGGAAAAAAGAGACTAAGCAGGTTTGGAAAGAAAAGGGAAAAGAGAAGGTCAAGTCAAAATTACTATTTCAAACAAAAATTCATGCCAAAAGAAAAATCTTTGGGTGATTGATAGTGGCTACTCCAATCACATGAAAAAAGACAAAAATAAGTTTACAAAACTTGAAGATTGGAATGGTGGTTCAATAAGGTTTGGTGACAACTCCTCCATTGAGATAAAAGGAAAAGGAAATTTAAGCATGGATGGAGAGTTACTTACACATGATCTATACTATGTGGAAGGGCTGAAACACAACTTACTTAGTGTTAATTAGATGTGTGACAATAGCTAAAAGTTCACATTTCATTCTAAAGGTTGTGAAATTAGAAAAGAAAAGAGTGGAAGGCTTATGGTTGAAGGTAAAAGGACTAATGGAAATGTGTACAATCTGAAAGAGTGCCATGGGTCATAATGCATGATAGAGCATGTGGATGAAAGCTAGTTATGGCAAAAAAGGTTAGGCCACATAAATTTTGACAATCTTGTCAAAGTGAGTTCAAAGGGATATGTGACACACTTGCCAAGTATCAGTAAACCAACAAACACTATCTGTGATGAGTATAAAAAAGGCAAGAAAACTAGGGTAAGATTCAAGACAAGGAATACTCAACCACATTGGAACTAGGACACACAAATTTATATGGTCTTACTAGGAAAAGAGCTCTAAATGGTGAGAAGTACTTCATGTTGTTAATATATAATTCCTCAAGGATGACTTGGGTAACTTTCTTACAAGACAAGTCAAAACAATTTGATAGGTTCAAGATTTTTAGAAAAATGGTTGAGAAAGAGAGTGGATTCAAGCTAAAATGCTTGAGGTCAGAATAAGGGGGAGAATTCACTTCAAAAGAGTTTGAAGAATATTGTGAAGAACATGGGATCAAAAGAAAATGCTCTGTTGCTAGAACACCTCAATAGAATGGTGTAGTGGAGAGAAAGAATATGATATCAAAGAAATGGCAAGGATGCTACTAAATGAATCAAATTTTCCCAATGTCTATTGGAAGGATGCTATCCATACAACTGTCTACACTCTTAATAGAGCTCAACTATGAGTGAATAGCAAGATGACACCATATGAGTTGTGGTTTGGTAATAAACTCCCTATCAAGTAGTTCAAAGTTTTTGGATGAAAGTATTTTATTAGAAGAGATGAGGATGGGCTAGGAAGTTTTGATGCAAGGTGTGATGAAGGAATATTCTTGGGCTACTCAACTCATAGCAAGGCATACAAATGTTTCAACAAACATCTCAAGAAATTTGTTGAAAGTGTAATTTTTATGTAAGGATTGATGAAGACTTGCAAAATTCAAAGATAAATATTAAAAATCAAATTTAGGAACCATGTTATGAAGATGAAGAACAATTTTAAAATGATGAAGAAGTCACTAAAAATCCCCCAAATAAATATTTGTAGAAGAGCCATCCCGAAGATCAGATCATAGGCAATAAGAATGAAGGTGTGCAAACAAGGAGAAAACATGCAATGCACAATGAACAAGAAAAAAATTGTCTCTTGAATATCATGGAACCAAAGAACTACAATGAAGCCAACATGAGTAAAGTTTGGGTAAATGCAATGCAAGAATAACTACAACAGATAGAGAAGAATAAAAATTGGGATTTGATGCCAAGGCCAGCTAATAAAAATGTTATTGGCACAAAGTGGGTCTACATGAATAAAGTAAATAAAGATGGAAAGGTGATTAGAAACAAAGCTAGACTCATGTGTAAAGAATACTCACAAGTAGAGGGCATAGACTTTGAGCAAAAATTTGCCCTTTTTGCCAAACTTGAAGCCATTAGGATGTTCTTAGCATTATCAACTTACAAGGGTTATAAAGTATACCAAATGGATGTAAAATCTACATTCCTAAATGGAAATATTGAGGAAGAAGTATACATTGAATAGACTGAAGGGTTTCAGTCATCTGAGAAAGGAGACTTTTTTTGTAGATTGAAGAAAACACTATATGGTTTAAAACAAGCCCCTAGAGCATGGTATTCCAGGCTAGATAGGTATCTACACCAACAAGTCTTGAAGAAAGGATGTGTTGACAATAACTTATACCTTAAAGCTGAAGGCAATCATATCATTATAGTTGTTGTTAATGTAGATGATATTATCTTCGCTCGAAATAAAGACTACTTGTGCAAGGACTTTGCTGATCAAATGCAACCAGAATTTGAAATGTCTATGTTAGGAGAGCTGTCCTATTTTCTTGGTCTGAAAATGTCTTAGCTAAACAAAGGTATATTTATTTTTTAGACCAAATATGAAAATGATATGCTATAAAGGTTCCAAATGGATGATTGTAAGCCTACTAATACCTCCATGGTGATTGGATGCAAGTTAAACAAAATTGATGAGTCACCTGATGTTGACCAGATCATGTATAGATCAATAATTGGGAGCTTACTATATCTAATTACCTCTAGGCTAGACATTGTGCAAGTTGTGTACATGGTAGTTAGATTTCAATCTACTCCAAAACAATCCCATGTCAATGAAGTTAGAAGAATATTCAGATATTTGCAAGGCACTTTGGACTATGATTTGTGGTATCTTAAGAATGATAACTTTACCTTGCAAGCCTTCATAGATGCAGATTGGGTAGGCTTTGTTGATGATAGGAAGAGCACTAGCAGTGGATCTTTCTTCCTTGGTGGCAAACTAGTTCATGGCACAGTAAGAAGTAGGAATCCATATCTTTATTTACCACTGAGGCTGAGTACATAGTAGCTACTTCATATTGCACACAAGTTCTATGGATGAAACAAACACTCAAGGATATTCAATTAGAATAATTAGAACCCATTTCATTATGTTTGAAAACTCTAGTGGAATTAATATCTCAAATAACCCTTTCATGCATTCAATAACCAAACATATAGCCATTAAGTATCATTTCTTGAGGGAAAAGTGGTTGAAAATGAAGTTAAACTTGAATATGTGAGCACTGGGAACAAGTAGCAGATATTTTCACAAAGCCATTGCCCAAGGATACCTTTGAATAAATAAAACTAAGGTTGGGAGTTGTCCCTCCCTCTTTTAGCACTTAAATGCATATAGAGGCCTTTGGTTCAAGGGAAGTTTATTATTTTTAGCATACATCGCTGAACCTATTTGTGCTCCAAGGGAGTTGGAGTTTTTCAATTTGTGGTACTCAAGGGGAGATGGTTTCTCCTTAAGGACAACAATGCTAGAATGTTTTGATACTGAAGGAAAACTAAGAGGGGGGGGGCTGTGAATCAATTTTCCATAATTTATACAGTTAAAACAAATTATAAACCTTTTATTGGAGCAAGATAATAACAACATAGTGAAAGATAAAACATGAAAGCATAGATTACACAACACCAATATTTTTGACGTGGAAAACCTGGTAAAGGGAAAAACTACAGTGGGAAATGCTACCCACAGTCAGATAATACTTCTGCAACAATATGTGAAATAATTACAATGGGGATTGCACTTGCAATTAGGCCAACCGCCTAGAGCTCATTGCTCATCACAAAAAGAAGTCTCATTGACTCATATAAACATTGGACTACAATTCGGAGAAAATGAACTGTGAAAGTAGCATCTTCTAATGCTTGATAGAATTTTGGTTAAGCATTGATGTCTGCCTTGCAACACCAAATCCTTCACAACCTTCACTAAATGATCTAACCTTGTTCACACATAAACCTCTCTCTCTGATAATGCAGTAATAACCATCCCATATGAAATTACATAATAAGTCACCTATAAATACAAATCATCAACCTTGATAACAAGGTCGGCTAAACCCTAAACCCATAAACCTATAGTTACAAAAAATACATCACACGATATTTCCAGACCAATATTATGATTTACATTACATAGCATGGACCTAATTCAAATTCCCAAACAATTATATCCACCAAAAATCATGTTAAGACCAATCTCCAACATGTTTCACCAACCAGTAGAAACCCTTAGTGAAATAACATAGAATAATCAACTAGATCCAAATAGGAGAACCAAATCATCACGCTAGCCAATGCAAAGCCACCAAAAAATTAGGACTTGATCAATAAGCACCTTCAGCATGTTAGGAACCAATACAATTAGCTGAACCAAATCACTTAATCAAATCATCAAATATCACCAACCGGTACCTAGAAATACCAACCAGTAATCTAGAACATAAGCAATAGATTCTGGAGCACCAAATCATGAACCAACTAGATATGACAAGCATGTAATCATCTTGAATAACCATCCAAAACCGAATCCAAGGATCTAATCATACCCGATTAGAATTAGCCAAAACCAAGTCCAACCGAGACCAAAAATAAATCGGGATAGAAGTAACCAACCGGGAAAGAACCATATCCAACTAGGATACAATGTTGACATCAATGATAATACATAATCACTATTGCAAAAAATATCTCCCTTTGGCATTGATGGCAACACTGAATGTGAAAAATATCCAAGTGCCAAGGAATGCCAACAATCTCCTCAAAGAATAAAAAACCAACAAAATATATCTCCCCCTAAGATTATCAATTTTTCACACGAATACTATCTCCCCCTTTGAAATCAATGACAAAGGGATGATGCCAAACCAAAATACTAAACCAGATAGCTGACTACTCCCCCTGAGAAACAACTGAACCAAGGGAAATCGAGCAAGGCAGTAGAAGGTTAGTTCAAACACAAATAATATGGAAACCAAATAGAAAGCATAAAACTAACACTATTACCTTGCAAGATAAGATCTCTCTTGTTACTCTGATTGAGAAAATGATGAATTAGAGGTGCCCTTGTGCTCCACTTGTTTGGATGTTCTCTTCTTGATGGATGTGGAATGCTCTCAAAATGCATAACAAGATTAGAATGATTTGATAGGATTTGGATTTGGATTTGATGAAGGATTATGGGGACATGATGAGGATATTATAGAGGAAAATAGATTGAGAAATGAGCAACATAAGATTAGAGGAATATTTCATGTAGTGATTTGTGAAGAAATGAGACTCCAATTTATAGATTGGAGGAGGCCAATGGAGGGCCAAGATTGATTTTGGGAAGAAGGGTTGAGATTGATTTGTGATGGAAGACATGGATCAAGGTGTATTAGGAGAATAAAAAGGAATATAAAATTCCTTGGGGAAAGGAGAGAGGAATTAAAAATTCCAAAATAAAGGATGCGTGGGAAGACTAAATGGATAAAGGAATTAAAAATTCCTTGGGAAGAGGATGCATGGAGAGATTCAAGGAATTTGAATTTCCTTGAAAGGATCAAAGGTGATGTGACATGAGTGGAGGAATATAAAATTGGAGAATAATGATAAGTATGATTAAGGAATAATTAATTAGGCTGAGTAGGGATTAGAAAAGTGATTTGTAGGAATCACATGACTTAAGTTAATTTAATTAACTAAGAGGAATTTAGAAGACTTAATGATTTCACTGACTTTAGAAGAATATTTATTTGATAAATTAATTATTGGACTACAGTGATAAGATTGATTAAATTTGATTTAATTAACCTTAAAAAGAAGGGATTTAACACAATTAAATTGGTTAATTATGACGACAACCTTAAATTAATTGAACATTAATTTAACTAATTTAAGGTGTCTACATTTTGCCCCTCTTTAATATAGCATCATGAAGTGATGTTATATCAAAGAAGAGTAAAACATAGTGGATGATGAGGATAGGGACTAGTAGATTGATGCCCTAGTCATGAGATGAGAAAGAGTGACGAGGAAGTAGTGGGATGCCCCCTTGAGAGAACAGGCAGGTTCAAAGAACACGGTTGTGCTCTCGAAATGGATTAGAAGACTAAATAATGAAAGGATGAAAATGATGAAAGAGGGAATAAATGAATTGGAGTCTCTGAGATGAACAAAATTAAGTGGATGGGATTTATTGTTGTGCAAGTATGGAGAGACAACCTAGTTTTGATATTTCCAAGGATGAGCTACACCACTGGTTATAGGAAGTAGGATGTCATGAAAACCCAAGGTGTGGACTGACTCTCAGACAAATAGGTATGCCTTGCACACAATCATGCAAGTGTTGATAAACACAAATGTAGGGTTGCCAGTTTATACAAGGGAAACCTTCAAACACACCACACCATAAAAACTATGCCCCATTATACACCAACCAAGACATACCAAGATATAGGATGATCAAGGCAAACCTGAACAAGTATAATCCTGGGACACAAGATAAAAAATTAGAGCAAAAATCTCAATAATGTAAACAACCTGCACATGACCAAATGATATCTTTTACCAAGAGTAGGACATGGATTTGGATAGACTTCTAGACATGAGAAGGATACATCTCGATGGGCAGTTGATGGACTTGGATAAACTCCCAGACATGGGAAGGATGCATCCTGATGGGCAGGGTGTGGATAGATTGATGGATGACAAAAGAAAAGTTAGTTGTGTATAGTCTGTAGATAGAAGGATTTCCACTTGGATTTGATTAGCACAGTATGGATGGGTGTTGGATTATGTGCAAGTCAATATAAGCTTAGATAGATGGGAAAAACTCAGTTTTGATGGGGAGAATGGATTGGATAATATGGGAGGTAGATTAATGACTAAATAGGACTGGATGGGATGGGTAATATCATTGAATTGGATTAGATGAGATGGGGAATATGATTGAATGGATAGGATTTGTTTATGGATATAGGATAAATGGATTGGAACAAATAACAAGGGAGAACCAAGGTTTGGTAAAAGGATGGATGAATGGAGGGAGATATTGTTTGGATAGGAGACATTTGAATTGAGTGGATGGGATATGGAGGAATAAAGAATGGAGGGTAGAATGATGGAGATACACGGACTATATTGCAAAGGAGTAGAATTCCCCATAGTAGAGGTAGTGGAATTAAGGATGGAAGGATGGTGGATAAAGATGTATGAGATGGAAGGATAATGTGTAATGGATATGGATGGTAGAGTAATTAAGGCTTGTAGTTTCCAGAGCATGCATATACATATTATTTTTCCTCTATCTTGATAAAGATCAAAGGTAGGAATGGAGGATGCATTGGGATAGGATCCAAGATATGAGATGAAGGATATGGATAGGATAGTCAAGATCAAAGATAGGAAAGGAGGATGGACTTAGATAGGATGCAGATAGAAGATAAGAAATGTGGATAGTAGGATGGAATGGATAAAGCTTTCCCCCAAGTGTAGAGTGCAAGAGGATGAAGGGATTACACATGACACTTGTTTACCAAGTTTTCAAAAAGGTACTTACCCAAGGCACCACAAGACGTGGTTTTCACCATTGGATGAATTTTTTAAATTTTTTTTTGATATTTTTTTTGGAATAGTTTGGATGGATAAGGATGAGGATAAGTGGATGCGTGAAGGAGGAAGGGAGGACTCAAGCATCTAGTTCCATGTATAGTATCTCTTAATGCTTCTTTGAATTGGAGGTATGCTCATAGATGTTGTTAGAAATAATTAGGGAAATGAAGTGGATGAAGGATGAAGGGGGATGATGATTTATGCGAAGGATGGTGTTATGGAAAATGGATGTTGGATAATGGATAGGGTTTTGAAAAACTTGAGGATCAATATTGGCACACACCTTGAAGGGTGGTGGAGTGGTAGAGGAGGGGGTTTTAAATTAGATGGAGGATAAAATGTGGATTTTGGGAAATGTGGACCCAAAATAGATGAAGGGGGTGATGCACTTAAGATAGTGGATTTTGAGATGTAATGACCCAAAATGGATTTTAAAAATGGGGGATTGGAGGAATTATGAGTGGAGGGAGATTTTGGATTAACAAGTTTGAATTCCAATTTGGATTTTACTTTGAGATGCATTGATTCTATGAGTAGTTTGGGAATCTACATAGTTTTTGATTTTTTCTTTTGGGGCCTTTTTGATTTTTCCTTCTTTTGGATCATATTTTTCTTTTCTTGAGCATGTTTTTTTGAGGGGACATGTTGATCCTTTGATTTTTGTGGATTCTTGACTTTATGCATTTTAGATTTGGCGTCCAAATTGCTTCCAATAGAAATGGTAGAGGTGCATGAGGATGTATGATAGGGATTTTATGGATGGTGGGATGATGGAGGGAAAGTATTGGGAGGGTTTAAATGATGTGTTACTTTTTTAATCTTGCTTAGGGATTATTTGAGGTGATGGGGTGGTGGATGGAGGGATGTAAGGACCCAAAATGGATGGAATGAATGGAGGATTTAGCTTTGGAACATAGGGTCCTAAGATGGATTTGGATGATGGGGGATGGTTGGATTTTAATTTATATGAAAGATTTTTGGATTTAGGAGGAATAAGAGATGTACCAACATCTTGAGTGTCTCTTTTCCCAATAGGATACTTATTATTTCAGAAACAAGATGCAAGTCCATTTTGAGGGGGATGGGATGTAGAAGGGATTGCAAGCTCTCAGAGAAAACCAGAATGGATGAAGGTGGAAGAGTCGAGTTGATAGGTATAGGATTTGTGGATAGATTGTATAGGGATGATAGGATCTTGTGGAGGATTGGGGTCATGTAGAGGATTAGGATCATATGTGGGATTAGGATAGTGAGATGGAGATGAATGAATCCTTTGATCTTTACTTGGGAGGGGAACACCTAGTGAAGTGGGAGAGACTATTGGATCTTGAGATGGAAGGGGACCATACGGTGGTAGGAGAGGATTAGATGAAGGGATCATATGATCATGAGAGAAAGTGGAAGGGATGAGATCATCAGATGGAGTGGAGTGTAAACATGGATTTTGAGATGGAGGGGTATCATGAGATTGATGAATGCTTTGATCTTGAGGTGAAGAGAAATATATGCTAGCATGCATTGGAACAAGCTCTTGACATGTTTGGAGTTGTGGGGACTATATGATGAAGGAGAATATGGAAGCTTTGACTTGAGTATATTGAGGGATGGTTTTATCATGAACCTGGGGGGATTGAGGTCCATCTTGATTTGGAGGTGACAGAGGTGGATGGAGGACTTGAGGAGATTTGGCAACATTGTTTCGAGGTAGGGATTGTCTCCTTTGTTAGCATGCCTTGGATAAGATTATGAATTAAGAACTTGGAGGATGGGGAGGATGCGGATTTTGGAGTATTAGGATTATGTGGAGGTTTGGTATTATATGGAGGATTGAGATTATGGATTGGGGGAGAAGATGGAGGTATAGATGTTGGATCAAAGGGGTATATAGACGAGGGATAATATGAAGACATGGATGGGGGAATAAGATGGATTTCCCTTGTCAAAGGTAGAGAAAGGATAAGCAATATAAGGTGGATTATTGGGATTAAATATAATTTGGTGAGATGGAATGGATGAAGATAGGGTAGATGGATTGGGGGTTATGGGATTAACTTGTTAAGTGGGTTGGGGTGGGAGACATGAGTAGGTGGAAGTTGGATAGAATTAAGGCATGAATGAGTTGGATGGGCATAGTTGATAGGGTAATCCTTGAACTTCCTTAACCCTTTTCTCATACCAAGCCATGATGAGAATGAGGGGATAAAAGTGATGAGATGATGCTAGATGAAGATGAGGATTAGTACTTAGCAAATTCAGATTGGATTGAGGATTAATCAGATCCAATTTTATTTTTATAGATTGGATCGGGCTTGATTTGATTGGATTGGTCCTTGGATTAGGAAAAGATTTATTTGGATTGGTCCTTGGATTAGAACAAGATTGATTTGGATTAGGATGACACCTTAGCCCCTAGATTAGGATTTAGAAGGGAATTGATGATGTGGACCATAAGAAAGGTGAGAACCAAGCTAGGTAAAATTTAGACCTTAGGATAATGATCAAACCTTCTTCTACTGAGGGGAGCCTTATGTTCCTAAGCAAAAAAGGGTAAAAGGATTAGGGTTTTGATCAACCCAAAATGATTAAGGAAAGGTACTTGGGGGAGATTCTTTCCCAAGCACAAAATGTAATTGATCGATTGATTAAAGATAAAGGTCTAAATTAAACTTTCACAAAGTGTCGACCTTAGGATGAGGTTGATTGATTGATTGATTGGATAATTTAATTGATTGATTGGGATTTTTGGAGATTTTATTAGGTTAATGTGCTAAGTTCTTGAGGATGGAATGAAAATGATTTTGGAAGAATGGATTGATGGTATGAAGAGGAAGGGGAAGGTTACCCTAGATTGGATTAATGATAGAATAAAGATATGGGTTGGGGATTGATGATTGTTTAGATGGATGAAAATGGATTAGAGATTTGATATGGATGAAGATGAGGGAAATAAGGGTTTGATAATGACAAGGTGGAATTTGAAGGGGTAGTGTTTTGTACTAATTCTACTCTTGGCAAGAAGACATAGAAAACACATTAACCATTGACACAAATAGAGACTTCAAGAACAACATGCTTTCCTAGGAAGTTGGCTGAGGAGGAAAACCTTTGCTTGCTGACTCAGGTACACACCCAATAGCTAATCAGAATACAACCACTAAGTCTCATGCAATGTATTCTCAATGTCGTATTAGCTGACTCCAAATGCTAATGGGAGCACAATATGGAAAGTCTCTTAGGGGAGTTACTATCTCCCTTGCACAAAGATTATCCACCTTTCAAAGGTGAATCAGGTGGCTTCTATTCCTAGAGTTCTTAGTAAGGGTTTCCATTCGAAGAATATCCTTTGTAGTCATGCAAGCGCGATTGAGGCCTATAGACCAACAAAGTACCAAGCACAATAGTAGTCACGCAAGTGTGATTATAGACCTCAAGGGCCCTACAAAGTGCTTGATATGAGAGTAAAATCAGATAGCTTTGTCCTCTGAGATTTTCATCTCAAAAGGCGACTTGATTATAGTGAGTTGGAATGCTCGGGTTCAACCATACTCACTTGGGTTGTTCCCCTCTCACTAATGCCTATGCAAGCGTGCCAGGAAAATTAGGAGGGAAGGCCCACTAAAGTTAAAAAAGGATGCAAACAAGAAGAAAATAAAACATGGAAGACAAGTGGTTAATTCCCTTAAGCAAAATCAAATGTTATCTAAATAAAAAAAGATGCACAGAAGAACTAATCTAGTGGGAATATTGTCTTCTATACAATGTCTTGCAAATAAAACAAATAAGTAGTCTTAAGCTAGGCCTTGGACCGCTTGGATGAAGTTTGCAGAACTTAAAATCTGATCAGTAACACAAAATTCTACAGATACAGTGCTCACGCTATTCTGCAGATGCTAGCACCAAACCGTGAGCACTTGCATGAAATTATAGATAGTGGAAAAACTGACAGATAGTAAACAAAAATAATATTTAGCAGACAAAAAGTAATACCAGTGGTCGGGCCAAAGCACAAGCGCTCATGCGAGAGACAAAAAATGTTAGCAGTCAACAACAAATTCTAAAAATTCAATTTTTAAAAAAAAGAGGCGGGAGATTCTCTAAGGTGCTCATGCTATTCACAAAGCACTTGCGCTAAAATGACATTAGCAAACGAAAAAACTGAATAAAACAAGCTAACTAATTTTTTTTTAGGTGAATTTATCCTTTTTATATGTTTTTTAATAGCTAGTTAGAAAAATAGAAAGGAGAATGAGTGAAAATAAGAATAGGGAAGTGAATGGAGAGAGGTTGTAGGTGAATGCACTATTCTCATAGTGCTCACACCGAAATGTAGACTGTTTCGAAGGAGAGAAGGAAAATTCAAATTGCAGGCAATCACGCTGAAACAAGAGTGCTTGTGCTGAAACCTGTATCACTCGCACTAAACTTGTATTGCTTGCACTAGAGTGCATTCGCTCGTGCTGATCCAAAACTTGCAACTAAAAAATCACAAAAACTTCAAGAAGAATGTTAAATTAGGGACATGGGTCCCACTGGGCATGCCAGAATGAACCAAGGGAAATCGAGCAAGGTAGTAGAGGGTTAGTTCAAACACAAATGATATGGAAAACAAATAGAAAACATAAAAATAACACTATTACCTTGCAAGAGAAGATCTCTCTTATTCCTCCGATTGAGCAAATGATGAAGTAGATGTTAGGTCCCAGAGACAACTGAGAGGGGGGGGGGGGTGAATCAATTGTCCAATAAATTCAAACCAAAATTAACTTAACCAAAAATTAATGCTTAATACCGGTAAACCATACTTTATGCCGATAGATAGTTTTATCAGTTAATTGCAGTACTGGTAAAGATTAATGCATGAAACAGAAAGACAATAACATCCACAACACATAACACAAATATTTGTACATGGAAACCCTGTAAGGGGAAAAACCATGGTGGGAAGCCTTACCCACAATCAGATGATACTACTGTAGATAGTATGTGTGTACAATATGTAGTCTCCACATGCAGAAAGGCCAGCTTCCTAGAGCTCACTGCTCAAACACAAAATGAGAGGCATACTGACTACAGTTGGATGGTTAAATCCAATGATAATGTACTGCTCAAAATAGCATCTTCATATGCTGGATTCAGTATCGGTTAAGCTTTGATTATCTTCTCAAAACCTTCCTTCAATCTTCAAATGATGTCTGTGTGTATAGCTCTGCTTATTTTCGCATATTCGCACTTACTTACATTCCCATATCAATCTCACAAATGAGATCTTATATATATACCGAAGCCTAAGACCAAATGTGTATGTTGGCTTACAAAGAATATTACAATAAAATCAATTACATATAAATAAATATGTGATGCATCATGTCATCTCAATGTATTTACAATAATAACAAATCATCTCTATAACGTGTCGTGTTGATTTGGAATAGATATGCTAGCCAGTGCATAACCTAGACCTATTTGCTGGTAACAACAAATATGCAAACCCGAATAGATCAATAACCAAATTGCCAAAACCAAGTGATCAAATAATGTCTTTGACATAACCAGGTAGTCTCCAAGTCATTCCAAGTGCCAGTGAACAATACAACCTGCCAGTGAACCAAATACCGGTGACTGTGCATAAGTCACTGACTTGCCGGTGGACAAAACCAAAGATCTCCAAGTGCTGATAAATGTTGACAAGTGTTGACAAGTGTTGACATCAATGACAAAACCATATCAACATATCCAAAATACCAAAAATCTCCCCCTTTGGCATTGATGGCAACACAAGATGGAAAAACCATCAAAGTGCCAAAACAGAAATGCGAAAAACCAAAAACCAACAATCTCCCAAAGAGATCGTTAACCAGAAATCAAAATACATAATTTCTCTCCCCATAGGAATAATCTCTCCCAAAAGATAATGTGTTTTTCCATAATATCTCTCCCCCTTTGACATCAAATGCCAAAGCAATACAAAAACTGGATTCAAATACAAAATACTAACTCATTACAAAATACCAACTACTCCCCCTGAGAAGTAGCTCTCCTCATCAAAGCCAAAATAAAAGATTTCTCTATTAATTCTATTGGTTGATGACAAATATCAACTGTCTAAGTCTCTACTGGTGGGGGTAGAACCCCAAGCTGCTGTCTAAGATATTCAAAAGTCTCCTCAGGAAAAGGCTTGGTAAAAATATCCACAATCTACTCTTTAGTATTCACATAAACCAATTTCACTTCTTTTGCTTCAACATTCTCTTTTAGAAAATTGAATTTGTTGGAAACATGTTTAGTTTTGGAGTGAAATACCGGGTTCTTAGATATATCAATTACTGCCATATTATCATAGTAAATAGTTATAGGTTCCTTGCATTTTACCTTTATGTCCTTCAACATTTGTTTAATCCATAATACCTATGTACAATTAGTTGTTGCTGCAACATATTCTGATTCTGCTATTGATAGTGATGTACAACTCTGTTTCTTTCTCAACCATGAAATTAGTCTGCTACCAAGAAAAAATGCTCTACCGGTTGTGCTTTTTTTGTCATCTACATCTCCTACCCAATTAGCATCTGTGTATGCACATAAATCAAAATTTTCATCTCTAGGATACCATAAACCAAGTTTTGTAGTGCCTTGTAGGTACCGAAAAATCCTTTTTATTGCTGATTCATGATTTTCTTTAGGATTACTCTAAAATCTTGAGACAATACATACTGTATTCATAATATTAGGTCTTGTTTGTGTCAAATATAGTAAACCTCCTATCATAGAATTGTATCTAGTCAGATTAATAGGTGTTGATTCATCCTTCAATGATAGTTTATCAGTTGCAGTCATAGGTGTGCTTACTGGTTTAGAGTTCTCCATGCCAATTTTTTTTTAGTAATTCCTTCAAGTACTTAGATTGACATAAGAATATACCTTTATCAATCTATGAAATCTGCAATCCTAAAAAGAATTTTATCTCTCCAATCATAGACATTTCAAATTCTTGCTGCATTTTATTAGAAAAGTCTTTACACAATCCATCTTCTCCTCCAAAGATTATATCATCAACAAAGACTTCAATAACCAAGATGTCATCATTAGTCACTTTGTAGTATAGATTGATGTCAACATTACCTTTAGTGTATCCAAGCTTCAAAATATATTTGTCCAATCTAGCATACGAAGCTCTAGGAGCTTGCTTTAGTCCATATAAAGCTTTCCTTAACCTACAAACCATATCATTGTCACCTGTCAAAGAAAGTCCATCAGGTTGTTCAACGTAAACTTCTTCTTCAAGATCTCCATTCAAAAATGCACATTTAACATCCATTTGATATACTTTATAGTTCTTGTGAGCTGCAAAAGCCAATAATAGTCCGACTACCTCAATTCTAGCTACTGGTGCAAAGGTTTCATTGTAATCAATTCCTTCTTTCTGTGAATATCCCTTACACACTAATCTTGCTTTATTTCTGATTACCTTTCCATCTTCATTAAGTTTATTTTTGAAAACCCATTTAGTTCCAATTACATTTTTGTCTTTAGGTCGGGGAACTAATGACCAAGTGTTATTCCTTTCAATTTGTTCCAATTCATCTTCCATAGCTTTAATCCAATATTTATCTTCACATGCCTCATTAATAGTTATAGATTTAATTTGAGAAATAAGACATACCTCTTCATTTTCCAATCTTCCTCTAGTTATAACTCCTTGATATTTATTTCCAACTATTTGATCTTTAGAGTGATTCAATCTTACATATCGAGGTGTTTTTACTTGTTGTTCTTCAGTGATTGTTGAATCCTCAAATGATGCTAGTGTAACTGGATCAACATTCTGTATTGGTGTACTCATAATAGGTTCATTTGTGATTATCTCTATTGTCGGCTTAGAGTCCATTAACCTTGAATTTCCTCTAAACTGTTCATCAATCTTCACATTTGCACTTTCAACAATTTTTTGCAATTTCTTGTTAAAACATCTATATGCCTTGCTCTTAGATGAATAACCAAGAAATATTCCTTCATCACTTCTAGGATCAAATTTACCAATATACTCATCTCTTCTAATATAGCATTTACTTCCAAATATTCTGAAATATTTAAGAGTAGGAGTATTACCAAACCATAGTTCATGAGGGGTTCTATCGGTTTCACCTTTGATGTGAACTATGTTGAATGTATAAACTTCTATATTGACTGCTTCTCTCCAATATATATGAGGTAGATTTGCTTCTGATATCATGCTTCTAGCTGCAAACAAAATAGTTTTGTTTTTCCTTTCCACAACTCCATTCTGCTAGGGTGTCTGGGGTGCTGATAACTGTCTTCTGATCCCATTCACTTCACAGAATGTATTAAATTCCTTAGATGTGAATTCACCTCCTTGATCTTATCTCAAACATTTGATTTTCTTACCGGTTTCATTCTCTACCATCACCTTGAATAGTTTGAATTTCCCAAATGCTTCTGATTTCTCCCTGAGAAAATTAACCCAACACATTCTAGAATAGTCATCAATGATTAGCATAAAATACCTATCTCCTTGTATACTTCTAGTTCTTGTTGGACCACATAAATCAGTATGAATTAAATCAAGAACATTGTTAGATTTCTCTAGAATACTCCTGAAAGTTGCTCTAACTTTCTTTCCAAATTGACATTCCTTACATACTGGATTGTGAGGTTTAACAATCTTAGGTAAATCTCTTACTGCCTTAGTTGTATTGATTTTCACAATGCAATCAAAATTTACATGGAAAAGTCTCTTATGCTATAACCAACTTTCATCAATATGTGCAATCAAACATGTTTTCTCATTGTTATTCAAATGAAAGATATTTCCTCTAGTCTGATTACCGATTACAATTTCTAAACCAGTTCTATTTGAGATTTTGCATTTACCATTCTTGAATTGTATCTGAAATTCCTTTTAAACTAATTGACCAACACTCAAACCTTCAACATAGTAAACAATACCAGTATTGTGCTTACCATCAAAATATATAGTTCCTTTTCCTTTGATCAAACAATCTTTATCATCTCCATATCTTACTAGACCTCCATTGTATTCCTGAAAGGTTAAGAATTTACTCTTATCACCAATCATGTGATGTGAACATCTAGAATCAATAATCCATTCATCCTTATCTTCAATTTTAGTTGCCAGGGCCTGCTCTACCAGTTGAATAGTAGGTGTCGGTTGATCTTCTATTATAGCAACAAAAGCCCATCCATTGTCTACTGATTCCTCATCATAATCATCAGTAACTCCTTCATCAGCATAATAACAAGATTTGTCTCTATTCTTCTTGAATTTGTATCTCTGATAATTAGGGTTAGGCTTATATGTTCTTTTAGCTTCTTCTCTTAATCTTGCATGTCTATCAGGACACCTGGAAGCCATATGACCAATTTTATTGTAGTTGAAACATTTAAATGGTGCTTTACCTTCATACTTACTTCCAACTAGACCTTTAGGCATTTTCCTTTCAAATAGTGCTTCAAGCCACTAGTACATTCGGGTCAAAATTTCGACGGCAAATCGTTGGAATTTCGACACAATTTCGTCGCACTACCGACAAAAAAAGCCATTGAAAACTTTGTGTCAGAAGTTCCAACTATCCTTGTGGTTTTCGCAATTCTGACATCACCTCCAACCTTTCCGACGACCACCATGGATGCTCATACCCTGAAAGAATACTGTCGCGATCTCGGCCTATCGTCGGAATTCTGACTCCAAAGGGTGAAATTCTGACAGAGGAGTGTCATCGAATGCATAGCATCCTCATCAGAACTCTCCTAGAGGCCGATGATGATGGCCTCTAGGAGAGTTTCGATAAGGATGTTGTGCATCCGACGACACTCCTCTATCAGAATTTTACCCTTTGGAGTCAGAATTCCGATGATAGGCCGATTTTTTGGAAATTTTTTTTTTATAGAAAAAGATTGACATTGGTATCTCTCTTCTATCTCTCTTCTCTATCCCTCTCTACTATCTCTCTTCTCTCTCCCCTCTCTAGGTCTCTTTCTCCATCCCTCTCTTCTTCTCTCCCTCTCTACTTCTCTTTCTCTACCCTCTCCAGGTCATTATCTCTTCCTCTCACCCTCTCTCTCTCTCACCTCTATAGGTCTCACCTTCCATTCCTCCATCATTACCCATGTTGTCAAGTTGCAAGATATTTCCCAAAGTACTTGGTTGCTAGGGTTGATTTGCTTAAGTGTTGGAGTTGGAGTTAGATGAGACCTGCATGATTAAGCTATATTAAGTGATCAAGTCACCAAGATCTCAATTGTAAACATGACTAGGTTCTAGGGTTTTAGGGTAGCATAGGTCAAGATTGAGGTATGGTGGTCAAGAATTACCTTTCAATGACAAAAGACATCCAAATGATGAAGAATGAAGGCGATGAACTCATAGAAGTTTGGAGGAGATAATTTGACTAAGTTAAAATTTTGTTTAATTCATGGTCATGATACTAGCTTGCTCATCAAGAGCAATTTGTGCGAATGAACCCTAGAAATGTGCCCATGCTAGAGAAGCAATAATTCTAATAAAACCTAAGGCAATGCTAGTAAGGGGTCAAAATTAAAGAATTAGGGTAGAAAAAACAAAATTTGGCTAAGTTGAGATGTTGCTCAAGGATGACCTAAATCATGGAGTGTAAATCAATCATGAAACATGAGAATGGATAGGTCTTGACCCAAGCAATGTAAGTCCCCCTTGTGATTCCAGCAGATATCACATCACAATCATTGAGTCTATTTGCAATATAAACTCAAGACTTGACTATGGGAATCTTGGAGTCATCCCATTTGATCATGTAGTTTAGCACTTGGGAGGATTTTGTTCAAGAGAGGATATAATACTTAGTATTTTATTTTGTGTTGCATAGTGCATAAAAAACACATCAACATAAACCATTGAAAGGTTTGGTTAAAGCCTTCGAATCACAATCTCTACGAGAAGCTATCAAGAGTGCCCAAAATTTGGAAACTTTAGTATCCAAGAACATAATTCATAAGGCACCACTTTTAGAGCAACCAAAGAAGCCTATCAATGTAATATTTTATTTACCTTGGATATGTTTTATCCTAAGTGTGATATTCCACTATTAAAAATCTTAATTAGGTAATATTTTTACTTACGTAGAATAAGATAATGAGTTGCACATTCTCCTTCTTTGATTGAGATTCTACTTTTTTCTTGTCACAAATTTGGAAACTTGGATAAGCAATTTCTTCTTTTTTTGGTTTTCTACCTCTTCATGATCCTCATGGATTTGGAATCTTGGAAGCTATATATTGTAGGTTTTTCCTTGATTAACATATCAAATGAAACTATTGTGAGCTTTCATATCTTAACATAACAAGGGCTTAAGTTTGGGGACAATAGGGGGATGATGAAGGGGGCGGGGTGGGATGCAAATATATATACAACTTAAAAAATTAATTATAAAAGAATGTGTATAGAATAAGTATAACAACTGTAAATAAAACTTTGCCACACTATGTAAATTTTACAATAAACATTAAAAATATGTCAATGATTGCATTGAAATTTGAACATTAACAATGGTGGTAGAGTTTTGGAACTTTGGGAACAAACTAAGAATAAGTATAAGAATTGCAGATGAAACTTTGGCATACTAAGTGTTTAAACTAGTCAACATAAAAAAAATAGAAATGATTGCATTAACAATAAGAATGGCGGGTAGAGGTTTGGGGTCAATGGGTAGTGCCCCTTGTGGGGGTTTGGGGTAGAGCCCCCATCAAGGTTAGGGGACATTGCCAAACCTTTAATATGGATGACATTTTCACAATAATTTCACCATTTTTGTTTAGAATTGGAGTTTCTAATTAGGGGCCATGGGATACTCATAGGCATCCTCAAGATGGTCAAGAGACTCCTTGGAGTCCCTAGGACGTCCCTAAGTGGTGTGGCAAGGGGATGTTTCCCCTAAGTATTGCATCCTGAAAAAATAGGGATTTTGGAGGGGGGGAAGGGGTTCCCATGTATCAATGGTTTCAAAAGATTCTAAGTTTTTTTTTTATCTTGTCATAACAAAATATACTCCTCTTGCATCCTTGGATGATTTGAAAATTGAAAACAATTTGACAAGAAAAAACTAACTTCTAAAGTTTAGACTTAGTTTTCTTTTTTATCCAAGTCATTACAACATTTCAATGATCAAAGTAGCTTTTTTTTGGTGGTTTTGAAGTATCCAAAAGGCTTGAGAAATTCAATATAATCTTTCATTCCACCAAAATTGGAGATCAAGAGGCATGCTCACAAACAAGGATTTGTTTGTAACTTAAGGCAATCGACTAGTTTTTGGGGCATTTTCAGGTCTAAAGAACTTACCATTGTGTCAAAAAGGCCCATAAGACCCCATTTTCATCTAAAACTTGTCTCTTTTGGTTGTAGAAGCATTTAAGGAAAAAAAAATCACACAACCAATGATATGCCTATACCATACATATTTGAGTTAAAATAAAAATAAAAAATTGACAAGGTTTGGAGACCATTGAACAATTTGGGAGATTGCTAATACATACACTCAATTTATAAAGTCTCAATTTGATGTACTTAATCTTCGAGAGGCCTATACAAAAGCATTTTGCAATTGCAAACTAAGATAAATTTCCATTTTTGGCAGTTTTCATCATGGATTATGGTATTAAATTCCGACATTCTATTGTCAAGATAAATTCAGAGAACCATTTGTACTCGAAACAAGGGATAGTGAAAAATTACATTATGTAGGATCTCCTACCCTATCTCATTGAATTCATTCCTACACCAAGTGACTATGAACAAAAGCGTAGGTATTTAACAACAATGACATGGTCCATGGACTAGTGATCCTCCTCTTGATACTCCATCTACAAATGAGAACATCTCTTATACACGTTGCTACTTTAGAATTAAAAGTTGCTTCTTCTAGAAATTTCCATTATTTTTTGCAATAGGATTATATGTCTTCTAGATTCACCCCACTAGGACACATTCCTATCAAGCATCTTTACTTTTTTGAAAAGTAGACCACATTTCAGATCTAGATGACACCATAATGACTTTGATTTCCTCTTGCAAGATATTCCTCCATCATGTATTGCTTCATCAAAGTTCAAATTTGCTTCTTCAAGGGCTCTCAATGATTCTCTATATAGGATTCTTCATGTCTATGAGATCCACTTCATTGGGAGGCCTACTTAAACATTTCACATCTATTTGTGGACTGTCACCTTTCAAATATTGATGAAATAATTGAGAATATTTGTCTTCTCATTGATGACAATGCCCATCGAGTTACATCATCTCCCATTGTAAATTCACTTGTTCTATCCCCACCATATCATGCAACATGACACATTCTATTTCACATTAATTAAGGTCTCACACTTCAATGATTGTAGTCCCTGAATCTTCTATGGAACAATCATAGCTTAACATCAACATCAAGACACATGAGTCGCTTCAAAAACCATACATCTGAATTCCTTTCTACATTCCACTTGAATGGGAATTCAACAATTTGACAACTCAGAATTTCCATATTATGAAAGGAAGGTGCATCATTTGTTGCAAATGAACCTACTACAACATTCACCATTCAACATTTTGCATTGCTTTTCTCTCTTCTTTGTGGAGGCACCAACTTTAGGGGATGGGGTGGGTCTATATTATCCTTCACATATGTCACTTGCGATGGAGTTTTGTCCTATGGATTTTCTAGTCTCTACTTCAAGAGGGTACACTCTCTTTATAATTTGGGGTTATTTCATATTTTACATGGATACCTAACCTTGTGACCCATTTCTTCTTACCTCAATTGCACTTAAGGGGGTGTGCTAATTTACCATTTTATTCACCAAGTGGATATGTTTTATCGTAAGTATGATATTGCATTTGTCAATTTAGTTTACTTAAGTAATTTCTTTTAACTTGAGATAATGACTTGCACATTCTCCTTCTTTCATAGGATTATGGTTTTTTCCTTATCCTCAAAAATTTGGAAACTTGGATAAACAATTCCTTGTCTTTTGGTTTTCTATCTCATCCTCATCTTCATCCTCATGGATTAAAAATCAACTATGTTATGCTATTTTGATTTTATTATCATTTATATTTAACAATTTTAAAAATGTTATCACTTACATTAATTTCTAGGTTAATATTTATTTTGTAGATTCTAATAGAATTGAATACCATGCCCAAACAATATCTAGTATGAACTAGTTAGTTACAGGCTAGGTTCCAAGCGTACTTGGTAACACAATTTTTGAGCTTGTGTTTGTTTATGATTTAACAATTGATGCATCTATCTTTGCTACGCATCTACTTTGAATACAATGAGAGGGTGATTTTGTCTAGGCCAAAAGACCCTTCTATCTAATATCACCCAAGAAAGATACTGATATTTTACCTTGGAAATATAAGCCTTTTGTAAGTATAATTCAATGAATTGTGATAATAACTTAAAATGAAGTGAATTAAAATTTGATTGAGTTCCCCATTGTATTTTAACAAATCACCTAGGAAGATGTTCATTCCTAACAATTTCCAATTCTCTTTCCAAAAGGATGAAAAAGAAGAGAAAGGAACTAATTAATGTTGGGACAAAATTTAGAAGACCTATGTTTTGTGTCTGAAAGCTACTAGCCTAGAGAGCATGGAAACAATCTGAAGTCATGGGAGAGAGTTTCAGTTTTATCTCCAGAAATTATGTCCAGTACTCTTGTATTGAATTTTTAAATCCTTCTAAGTTTAAATGTTCATGAGGAAACTCTAAAATTTTAATAAAATACATAAATGAAAAGAATTTTTTTTTTCGTCGAAATACTTTTGAAAATCACATCACCTCAGTAATTGAACTGTAACAATAAGATTGCATACAAAGTGCAGGTTTTCTATGAAACATGTTAAAAGGGTTAAACTGTTTCAATTAATACAAACACTAGAACTATTAAACAACAATAGCTTGTTGGTAATCAAGCTTTTGGACTATACCCATATTTTACACTTTTTCATACAGTTACAAAGAACATAGAAAACATGTATGTGGAACTACAGATTCCAACATATGTAAAAATACAACAATATAAATAAGAATGGGAAGCATGTGGAGAATGGTTAAGGCATGCATAAATAAAAGGAAAACAAAAATCTCTCTATGTGTATCACAAACAAATCAAGGAAAAAAGCTTTTAGGTAGGGGACCGATATGATCATAAAAATTTCAAAAATTCCAAAGTATAGAGCATTTGAGATTTTACCGAGAATACGCTAATTCAGCTTTATTCATGATGAGGCATATTCACAACTTTTGCAGTCGCACCATGGTATTGTTCATGTTGGCTCTGTTGGACCCTGCAATTAAGATTCAATATATGTACATTATTCAATAAGATTAACTGTGCAACATAATGAAATATTGAAAAGTGTGTTATCTTATTGAGCTTCACTTTGTTTCGAGAATAGTTTAATATTCTCTACTTAATAGGGCCAACCACGTGAAGGTGGAAGCTCATTTGGCCCCTCCCCCCCCCCCCAAACATCACTGTAAATTGCCCGTTAACATCTAACATTCATTCATTCTTTCATCCATTATTAAAATATAACATTCATTCATTATCACATAACGTTCATTAACACATAAAATTCATTAACTTTCATTAACACACAACATTCATCAATAATCATCAACACATATCATTCATGAACATTCATTAGCACATAATTACATTCATTAACACATACAAATTAATCATTATCAAATAAGGTAGATTACAATGATTTTTTTTTTTTTTTTTGAAGCTATGTAAAGTCTAAGTGGAGCATCGTCTTCTTCATCATTTCCCCCATCTTCAGATGTTCTGCCCTCTTCTCATGCTCTTGATGTATGCCTAGTCATATACAAAGGACGAGGATGCTAAACCAAAGGGGGGTCCTCTGCAATAACAAAGAATTGGGTTAAATTCAAAACATTTTTTTATTATTGTTACAAGTATTTCATTAATTTAAGAACACAACCGTTACACTCTTTACCTAATGGGGCCACATCATCTTCCATATCATTTTGTCTAGCCTCAACCTCGACATGCTGAACACCCTCTAGATCCTCTGGACTTGAAATACAAAACGTTACATTAATCAATACACCAATTGAAATTAAATTTGTTTAAAGGAATAACAGTGGTCCTCTTTACCTAATTGGGGAACATCATGTTCCTGATGTTGTCTACCCAGATCATGTTCCACTTGGTCACCACCAACTACATGCTCTAAAATATTAACAATAAAGGTTACATTAATTACTACACTAATTTTCAATTTAAGATGTTTAATTGTATTAATAATTACATAAAAAAATTTGAATAGCAAATGAATACCTCCACTACTAGGATGCACATCTGGACCTTCATGTACAGGTTTTGTTCCATGATTATCATGCTGCATTCCAATGTCACGCGCAGTGTTATCATTGCTTGCTTATTTAAAAAAAATATAGTCACTTTATGTTGAAACTTAACATCAAATAGATTATTGGTTAAGTATTCAATTTGAAATAATTTTCATTTAGCTTATTTACCATTATGACAGATGCATCAGAATCTCATGTTTGCCCATTCAATTCTCGTAGGGTTTAGCCACAGCTATATAGCCTTGCTAGTAGCCAATTCTCTTGTCATCTTCTGTGGATGCTCTATTGAATTCAGAGCCCTACATTTTTGCTTAGTATTGTGAATTTTGCTTGTATTGTTTGATCAAAAAAAATGTTTACAATTTATAAATATTTTGATGTGATACTTAATTTACTGATTCTTACAATTCGTGTGGCAAGTTTCATATAACCACCAGAGCTGAGTTTGTGTTGCCCATGCTTTTCTTGTCTTGCCTTGGTTGCCTTTGACGTGTCACTCAATCTATGAAAAGTTTGAAATATGTTAGATTATATAAATATAATGAATAATTAGTACATATTCACATTCTTAATAGTATCATATACCTTCTTCTGGCATCTGGTGGTGTATTTCCTTTTTTCCTTTCAATTCTCTCCTTTGCATCCAAAATCAGGTCCTTCCACTCCCTCTCTAGAATCATGGGGGGAAGCTCATACTTTACGTTCTTCTCTAAATGTGTCTTGTATTGGTCCCTCACATACTTTAGATATGTGCCAGCTTTTTCCAGGAGCTTAGTCTTGTCGAATGTGTCATTTCCAAACAACCCTACCATACGGTTTGTGAGTTCATCTTTTAACTTTTTTTCTTGGTCATTCCACCTTTAAAGCAAAAACAAACCTATTAGATTTAGAAAGAAACTGAAGCTACCTTTGATATAGTTCAAGAAATGGATAAAAGGAAAACTATTCTAGCAATGATATGAAATCAAAATAGTGGATAAGTGTTAGTTCATGTATGATGTTCCACCTTTTACGTATGGTGGGCCCAAATATCTGCAATGTAATGTCATTAAGATTTTTATAAAAAATATCATTTCCTACAAAAAAACATGGGATCATTAGTCCAAAATGAGTGATCAGTAAGTAAATTACAATTAGACTATATATAATAATAATTTTAAAGTACTTGGAACCTCCTATATCTTCAAGGGAATCAATTCTTCGTCGATCACCACCAATGTGGCCTGCAACATTCCTGTACTAGCAATATGGGAAGATCCAGGAAATGATAGTATGTTATCACCAGTAGTCACCTCTGGTGCATCCTCATGTGCATCTCCTACCACAATAAATGAATCCACTATGAAATGCCTCCAATAAGGAACACTTCAAGGGTAATAAACACATAATGAAAGAGAGAGAAAAAGAGGGATCTACCATCAGTGGGCGGGTCAACACGAGCCGGTGCAACAGATGATGTCTGCATGCTACATGTTGCCGACATTACAGTCGGCAATACAGTTGGGGTCGACCTCAGACCCATGTCAACACCTGAAGAGTAATGCATTAAATATATAAAACATTAAAAAAGCAAGTTCACAAGTCCAAAGGAGTGGTTTTAATATATAGAACATGGTCATCACCTGAACTACTCGCAATACCCTGATCATCACCACTAGGATGATTAGCCCTTATAAATTTCTGTAAAAACAACACATACATATTTTAGTTAATGACATAAAAGAGAAAAAAATATAAACCATTATTGAACTTTTGTTATGATTAAAGCTTTCATTACTGCTTACTTGCAAGTTTTCCACTGTCCACAACAATAGTTACACCCTCTCTGTTATCTCATCAGTCTGAGGGCTTATGGTTTCCAAATCAACAATTTCTTGGCTAATTTTTCTAATATTCATTTGTACCAATTGTATAGGGTTTGCGCTAAGTGTGATGTCATCAGTGCATAACACTGTCGAGCACCCCACATCCATATGGAGGTGTTGAGGTACTGCAGGTTCCTTTCCCTTATCCCAAACATCCATCTATGACAAGAATATAATTAACACTATCAAAATTACTTCAAAACACTCAAGAAAAGATCATAATGTAACAGTTTGCTTCTATCTAATTTGTACAATTACAATGAGGTTTACTTGCTCCGTAGAAGTGTCGGGATCTACACCCCTATCTTTGCTATGTGGTGGATCCATGTGGCCCTGTGACAAAGAAAAAATATAAAAATGTTAGTGAAATGAAACCAATAGACTTAGCAAAAAAAACTTAATAATACAATGGTTTATTGGATTCATTAATTGGAAGTTGGCTTAAATGGTATATATATAGTACGTACCACCCCCATGATAGTAACTTTGTTTGTATCTATACGATTCAAATTGTAATCGATTAGCATCTCTTCCCCTACACTTGTTGATTTTATCGCACATACAAACACACAATTTCCCTCACGTACCTCAAATATGCAATTGGGTTACTTACTAGTTGACCCAGGTCATGTACTATTTATAAAACCTGCAATATTCCCTGTTGCTTTTGGCCTTCCATCAATGTATATAGCCACTCATTTACTTTGATCATTATCTTTTTGTTGTATATAATTGGCTGACAGTGCATACCTACACATACTTTTTTTATATCGAACAATCTGCATCCAATCATTATAATTGTAACAAGGTCCAACAAACTCCATCAATTCAGCAACTTTGTTGTAACAGACCTTTATGCTGTCCATAGAAATTAGGCCCAAACCATGTAACGACGAAGGTGCTATGCGATATATCCTCTCATTAACACAAAAATCAGTGTTTATTGGAGGAAGTTCCTTGGGTACACATTGTTTCAGTAGATGTTTGTACCTCAAGGACACCTCAATGTTGCCTTTGGTCTCATCATCATAAGAACATGACCCCCCTTGAGCAAGAAAAAATTCCATGCGTTTATTGAATTTTCTTCTAATCTTTTGACCTCTAGTTGATCTCCCTATTTGAGATCTACTACATGTCTCACTTTCCTCTTCTATTCCTGCATTTCCCTCACTCGAGGAAGACACATTTGACAAATACCTATTTGGTGATACCTATGCACCATCAAATGAGAGAGTTAGTTGGTAATGAGAGAGATATTTTGCAAATGAGGGTAATATTGATGAAGAAGTCGGCCATAAAGTTGATGTTGAGATTAAAATTTGAGTAAGTCCAACTGGGGCCTCAAGTGTTGATAACTGTATTAGATTTGCTGCTAATGTTGAGGTTTGAAAAACTGAGGAAGTTTTTTTTTCTTGTAATTTTTTTAAAATATATTATTTCTATAAGGTGTATTGACTTGTACCTGTCAATCCATGAGACTGTGCAGGATCCTCGTCAAAGGGGTTCAGGTTCCTGCACCAACAATTGAGCATCATAAGCATTACATTTGTAATTTGATAAACAATAAATACTGCAGTATCATAAGCATCATAAGAATCACATATGTATCATCATATATGTAATTGAGCATCATAAGAATCACATATGTATCATCATAAACATGTAATCCATCACATACGTATCATAAATCACCATCCATCACATAGCTAATAAGTATTCCACATTCCATAAATAAACACAAAGTTCAAAAAATGTCACATGTATCATCATAAGCATGTAATCCATCACATATGTATTTCAAATCACCATCTATCACATAGCTAGAGGTGCATCATGAATTAATTAAGTAATGGCATTAGAATTCAAAACATATGAATTATTTATGTAACCATATAAGTCAAATCAATTTCTATCAAGATATCAATATTAAATAGATAATATAATAATCGCATTTCATTCATGTCATTGACCTTCTTCTTCATCCAATGCATCAACATGACCATCATCATCAACATCATCATCATCATCATCATCATCATCATCATCATCATCATCATCGTCGTCGTCGTCGTCATCGTCGTCGTCATTGTCATCATCTTCATCATCATCATTGTGTTCATCATCATCATCATCATCACCATCACCGTCACCATCACCATCACCATCACCATCACCATCACCATCACCATCATCATCAATAGTAGCAGCATCATCATCATCAACTTCTTCTTTGTGTACATTTCCGTCAGGAACATCATCGACTAACTGTCGATCATGATCATCATCTATATCATCTTCTACTTCTTCGGTATCTTCTTCTTCCATCACATTATACATTATCGGCCTTCCTCTTGGATCATGTCTAACAACAAATGACCAAACTAGTTTATGTGGAACCTCCAAGTAAAATACTTGCTCACATTGACTTGGCAGAACATAGGGCTCATCCCCAGCTCATTCAAACGACCTTGTATTAACCATTGTAAATCCATTATCATGTTCGATAACAGTTCTATCAGGATCATTTTTATTCAGTCGTAGCCTATACCATTTGACGATGAACAAAACTAATTTGAAGGAATTAAAGTCACACTCAAGTATATCATCCAAAATGCCATAGTATCGATTTTGAGACTCTTAAGGACGTATGTCATTTCTAGATGAAATATTGGTCACCTCAAAGACTACAGTTATCCCAGAATCACAAGTTTTCTTCATGTCATCTAACAGTTTGATGTGAAATTTATGACCATTGTTGCACATAGCCTTGTGGTGTTTGACCTGCAATATGTCTAACATATTAAAATTATTGCATCATGAGTTGATAAACATACGGGTGATTAATAAAATTATACATACCTATTGATCTCTTAAACCATATGCTAATTCAATTTCCCTTTGTGTAACATTGGAATCTCCATTACGATGAGCTTCTTTAACCAATGAAGAAACACCATCCCATGTTAATGTGCGACTAGAATGTTGACATTGTTCAATCCACACCATCATCCAATCAAGATTGTTTGCAATATACAAATGTAGCACATCCCACTCCCGACCAACTGTACAAATAATTAATAGACCACTTACAACTGATTTATTTAGAAGATGAAGAATTAATTTACTAGAATAACATCTTATAATTACCTCTCACTTTCTTCAATCTACCTTTCCCCATCAAGTGCTCCCCTTCAAATTTATTAATGGGGTTGGGATCCCAAATGCAATCTACGTGGATTTTTGCTGCAAACTTAGGAAGGTATTCAATAATGTACACCATAGTTTGGTATACCATATATCCCTCCACCATAGAACCCTCAGGATGTGCTCTTTCATCGAACCAAAGCCTTCCAAAATTTCAAGTGCCTCTTAACCATCCACATTGACCTAGTGTGTACAGGTCCACACAATTTGATCTCCATAACTTGGTGTATGAGGTAGTGTTCTTGTGCATTGAAAAAAGTTGAAGGTAGACAGTTTTGCATTTCACACATTAGATGAGGGATTTTTCTCTTCCAATATTTTATATCCTCCTTGTAGATTTATTTAGATGACAACCACCTAAAAGAGATTGAAGACGCAAAAATATTTAAACGAGACTTTACAAAATAATATACAATATATTGCATAACAAGTAAAACAAATGGCAAATATAATATCTATACAACAAATTGAACAAACATCACTACTTACCTCATATATTTTCCAAGATCATATATGAATTGCTTGATATTATTGTTGAAGTGGTCTGGGAGAGATAGAGGTAGAATGTACTACAACAATTATAAAATGATCTTTTCATTGTTTTCTAACATAATACAATGAAAAGTACATGCGCAGTATACAAATATATAGTAAATACACAAGAACATGAATTACCTTAATGAAGGTATGTCAATCATGCGTTTTCATCCTTGGCCCAAATTCACTCTTCTTTGATATGAGATTGTTTATGTTCGCAGCACATCCTGTGGGAAATCAAATTTTTCATATGACTTCTTTTATAGAATTGCTTTGCTGCTCTGTTAATAACCAAGGAAGGGCACTTATATTAATCTGATCTCCATTGCTATTTGATTGAATGACATTTTTGATTGCATGATTGGATTCCACAATGTCACTACAAGTTTTGACAATTTTTTCTTTGTCATGCCTTCCATCCAATATTTTCCATAATGTCTCTGTTATATTCTTTCCAATATGCATTGTATCAAACAAATGCACAATTTGTAGCTGCTCATAGTAAGGCAACCTACTAAATTATCTAGGATAACTTTTTAGTCCCTTTGGAAGGTGGTCATCCATGCCTTGACGACCTTCAGTATCATCAATTACATCATCAATAAACAAAACATGATAGAAAAGTTCAAATTCCAAACTTAAACCATTAGATGGAATGACATTACCTTGACAATTAATTCTATTATATTCCAACTTCCATAAGTGAGGAGTCATTCTTTGTGGCTTTGATGTAGTCTCTTCTTTCCCATTAAAAAGATGTTTTTTAGTATTCCGGTACTTATGATTTTTGTGAAGGAAGTGCCTATACTCATCAAACACTTGCTTTCCTAAACTTTTTGAATGACAGGATTTCATCTTTGGACCACAAACTGGACATGCAAATTTTCCCTTTGTTTGAAGACCTACAAGATAATGTATAATTCTATTAAATCTGTTAATTTTTATAATTGTAATTATCATGCGCAACTTGAACACTATAACATACGACAAAAATGTGTTAGTCCTGGGGCATCATGTATTGTCCATACAAGCATTGCATGGAATTGAAATTGTCTTTATCCTATTGGTCTAGAGATGTCATACATGGTCACACCATTCTATAACTCCAGCAACTCATCGATAAGAGACTCAATATATACATTCATATCTTTAACTTGGTACTTACCTAGTGGAATGAACAAAAACATTACATAATTATTATGACCATTTTACTGCAACATTTATAATTAAATGTAGATGATTAAATGATAAAATAATTGGAACAATCATTTCCAACATTATGTGCTCCCTCTTTATTGACATCCATGGAGGAATATTATTGTTGATAACAAAAATAGGCCACACTGAGTAAACAGATCTCAACTCTCCAAATGGATTGACACTGTCCACTGCCAATGAAAGCTTGAGATTATGAGGTTCTTCTTTAAAGTGTGGCCACTTTTCCTCTATGTCCATAAATGTTGAACCATCCACAGGCATTCGAATAATGTCATCTTGACTTCTATTGCATGCATGGTAATCCATAAATTGTGCCAAGCTAGTGCACCTGCATAATTGTTGCATATGTGGAATAATGGGAATATAACGAAGAACCTTGTGAGGCACCTTTTTTGTTATTTGATCTATTCGATATCTACTGATATGACATTCAAGGCATTCTATTCCAAATTCATGTTGTTTATGATATATAATATGATCATTGGGACAAGCATCTATTGTTTGATACTCCATTCCAATATCTTTCATAATGGTAGATAATTCTCGGTATGAGTGAGGTAGAATATTTGATGGTGGTAAGAAAAACTCACCTATCAATCTACAGCAAAAAAAAAAAAGGTTTGAGGTGTTAATATAAAGAATATTAATGGTACATGATTCACCATTTGTTAACTGTAATGACATGTATGACACACCTTAACATACGTGAGATTGTTATGTTGGATAAACCATTCATAACCTTCAAGTTCACCAACAACAATACAACAGAGAGAAGAGTTGTTTGGGAGCCTTTGTAAAGGGGCTCATATGCCTTCTCAAGAAGAGGTAAATCATGAACATCAAGGTCATCCTAATCATCATGATCAGCTGTGCTAGTACTAAATGTGTCATGGATCAATGTATTTGTACCATCATCTTCAATTGTGTTTTCTGGTGCATGATCGTCATCTTCCATGGGATCATTATCTTCAGCTTTGATATTCACACCTCCATGTTCCTCCACTTCAAAAACCATATTCTTTGGGTTGTGTTGGTCCATATCATGTGCCATGGGGTGCTTGACCTATATAAAAATGATCAACATAAATAAACCATGATCATGATCTCATTATCAAGTGATTTCTTATGTATATAAATTGTTAAAACGATATAATGAACAACTTACCAGTGGATGATAATCATGTCCCCCTTCAGTGTGACCATGCTGCCTACAATGTTTCTTAGCTGCTTTGATTAGAAGTCTTCTAGTCTTTAAGCCCTTACAATTTTTGCAAGGACAATAAAATTTCCCATCACCTTTTCTTTTCAAGTTAGACCATAATCTAGCAATTGTCTCCTTATTTTGTTCTTCGCTAATATTATCTGACATGATCTTTCTTCATAGGCAAAAAAATCAGGCTATGGAAACTTCAGTGCAAAAGCTTCACAAAAATTGCAAATCGAACCAAAACCATTTAACTCTTCTTTTTCATCTTAAAACATTGAACTTAATAGAGAACGTATTTAATGTAGCTGATTGTGTGAATTTATGAGCATTGTGTCTGCAAATTCTTACTAAAAGTTTGCCTGTTGCAGACTTTCTGAGAGACATTTTTGAGTATTCTAAGCCTTGGTTCTTGTATTTTCACTGGTGATAAGTTGGAAACTTAATGGCAGACCTGTAGCCAATCGATCTAATTTTGACAAGTTATACACCAAGCAAACAAGCATCTAGAACTAGCATTGTTTGCAGGTCACCCCTACCCTATACCATGGGTATATGACTACCCAGAACTCCAGTTTAAGCATCAATCCTAAAAATGATCGGTATATGACTACCTAGAACTCTAGTTTAAGCATTAAGTTACACCATTATTGACCTTACTTTGGGATGCTATGTATGAGATTGGAACCTTTTGTAAGGTGTGATCAATGTGCTATCATAAATGCAAAGCCAAAACCATTTTGATGAGATCATGATCCCACTAATACTATTTTGCCTTGTTAATTTTGCACCCACAAAAATGATAGAACCAAATATAATATGCCATCAATGCCCATATACCGACAATGCTCAAGATGAGCCACTTAGAGGTAGAGTTTAACCACTTTCCATATAGGTAGATTATCTCTAACCTCATTTTCCCTATAGGTAACTGATTAGGTTCATTTTAGAGTCTTATTTCCAAATATGTACCTCTATGTTAGCTTTTTGCTTTATTATTTGCCTGTTTATGCTTAATCTTGTCAATTTTGCATAATTTTACTTAGTTCTTGCATCTTCAATGAAATTATATCTAATCATATCCAATCACATCAAAATGGAACAATTAATCATATTGCTGGTCTCTCCTAGAGGAATTAAATTGAACCAAATTGACTATTCCCCAATAAAATGTTTTGAAATGGTGAATGTATAAGTTTGTAATTTACTTTCCTAGACTAGGACCCCATTCGTCAACATTTCACTATGAAAGCATAAATATTTTTTCTTGAAGAGAACATCTTACAGATTATGCTTCAATGTATAACACATTTTCATAATCAATCATTCAACTTCACATGGATAAAAGAATTCACATATTCTAAATCATGATCTGATGATGTGAACAACTCATATGCAACTATATGGCATGCAAAGAATTTATTTTAGCATACACTTATTCATCCACATTGTAGGGATAACAATACAAGGCTCACATATTGGTCTAAGAGGATGCCATGGTCTCACAAAGTAACCAAGAACCATATGAAATGATGGTCTTGAATCCACACACAACTAGGGAGGATCCATATGATTATGTATGACTTCCCCCTTGTTTGTTTAATGGGATTAGCCTCCAAGACATAGCCGTCAATAATCACTAATAATGTACAAGTGGATCGTAGCTACCCATACAACAAACACTTACCCCTATCCTCAAATTTTCCCAATGTTTGATTCCTTATATACACTCATCCAAGGTTATCTACGTCGATCTTGGTGAGGAATCACATCACAACAAAGAAGGCAACATTTAAAAATAGCAAGAGTTTCACTAAACTACCAAAGATCATAAATATTGAAAGAAAGAAAAAATAGTACCAATAATAAGTCAAATAAACATGTTCAATTCCAATGGCAAATCAAACATAGCCACAATAACTATACAATAGAGAAAACTCACAATAGTGATTAAACTAATTCAAATAAGATAAAATAAAATTGTTGGCCCATGTAACAAAAATGAGAGATCATCAATAATTGAAGGAAACTTCACAATCCTTAAAAGTGCACATTACATAACTATACGACTAGAAATTGTGGCTAAATAGAGTGAAGATTCATCATGACTCCAATAATAGTCCCTCATGTGTGCATTTGTGGCATGAACACAAAAACTCCCACATGGCATGGCCATGTACCTAATGGAGAAGACATGCCTAGGCTACATGCCCAAAAAACATGACTATAATAATAGTCCCTCATGCATGCATTTGTGGCTTGCACACTACAAATCCTAACATATCATGGCAATACACCTCATAGAGAAGACACACCTAGGGCCACATTGCACATAGCAACGCGCCTCACAAAGAAGACATGCATAGGGCACATGCCACATAGCAATGTGTCTTATGGAAAAATGTGCATGCATGTCACACACCAAAGCTATATGTATACATCATGAGGCACATTCATATGTTATCAAACACAACCTATTGTATCTAACATGAGTTCCTCTCTACATGTGTGCAAATCTTCCAACACTAATCACCACTAAGAAGGAATAATATAAAATGCATCTTCAAATATTTGTGTGTGTGTGTGGAATTGTGTCTTTGAACCCAAATCGCTACCATCAACAACATGTAACCATCACCTACACTGTATCAAAACATAAGTATGGTGTGACATCATATCTATTTGCATAATTTCAAAACACATGCAAACATGAAAATCATCATAGCATGACAAAAATCAATCTCCAAATGTTGGAACAAAGATATAAATATGATTATAGGGTAAGAGGAAACCCATACCAAGAACCACATACCAACTATCGGCAATGCCATCAAGATAAATGTAGGATAGGATACCACTATGAGCCATCCAATGGTCCATTCTATGAGGAGAACTAGGGGATACTATCTTTGAAAGGTGTGGTCAATAGAGTTAATCCCTACTAATGCCACAATATGTCACCATAGCTTCTTGAGTTTTCCATTCTTCTACTTAACACCACATTTATTGAGTTCCTCAACAGCGAGGTTGGTTCTCAATAGGATGCACAAACATGTAAACACACAAGCATGGTTTCATCATACTTGTACAACAATACAAATTCATTTTTCTAGTTAATTACTTAGTGTAAAAATAACTCCATTACATAAAATAGGGCAATAATCACCATAAGTTTTCAAATAAACTACCCAAACATCAATTGGAGTTACCCTTTCTAAGGTACAAACATAATTTATTTATAAATTCAAAATTAAAATAATCACAATACATCCAAATAAGTTCAATAGTGCATGGAAATAGACAACATGATCCATAATTAAACCTATAAATTACCCTAATTGGATATGCTAATAAAATGGTGTCTCAAATAATAGATATTATGTTGGACCTATAATAGAGATCTGGACTTTGTTTCATCATACACAAGCATGGTTTCATCATACTTGTATCCAAATACACCATCCATAGATAGGTACTCAGTACCACAATCTCATGGGTACCCTTTTAGCTGAATTTACCCTATATTTAGGTGAATCTACCCTTGTATCATTCCTTGATCTAGTATGTCATTCCACCAATCAATAATTTTTCCATATTCTTGGGAGAATACACTATCCCTTAGGTGAATACGCCATATCCTTAAATGAATCCTCCTTGTCATCATCCTAATTCCTCTTTTTGTTAAGTCTTATCCCTTCATCTTTAGGAAAATCCACCTATCCTTATGTGAATCTACTTTCTCTGAGGTGAATCTATTTCACATAAATCATTTATCTTATCCATCTTTCTTATGCAAATGGTGAATTTTTCCTATCCTTAGATGACTACACTCCCATTTAGGTGAATCTATCTAGTTTTAGTCTCCTTCCATTATTTTGTCCAAATTTGTATCCTCTAGTTTACATGAATCTACTTGTTCTTATGAAAATCAACCCTATCATTCTAAGGAAAATTCACCTTGTCATCATCCTTAATCATCTACCTTTCAAGTGTATAGTCTATCCATCCTTAGGAGAATCTAACATATTATTGAGGTCAAATCCCCATGAAATACAATCATGTTTATCTCAATGCAACGTTTGCCAACATCCTCCCCGCATGTGCCAAAATAGGAGCTTTGGAACAAGGTATGGACATCCATCAAAGCATAATTGAAGGGGGTTTTTTGTCAGAAATTAGTTGCAAATGCTCCAATAACAAAAATCACAAAATGGGGTAGCATACACACGACATGTGAACTATATGACGGATTACCTCAAAGAGATGTCATTTCATGGAATTTTAAGATTGCAAGATATGCACAAAATGGATTAATTCGCAAAAAAAAACTAGTTGCCCTTGATTGCGAAAAAAAAATAGTTTCCCTTCATTGAAAACAAAGAGTTCCTTTGATTGCAAAAAAAACCTTACCTTGCTTATGCAGAGATCGCTCCGGCAGGGGGGGGGGGGGCAGGGAGGCAAGACAGTTGCCGCTTGCTTCGGTTTGCTTTCAAAATGAAAATGCGTTGTGTTTTTTTTTTTTAATAAAATGCCTGAGGTCGTCGGAATTCTGATGAACATGGGCATTTAAAAAAAAAAAAATCAAATTTTCACACAATACTCCTTGTCTGTCGGAAACCTCCGTCGGAATTTGACCCCAAATGTATTAGTGAGCTCTTCTAGTTCTTCATTCTCCTTTTTGATTTCTTCAAGTTCTCTTGCATAAAAGGCTTTCCAATCAGATTTCTCAGATGATGATGATGCTACAAATGATGATGATGATGCTTTAAAAGCTAAATCTATCTTAATAGTGCAACAAGACCAAATTCCTCAAGTTCAAAAGATGAAAGTTTTCCAACCAAATTGTCTCTAGATACTGATGTATTAGGCATTGTTCTAAATTCATTTATAGAAGTAACTTTCATTTTATATGCCGGTGGAAAATCTCTTAAAAATTTAGAAACAATCTCATCTTCACTTAAGGATCCTCCACAACATTGTATACCCAAAACAATTTCATTTACTCTTTCCATAAAATTAGAAATTCTTTCATCTTCTTCCATTTTCAGATTTTCATACCTGACTCGGAAGCATTCAAGTTTTGCAATTTTGATTGTGGAATCTCCTTCATTCAATGTTTCCAATTTGTCCCAAATAGCTTTAGCATTAGATCTATCTGATAATCCCATGATTTATTGATCTAACAATGCGCTCAAAAGTGCTTCTCTTGCTTTGCAATCATTTTCCTCATCTTTAGCCAAGGTTGGTGGATTAGGTTGACCTTGAGTAGGAGCAATATAACCATTCTTTGTAACATCCCATATGTCCTTTCGAATGCAATTCAAATGTGTCTCCATCCTGATATTCTATATGCCATAGTTGGTTCCATCAAGTTTAGGACTATCCTTCCTGAAATAGTTAGAAGACATTGGATCTCCTCAAGCTGTTAAACTTCTACAAAAAGAGGACTAGGCTCTGATACCAATTGTTAGGTTCCAGAGACAACTAAGAGGTGGGGGGGGGGGGTGGCGTGAATCAGTTGTCCAATAAATTCAAACCAAAATTAACTTAACCAAAAATTAATGCTTAATATCGGTAAACCAAACTTTATGCCAGTAGACAGTTTTATCAGTTAATTGCAGTACCAGTAAAGATTAATACATGAAACAGAAAGACAATAACATCCACAACACATAACACATATATTTGTATGTGAAAATCCTACAAGGGGAAAAACCACGGTGGGAAGCCTTACCCACAATCAGATGATACTACAATAGATAGTATGTATGTACAATATGGAGTTTGCACATGTAGAAAGGCCAGCTGCCTAGAGCTCACTGCTCAAACACAAAATGAGAGTCACATTGACTACAGTTGGATGGTTAAATCCAATGATAATGTACTGCTCAAAATAACATCTTCATATGCTAGATTCAGTACCAGTTAAGCTCTGATTATCTTCTCAAAACCTTCCTTCAATCTTCAAATGATGTTTGCGTGTATAACTCTGCTTATTTTTGCATATTTGCACTTACTTACATTCCCATATCAATCTCACAAATGAGATCTTACATATATAGCGAAGCCTAAGACCAAATGTGTAGGTCATCTTATAAAGAATATTACAATAAATCAATATGCGATGCATCATGTCGGCTCAATGTATTTACAATAATAAAAAAACATCTCCATAACATGTCGTGCTGATCTGGAATAGATATGCTTGCCAGTGCATAACCTAGACCTATTTGTTAGTAACAACAAATATGCAAACCCGAATAGATCAATAACCAAATCACCAAAACTAAGTGATCAAATAATGTGTTTGACATAACCAGGTAGTCTCCAAGTCATTCCAAGTGCCGGTGAACAATATAACCTACCGGTGAATCAAATATCAGTGATTGTGCATAAGTCACTGACTTGTCGGTGGACAAAACCAAATATCTCCAAGTGCTGATAAGTGTTGACAAGTGTTAACAAGTGTTGACAATTGTTGACAAGTGTTGACATCAATGACAAAACCATATCAACATATCCAAAATACCAAGAGTAGAGGCGCCCTTTGTGCTCCACTTGTTTGGATGTGCTCTTCTTGATGGATGTGGAATGCTCTCAAAATGCATAACAAGATTGGAATGATTTGATAGGATTTGGATTTGGATTAGATGGAGATGAATAGATTTGGATTTGATGAAGGATTATGAGGACATGATGAGGATATTATAGAGGAAGATAGAGGGAGAAATGAGTAACATAATATTAGAGGAAGATTTCATGTAGTGATTGGTGAGGAAATGAGACTCCAATTTATAGATTGGAGGAGGCCAATGGAGGGCCAATATTTATTTTGGGAAGAATGGTTGAGATTGATTTGGGATGGAAGACATGGATCAGGGTGTATTGGGAGAATAAAAATGAATATAAAATTCCTTGGGGAAAGAAGAGAGGAATTAAAAATTCCAAAATAAAGGATGTGTGGGAAGATTAAATGGATAAAGGAATAAAAAATTCTTTGGGAAGAGGATGCATGGGGAGATTCAAGGAATTTTAATTTCCTTGAAAGGATCAAAGGTGATGTGACATGAGTGGAGGATTATAAAATTGGAGAATAATGATAAGTATGATAAAGGAAGAATTAATTAGGCTGAGTGGGGATTAGAAAAGTGATTTGTAGGAATCACATTACTTAAGTTAATTAATTATAATTAATTAACTAAGAGGAATTTAGAAGACTTAATGATTTGGTTGACTTTAGAAGAATATTTATTTGATAAATTAATTATTGGACTGTAGTGATAAGATTGATTAAATTTGATTTAATTAACCTTGAAAAGAAGGGATTTACCACAATTAAATTGGTTAATTATGATGAAAGGATTTATTTAATTAAACATTAATTTAATTAATTTTAGGTGTCTACAACAACATCATCCTATCAACTCGGATCAGAATATATGTCTGATAAGCCCACCAGATTGATGCATCCTTAATCTCTAAGTCTTTGTTAGAGGGGTCGTGACCCCCAACTGATCTTTGAGATATTCAAAGGTATTTTTAGGCAATGGTTTAGTTAGAATATTTTCAATCTATTCCTTAGTAGGCACATAAACCAATCTGACTTCCTTTACTTTAACCTTTTCCTTCAAGCCTTATAGAAATGTGTTTTAAATTGGAATGGAATATCATATTCTTTGACATATCAATAGAAATAGTATTATCACAATGAATAACAATAGGCTCATCATAACTTACCCTTATATCCATAAACATCCGCTTCATCCATAAAATCTGAGTACAATTAGTTGCAACAGCTACATATTCAACTTCAGCAGTAGATAATGAAGTGCATGATTATTTCTTGCTAAGCCATGAGACCAACTTCTTCCCAAGAAAGAATGCACCACCTGTAGTTCTCTTCATGTCATCAAAATCACCTACCCAATCTGAGTCTATATAGGCACATAATCTGAAATCATTATCTTTTGGATACCATAACCCATACTCAATTGTTCTTGCCAAATATCTAAATATTCTTTTAATAACAATATCATGACTTCCTCTTGGATCAAACTGAAATCTAGAAGCAATGCAGACAACATTCATTATATCAGGTCTGTTCTGAGTTAAGTTCAACAATCCACCAATCATTGATTTGTAGCTACTTGGATTCACTCTCGAAGATTCATCTTCCTTAGTCAATTTGCAACCGGTTATCATAGGAGTACCAATAGGTTTTGAATTTTCAAGACCAAATTTATTTAAAAATTCCTTCAATACTTAGTTTGACAAATGAAAATACCTTTATCCATTTGAGTGATCTGCAAACCTAAGAAAAATTTCATCTCTCCAATCATATACAATTCAAATTCATTCTTCATATCATCAACAACTTTCATGCATAAATATTCTTCTCCTCCAAAAATGATATCATCAACAAAGACTTCAATGATCATTATGCCATCATGCTCAATCTTATAATATAATTTACTATTAGCATTACCTTTGCTAAAACCGAGTTTTGAAAGATATTTATCTAATCTAGCATACCATGCTATAGGGGCTTGTTTTAATCCATATAAAGATTTCTTCAATCTGCATACCATGTCCTTGTCTTCTGATAAATAAAATCCTTTAGGTTTCTCAATGTAGACTTCCTCCTCAAGATCTACATTTATAAATGCACATTTAACATCCATCTGATATACCTTGTAGTTCTTGTAGCAACATAGGTAAGAAATAGTCTTACTGCTTCAATTCTTGCAACCAGAGCATAAGTTTCATCATAATCAACTACTTCTTCCTATGAATAATATTTTCAAACCAATCTAGCCTTGTTTCTTACAACCCGACCTTCCTCATTCAATTTATTCCTGAAAACCCATTTAGTTCCAATGACATTTTTATTTTAGGCCTAGGAACCAATTCCCATGTTTTATTCTTTTCTATTTGATTCAATTCCTCTTCCATAGCTCTCATTGAATTCTCATCTTTATTTGCTTCAATAAAAGATTTTGGTTCAATTTGAGAAGTTAAACATACATCTTAAGCAACTAACCTTCTTCTTATCATCACACATTTCCTCTTATCTCCAATGATCTGATCTTTAGAATGATCTAATCTAGCTACCGGTGCAAATGTTTCTTCAAAGTCAATTCCTTCTACTTGAGAGTTTCCTTTGCACACCAGTCTAGCTATATGTCTAACAATTTTACCTTCTTCATTCATCTTATTCTGATAGACCCATTTAGTGCCAATGATGTTCTTGTCTTTCAGTCTAGGGACTAATTCCCAAGTCTTGTTCTTCTCAATCTGTTGCACTTCTTCTTCCATGGCATCCATCCATTCTTATCTTTTCCTAGCCTCATTGAATGTTTGAGGTTCTACTTCCATCATGAGGTAGAAGTTGACCTGTTCATCACTTCGGGCAAGTCTTCTTCTAGTCTGCACACCATCACTCTTATTTCCTAGAATTTTCTCTTCTGGGTGATTCAACTGCACATACTGGTTGGGAGCCTTATTGGATGCTTCTTTTGGTTCATTGTTTGACTAAGCTTCCTCAACTTCATCACCAGAATCATCATACCGGTTTACCTATGGTTGACTTCCTTGGTGCATATCCTCATCAACTTTTACATGCACACTCTCAATGACTCTTCTTAGTATTTTGTTGTAGCATTTGTAGGCCTTTCTATTAGATGAGTAACCAAAGGAAGATTCCTTCATCACTCCTGGAGTTAAAACTACCTAGACCATTCATATCTCTTTTGATAAAACACTTACTTCCAAATACTTTGAAGTATTTGATTGATGGGTTCCGATCATACCACAACACATAAGGTGTCATTCTACTATTTATCCTTAGTTGAACTCAGTTCAAGGTATATGTAGCAGTATGAACAACTTCCTTCCAATATGTGTTTGGCAGACTAGCCCCATTTAACATGGTTCTGGCCATCTCCTTGACTGTCCTTCTCTTCTTCTCTACCAAACCATTTTGTTGTGGTGTCCTAGGGGATGAGTATTGCCTTCTAATTCCATGTTTTTTTACAATTATCTTCAAATTCATTTGATGTGAACACTCCACCCCGGTCTGATATTAGGCATTTTAGCTTGCACCCACTTTCCTTCTCCACCATCTTCCTAAAGATCCATAAGCTTGTGAATTATCTTGTAGGAAAGTGACCTAAGTCATTCTTGAATAATCATCAATAAAGAGCATAAAATATCTTTCACCAGCAATAACTCTTATACTAGTTGGACCACACAGATCTGCATGCACAATCTCAAGTGGTCTTGAGGTGTTGTGCTCTTTTGTCCTGAAGCTCACCTTAATTTGCTTCCTTTTTACACATTCATCACAAAATATGCTTACTGGTTTGATGATAGATGGAATATTCCTTACACACCCCTTTTTGCTTACTGCAACTAAGTTATCAAAGTTTATGTGGCCTAATCTTTGGTGCCATAGCCACCTTTCATCAACCTATCCTATCATGCATTGGGACTCATATCATTCCTTCAAATTGTAAACATTGCCATCTATTCTCTTTCCTTCTACCACAACCTGGCCGATACTATCTTTCTTTATCGAGAAACCAGTTGAGTCAAAGGTGAATTTATGACCTTTGTCACACATCTGACTAAGACTCAACAAATTGTTCTTTAAGCCTTCCACATAATATACATCATGTGCCTTAAATTTTCCATCAATATTTAGAGTACCTTTTTCTTTTATTTTGATGGATGAGTTGTCTTTGAATCTTACTGAACCACCATTCCAGTCTTCAAGTTTAATAAATTTATTTTTATCACCAGTCATATGGTTGGAACAACCACTATACCCATAGATTTTTTCTTTCATCATGTAAAGCAGTCTGCACTATCAGACTTGATAATGCCTTGTCCTTTTCTTTCTCAACCCATACCAGTTTGGTTTTCTTCTTCTTGTCAGCTACTATTTTGTGCTCTGGTTCAACTACCATTTCTTGATCAGGATTTGTCTTCTTCTGCTTGATCTTCGTGGTTTTACAAAACCTTGCGATATGTCCAAACTCTTGATAGTTATAGCATTTCATATTTTCATTTAAAGATAAATCCTTAAAATTATTGTAGGGCACTGATTTATTCTTCCTACATTCAAAACTCCTATGACCATATCCATTGCACTGATAACAAACAACATTCATATCCTAGAGTGCGTCAAAAGGATTTATACTTGCATAACTCATAGAAGGATTATTGGTTAATCTACAGTCATCTATTCTATGCCCAAATTTGTTACACCGGTAACAGTAACCATGAAAGTTTGAAACATACCGGCTAGGTTGCCTTGGTTCTGCAAAGGACTGCCTCACCGGGGGTCTTCCCTTCATGCTATTGAATCTGGTGAATCCTTCATGGTTAACTCTTGCATTTCTCCTTGGATATGCATGTCGGTACAATGAATGTGGTCTCCAGTTTATTTCTTGTGTATACCGGTTTGTGTGGAGATTTCCAACAACATCTGCATATGTATTTTTACCGGTATCCTTTCTTATAGTGAACGTTGTCATGCCCAAAATCTAGGGCAAGAACGGGATAATTTTTTTTTAAAATTTAGCATAATAACATTAAATTCGCTAATACGAAATGCACTAGCAAGTTTTTGTCTTAACTATGTTAAGAGTTGACTTTATCTACTAACTCGAGTAACCAAAATAGGTAGCAATTAGATGCGGAATTTTATTTGATTATTTTTATCGTCTCATCGATTTTAATCAATGAACTAATTCAGTCATTTAATTAACGCTGGTAAAATTAATCTCCAATAGCCAATGACTTATCCTAAGAACTAATTAAATTAGTTCTGACACTTAGTTATATAAAAGTCCATGTTTTATTTTAACGATAATTAAAATAAGAACAAACTAAATTGATTAAAGGGTCAATCATAATTATAATGAAAATTAATTTGATAAAGTTTATCTCATCTAACACCTATATTTAGGTGGACTTATAATAAAGCAATTTATTATAAAATTTCTACAAGGTTAAACTTTATAAGAATTTTAAATTTATACATTTCAATTTCTTCCTTAATTAAAACCATATGTTAAAATAAAACATATATAAATTATATCGCTTAAATAAATATTAAATCTAAATCTATATTATTCTCTTATATTGTCCAACTCCATATATATATATATATATATATATATATATATATATATATATATATATATATATATATATATATATATATATATATATATATGTAGCTATATATTTTAATACTTATGTTATTTACCTCATATTTCTAAACTCTTCCAACAACCCTAACCTAGTACCTCTCATTTTATTATTTCTATATTCTTTTCTATTCTACCCCTAGCCCTACCCAGGCTTGGGTTTTGTATTTTTTTTATTTTTTATTTTGCTAATGTTGAGCGGCGCGGAGGAGGGCCGAATTGGTTTCTGGGTGGAGCAGTGGCCATGTTTTATGGCGGGGTGGAGGTTGAAAACGTGGCGGGCGGTGACCCCCGGGTTCCACTATGGACCACAGTGGTGGCATTACTATGGACGCCCATAGTAGCGGCCCTTGGGCCATCCACTGTGGAACGCCACAATGGTGCCGCCTGTTGTGGTCGCCCACAGTGGTGGCTCCTAGTCGCGCCGTCCATTGTGCTAAGCACAGTGATTCGGCTCTTCCGCCGTCCACTGTGTTCAACATAGTGGCTCGACCGGTAGCCTAAAATAAACCCCTCCCCCTTTTTTTTTGATTTTATATATTTTGTTTATTAATTAAAAAAACAAAAGAACAAATATATATATATATATATATATTAAACAATAAGTTTATTTTCGCTTATTTTTAAGAATGATTTCCTTTACTCATAATATATAGGCATGCAAATTTATATATATATATATATATATATATATATATATATAAGTTTAATTATAAATATATGTTGTAACTAGGGCATAAATTTTCTATGCAATAAATATGCAGGTGTTTCTATTCTGAACATAATTAATAGATTAGATGTTTTCTTCAGATATATAACATTATATTTATCTCCTCTGATCAAAATCTTAGTCGCTAAAAGAAAATAAATAAGTCAATTAAGTATTGATTTACTTTCAGCAAAAATAAGGTAAAAAGCAGAATTAAATCACTTAAAACAACAACTCTAGTATTTTATTTATTTCATTTAATCTGTTTAACTATAGATTTTATTTTCTGTACATAAACCAATGTCAGTATTAATTAAATTACACAGCAACTATAGGTACATGAAATTATTTAAATCAATAGCCTATTTATCTCTAGATTTTATTTTCTGGAAATGAGCAAAATGACAGAATTTAGTAATTCTAACCAGCAACTTTATTTATCTAGGTTTATTTCAATTTAACCTTAGAGATATGTAACAAGGAAATAGACTGAACATTTAGTTTCAGAATTAACATGTAAAATAAATATCCATTATCAAAGTTAGCATGCATACTACAATTTACTAATTTCAAACCCTAGCGATGGCTATAAAATCTTTGATTTTATTTTCTGCAAATAAATTAAATAACAGATTTTAAATACTAAGTTTTGCATTTCCATACATAGATCTAAAATGTATTATTTCCAACCTATCACATGCAAGCATATCTAGTCCATTTCTCTTCTAATAATTCATTTTAAATGCGTAAGGGAAATATCAGTTTTTCTTTCTTTTCAAACTATCCTATACACACATTTTTTTTTCTTTTCAAAACATAGGAACCAAATAAAAAATAATATTTTTCTTTTCTGCAATATAACTTAAATGACTATTACAAATATTTAAATGTTATCTCCCAGATGCTCTTGTCACTTTACAAATAGGTCTCTCATTTCTAATACATGAGGAAAATGATAAATACATATCCAACCACTTTTCTGCAACTACTAATTCCAGCCACATCTACTTGTCCTGCTATTTTCTTCTGACAACCTACAATTATAATCAAAGAGATGACCATGGAGTGCTCACCTCCCAGCCTAGGCTAACTGGTAGCCACCCTCGATCTCAGAGAACCAAGCCCTAAATAGGTAACACACATGCAAACACAAAAGACAAGAGAAAACATAATCTCAAACACAATCCCAACCCAGGCTACACTGCACCACACATTTGTGATGTCTTTTCAAGGATGGTAGTGGACCAAGTACCCTGAGGAGACCGCAAGTATGGTAAAACTTATAGCCACCTCATGGCAAGCCAAATACATCAAGTATAACGACCCCACATTCCTTATGCCCCCCAAGGCATTCATGCCTTATTTCCCTCCTTATGACCCCCAATGCATAAACAAGCCATGCAACAAGGGTCACATAGAATCCCTTGTGATCACGCTCATAATGAGAGCCTCTCACTTGAGAGTTGTCACTTCTACCACCCACAAGAACATCCTCTCTCCCAAGAGTAGGAGGTCTTGATTACTCCCAAAACACATAAATTGCAAAATCACAAAACACCGAATAAATTTCCAAGGAATACATGCAAGAAAATTAGTCTTTTACACAAGCATTTCTTTCAAAACAACATGCAATAAGAAAATGTTAAAAGAAAGGCAGAACCAACCTTAAACTGCCCAAAGGTATGCTAGTTTTGTTGAGGATGAGCAGCCCAATTCCACAAGTCTTTTCTTTCTACACTTAGCCAAATTCTAAATCCCAAATCTATCTTTTCTTTTTTTTTTCAAAATTCCTTGTCTCCAAAAATGGAGAGTGGGTGATTACCCCCAAAATCTCTCTTTCTTGCATAAGAAGACACTAGTGCGAGTTCTCTCAAGTTTCTAAAACTGAAAAGGAAAGTAAGGAAAGGGAACTCTCATTCAAAAAGGAAGGTTATCAACTTAGTTCAAGCTTTCTAATTTTCATTTTCGCACAACTTAGAAAAGTCACTTTTTAGGGTGTCTAAATGGTCACATGGGAGTAGAAACATGCCTAAAATTACTCCTAACCCTTAGGTATACCTTATGAGCTTTAGGAAACCCTAATAAACTACCCCTAGGAGTCCATTTAACCCTTTTTAAACCCCTCTGAAGTTTATTTTCGGGTCAAACCTATGTTGACCAACCCAAAGATTCTTTACCCAAGGCATTTATGGAATCACATTATATTAATTGAAAAAACTATAGTTAAACAATTCCCTCCAAGAGACAAATTTAAAAACTCAAACATAAATCCACACGTGTCAAGTGACACAAAGAAAATACTTTTACAAAATTATACATGAAATCATGTCTCTTGTTGGATTTAAATAAATCAATTAAATAACATTTAACACACATGCATCATTTACTATTATGAATAAAATACGACACAAAAAGGGTGTTGTCTCTCCAAATAGACAAACCCTGGTTTTATGAACATACATAGGTCTAGGTTTGGTTCCCCATAATATTTCCATGGTCACATGGATATCTTTTCCTGTGCAACTCAATCACACATTAATAATTTCGAATAACCTCATATAATATAAAGCACATGAATAAAAATACGCATCAAACACTTTGCATACAATATACACTTACACAAACCAATACATCTTATATCCAAATAAATCCACATAAGTAATTATCACAATTCTCATAATTTTACTCCATACATAAAACATGCATTCTATTTCTATCATCATAGTAAAGTCCTGCAATTCCAATTAAGACATACACTATCTCAAATTCATCCTATTCTAGAATCATGTAGAGTCCTATATCATAAAGCATATAAATGAAGCATCAATCCTAAATCAATGTTATCCAAATCATGGAATCCGATAAGTTCTAAATCCAGATATAGCTGACATACATCAGATCAAGATTATCCAATCAGTGCATCTTTTAGGTTTTCAATTCATAATACATCAAAATATACACCACCGGGTGAAATAACTCTATAACTTGGTTCAATTTATTTTCTCACAAATCTATCAGTCTAACACAGTCCATTCTATTGTATTATATAGCATTTATTAATAGGGTCAAACATGGTCAACTAAGTTGATCAAGCTTGGTTTGGGGAAGGCCTTACAAACGTCTTCTTCTCTTCACCTCCATTTGAAGAGGTGAACTATATATCTTTACCAGATGTGTCTTTGCTATTTGAAATTTGACCTTCTTCAAAGCCCAAGCCATTGGTATCTTTGGATTACTTCTATTTTCTCAACATCTTGTCTAAGGCTTTGGTGATGCCTTCATATTTGATTTTTACTTTTATTTCTTCCTTACTTTCTTCAAGCTCCTTTCTGAGCTTCACTATTTCTTCTTCTAGATCTTGATGCTCCTTTTCCTTCTTCATTAGATCAGAGGATGTAACTTCACATATCCTCTTGGCTTATTCTAACTATAGTTTGAAGTCAGATATAACTTGATTGGACTCATCCGGGGATTGCTTCAAGAGAACTTGTTCATCTACAACAACAAGCTTGACCTTCTTGAGTTCTCTTCTTGTTTTAATCAGCTCCTCAAGAGCATTTATAAGCTCTCCTTCTAAATTCACTTTAGCCTCAATATTCTCTTCTTCCTCATCTTCACCAACCAGTTCATCAAGTGTCATAAAGAGATTAACTTTTCTGTCATTCTCATGGTAGTCATCTTCTGATGCACTTTCTTCATCTGTGGCATCATTCTCAATAGTATAGAGGCTATTCTGCTTCCAGTAGCCTCTTCTACCTTGTCAGTGGATATTTCTTTCTTTATCTTTGCTAGCAGATCTACTAAACCCTCTTGACTTATCTCCACCGGTTTCATTATAAGGACATTTCGCAACAAAGTGTCCAACTTTACCACAGTTGAAACATTTGAGTGGTAGCTTTCCTTTATACTTTCTGGATCCTCGTTTGAGTTTTCTGACAAAGTTTGCTACCTCTGCATCAAAGTCTTCACTGGATCCTTTATGAGTAGCTACTTCTTTGCCCTTTGGGTGGTGTTGAACGCTGCCTCTTTCCTTAAAGAAGCATCACTGGTTGTTCTCATCTCATAGGCTATTAGTGAGCCAAATAAATCATCCATTGTAAATATATTCAGATCCTTGGATTCTTCTATGGTAGACACCTTTTCATCATACTTAGGCATAAGGGACCTAAGTACCTTCTTGACAAGGATCTCATTTGTAATTTCTTCCCCAAGTCCTTTGATGGTATTCACAGTTTCATCAAATTTGTGAAGATAGTCTGCAATATTTTCATCATCCTTCATCTTGATGCCTTTAATTTGGCTCCTTAGTGCTTGCATCTTGGCCTCTTTGACTTTTGCATCTCCTTCAAATAACCTCTACATTTTATCCCAAGTCTCCTTGGCAGATGCATAGTACATGACCTTGACAAACTCATTATCAGACAACCTGCTCAAAATAACATGTTTGGCCTTTGCATTATTCTCATACTCCTTTTTGGCATCAGGATCAGTGGGAGGAACACTAGGGACAACATACCCATTCTTGACAGTAATCCACACATCAAAACCAAGGGAGGAGATATAGGTCTCCATTCTTCTGCTCCAAAAGGCATAGTTGGTTGCATCAAACATGGGGGATTTTGAGGAAGAAGACTCATTTCTTTCCATTGTGTTCTAAGTCTAGAATCTACCCAAGATTTTTAAACAACTAGGAACCTATGCTCTGATACCAATTGTTGAACACAATATACCACTGAGAGGGGGGTGACTCAGTGGCTCCTAAATTCTTTTCCCTTTTAAAGCAACCTTAGAATATTGGTTGTTAACCTGAGAAATAAACAATCAAACTAGTAAAGAAAATGAGGAAACCAAAGAAGACAAGCACACAAATGTAACTGACAACACCAAATGTACGAGGAAAACCCAATATGGGAAAAAACTCGGTGAGAAATGCTACTGGAGACTACTACTCCAATCCAGCCTCACAAGTGAAACACTGAATTTCAAAGATTTAGGGCTCCAACCCAATGAGCACCAACCCCTTCTAATTTAGGGCACCAACCCAAGGAGCACCAACCCTTGCACCAAGCTCCAACTTGGTGATGTATATTGAAATACAATTTTGATATTGTTATACCTTCTTGTTGCAAATGATTTCTGCAACTCTTAATCAAATAGGTTACTATTGGTTGATAGTCTTCTCTTCTTTACTGGATCTCACACTACCGGTTATGAAATCACTCTTTGATTCTTGGCCTCTCTTCTCTCTCTCTCTCTCTCACTACCTCACAACTCACTGTGTCACACTTGGATGCCACCTTGCTCAACCACACCTCACTAGTTTTCTCAACTATTGGATCTGCTATAGTTATACCGATACTCAATCATTGTCGGTTAAACCCTCTCACCAGTTTGCTTGTTAACACTCTCTGCAACTTTATTAGAATAAATTCTAAGGGAGATGATTCTTCTCTGCACTCAAGCTCTCTTCACTCTTCTTCTTCTCCTTAAGCATCAACCTTTTCTATTTCGAGCTCATGTATTTATAATCATGGATTCCCACCAAGAATGCATTCAATCACTGTCATGTTAGGTTTTTCCTTATCCAGCTTGATCCGAACCTAATTTGATTTGATTTGCTTTTCCAGGGATAAGATCTTCATGACATCGATCAATCACTAGCAAAGATTCACATTCTAATGTGCATTTTCTAAATCTGGAGGTCTGCACCATGCTTTTTTGCTTTTCTTTGTCATTCGCCATTAATGGATTTGTTGTTTCCTTCACCAAATGGGTATGAAGATCAAATCTTCTTGCAGGATTGGTTTAGTTGCTTTGCCAGCTTGCCTTCCTCAAGCCGCAATCCTCTAGCATCCTCCATGACTTGCGGGTTCCTCATTAAAGCTGACTTGCTTATAGATTTGTTACATCGATGCACACTCCACCAACCTATGCAATCCCTCCACCTAGCATCCAGGTGTCATTGTTGTCAACATCCACCTTTTCTTGGATTCCTATATCAGTTTGACATTCTTTGTCGATCAAGGTAGACTACTGGTTTAGTTCACTTTACTGGTATGACCATCAAACATCCTCACTATTATGTCCATCAGTTGTTGTGCCTTCATAACAAACAAACAACCTTCTTCTCCGTTTGTGCCTTATTGGTAAGCCTTCTTTACTAGTAGATGACACAAGTCATATGTTCTGGTAGCCTTCCTTTTGTCTACTCACTCTCATGTGTATTGCCATCATACTGGTCACCACTTCTTACTTACTGGTGACCTTGCCAAACCGGTTGACATCAATGACAACTTAATGCCAATAACGCCAACATATAGTTCCTTTGCCTTTGATCTTGCATGCCTTGTTGTCTCCAAATCTAACTAGTCTACCATCAAATTCTTGCAAAGTTAGGAATTTCCTCTTGTCGTCAATCATGTGATGTGAGAAACCACTATCTATAAAACATTCATCCTTTTCTTCAATTTTTGCAACTAGAGCCTTCTCCTTAGTATGAGTTGTATCAATGATAGGTTCTAAAGAATCATCCTTAATAGCAATAAAGACCCAATCTTTATTGAAGCTTCCATTATCAGATCCACTAGTAGGTTCATCATCATCATCATCATCATTATCATCATCATCATCATCATCATCAGTTATACCAAAATCATCATCTTCAACATAGTAAAATGATTTATCCTTATTCCTTCTAAATCTCAGTCTGCTCTGATATTCTGGATTAGGCTTATAACTTCTCATAAATCTTTCTTGATTCCTAGCAGCTCTTTGAGGACATCTAGAAGCAAAATGATCAATATTATTGCATGAAAAACATTTAAAAGGAACTTTTCCTTCATACTTACTTCCAACCGATCCTTTAGGGATTCTTCTTGCAATTAGAGCTTCCAACTCTTCAAGCTCTCCATCTTCTCTCTTAATGTCTTCCAAATCTTTAGCATATAAATATTTCTAATCTATCTCCTTCTTATCGGAGGCAGATGCTTTAATTTCAGTCTCGATTTTAGTACCACTTTGATCTCCAAGTTCCTCAAGTTCAAAAGCAATCAACTTACCAAGTAATGTATCTCTAGTAACAAGGGTACTTGACATTATCTAAAGTTCATTAATTGCAATTGCCTTCATTTTGTAAGCCCAAGGTATAACTCTTAGAATCTTTGACATAACCTCATCCTCGGTGACATTTCCACCGCAACATTTGATTCCCACGACAATCTCATTCACTCTATCCATGAAAGAACTTATCTTCTCATCTTCTTCCATCTTCAAAGTTTCATATCTCACTTGATAACCTTCAAGTTTTGCAATCTTTACTACTTGGTCACCTTCATAAAGAGTTTCAAGCTTCAACCAGACCTATTTTGAATTTTTCAATTCTATGACATTTAATAGCTTCTCATCTAATAGGGCACTTAACAAAGCTTCTTTCGCTCTGATATCATTATCAACTCTTTTATGCTCATCAGGAGGTTCTGATGTTCCAGAATTAGGATCATGAGGTGTATACCCTTTCTCTACTATCTCCCAAAATTCAACTCCAAGACATCTCAGATGAATCTTCATTTGTTCCTTCCATAATTTGTAATTTGTACCATCAAATCTAAGGCTCTCCTTTCGGTAAGGATTAAATGTAGAAGTTGATGCCATCAGATACCCTCGAGCAGTTAAGCTTATGTAGAGAGGACATTTCTTTGATACCAATTATTAGAATGTTTTGATACTGGAGGAAAATTGAGAGGGGGGGAGGTGAATCAGTTTTCCACAAGTTTAACAATTAAAGAAAATTATAACCTTTTACCGAAGCAAGATAAGAAGAACACAATGAAAGATAAAATATGAAAGCACAGATCACACAACACCAATATTTTTGATGAAAATATGAAAGCACAGATCACACAACACCAATATTTTTGACGTGGAAAACCTGGTAAAGGGAAAAAACACAGTGGGAAACTCTACCCACAGTCAATGAATAATTTTGCAACAGTATGTGAAATAATTACAATGGGGATTGCACTTGCAATTAGACCAACTGCCTAGAGCTCACTACTAATCACAAAAAGAAGTATCACTAACTTACATAAACATCATACTACAATCTTGGGAAAATAAACTATGAAAGTAGCATCTCCTAATGCTTGATACAATTCTGGTTAAGCACTAATGTCTGCCCTACAACACCAAATCCTTCATAACCTTCACTAAATGATCTAACCTTGTTCACACATAAACCTCTCTCTGATAATGTAGACATAACCATCCCACACCAAATTACATAAATAAGTCACCTATAAATATAGATCATCAACCTTGATAACAAGGTCAGCTAAACCCCAAACCCATAAACCTATAATTATAACAATTACATCACACAATATTGTTGAACCAATATTATGATTTACATTACATAGCATGGACCTAATTAAAATTACCAAACAATTATATCTACCAAAAAACACGTTAAGGCCAATATCCAACACATTTCACCAATTGGTAGAAACCCTTAGTGAAATAACATAGAATAATCAACCATATCCAAATAGGATCACCAAATCATCACGCTAGCCAATGCGAAGCCACCAAAAAATTAGGAAATGATCAAGAAGCACCTTCAGCACATTAGGAGCCAATACAATAAGCCAAACCAAATTAATTAACCAAATCATCAAATATCACCAATTGGTAAAGCTAACCAGTACCAGGAAATACCAACCAGTAATCCAGAACATAATGATAGCTTCCGAAGAACCAAATCATGAACCAACTGAATATGATAATCATGAAATCATCCCGAATAACCATCCAAAACCAAATCCAAGGAACTGATCATACTGGATCAGAATAAGCCAAAACCAAGTCCAAATGGGACTAGGAACTAGCCGGGATAGGAGTAACTGACCGAGAAAGAACCATATCCAATCGGGATATAGTGTTGACATCAATGACAACACATAGTCACCATTGCCAACAAACAATGAGTTTGATGGACAAAAAAATAAATGATATATCATATTTGAAGAAAACATGTCAATCAAAATCTTAACGGTTGTATGCTTTAGGCTAGGTGTAGATTTATTTGTACATCTACATATCAGATTTTATGTTCCACAAGGGGAGAAAGGAAGCTCGTAAGTGCAGATTTGTTATCCTTTTCATTTTTTGTTAAAGGGAGAGAAGATGAATGTGGTTGAAACAAATGCCAAAGGGGGAGATTGTTGGCCTTGGATTGTCATTGATGTCAACACGGTGCATGGATGACAGGATCATGCATGTAAAGATGAAAAAACTTGACAGAGATGATGTAAGGAAGAGAGTCAAATAGAGAACAAAGAGGATGAAAGAATTTGGGTTAGTAGAAAAGACAGATTGAGCACTTACATGGATAGACCTATTCATGGAATGGTTTTGACCATTTGTCCCACATTAATAGTATGGTGGCGGTATTGAGTTTTTATATAGATGGATAAGTGTAGTTTAGTGAGCAATAGCTCACATGTTTTTGTTACATAACCTGGAGTGTATCATGAGTTAGCGATATCAATGAGACACTATGCCATCAAAGAGAGTTGATTCAGGTCTTATCAATATGGTAATGTCTCTTTGATTAAGTGTTGTGGCATCTCATCGAGATGACATGAGTTTGTCTCACCAATCAAACAAGGTGATGTGTTCAATGACATGGATGAACCAGTATAGGTAGAGTGTCAACAAGGACTAATAATGTGGCAGATGAAGTGGCCCATGGAACCACCATAGATGATACACAAGAACGTTTGTGGTACTGTTGAGACATCTTTTGTGTCTCATTAAGTGATCAAGGCAGTGTGAGAATGCGGCTTATAGTTCTCACCAATCAGTGAATGAAGTAGTGAAGTGCTTCCTCATCAAGGACACCTGGGGATATCAAAGTGAGTCTAGAGAAGTCTGTTCAATTATAGAAGTGAAGACCTCATCGAAGTGACACTGTATATTGATGAGATATATCCTATGTCTCATCGATCACCCGAGGTGATATATACGTGGGAGACTTGTGCATTACCATCAATGTGACTTGGGATAGTCGATGAGACATATTGTATGTCTCACTGATCAAATATGGTAGTGCAAGCCCTTGGTTAAGGTGATGAATCCTCATCATTGTGAGATGGCTATATCGACGAGACATGGTATTTATCTCGTCGATAATTCAATGTGATTATAACAGTGTTCTCTTATGGTAGAGTTAAGTAAAGCTTGGATGCTTATCAGGGAGACCTGGGGATATCAAAGAGATCTATTTGAACTCCCTTTGATAGTCGCATACAAACGTTGACCTAGTTGGACTCACGGACCTTTGAGAATGAATGTTGATTTATTTTTCAACGAAGTGATAGATCCATGTCAAAGAGATTTATTTTCATTCGTATATTTGATCAACTGAGAAAGAGGTTTGCTCTTAGCAAGAAGGTACTTTCAGTCAAACCTTAAGTCTGAATTGATTTTCCCACTTGACAAGTGAATGTCCAATAGAGCATACTCATAGGTGTGCATTATAAATAAGGTATCTCTATATATGATTAGAGTTACATGAGCAAACTAGACTCAAATGAAGAAAATGGTGCACTTAATGTTGGCGCCTACCAATCTGGAAGATGCATGGAAAATAAAATCTATGAGTAGCTCGAAAATATTTACATCTCGATGTAGAAGGTGGGAGAATTTTGAACTAGGGTAAGAGTAAAAAAAATGAGGGTAAATATATGCATTGAATGGAACTGAGATAGTAATAGTGTATGTGCAAGAACAAAGATCTCTACTAGAATAGTAGAAGGCAGAAATACAATTTAGTACACACCATGATCAGATGTTGAGACAAATGCAGTTAGTGAAAGTGTGGAGCCACAAAGTGAAAACATCTGAAGGAAAGTGTAGAGAAGAGACTAAGAGCTTGGTTGAGGCATTAGAGGCAAAGATCAAAAGAGTATTCCCAAGTGCAAAACAATACATAGAGTTACAAAATTTCATTTGTAACAAGGTACTTTAGCTGTAACCAAAAATTCATTATTATTGTATTTCATCTGAGTTGGTGCTCATATTAGGGGTTGTATCTCCTTTGGGTTGGTGCCCATAAATTTGTAATCACGTACTTTAATTGTGAGGCTAAATTAGAGCAGTAGACTCTATCATCTTTTCTCACCGATGTTTTTCCCACATTGGGTTTTCCTCATACATTTGGTGTCATGTGTGTGCTTTCTTTATGCATATGTGTTTAACATCTCTTTGCATTAATATTCTTGATTTAAGTTAATTATGTCTTGTTGTTTAGAAAGTTAGATTTTTATATCCACTGATTGACACCTCCCCTCTTAGTGGACTGTTTGTGTTCCTACAAAGAGTCTAATAACAAGCAAAGAGTTTCAAGAAGATAACAAGTCCACAAGTATCTGACATAATCATCATAAAATAGTGTATCATGGAAGGGCACTAAAATTTCTATTTCGCCTTGTGGGTGGATGGTCTTAGGGCCTATTTTTATTAAGCATTTGTATAATGTAATTCTAGTAGTAAAAGCCACATTTTCATGGTGCTCAGATAGTTGACTATATGCAAGTAGGGTGTTTTTTTTATAGGTTTATGGTTAGCAATAAGGCACCTTGTGGTTCAAGAGGTATAGTTGTTATAAATATTTTCTAGATCAGAGACTGATACCGAGGTTAGTCCCTTATTTTGATTTTGATATCCTTTATATATTAAATTACTTTTATATTAATAAAATATATTCATAATTATGGATCAGAAAAAAGGGGCAATAAAATCAATGTATTCTTCAAAATCTCATCCTTTAACACAATTAATGATGCAAAAGGATCTTGCAATGTTATAAGTTTCATTTGTATCATAAAATTGCTTAATTAGTGGTATGTATACTAAGCCAAATCTCTAGTAATTGGCCTTGATTTTAAGAGGTTAAATAATGCCATGTTCATGGCATCCATGTCCTTTCCCTTTATATCTCATACATATTCAAAGTGATTTTAGGTCATTTTTCTTAGAAAAGCAAGTTGCATATTCATCATCTCTATATAACAAATATCTTATGTCATTATCATAAATCTCATCTTTAGGAAAACCATGTTGAATGAAATTAATTGAACCACATTAGATGACTTTAGGAGCTTTCTTGGTCTCATGCTATAGTTTTCAATATGAGTGTGGTGAAATAAAGAGGGATTTGACCTACATATAATGTGTTATGTAGCTCATACTCCTCGCACCCTTTACCTACAAGCTTGAATTTGAATGAGGATGTAGGATTGACAGATGATGTTGATGCCAAAGTGCTAGGATCAACATAAGATGGATATTTTAATGATGTAGCAATGAAAATATCTCACTAGGATAATCATTGGGTTTGTTATAGGGGCTTTCCAATATATTGGAAGGGGTTAGAGTCTAGGGGATTATGAATTTTATTCTATTATATAGTTATTTACCATATTTTTGGTATGTTGAGGGAACTTCCTAAATAGCATGAATCTATGAGATTTTTAGTTATCCTCGTGGTATGGTAACATGCATTATGATTGGACATTTTGGACAGAAGGATTTGTTTGTTCATGTACTTTTTGTGTGGTCAATATGAGTTTAGAGTCAAGTAACTCATCAGTGAACACATTTTTTTAGTCCAAAAACATGGTTTATCATTGGTTTGGTTATTGTTATCTTTAGCTTTGTTATACATCTTAAGAAAACCTTTGGCATTGAGGGCTTTCTCAATGATGACATCCTTGCCTATAATTTTATAAAAAGTGGATATACAATGGACTCATAGATAAAAGGCCATTTTAGGAATAATATTTTTGATAAAAATATGAAAAAAAATCTACTATACACCAAGGAAAGTGACTATCGAGACTCCTCCATCATTAACAGAAGGAAGAAACATTTTCCTTGTTTTATTTTTGGTATTACAAAGATCAAGCATGGTTAATTCATGCTTGATATGATAAAAGAAATGGATTAAAAGTTTCTCCACTAAGTCAACAAAAAATTGAATGGATACTTGAGGTAGGTGGAAAAACAACTCAAGTGCTTGTCCTCTAAAATTGCAAGGAAAGAGTCTTATAAGGTATATGTCATTATAGAAAAGTTATTGGCATGCCACGAAAAAATATTGAACATGAATGTAGGGGTCTCTCTTTCCTTTGCACTTATCAAAATTAGGCATCTCAAAATTATTATGAAAAGGTATCATGTATATTGATCTATCAAAGGGGTAGGGACATAATTTATCAAATTTATGTGTGCATTTTTGGTCTAATGTCCTTGTTTGCAACACCTTAAGAGTGTCTTTTATTTATTTACATTCATGGGAAAATAAATTAAGAGGAGTTAGATTTATAGGCTGTGGTTGAGTGTTTATAGGCTGTGAATTGATGTGTTTGCATGTGGAGGATATTATAGTTGATGTGATGATGGTTGCTAATAGTTGGTTTGAAGGGTATTGATAGGTGGATTGTATTGTTGAATTAGTAATGGTTATTGATAGGTATTTACAAGGTGTTGATAGGTGGAGTGTACTATTTTTTAGTTGAAAATTATTGATAAATGGATGAAATTGTATTTATAGGTGGATATTATGATTGGTGGGGTGATACTTATTGATAAGTGGGTTGGAGTATGTTGATAAATGGAATATATAGTTGGTATGGCATTAGAGATGTATGTGGTTGTTGATAAGTGGAGTGATGGAATGTATTAGATGGGATGGTAATGAGTTGGGAATGAATTGGTTGTGGTATAGATAGAGGGTTTAGTGACCAAATTAATGATGACATGGATGGAAAGTTTTTTTGAGGTGAATTAATTAGAGAAGACACATTTTGGGTAGCTAAATTGGAATCAATTCTTAGGTGAATGTGGTTGGGTGATGTGGAATAGTGTGTGAGGGGTTAAGTGGAAAATGATCATGAGTTTCTTGGTATGGATGCTATTAGAGCTTTGGCATATTTGTAATAGGAGGATAAGATGGTGGAGAATGAAGAAAAGTGGTAAATACCTTATCTTGAGGGTAGTGTAATTATTGGATGTGTTAGGATTTAAATATTGGGGTTGTCAAATTGATGTAGGTTATTGTTGGAAGAGGTTATTAAGCTTAGACCTATCACATCTAAGTGGTACCTTAGATCCTTCAATAAATCACCTTGAGAATTTATCTCTACAAAGGCCGTGTGGTATCATAATTGATTAAATCCATGAACCAAGGAGAATATTAAAGTTGTCTGACAATGTGTTCTTGCTCATCTATAGTTTCATGATGCACTTGGGGTCTCAAACTTTAGCATTTGGTATTGGTAAAGTGGCTATCACTAAGAAATGTTAGATTATCTCTATGTTGTTCTATAATTTTTTTTTTATTATGACCTAGTAATGGTTGACATGGAAAGATATTTTTGGATGATTTGTTTAAATTTTTCAAATTTTGGGACTTTGATTTTTAAAAAAAATTTCAGAACAAAAAAATGTTTATTTGGATTTTGGATAATATTTTATTTTTATTTTTGGATTTTTGGTCACAATATTTTTTTTTTTTGGATTTTTGAAAAAAATTAAGATTTTTGGACAATATTTTATTTTTTGGATTTTTGAAAAATATTGGCTCCTAAGGATAAAGGTATAAACATAAAAAATGGATGATGTTTGACTAAAGTTGATGATGGATGGTTATGATGATTGGAATGGGTTAGGATGAGATTATGATTAATTTTAATAGTAGATTATGAGGTTGTCTAAATCAAAGGTACCTCATAAACCAATATGTAAGATAAATGATTTATGATTTTAATCTTTCTTACTTAAGATAGGAAAGTTTTGAAGCAATATTAACTGGGCTTACTAGAATTATTAGCTTAGGTTAGAAAAGTTACTAAGTTAATTTTGTACGATGTGATAAGATGATTTGATTTTGTAAATTAAAGAGGATGCCTAAATCAATTGTACCTAAAAAATCAATATGTAAGATAAATGATTTGTGATTTTAATCTTTCTTACTTAACATAGGCAATTTTTGAAGCAATATTGACTAGGGTTATTAGAATAATTAGCTTAGGTTAAGAAAAGTTACTAAGTTAATTTTTTACAAGGTGATAAGATTATTTGATTTTGTCAATTAGCTTGCTTTTAAGAGAGGCAATGTTCTTAAGCACATCAATATTAAGAGTAGAATAGGATATGAAGTCTCAATTTTCATAGGTAGTTTTTGACTTATATTGAAATGGATGATAATGTAAGGTGATTGGATATGTGCTAATGGATAAAATTATTGAAGGTGTTTGATTTCTATGTTTGAATTGTAAATATTTGATGTTTTGATATAAAGGGAATGCTTGATATAGTATGATGGTGTTAGTATATGATGTTGTGATATGGATATAAGTGATGGTGTAAACCAAAGAGTTGGACAAGATTATAAGATTATATATGATATGGATGTTAATGGTGGCGATTAACCTAATATGTGAATAAGAAAAATATTTCATTGGATTGGAAATACAATATGATATTGTAATATATAGGTAAATAGGGATGTACGATGAGATGATGTGGATGAAGGCAATGGTATAAGTTAAGGATAGTGGTATAGTATGAATGTAAATGATAGTTTGAAAAAAGGACATGGATGCATACATTATGGTAAGATGTGAAAGGTAAAATGATGTTATAGATGTGGATGCAGATGAGGATATTGACTCTAAGTTTGATAGAGATAATGTTGTTGAACATACCACAAGATTGAGAGGGGTGGTGAATTAATCAAGACCTCAAAAATATTTAATTTCTGATCTTCAAACTTTAATCCTCAACCATATAATTTTAGTAGTAATAAATCATGAAAGCACAAAACACAACAAACACATGAACACCAAATTTACATGGAAAACCATGGTAAGAATCACACTCATAGTATGAATATAATTTATTACAGCTACCTCTAGAACCCACTTCTCCTAAGAGGAATTGCATAAATAAGGTGCTCAACCTTAGGGAAAGATACAAATGACTTGCAATGCTAAAATACATTGTCTCGGGGCAAGATACAAAAAGATGCCAAGAGACTCATTATCTTCTGATAGAGAAAGGAATAGCTTAATTGAAAAGAACAAGATCTCTTGATCATGAAATTTTCCTCAAACCAATGTGTCAAGTGACCAATATCATGGAAAACACATCTGACTTCAAATACTATCTCAAAACACTATCACATTGATATCATCATCAAATCTCTTCACATCTGACTTTCACACATCTCCAACATCAAATCAGCTTGCAAATATTTCACATTTGTTTCTTTTCAATTCTCATACATCTCATTCCATCACTTGCACATCCACACTTCTTTATATACAATATTAATCATTAAAACCCTTAACTAGGTCGACCATAAACAAAATAAACAATATTGCATAAATTTGGCCACATGAGCCTAAAACATTCATTCTAGTTCACTCTAGGAGATAGAGAAGATACCCAAAAACATAACAAAACATCCTTTTCCAAATGATTCCATTGAACTGCACATGTTAATACATCCTCCAAGGTTGGCATCAAATTAAACGTGTAGATTGACATTAAAGCATGTTAATCAATTAACCCAAAACAAACCTTCAATGCAAATTACACAACAAGAATCTACACATTCCATGGTGAGACCCAAAACACTAATCAAAATCATTTTGATAAGAAAGCCCAAACCAAAATAATATGATCCAAGTAGGATACACCACTATAGTCAATTGAAAACTAATCCAACTAACAACACTAAAATCCTAATATCATAACTCCACTTTCCAATCAAATCATCACCTGAAAACTAAACTAGAACACTACACAAACCACATAAACATGTCCTCCAAGATGCAACACTTAAACCCACATATTTGGAAGCCACCAAGCAAATTTTGGACCAGTTTTGATAGACAAACTCACTATCAGAAACAACAACAATCAACTCTACCATCTAAGAAATAGATGACCTGCAAACCTAATTGTGCAACACATAATATTCAAATATTGAATGAATTCAAAGCATTCTTCCATTGAGATGTTAAAAACTCTTTCTTTTATATTGAAACTTCCATTAGACCATCCTTCTATAAACACCTCAATATCTTCACCAAACCACTCAACAATACTAGGACATTCACTTCCTGACCATCTATAACATATAGTGATCAATGAAAACACAAGACAAGCTGACATCAATGACAACATATCACAATAACTCAAGTTTCCAACATTCTCCCCCTTTGTCATTGATGGAAAAACTTGTGCACCACCAATAGAAAAGATAATTGAACTCAACCTGTACATATCTCTCCCCCTTTAACATCAAAGACACAGTGAACTATATTGAATTTTCTCCCCATTTGACATCAGGGAAAAAAAACAAAAATTTGAATAGATCTTCCTTCTATTGAAAATATTTGTCCCAATGAGTACACCATTGTAGCTTGTAGCCTTACTTACCCTTCTAAAAATATTACAAATCATTGTGTAAGGGAAAGATATAGAAATGTACTAAGAGACACTATCCTTTGGTAGAGAAACAAATAACTAAATTGAAAAATGTCATGCTCTGTGAAGTGTACTTGTACATGCAAACACAATGCACTCAATAAATCATTACAGGCAATGATTAGTGAATTAAATCAAAGAAAGACAAAACCATATCTAAGCGATCTATCGCCTCCTAGTAAATGCAAGTATGAATTTTGTTCTTAGATCTTGTTATGCAAATTCCAATGACTTGACTACACTTAGATGGAGGATTTAAATGATGAAGATGCATGATCTATCAATGGTAGCATGATTAAGCTATATGATTTCATGATTATTCTAGAAAATATGCTAGAATCAAGATGCAATTAAGCTAAGATTTGAACATGATAATAATGCTTGCATTGATAAACTAGAAACTAGATGCCTATAGTAACAATGTTTGAATGCAAATAAGATGAATCAAATGATATGCAAAAATGATATGAAATTGGGACCCTTTGTGCTCCAAAATGGGGTCTATTTATAGGATTTCCCAAGGCTAGGGGTGATGTGGCAGGAATCAATAGTCAAGATTGATTTGAAGATATCAATGGTTAAATTGGAGGAGGTTGGCAAAGGGGTTGGACTAAAGGGAACACTTGTCATCTCTATGGTGACAAGTGTCAAGAGGCTTCTAGAAGGGTTTGGATGAAAGGGAACACTTAGTGATGAGTGTCACAAAGCTTCTAGAAGAGGTTGGATGAAAGGGGACATGGTGGTTAGGATGGAATGGGTTAGGTTTAGGAGTGGTAGAAGTTAGGAGAATTTGAATCTAAAAATTCAAATAATAAGAAAAGGCTAATTAATCTCAACAAGTCATGAATTTGATTTGTTTTAATTAATTAGGGATTTAGAAGAAATGAATTTGATGGAGGGAATTAATTAATCAAAGTGGATTATTGAAATGAATTTATTAAATATATCCTTAGATTTATTAATAAGTAGATGAAAGGGGAAATTTAATCAAATTGCTTAGTGAATTCCATTAAATTGGGAAGGAGGATTAATTAAATAATTCCTTATTCAATTAATTATCTTCAGACCATTTTTAGGTGTATACAAAAAGAACAAGATATCATGAACATGAAATTTTCCTTGAACCACTGTGTCAAGCAACCAATATCATGGCAAACACATCTGACTTCAAACACTATCTCAAAACATTGTCACACTGAAGATATCATCATCAAAGCTCTTCAAAACTAACTTTTGTACTATCTCAAACATCAAATATTCTTAAAAATCATTCACAGTCCTTTCTTGTTGATTCATATTCATCTCATTCCATCACTCACACATCTGCACTTCTTTATATACAAGATTAATTATTAAAACCCTTAACTAGGTTGACCACAGATAGAATAAATAATATTGCATAAATTTGGCCACTTGGACTTAAAATATTCATTCTAGTCCACTCCAAGAGATAGAGAGGACCCAAAAACATCACAACACATCATTTCCAAATTATTCCAATGAATCACACACATTAATACATCCTCCAAGGTCGACATCAAATATAATGTGTAGATAAACATTAAAGCATGTTAACTAGTCATCCAAAAATAAACCTCCAATGCAAATTACACAATGCATATCTACAAATTGCATGGTGAGACCCAAAACACTAATAAAAATCATTCTCCAAAGTAAACTTGGACCAAAATAATATGATCCAAGTAGGATACACCACTACAATCAATCGAAAACTAAGCCAATTGACAACATTGAACTCAAAACATTATAGCTCCACTTGACAATCAAATCATCACCTAAAAATTGAATTGAAACACAACACAAACCACATAAACATGTCCTCCGAACTACAACACTTTAATCTACCAATAAATTTTTGGACTAGTTCTGATAGACCGTGTCACTATAAAAAATAACAACAATCAACTCTGTCATTTGAGCAACACATGACCTACAAACTTGATAGTGTGATATACACATAACATAAATATTGTATCCAAATCCACAACACATAATATTCAAATATTAGAGGAATGCAAATCATGCTTCCCCTGAGACATTAAAATCTCTTTCCTGCATATTAAAACTTCCACTACACCATCCTTCCCCAAAAACCTTAACATCTTCACCAGACCACTCAACAATACCATAATGCTCACTTCATGACCATCTATAACATATACTGACATCAATTACAACACAAGATAGGTTGACATCAATGATAACGCAATATAATTCTAATAAATGTTATGATATGGATGAATATGAGAATGTGAGCCTAGGATGTAGACAAAATGATGGTATGGTATGAATGTATGAGAAAAGAGGATGTCATGATATGTATGTATCATAATATTTAGACACAATGATGGTATGGGTGAATGTAAAATATAAAATTAACCCAGGATAAAATATGTGTATGAGGATGTTGATGACAAGAGAATATTATGATATGGATATAAGTGGTAGTCTAACCTAGGATATGGATGTATGTAAGGATGTGGTTTGGACATGATGATGCGATGATATCCATGAAAGTGAGAGTGTGATTAAAAAAGAATGTTATAATATGAATGTAAATGATGGTATAAACCTAGGATTAAGATAAGATTATGATATGAGATAGATGTGAATGGGGGCATGAATCTAAGGTTAAGATATATTATAGCATGAGATGGATGTGAATTTGTATATGAACCTAGTATGGTGATAAGGTCACAGTATTAGATGGATATGGATGAGGTTATGTGTTTTGGAAAGATAGGATGGTAGATAAACTCTAAAGGGGTTATGCTAAATGTGACCAGGGTTTGTTAAAATGGGGTTAGTTTTATAGATGATCTTAAAAATTAGACTATTAGATTGTAGAGGAGGAAAATTGAACAACTACAAAGGGTGGTCAAACCCCACGAGGACTCAAAATCCAACTCTACACTTTGAGAAAGCCTTTGGGGCACTACAACCTTTGATTTTACTCACTAGAAGGGAAATGTGTGTTTTATTATTCTAAACTAAATGATAAAAATATTTATTTCACAAAAGGCGAAAGTGTACGTCATAGACACTCTCTAGATGAGTTTGTATGCTCTCTACCTAGGATACACACATGGGTTTAGAACAATAATGTGACGTGAAAACATCCTATATGAATAATATACAATGGTCATACCAAAAAGCACAAAATTAGTTACATAGTGTCCTATGAACATATAATTTTATGAAAGATTTTAACAATTTAAGTATAAAATAGAAAGGAAATAACAAAGATGATGACAAAAAATAAAGAAATAATTACAAAGAGTCCATGATATGAAGCTTCCAGCTCACACATTGTTGTCCTTTTCCAAAAAAATGTACACATAAGACCAAGGATGAAATGTTTAGGGTGGTTGTGTTTAGAGGTTTTCCATGTTCAAACCCTTATTTTGTTGTTTCAACATCCACAAACAACCTAGAGATGATATTATGATAAAAATGATAATGAAAATGAAACAAGATGACTGTGATGGAAGATATGTTAGATTAAAGGCAATGAAATGAACATCTACATAACCTGGAAAGTTACCCTCCTTAAAAAAAAAGAAGTATGGTAACTTGTTGCAATGAAGGATGCAACAATCTCCAAGTCCGCAAAGCTTCAATGCACAACAATGGTAGAAGGTGGTGGGTTAGTATGCTATGAAAATGTGTAAAGAATATAAGAGAGATTTGTGAATGCCAAAGAGAGTGATTTCAACCAACTAAAGAGAAAGAGAGCCTAAAAATGGGGTTTAAAAAGAAATTTTAAAAGGACTAGAAGTCATCCCAACATCGATGTGAGCCCATGGAGGTGTTACACTACCAGAATTAGCAAGCATTATATCCCAAAAATCACCTTTAGTTATGGATATTTGTGGGATGAATGTGTGGTACACAAACATCTCCATAGCATGCACACATCCATGCATAATCTCAACCAAATGGTTGGAAGACTAAGCATGATAGATGGCAAGGGAAGCTAATGAAATGGAAGTTTGATCATTGTCTTTAATTCAGCTAAAGTGAAGGCCTATGCAATGTGAAATTAAAAAGGGTGCAATTTGTGAAGTTACATGTTTCCCTACTTTAGCAAGCATATCAAAAAGAGATGCAAGATAAAGTACAAAGAGGAGAGTTAAGAGAGATATGTACCCAAGATGTGAAAGGGAAGAAGAGTCTTCTATCTATGTGAAGTTTCCTTAGGGAAGGGACCTGAGTCAAGTGTTCATTAGATAGTGTTGAGTTGTATTATCGTGAACATGTTAGTTGCAAACAAATGTGTTAGATGAAAAGTAAAATTTTAGACACAAAATTATAGACAATCATAGACATCATACATAAGATTATTTAGATAGTGTTGGTATGGGTAACAAGTTGTGCTATGCTAGATAGTCATACAATCTATCAAAATGTGACCGCTACAATCTATGTTGTAGGGCAACCATAGAAAAGACATAGATATCAATTTAGAAACATGTGCAGTGGTCTATCCTCCATGCTAGAAAATAAATAAGACAACTAGATGTAAATATATTTGAAAAGGAGTATGTCACAAAAGGTCTAAAAGAAATATGATCATGAATGTAGATATGATAACCCCCCTTAGGATGAGATGTGTTACATAGAGAGGAACACTGATCATTCTAAGGGGAAAAGATGTTGTGTCATGAAATCATGGTGAGATGTCTCCATGAAAAGCTATTGTGTGATAGATATACATGATACCTATAAAAACAATAAAAACATAAAGAGACAAGGGGGTTTGATTATTTGAGGTAAGTAGAATTCATAGCAATGAAATTAGAACATATATACAACTACATTTGAATTACTCATCATATTCATAAAGTTTTCATATTTGAAGAAGAGCACATGAAGATAAAGAAAAAATTAAAATTTGGGTCAACATGGTAGAAGGCCTAAATGCTCCCAACGCTATGCATTGTGCTTGAATATGAAAGTCAAGGTATGAAAAAAAAAGACTGATGAGACAAATAGAGGAATGGACGATCTGATCAAGGATGACTACTAAAGTATCAATGGATTCATTTAGGAGAGCACAAACATATGAGGACAAGTATGGGAGAACATGAAATAAAACACACACAATAATTTAAAAATAATGGAGGCACTACTTTAGTAGTCATCCTTGATCAGATCGTCATCCTCCCAATCCTAATCTAGGGGAATGGAGGATGATCCTAAAGAGGCATGACTACCAAAGCAATACTAGGTGTATCATCAGTAGCAAGATCCAAGGATGAGGCTTCCTTGTCATTCCCATTTAATAACTTGTAAAGTGAGCATCAAATATTGTGTGAAGATAGTTGACAACACTTGAATCTCATCTAGAGACTCAAACATAAACATCTCTAAGGAAGATGGAGGTGACTCAACTAAATGTTATGAGACATGAGTTGTTGGCAACAATGTGGCAAACTGAGAAGGGGGGGTGAATCATTTTTCTCAAAAACTCTACACAACTCAAACTTAAATTCAGATCTAATAATGAATAGTAAAAGCAATAATCAACACCACATCAATAACACACATAAAACTAAGTTTTTGATGTGGAAAACCTAGTTAAGGGAAAAACCATGGCGGGAACCTACCCACAATGAGATAATACCCTATTAGGAGTAATTGTAAATATTACAATGGGGAATGCACATGCATTTAGGCACACTGCCTAGAGCTCACTGCTCAAATCAAAAAACAAGAAGGGATACAACCCTGAGGAAGACTCGCTGTCTTAAAAAAACATTTGGATTACATCCAAATAATGATGAACTAATGAAATAGCATCTCCACATGTCTAGTTATAATTTTGGTTAAGCATAGTCTAATCTACTATACCACACACTTCTCTTCACACTTCCGAAAGATCATAACACTTGTTCACACACTTACTCAATTAGACACTTGCAAATATAGCACAAATACATCTCACAAATGAATATTACATATATTTATACAAATCATCAACCTATATTTCAAGGTCAGCTCAACTCTCAATACAAATAACAAAATAATAACCTCACATGCTACAACAATACATGCAGATCAAAACAATATCACCAAGAATGTCACATAACATGAAGAACACCACTAGATCAAGAAAATGATCAATAACGCACGCAACGATCAATGTAGACCATCAACACAAATAGATAATGATCTAGAAACATCCACAAGCAACGTGATTCACCACAACAACAACTGCAACATCACCACTTACTATAATCTCCATCATCAATATACCAAACCTCAAGAACACACGTTGAACTAACTATTAGAGTGAAATATTTACTTGTAGACTTCCAAATCATGAACCATCTAAATTGGGACACATATGAACATCCCAAACACTTTGCCAAATCTGTAAACCAAGATAATGCAGTTATGGAGCAATGTGGAGCAGAAACCAGAATATTGAATAACATGAACAACTAAATATCAATCATAATACCGGATCACACAACTTAATCAAATTGCTATGAAGACCACTAAAACTTCTATTGAATAAACTAGATATAAGTATCTCTAAACCCATTAAACTACAACAGCTCAACTGCACACACTAGCCAAACCAACTCATCCAACCTAACTGCAACACTAGAATACACAAAAGAATATGTTGACATCAATGACAACACATAATTCCAAAAAAATTCTCAACATTATCTAACAATCTCCCCCTTTGGCATTGATAGTAACATATGCATGTGAAAAACAATCATTGCAAAGAAAGAAATCAACAACCAACAATCTCCCATAACTCACAAAATATCCCCCTGAGATCAGCACAAGATATAATAGTTTTTCTCATGCTTCTTGCCTCCTTTGACATCAATACAAAAGGCATATACAACACCAATCTTGATTCTCTCCCCCTTGCTAGATAATCTCTCTCCCTTAGATAAATACATAAATGTGAATTTTTGAACAAGTGTGTGGTTCAAATATTGACTACTCCCCCTAAGTAGCAACCCCACTCATCAATCTGGATCACACTGAGATATCTCTGTGAAGTCCATAAGACTGATGCAACTCCATGCATTTTATTTCTCATCAGGAGGGGAAATTACCCCTAACTTCTCTCTGAGATACTCAAAGGTATCTTTAGGCAAAGGCTTTGTGAAGACATTTGCAATCTATTCCTTTGTAGATACATACTCAAATCTAACTTCCTTCTCATTCACCTTCTCTCTCAAGAAATGAAACTTGATTGAAATATAATTAGTCTTTGAATGCAACACTAGATTCATAGAAATATCGATAACACTTGAATTGTCATAGTATATAGCATTAGGCTCATCAAAAGTAACTCTAATATCCTTCAATATCTGCTTCATCCAAATCAACTGAGTGCAATTGCTACCAGAAACAATATATTCAACTTCTACAATAGACAAAGATATAGCATTTTGCTTTTTACTCACTGATGAAACCAATCTCTTACCTAATAAAAATGCACCACAACTAGTACTCTTTCTATCATCAATGTCACATGCCCAATCAACATCAGTAAAAGCACTCAAAGTAAAATCATCATCTTTATGATAACACAAACCAAAATCAACTAATCCTTTCAAGTATTTGTAAATTGTCTTTATAACAACACCATGAGATTTCTAATCTAGAAACAAGACACACAACATTCATAATATCTGGTCTAGTTTGAGTTAAATACAACAAACCACCAATCATAGATGTATATCTAGTCTAATTTTATTTTGGAGAATCATCATCCTTTGTCAAATTACATCTAGTCTTCATAGGTGTACCAATAGGCTTTGCATCATCCAAAACAAACTTATTCAATAATTCCTTCACATAATTAGATTGAGATATAAAGATACCTTTATCTAATTGAGTAATTTACAATCCCACAAAGAATTTCATCTCACGTATCATAGACATCTCAAACTCATTCTGCATATTATCAACAGACTTCTTGCACAAACTATCATTTCCACGAAAAATAATATCAACAACAAAAACTTCAACAATTAAGATTTTGTCATTATCAATCTTGAAGTACAAATTACTGTCACAATACCTTTATTGAATTCAAGCTTCATTAAATACTTATCCAGTCTGGCATACCAAGTTCTTGGGGCTTGCTTCAATCCATACAGTTCTTTCTTCAACCTGCAAACCATATCTTTCTGATCTGTCAACTAAAATCCATCTAGTTGCTCAATGTATAATTCTTCTTCTAGCTCACCATTAAGAAAGGTTGACTTGACATCCATTTGATACACTTAGAAATATTTGTAAACAATATAAGCAAGAAATATTCTAACAACTTCAATTCTAGATACTAGAGAAAAAGTCTCCTCAAAGTCAATACCTTCCATCTGAGAATAAACCTTACAAACAAGTCTTTCTTTATTCCTAACAACTTCGCCTTTTTCATCCAACTTATTTCAAAACACCCATTTAGTTCTAATTACATTCCTATCCTTAGGTCTCGGAACTAAAATCCATGTATTATTCTTTTCAATCTTATTCAACTCTTCTTCCATAGCTTTAACCCAATTTTCATCTTTAAAAGCTTCATAAACATCTTTAGGTTAAGTCTTAGAAATCAAGCAATACTCTTCAATGACTCTTTTCCAAGCCATCACACCTTTATTCTTGTCACCTATAATTTGATTCTCTTAATTATTTAACCTTACATACCTGGGAGTATTAGGATTTTCTTGATTTTTTAGACTCTTGAACTCTTTCTTTTGCACTAGCTTCTCCTTCATTCTCAGGCTTTTTTGGAACAATATGAACTTGGTTCTGGGTCTACACTTGTTTTCCTTTATTTGCACTAGCAATCTGATCTTCTGAATCATATTCGGAGCATCTGGGCTGATACTCATTTCCTTCATCCACTTTTACATTAGCATTTTCAACTATCTTTCTCAATCTCTTATTATAACATTGGTAGGCCTTACTCTTAGTAGAATAACCAAGAAGGATTCCTTCATAAATTCTAGCATCAAACTTCCCTAGATCTTCATCTCTTTTGATATAGCATTTACCACCAAAAATTATAAAATATCTAACTATAGGAACATGACCAAACCATAACTCATAAGGAGTCTTACCAGTATCACCTTTAATATGCACCTGATTGAGAGTGTATACATCATTACTCACAACTTCTCTCCAATAGATATGCGACATATTTCCTTCAAGCATCATCATTCTAGCAACTTATTGAATTTCCTTGTTCTTCCTTTCCATAATACAATTCTACTGAGGGGTCCGTGAAGCAGATAACTGTCTCTTCACCCCATGCTCTTCACAAAAATAATTGAACTCACCGAAAGTAAATTCACCACCTCTATCAGATCTCAGACAGTTTAGCTTCTATCCAGTCTCAGTATCAACCATAGCTTTGAAAATCTTACACTTCTCTAATGTTTCATACTTCTCCCTTAAGAATGTAACCCACATCATCCTTGAATAGTCATCAATCAACAACATGAAATACCTATCACCCTAAAAGATTCTCACTCTAGAGGGACCACACAAATTAGTTAGCACAAGATCCAATATCCTATTAGAAGTATATTGTTTTCTTTTGAAAGAAACTCTTGTTTGTTTCCCTAACTAGCATTCCTTACATATCAAATTAGAGGGTGGAACTTATCTTAACCATGCAATCAAAATTTAGATGACACATCCTTCTATACCATAAACAACTTTCATCAACCTGAGCAATCAAGCAACTTTAACCACCAGCATTCAAGTGAAAGATATTACCTTTATTCTTTGTACCTAATGCAATTTCAATTTTAGAGCTACTCAAGATCTTACATTTACCATTCTTGAATTGCAAATCATATCCCTTATCAATCATTTGTCTAACACTCAAGTGATTATGTTTTAAACATCATCAGTTTTATGCTTACCATAAAGTGAAATAGAACCTCTACCATAGATTATACCAGCTTTGTCATCTCCAAATATCACTACACCACCATCATACTTTTCCATACTCACAAACTTACTCTTATCACCTATCATATGATGAGAGCAACCACTGTCAATAGCCCATTCATCTTTCTCTTCAATAATGCAGCTGGTAGAATCAATAGTCACTGAATCATCTGTTGGAATGCACTAATATCAGTAGGAAACTGAGGGGGGGTGAGTGAATCTATTGGCAATTTGGAGGAATTAATTATGTGTTGCATTGATGTTTGTCATTGATGTCAACACTAGCTATTTTTCTGTCTGTTAGGGTTCCCATAGATACTAAGAGGGGGGGGTGAATCAATATCTAACCAATAATGAAATTTTCTTGAAATTGAATATGCAGAACATAAAGTAATAGTATACCGGTATGCAAGAATTAATGTAAATAACAGAATCAAAAACATCCACATGAAAAGAACACCATAACACAAGATGTTTAATGAGGAAACCCAATGTGGGAAAAACCTTGGTGGGATTTGTGACCCACAATATTCACTTACTGGCCAATAAGAGAATATTACTTACAATAGGGGCCTGCACATGTAGGAAGGCCAACTGCCTAGAGCACACTGCTCAATAAGAAGTCACACTGACTTACAATTAGGATTATGCAAATCGAATGATCTGTACTGCTTTACAATAGCATCTTCAATGCCAGATTTAGTACCGGTTCTTGCTCTGTTCTTTACATATACCCTTGACCTACAATTCGCATATTAGGTCTGCCTTATAATTTTCTTTATGCTTCCTATCCATATCCTACAAATGTCTACAATGATCTCTTTTATATACAAGAGTCATTTTACAATTTTCCAAGTCGGCTTACAATAATAAACAAAATATTACATATCAAAAATCCTGTCGGCCTCTGTGCCGGTATACATATTTTCTTCTGTGTCGGTGCCGGTGTAGATTGATCTTGCTGATGCCGGTGCATTGTCTTGCTTGAATAATGCTTTGCTGGTATAATGTCTTGTTGGTGCCATAGGATTGCAAGGTTGCCTGTGTAATGCTTTGCTGGTATAATGTCTTGCCGGTGCCATAGGATTGCAAGGTTGCCTGTGTAATGCTTTGCCGATATAATGTCTTGTCGGTGCCATAGGATTGCAAGGTTGCCATCAATGACAAAACCTTCAATCACACACAATGTCTCATTGGAGTGTCCATATGCCAACAATCTCCCCCTTTGGCATTGATGGCAACACTCACGAGAAATTTCAAAAGATATCCAAAATAAATAAAAAAATAATAAAAAATAAAAAATAAAAAAATGTGTAGACCAAAAATGTTACCAAAAATGTGAGAGCTCCCCCTGAGCATGTGATCCCTGTGTTTTGAATTTTCTCATCCTACTACTCCCCCTTTGGCATCAATGACAAAGGTTAGTAGATTTTGTAGTTGTACCAATCCATAACCTCAAGCTTGTAGTTGGGTAGTTATTATCTGAAGAATATCTCCCAAAATTAAGTTTATTCCATCCATAAACTTCTTACTATCTTTTATTGCTATCTTAGTTTTGTATATTGTATTGGTGAGATGCTGGAAGTGCTCTGCCGGTGTTTTGCTTCCCTATGTTAGTGCCTCTGAGATTTCCTTGCGCAGAGATGCTAAATAGTCCAATCTTGGACTTAGTTTAGATCTCAAGAGTTTTGCCTTGTTTATTATTTTCTCTTTCTCTCTTTCTAATTTGAGCAATTCTTCCTCAAAATTTGTTATCTTTTCCTCAAAAACTAATAATGTATCGGGTGAGTTAACAAAATTATCTGCAAGTTTATTGATCTCTTCGAGTACCTTGCTCATCTTTTTGTCTACATCTATGGTCAAAAAGTTTGTCTTACAGGTGTCTTTGTATAGAGTTTTGTACTCTTTCAATAAATTGCACAGTTCCAGTAGAAGTGTGTCAAATTCCCTATTACACTTCTTTATTCCTTCCTCAAAGAATTTTTGTTTCTCTTTTTCTACACTTTCCTTTACAGATTCTACCTTTGTTTGCTCAAAATTTCCAGAAATATATTTACAAAGTGTATCCAACTAGCCTAAATAATCTTTATTGTCTATATTACAATTAGGAGCTATTGATTTCAAAAATGGAATTGAATCGTCTATTGCTTTATAAGCTTGTGAGCTATAATCAATTATTTTCTTGATAGATTCAAGTAATACCTCAGTCACATTTGATGGTGACCCAACAAACTGAGTGCCGGTGGAAGTGACCATGCTAGTATTGACCTCTGCTAGGTCTGTTTGTGTCTCCATCTCTTTAAGCACTGGTTTTCCTGCATCATTTCTTACCAGTGGCATCTATTCTGGAGCCTTTAGCTCTGTTGGTTTCTCTATTTGTGTTCTAGATTCCATCTTTTTCTCTGTATTTGCTACCGGTTGCTCTGTGTTTCCTGTTACTGGAGGCTCTTTGGATATACCTGATTTATTTGGTGTATCCTTATCTACCACTATGTTGATCTTCTGAGTATCAACATTCACAGTATATAGGACTTCAGGATTAGGATTATTATCCTCTATATCCATACTCTTAGCTGCCGGTTGATCTTCAGTGGTTGTTGTTTTTACCGGTGGAGTATTTAAAGGAGTTGGGGGTAAGTTGTCTCTAATCTTGATACTTGGTGGTCCACCAACTTTACCTTTCCCTTTGTCCTTTTGATATACCAGAATGGGCTTGGGATTCCTATATTCTTCTTGTTTTTCTTTTTCAACCAAGAATGTATCCCAACCATTTTCTGTTTCCTTTGAAACTTCTGTAACTCTACCTGCCATTAGTGAAATTTGTCGGTGTGCAGTGGAAAAAACTATCCGGTTGGCCTGAGCTATCAGATCATCAATTTCCTTAGGTGAGTTAATCGGGTATACTGCAAGTAATTTTTCTATTTTAATTTTCTTATCCAACTCAATTATTCCTTGCCTTCTGGCCTCAAGTCTTTTATATAGATCATCAGGAATTTCATTTAAGACTTGCAACAAAAACTTTTTATACATGTCCATGTGTAATATAACACTTTCTTCAACTTGTCCTTTCTCATCATCTGATAGGGTGTCATAGATTTTCCCTATGTTTTTCAATTTACCTTCCTCTATGATCTCATTCAGTAATATGTCAAGAGGGGCCAAGTCAGTGTTTGTCTTCTTCTTCTTTTTGAGGGTCAGCTTCTTCTTAGGTGTGACTTTCTTGACTGGAGATCTCATGACTTGTTACTTCTGTCTTGTCCTTCTAGGTGAAGGAGTGGTTACTGGTGAGGGGTCTCTTTTCCTGACAACTCTTTTGAAAGTTGCTGGCATATCTCCTTCTGAGGAAGTATCTACCGGTGATAAATGAGTTTCAGGTTGTTGGGCTGCCAACTCATCTTCTGTTATGCCGGTTTTCTTTAATATGTCTTCTTTTATGATTTTTACTTGTCTGGATCCTTTCCTCACAAATGCCTCTACCTTTTTCACTCTCTTCTTAGATTGAATTTGACTTTCTATGGTCTTAGCACTACCAAATACTTCTTCCTTTGGTTCATTGGGGGCTTCCAGAAGTGCTTTGGTATAAGTTTCCACTATGTGGTCATCTGTTTCATACCCCATCTCAGTTACCCTAATTGTTCTTGGGATGACTGCTTCCATCCAGATCTCATCCTTTTTTATTACAAAACATATATCATCCTTGTATCTGTTGACAATTTCCTGTGATAGTCTGATTCTTTTATTCATTCTGACCTTTAGTGCTTGAAAATACTCATTGATATTCTTTTCTCTGTTTTCACCCATGTTGTTAAATAAGTCAAATAATTGTTTTCCTACTAGTATGTCAAATCCAAAATCCTTGTTGCCTATACTGGGAGCCTATTTGGTTATATGTAGCATTAAGCATACAAGTAAATTTCCAAATCTAAAGGTTCCTTTCTTATCCTTCTTGATTTTTGCTAAATTGTCAATTAACTCATCCTTTAACCATTCACAAATATCAATTTTTACATTGTCCTTAACCATGTCATAAGCACTCTTTATGCATAAACTGAAAACCGAGTTAAGCCTATTAGCATGAGTTGCTTTGTAACCTACAATCATGCTAACAAATCTAACATTTGTATCGGTCACATCATTAACCCTCAATGATCTCTTGTCGGATGTTGCACCAGTTAAGTTTGTTACTAAGTCATTGGAGACCTTCTTAGTTTTGTCAGGTCTGTTATTGGTGGAAGGTAACCCTGTTATTGCTTTCACGGATTCCTTTGTAATTTTATGCACGGAGTCAAGCCAAAAGAAGGAACCATGTACCTTGCTTAAAACTATCCTAACCACTTCCTTGGGAAATTCAGGAATGCAGAGGATTTCAGTGAATCCTAGGGTTTCAACAATTTTATGTTCAGGTTTCACATTTCTGGAGTTGTCACATATAACAGACTTATACATGTTTTTGATTTCTTCATCACCTAATTCCTCTATGTTGCAATGAATATACATTCTAGGGTCTTCTGCATAAACAACACCTTTTGGAATTTCTGAAAAAGCAATTGTGTTGTCATCTTTCTTAGCTACCTCGGGAACTAGCTAAAACACGGACCTAGGTCATTTTATAACTTCAACTACTATAGGGTTTGCTATGAATTCAGGTGTAGAGGAGGATGCCATGATGATAAATACCATTTTTTGCCCTTGGATGGATTGATTGCTGAAGTGCTTTGCCTCTTTGCTCGGAATGTCTTAGCTCGGAAATCTTCGCGCTCTCTGAAAGTTTGAATTCACGGTGAAATGAAATGGAGCCAAAACCTTATTTTATAAAGTCTTTTCTGCTACCTACCACATTAATTGCTTGTTGATGATGTATTAGCTTAACTTTATTTGCCGGTAATGAATGATTTTCAACTTCTTTTCTCTAACCGAGGGAATAATAGCACATGTGTCATTAGATTGCCAAACCCTCAAGATAATTTTCTTCAATTTGATAAAGAACATCCTGCCGGTGGAGCATTGCTCTATCCTGCCGGTGGAGCATTGCTCTGTCCTACCAGTGGAGCATCATATTGTCCTGCCGGTGGAGCATTTGTTGGTTCTACCGGTGGAGTATCCCCAATATTTAGATCAACTTTTCTAATCCATTGCTTTGAAAATTCTTGCTTAACCTCTTCAACCTTTTCTTTACCCTTCAAACGAGTACTTTTGTTATCTACCGGTGTACCTTTACTTCTACAAAATTTAGCAATATGACCAATCTTGTTACATGCATAACAAGTTACATTATTTTTCTGAATAGCTTTCCCATCACCTATGCTGGTTTGTGTTTTGCATTTATTTGATAAATGTCCAAATCTTCCACAAACATAACATCTTACATTCACTCTGCAATTTTCAGAGTTATGACCAATTTTGTTGCATTTGGAGCATTAACTAGTGGGAGGATTGATATTCTGATAATTCCTAGATCTACATTCATTTGCCCTATGACCATATTTATTGCAGTTAAAGCATTTTCCATTGAATTTGTAAGTATTAGAAGATCTTACCGATTTGCTGTGATCCTGGGTATTTGCAGTACCAGAGCTTTCTCCAACTTCAAATCCAATTTCAGAAGTGTCACCTTTGGGTTTTTGATTCTTCAATAGGGTACCAAGTTCTTCTGAGCTTTTCTTAAATTTTTCTTTGTGTTGATTTGCAGTTTCCAATTCCCTTTCCAAGATTTCTTTTTGTCTCATTAGTTCATTCGAGTCATTCTGAGTATGCATCAGATCTATCTTCAACATGTCATTTTCATAGCTAAGTCTTGTGTTCTCATTTGCTACATCACTTAGTCTTCTAGTCAATTATTCTTCATTCTTCTTTCTGTCCTCAATCTCTTTGCAAAATCTCATAGTCATATCCTGCATTTCATTTTTTGTTGTCATGATCTCTTGTTTCAATTTTCTTATCATATCATTAAGTGATTCCTTTTCATCATTCTCATTTTGAAATTTTTCACAAAGTTCTCTTCTCTTATTTCTTGTAACAATAAGATTTTCTTGAAGTGCCTGAATAATGTCCTGAGCTACTTTTAAATCATCTTCTAATTTGATATTTTTCAACTTTTTTGCATCATAGTCAGTAAGAGCTCCTTCAAGTTGCTTCATCAGATTTTCCATCTTTACCAGTGTCAAGATCTTCCTTAAGCTGTTAGGCTTATGAAAATAGAGGACCAAGCTCTGATACCAATTGTTAGGGTTCCCATAGATACTAAGAGGGGGGGGTGAATTAGTATCTGACCGGTAATGAAATTTTCTTGAAATTGAATATGCAGAACATAAAGTAACAGTATACCAGTATGCAAGAATTAATGTAAATAACAGAATCAAAAACATCCACATGAAAAGAACACCATAACACAAGATGTTTAACGAAGAAACCTGGTGTGGGAAAAACCTTGGTGGGATTTGTGACCCACAATATTCACTTACTGGCCAATAAGAGAATATTACTTACAATAGGGGCCTGCACATGCAGGAAGGCCAACTGCCTAGAGCACACTACTCAATAAGAAGTCACACTGACTTACAATGAGGATTATGCAAATCTAATGATCTATACTACTTTACAATAGCATCTTCAATGCTAGATTTAGTACCGGTTCTTGCTCTATTCTTTACATATACCCTTGACCTACAATTCACATATTAGGTCTACCTTATAATTTTCTTTATGCTTCCTATCCATATCCTACAAATATCTACAATGATCTCTTTTATATACAAGAGTCATTTTACAATTTGCCAAGTCGGCTTACAATAATAAACAAAATATTACATATCAAAAATCCTGTCGACCTCTATGCCAGTATACATATTTTCTTCTGTGCCGGTGTACATCTTCTGTGCCAGTGCTGGTGTAGATTGATCTTGCTGATGCCGATGCACTATCTTGCTTGAATAATGCTTTGCCGGTATAATGTCTTGTTGGTGCCATAGGATTGCAAGGTTGCCTGTGTAATGCTTTGCCGATGTAATGTCTTGCCGGTGCCATAGGATTGCAAGGTTGCCTATGTAATGCTTTGCCAGTATAATGTCTTGCCGGTGCCATAGGATTGCAAGGTTGCCATCAATGACAAAACCTTCAATCACACACAATGTCTCATTGGAGTGTCCATATGCCAACACTGTCTACCGGCTTCGGGTAGAGTGGTTAGATTATCATGTTGATCTAAAGATTTGCCTTCGGTTTTGGTCCGACTGTTGGAATTGGCTTGGATTGGTTATTCACATGTTCTCAATGCATATCACATTTATTTGGTTTGGGATTTGATGATCTGGATGCTATCATATGTTCTAGTAACCCTTTTAGTTACCATTAAGGGTTTACTGGCAGTGCTTTGATGAAGATCTTTTGATGAATCCGATAAGTGGTATTAGTGCGACTTCTAGAAGGTTATTAGGATGTTGATGTTTATAGTGTTCATTTTCCAGTTGATTGTGGTGTTTAATTCAACTTATGGTGACCTATTTTGGGCCCGATGTTATTTTGTTAGGTTATGGACTGGTTTATGTAACGTGTTGGTTGATGCTCCCGATGCATCACCGATTGGATTTATTATTTGGTTTATCATTGGTTTGTGGGATTATGTAACATATCTATTCTATTATCTTTTAAGTGGCCGACCTAATTGTTTAGTTCTCAGGGTTGGTATAAATATGATGCAAGATCTCTTTGTAGATCATGGGATTAGGGTTATAGGATTATCTACATGCGAATATAGTTGTAATCATATGAAGAGGTTTTGGTCGATTATAGGTGATCTAATTGGGTTTGTGAAAGAGGTTTAAGAGCTCTGGTATTGAGCTTAACCAAAACTATACTCAGGCATAGGAGATGCTATTCTTGCAGTTCATTCATTTTTCTAGATTGTTGTCTAGATTTATTTTGTAGTCAGTGAGGCTCATTTTGTGATGAGAAGTGCACTCTAGGATGTTGGCCTTCCTGCATGTGTGCATGCCCCTCTTATTATAATCACATACTTGCTGCATAATTATTATCTAACTGTGGGTAGGCTTCCCACTATTATTTTTCCCTTTACCAAGTTTTCCATGTACAAATCATGGTTCTATGTGTTATGGATGGTTGGTAATTGTTCTGTGATTTATGCTTATGCTTAATTTTTATATCTGCTATTTCAGTATTTGGTTTATGCATTCATGTAAAAGGTTTTATGTGCTTAAAGTTTTATAATTTGTTGAAAACTAATTCACACCCCTCTCTATTGTCCACTGGTTATCCTAACAATTGGTATCAGAGCTTGGTCCTCTTTGCAGAAGCTTAACCGCTTGAGGAATATCTCGTGGCAACTAAAAGTTCAACCACATCTATTTTCTGAAGAGAAACCCCTAAGCTTGATTTGACAAATTACAGGGTATGGAAGATTCAGATGGAAACTCATTTGAAATGTATAGGGAAAGAGATTTGGGAGGTCACGGAGAAAGGCTATACTCCTCATAATCCAACATCTAGAAATCATCCTTCAACAACCTTGGATAAGGACATTGAGAATGATTGTAGAGCTAGAGAAGAAATCTTAAGTACACTTTCTGATCAACAAATCATGGGATTTACTGACCAATCATCTGCGAAGGCTATATGGGATAAGCTAGAGGCTTTGAATGAATATGACCCTACTATTAAAATTTCTAAACTTGATGGTTATCGGGTAAGGTATGAGAATCTAAAGATGGAAGAAGATGAAAGGATTACTACTTTTATGGAAAGAGTTAATGAAATTGTTATGGGAATTCAATGTTATGGTGGATCTCTAAGCGATGATGAGATTATTTCTAAAGTATTGAGAGATTTTCCATTGGCTTACAAGATGAAGGCTACTGCAATTAATAGGCTAAGAATAATGGCTAACACTTCTGTTAACAGAGATACTTTGGTTGGAAAATTATCTGCTTTTGAGCTTAAAGAATTTGGTCCTCAAGGAGCTGCAAAAACTTAATATGCTTTTCACACATCTACATCATCAACTAGCAAGAGTGATTGGAAAGATTTAAATGCAAAGGAACTGGAGGAAATGAAGAAAGAAGATGATGAGTTTGAGCAACTTGAAGCCCTATTTGCTAGAAGAGTACCTAAAGGTCTGATAGGAAGTAAGTATGAAGGAAAATCACCTTTTCAATGTTTTGCATGTAATAAGATAGGTCATTTTGCATCTAGATGTCTTGAAAGGAATTCAATATTTGAAGAGAAAGCTAGAAGATCTTTTAGGCCTAACCATGATTATCAAAACAAGCATAAGTACAGGATAAATGAAGATAAATCATGTTACTATGTGGATGAGGAAGGTGTGACTGATTCTGATGATGAACCGACACAAGATTTAGCTAGTGGATTTGGTAGTGAAAAGGAATGGGTATTTTTGGCTATCAAGGAAGATGCTCTAAAACCTATTGTTCAAAATAAGGAAAAGGCCCTTGCTACTAAAATTGAAGACAAGGATGAATGGGTGATAGATAGTGGATGTTCACATCATATTACTGGAGATAAAAGGAAGTTTTTATCTTTGCAAGAATTAGATGGTGGATTGGTTAGATTTGGAGATGACAAAGCATGTATGATCAGAGAAAGAGTAACTGTATCATTGGATGGTAAGGATAAAACTGATAATGTTTATTATGTTGAAGGTTTAAGGCATAATATTTTGAGTGTAGGATAGTTGGTGGATAAGGGATTTCAATTATAGTTGAAGGATGGAAAATGCAAAATCATTAACATATCTGGATTGGAGATTGCAACTAGTACATAGACTAAAGGTAACATCTTTCATTTGAACTCTCATGAGAAGACATGTTTGATTGCACAAGTTGATGAGAATTGGTTATGGCATAAGAGGTTGTGTCATGTGAATTTTGATTGCATTGTAAAGATTAGTTCAACTAAAGGTGTTAGAGATATACCTAAGATTGTGAAGCCCTATATTTCGGTATGTAAGGAATATCAAATGGGAAAGCAAGTCAAAACTTCTTTTAAAAGTATACAACACAAATTTAATGATGTTCTTGATCTTATTCATACTAATTTGTGTAGTCCTGCTAGAATAAGGAGTTTTTAGGGTGATAGATATTTCATGCTTAACATTGATGACTATTCTAGAATGATGTGGGTTGCTTTTCTAAGGGAGAAATATGAAACTTTTGAAAAGTTTAAGATCTTTAAAGATAAAGTTGAGATAGAGACATGGTTGAAGAATAAATGCTTAAGGCTAGATTAGGGTGGTGAATTCACATCCGGTGAATTTAACAGTTATTGTGAGAAGCATGGAATAAGAAGATTGTTGTCTGCTCCTTAGACACCTCAACAAAATGGTGTTGTGGAAAGAAAGAACATAACTATCTTGGATGCAGCCAAAACTATGATGATGGAAGCTAATTTGCCTCATATCTATTGGAGAGAAGTTGTGAGCATGATGACATACACATTTAACAGAGTTCATATCAAAGGAGACACTCATAAGACACCTTATGAGTTATGGTTTGGTCATACACCTACAGTTAAATATTTCAGAATCTTTGGTAGTAAATGCTATATTAAAAGAGCTAATTCCATTGAAAAGTTTGACCCTAGATGTGATGAAGGGATATTTCTTGGTTATTCTAATGAAAGCAAAGAATATAGATGTTATAACAAAAGATTACAAAGAGTTGTGCAAAGTGACAATGTCAAGGTGGATGAGCTGTACAAAGGTCAAATCAGAACTTATGAGATAGAATCGAAAGTGGAGATAATCATAACTGAATTGGTAGCACCTATACCAGAACAAAATGTTGAACCAGTTACCCTGATAGTATCATAAAATTAAATAGTAACTAAAGATCAGAGAAGAGGAACAGAAATTCAGAAGACTCCTAGGTATGTAAGGTTAAATCATTCAAAAGAACAAATCATTGGAGACAAGAACAAAGGAGTTATGATAAGAAAAAGTTTGGCAACTAATGAGGTATGTTTAATTTCTCAAGTTGAACCAACATCAATTATTGAAGCTTGTAAAGATGAATGTTGGATGAAAGCTATGGAAGAGGAATTAGATTAGATTGAGAAGAACAACACATGGACTTTAGTTCCTCGGCCTAGAAATAAGAATGCTATTGGAACTAAATGGGTTTTTAGGTGAATCAGGACAAACAAGTTGTGAGGAATAAGGCTAGATTACTATGTAAAGGATATTCTCAGAAGGAAGGAATTGATTATGATGATACTTTTGCTCTGGTAGCTAGGATTGAAGCTATGAGATTATTTCTTGCTTATGCTACCCATAAGAAATACAAGGTTTATCAGATGGATGTTAAGTGTGCATTTTTGAATGAAAATCTTTAAGATGAAGTTTACATTGAGCAACTTGATGGATTTTCACTTTCAGATGACAAAAACATGGTCTGTGGGTTAAGGAAAGATTTATATGGATTGAAACAAGCCCCTAAAGCTTGGTATGCTAGATTGGACAAATATCTTTTGAATCTTGGTTTCACTAAAGGTAATGCTGACAATAACTTATATTATTATATTACTGAAGATGACATATTGATTGTTGAAGTCTTTGTTGATGATATCATTTTTGGAGGTGAGGATAAGTTATGTATGCAATTCTCTAAAAATATGAAGAATGAATTTGAGATGTCAATGATTGGGGAGATGATATTTTTCTTAGGTTTGTAGATTACTCAGAATGATAAAGGTATTTTCATTTGTCAAACTAAGTATGTTAGAGAGTTGTTGAATAAATTTGGTATGGAAAATTCCAAACCGGTTTGGTACCCCTATGGTTACAAGTGTGAAATTGACAAAGAATGATGCATCATCTCTGATAAATCCTACAAGGTATAAATCTTTGATTGGAGGTTTGTTATATTTGACTCATACTAGACTGGATATAATGAATGCAATTTGTATTGTATCAATATATCAGAGTAATCCTAGAGAGAATCATGAGAATGCGGTGAAAAGAATTTTCAGGTATTTGCAAGGAACAAATGAGTATGGTTTGCAGTATCCTAAAAATGATGACTTTACACTATGTCCATATACAAATGTTGACTAGGCTGGAGATGTTGATGACTAGAAAAGAACATACGGTGGAGCTTTCTTTCTTGGAAAGAAACTTGTTTCATGGATCAACAAGAAATAGTCATGTACTTCTTTATCTACTATTGAAGTTGAGTATGTTGATGTTGCTACTAATTGTACACAATTTCTATGGATGAAGCAAATGTTGAAAGATATAAGGGTGGATTGTAATGAACTGGTAGTTATTCACTGTGATAACTCTACTGCTATTGATATATCAAAGAATCTGATATGTCATTCTAAGACTAAGCACATTTCTATCTAGTATAATTTTCTAAAGGAGAATGTGGAAGAAAATGAAGTCAGACTGGTTTATGTGAACACTAAAGAACATATTGCATATATCTTCACTAAAATTTTGCCTAAGGAATCATTTGAGTACTTTAGAGATAGATTGGGAGTTTCTACCCCTCTGGTAGAGATTTGAGTGATGTTGACTGGCACCAGTCTAGCATGCATTATAAGAACTATCATTCATTCTAGATTGATGTGGTGATGCTACTACTCAGGGGGAGTAGTCAACTGTGTGGTTCAGAGGTTTTATGACTTTTCTATGATGTTTATGTCAGATTTTTGGCATTGATGTCAAAGGGGGAGAGGTATTTATGTAAGGGATATCATTCACAGGGGGAGTTTGGTCTGTTGGAACTTCATTGTCATATCATTTTGGGGAGATTGTTGGATGTCCTGCATTGGGGGAGACTTGTTTGGCACTTGGATGTTTTTCACATCTAGTGTTGCCATCAACGCCAAAGGGGGAGATTGTTGGCAATTTGGAGGAATTAATTATGTGTTGCATTGACGTTTGTCATTGATGTCAACACTAGTTGTTTTGTTGTCTATCGACTTTCAGTAGAGTGGTTGGATTATCATGTTGATCTGGAGATTTGCCTCTAATTTTGGTCTGGCTGTTAGAATTCGTTTGGACTGGTTATTCATATGTTCTTGATGCATATCACATTTAGTTGGTTCAGGATTTGATGATTTGGATATTATCATATGTTCTAGTAAGCCTTTTGGATACCAGTAAGGGTTTTACCGGCAACACTTTGATGAAGATATTTTAATGAATCTAATAAGTGGTGTTGGTGCAGCTTTTAGAAGGTTGCCAGGATGTTGATTGTTATCATATTCATGTTCTAGTTGATCATGGTGTTTCATTCGGCTTATGGCGACCTATTTTGTGTCTAGTGTTATTATGTTAGGTTATGGACCGGTTTATGTAACATGTTGATTGATGCTCTCAATGCATCACCGGTTGGATTTATTGTTTGATTTATGTTGTTTCGGTCTTAGGCTTACTTGGTTTATCATTGGTTTGAAAAATTATGTAATGGATCTATTGTATTATCTTTTAGGTGGCTGAAATATTTGTTTAGGTCCCGGGTTCACATAAATATGATGTAAGATTTCTTTGTAGATCATGGGATTAGGGTTATAGGATTATCTATATGCGAATAAAGTTGTAATCATATGCAAAGGTTTTGGTCGATCATAGGTGATTGAATTGGGTTTATGAAAGAAGTTTAAGACCTCTGGTATTGAGCTTAACTAGAACTGTACTCAGACATAGGAGATGCTATTCTTGCAATTCATTCATCTTTCCAAATTATTGTTTGGATTTATTTTATAGTCAGTGAGGATCCTTTTGTGATGAGCAGTATGCTCTAGGTTGTTGGCCTTCCTGCATGTGCAGGCCCCTCTTATTGTAATCATATATTTGCTACAGAAGTATTATCTAACTATGGGTAGGCTTCCCACTATGGTTTTTCCCTTTACCAGATTTTCCACCTATAAATCATGGTGTTATGTATTATGGATGGTTGGTAATTGTTCTATGATTTATGTTTATACTTAATTATTATATCTGCTATTCCAGTATTTATTTTATGCATTTCGGTAAAAGGTCTTGTGTGCTTAAAGTTTAATAACATGTTGACAACTAATTCACCCCCCCTTTCAGTTGTCCACCGATTATCCTAACATAATCAGTTTACTAACAATAACAACAATCAATTCAATTATAAAACTTAAATCAAAGCACACCCCAATGAAGAATATAACATGAAAGCACAATACACATAACACCAATATTTTGACGTGGAAACCCCAGAAAGGGAAAAACCATGGTGGGAAACCCTACCCACAATTAGATGAATACTCTGTAGTAGTATTGTGAATAATTACAATGGGGTCTACACATGAAGAAAGGCCAACAACCTAGAGCACATTGCTCATCACAAAGGGAAGTCTCGCTGACTTACAAAATCATTAGACTACAATATAGAAAACAATGAAATATGAAAGTAGCATCTACTAATTTCTGATACAATTTCGGTTAAGCATTGATGTCTTCTCTGCAATAAAAAACCTTTCCAGCCTTCACCTGAATGATATGAATTTATTCGCACTTAATTATTCTCTAATAATACAGACTTAACCATCCATCGATATCTAAATTACATGAGCAAGTCACCTATAAATACATGTCATCAACCTTTTTGATAAGGTCGGCTAAACCCTAAACCCATAAACCCATAAATACATAAAAATTACATCAAATGATACCACCAGACCAATATTATGATTTACATAGCATAACATGGACCTAAAACAAGTAACCAAACAATTATATCCATCGAGGATTCCCCTAAGACCAAAATCCAACACACTACACTTGCCGGTAGAAACCCTCTGTGAAAGTTTCATCGGATCCAAATAGGAGCACCATAAAAGCACACCACCCAATGCAAAGTCACAAAATGCTCGAGATATGATTAAGAAGCACCAACAACATGAAAGAAACCAATTCCATAAGTCAGACCCAAAATCCACTGACCAAGTCACCAAAACAATATACTGATAAAGCTAACCAGGAACGCCAGAAGTCGGTAAAGGAAAAAGCTAGCCAATGAATCCAAGAACAAGCTAGTAACTGGAAATACTAAAAGAGATAACCAAATCATAAAACCACCAAAATATAGTAAGCATATAACCATCATAATAAGCATCCAAAACCAATTCCAGAGGTCTGATCATACCGGATCAGAATCACAGCCAGAACCAAAAAGATCACCAAGACTAACCAGGATACAGTGTTGACATCAATGAAAACACTTAACCAAATCCAACATATTGCCAACAATCTCCCCCTTTGGCATTGATGAGAACACTGAATGTGAAAAACATTCAAGTGCCAAGGAATGCCAACAAAATCCAAAACACTAAAAGATCTAGCAGTTTTCACATGAATACCTTCTCCCCCTTTGACATCAATGAAAAAGGATGAATAATAAACCAAGAATACTGAACCAAACAATTGACTACTCCCCTTGAGTAGTAACACCATCTTCATCAACCCAGATCAAAAAAGTATGTCTGATAAGCTCACCGGATTGATGCATCTATGCATCACTAAGTCTCTTCTGGAGGGTTGGTAACCCCCAACTGATCTCTGAGATATTTTAAAGTGTCTTTAGGCAATGGTTTCATTAGAATATCTGCAATTTGTTCCTTAGTAGGCACATAAACCAATCTGACTTCCTTTGCTTCAAACTTTTCCTTCAAGAAATTATACCTTATAGAAATATGTTTTGATTTGGAATGAAATACAAAATTCTTTGACATATCAATAGCAACGATATTATCATAGTGAATAACAATGGGCTCATTATAGCTTACCCTTATATCCTTTAACATATGTTTCATCCATAAAATCTGAGTACAGTTGGTAGCAACTGCAACATATTTTGCTTTAGTTGTAGACAATGAAGTGCATGATTGTTTCTTACTAAGCCATGAAATGAACTTCTTCCCAAGAAAGAATGCAGCACTAGTAGTTCTCTTCCAATCATCCACATCTCCTGCCCGATGAGAATCTATATATGCACATAATGTGAAATCATCATTCTTTGGATACCATAACCCAAAGTCTGTTGTACTTGCCAAATATCTGAATATCCTCTTGACAACAATATCATGAGTTTCTCTAGGATTTGACTGAAATATAGAAGCAATACAAACAACATTCATTATATTAGGTCTTGTCTGAGTTAGGTACAACAAACCACCAATCATTGATTTGAATCTGCTCAGGTTCACTTTAGGTGATTCATCATCCTTTGACAATTTGCAACCGGTTATCATAGGAGTATCGACAAGTTTAGAATTCTCAAGTCCAAATTTTTTAAGTAACTCCTTCACATACTTAGTTTGACAAATGAAAATACCTTTATCATTCTGAGTAATTTTCAAACCTAAGAAAAATTTCATCTCACCAATCATAGACATTTCAAATTCATTCTTCATATCATTAGCAAATTTCATGCATAGACGTTCTTCTCCTCCCAAAATGATATCATCCACAAAGACTTCAATAATCAATATGTCATCATTCTCAATCTTGTAATATAATTTACTATCATCATTAACTTTACTGAAACCAATCTTTAAAAGATACTTATCGAATCTAGCAGACCATGCTCTAGGGGGTTGTTTTAGTCCATATAAAGCTTTCTTCAATTTGCAAACCATGTCCTTGTCTTTTGATAAAGAAAATCCATCAGGTTGTTCAATGTAAACCTCCTCTTCAATATCTCCATTCATAAAAGCACATTTAACATCCATCTGATATACTTTGTAGTTCTTATGTGCAAAATAAGAAAGAAAAAGTCTCAAAGCTTCAATTTTGGCAACCGGGGCATAAGTTTCCCCATAATCAATTCCTTCTTCCTATGAATAACCTTTGCAAACAAATCTAGCCTTGTTTCTCACCACTTGACCTTCCTCATTCAATTTGTTCCTAAAAACCCATTTAGTTCCAATAATGTTCTTGTCTTTAGGTTGAGGTACAAGCTCCCATGTCTTAGTCTTTTCAATATGATCTAGTTCCCCTTCCATTGCTTTTAACCAATTTTCATCCTTATTTGCTTGAATGAAATATTCTGGTTCAATTTTGAGAAATTAAACATACCTCTTTAGCAACTAACCTTTGTAATAACCTAAAAAAGGTCACCTAAACCATTTGCCCCTAATCTCGACAACATCACCAAGGTCCTAACCAAAGACAATTAAATCAACTTTGAGCACACAATTAATTAATTATTCAATCATTAAATGTCACATGGCAAGTGAATTATTCTAAATTAATTAAATATTTTTTTAATTAATTAAATCATTCCGAGAAAATCATTTTGGTCAATCATCCTATTTAAGTTATTAAATATCTTAGCATATTTAATTAATTAATAAATTTGCCATTAATCATAAAAAAGGAATTAATTTATCACTGTAGACACCCAAAATTGTCATGTCTAATTAAATAAATATTTTATTTATTTAATTATCTAAGCCTAATTCTTCTATTAATTAAATAAATCTTTATTTATTTAATTAATTCATTTATCCTCTTCTAGCCTTATTTCTCATTTAAATAAATACATTTATTTATTTAAATTATCCCTTTCCTATATTAAATAAATATTTTATTTATTTAATTGCCCTACTTCTTCTATTAATTAAATAAATCTTTATTTATTTAATTAATTCATTATCTTTTTCTACACATGACACATGTCATTCATCTCTTATTTCCTACACTACCTACCTCTTTCATTATTTTGGTATTTCTTATACCTACCCTCTAATCCTAGCCGACCTCTCTTTTTACACCTCTCAATCTTAACCCTCCATTTCATATTGTGTCTTCTATTTAAGGAGATGCTTTCTTCATTATCAAACCCTAACTACTGGATCAATTGACTACACTACAATTCTACTTGCAACCACATTCCGTTCTTTGTTGAGCTCTTGTGCATACAAAAATCTGAGAGCAAGCATATCAAACAAGATCAATGGAGATAGGAAGAATGGAGATCAAAACCCTAGTGGACATGTGATGGTATAATCTTTGTGATTTTTGAGTTATTTGCATTGTCTTAGGTTATCTTCATATGTTATGGTGGATCTTTGTTCATTGTTAGGCTAGGGTTTGGTGGTTGAATCCATTTTAGTCTTTCAATATTGTTGTTTATTGCTATCCATTTTCACCATATACATTTTGGCACGCCCGGTGGGACCCTTGTCCCTTTGCATTTAACATTTTTGTTGCAGATTTTGCATTTTTGAAGTTGCAGATCGGACGATTTCGACGACATTTTAGGTTTTTTTTCCGCGTCTGCGAGTGTTCGGATCGCGTTTTTGTATTTCAGAGGCGTCTGTGATATCTTTTATCGCGTCTGTGTTTCTGTCATTTCTATTTTTGCAGGTTTCCGAAAGTCGCGTCTGTGATCCCGAATCGCGTCTGTGCACCATCTGATCGCGTCTGCAGAATAAAGAGGCGTCTGTGTTCTGAGACCGCGTCTGTGAATAACAGAACTGCGTCTGTGTCAGAAAGACGCATCTGTGTCTGGTATAACAGCGTCTGTGCATTCTGTTTTGCAAATTTTTCAAGTTTTTCGATTAGGGTTTTCGGATTTTTGTGCTTAGGGTTTCAGATCTGGTTTATTTTCGGCTAACCTTTGCAGATCTAGCTAACCTTGTTTGTGCAGCTTGCTTTGGAGGCAAATACGTTTTGTTGAAGGCCCCTTTTCACAAAGTCTTTTTGGGTTTTCTTAAAATTTACCTAACTTGTGTGCTTGCAGGAAGGGGTTATCACTTGAAACAACCCAAACTACTAACAATTTTGTTGCAGGGCCTTAGCTAGGGTTTTGTAATTTTATTTGTGTGCCTTGTCTTCATAGCTTAGCAAACACTTCAATTGGTGCACTAAAATTGAATCATTGTCTTTTGTGTCTTGAGCAATAGGCTCTTTTTGTTTACTCTTTAGAGGGCCTGTCTTCCCGTGTGGTCATTAGGACTACTAGTGAGAAGAGAACGACCCAAGTGGTAGCAAAAGAAAAGCCATCTTCTTCCAAGCCACTATAATCAAATGTATTCATGGTGAAAACTATGAATAACGTGTGCTGATTAGTTCATACCGACACTATGTCTCCCCATAAACCCGTTTGATCAAATTTATTTGATCATTTGTAGGGCGTAACCCCTACCGGCTGGGAGCCTTCTGTATTTACAGAGCTGAAAGTGCCGCATGTATGGCCACACGAGCGGATGCCCTTACTAGCACCATTTTGTTTTAGATGCCCAAATCCTTCTAGTTGTTGAGGCAGGAGGTCGGACCTCTGGTAGTGGCCCACACACATACGGTTCTTAGTAGAGATACAAAGTTCGCCATGGGGAGTTTTCATGGGGACTGATGCTTGGCTGACCCGAGAAGTGAGTGCCGAGGGTGGAGCCAGTGAGGTCAAGCATCTAAGTATCCGCTCTGAATAGCGTAGCCTCGGGGGTAAAACCCCATGTGGGATCAACAATTATTGTCCTGGCCAGCCATAAGAATTGTGCTTGACTTATGATAAACATTCAAACAATCAAGACAAAACAGCAAAACATTGTGTCTTTTGTGTCTTCAAGTGTATGCAAAAACTTTTTACATCAAACAACACACTTTTTGGAGTCTAAACAGTCTGCAAACATTGGGTCATCAACACTGTGTCCTCTTGTCACGAAAAACAGTCGAAAAATCAGATTTGGTCACAGCAAAACAAATTCACAGATAGGAAAGATTACACTAAGGTTACAGAAACGCGTCTGTGTCGGTTAAAATCGCGTCTGTGTCTGATAAACGCGTCTGTGAAGTACAGAATAGCGTCTGTGTTTTTATCAGCGTCTGTGTCGAACAGAGACACGTCTGTGTCTGGAAATCGCGTCTGTGAAGTATACAGGCGCGTCTGTGTCCACAATTGCAAAAAAACTGTTACAGTCCCAGCAAACATCAACAGGAAATCTCAGAATCACGTTTGTGTCAAACAGAATAGCGTCTGTGTCTTAAAACCGCGTCTGTGAAGTATACAGAGGCGTCTGTGTCAGGATTTGAAAAGTTTAACAGTCAAGCAAACAAAGAAAATCAGTTTCGGCATACTTGAGCTTCCTAGGTTGTCTCTTCAGATTTCATCTAGCATTCAGCCTGTTCTAAGGTCTTACATAGTCCATCATTGCTTCATACCTCATTTTACATTCATACTTGTCTAAACTTGAGTCAAAAGGTCACTTGCTTGTCCTCACTATACTTTGTCAACACACTACATACAACAACACTTTGCTAAGTGGTCCCTCATCAAGGTTTCTTACCTTTGGGTCTCATTTGGTCTTACTTAGAGTCAAGGTCAGCTTACCTCATCAAGAGAAACTATCCTCTCTTTGGAAGTCACACCTACTCTACTACTTACATACTTGGTCTTACACTTTGGACATTGCAAGTAAACTTCAGATTCATTTACATTCCATACAACTCTTGGTCTTCCATACTCTTGTCATTTTCGTCTAGTCTCCCACATATTGCTAAACACCTAGTTCATGGTTGAAACCCGTCTTCAAAAATCTAGGAGAAAAGCTAAAGAAGCTCAAGGGTCCGTAAACATGAGTTCTTATGAGTATGACAATGATGTCTTCTACAATCCTGAGCACACTACATTACCAGACATGAATGTTTATAGACACAATCCAAATATGGAAAGCGCAAACGCTATACACAACGCCACACACAATGATAATGTGGACAATTCTTCAATACTATCAGTAGACATACAAGAATCTATAATGGATCCTCAATTCAATAGATTGGTTGAAGAGATAATGAGGAGAGATCGTCAATACTTTCTAAACATGATGGCACAAAGTGGAGCTAAAATACCACATGATTTTGACTTATCTCAACTTATGGAAAGTAGACCTTCACAACAAACTCAACCAAATAGTGGAGGACCCAATAATATGATGCCGGAGTCACCATCAGTTTTGCTTCAGAAACCAGCAATCCCACATACACAAGCTCAAATGCATGATACTTACACTCAAAGACCATCATGGAGGCCCTATGCTCAAACACATGCTCAAGATATGGGTCAACCAAGACAAATGGATACACAAGGACTTCCTCAAAATTTTGACACAAGGAGACCTCATGCCAAAATTGGGGGCAACACAATGGAAAATGAAAGGCCCATTGAATATGGTTTATATACACAAAACAGATATGGGGTCCCTCAACAAGAAATTATGCCAAGTGCTCCATACATGTCGCAACAATATAGACCTCCATATGGACATGTCTACGATCAATATCATCCATACATGCAACAAGCTCCTCCTCAAATGGGTGTTGCAAACATGGGGTATGCTACAAGAAATCCATCTCCTCCCAAAAATAATTTGGAGCAACAAATTAGAGATCTACAAAAGAAAGTGGAAGACATGGGCACATCAAAACCCACATATACTATGAGAGATATATGCCCTTATCCATTTGATAAGAGCATTCCAATGCCTCCGTTTCCTCCGCACTTTGCAACACCAAAATTCGACAAATATAGAGGGAGAGGAGACCCCAAGGCACACATAAGACAATTCTTCACAGCTTGCATTGAGGTAGCGGCAGAAGAAACATACTTAATGAGGTTGTTCCCACAGAGCTTAGGCGATCAAGCTATGGAATGGTTTTCTCAATTACCTCCTGGTATTAAGTCATGGGGCGACTTAGCAGAAGCATTCATTCAGCATTTTTCTTACAACATTGAAACAGATGTCTCAGTTACTACCTTGTGCAATACGAAACAAAAAGAAGGAGAATCTTTTGCGTCATTTTTACAAAGATGGAGAAACCTAGCTAGCAGATGCTCTTGTGAAATCCCGCAAAAACAAATGGTGGAAATGTTCACACAAAATGTTAACAAGGCTATTGGTTATGATCTCAGAAAAGCTTGTTTGTCTACATTCAAGGATGTCATTGAAAAGGGCCTAGCAACAGAAAAGGTCTTGATTGAACAAGGAGTTATCAAACTATTCAAAGAAAACAAAGAGGACTTTAAGGGAAAGGACAAACCAAAGTTTTGGAACAAGAACAAGAACACAGTTAATGATGGTGTTGTTGATACCAACACAGTGAGACCAAAGTTCATCTTTTCTGGATTAAATTCTACCAACAATCAAGTGAACAATCAAACGGCTGCTAAACCACGAAGGAAGTACACTCCATTGGGAGAACCACTTGAATCAGTATTCAAAAAGCTTGTAGCAAACAAGGTAATCACAGTCCCAGATTTTCCTCCATATGAACCAAAGGTAAAACCGAATTGGTGGAATGATGATGAATATTGCGAGTTTCATAAGAGCAAGGGTCACAAGACAAGTAATTGCCATCGATTGAAAAACATTGTACAAGATCTCATTGACAGAGGAGATATTGAGATTGAGGGACATTCATCTAACCAAGAGCATGAGGTGTTTAAGGAACCATTCCCAAAACATGACAAGGGAAAAGGCAAAGTCACAGATGATCAAGCTAATTACACCAGAACATCTTACAATTATGATTCCACTATTAATCACATCTCAATGGACAATCATATTTCTACCATTACTATCAAAAATAAAAATCCTGAGAATCCTCCTCAGCGACCTAAAATTGTCCTAAAAGGTGTGGGATCTTCGTCCACATCTACCTCCGAATGTCATGTTACAATCCGTCGAGGTAAGATCACATTGCCAGGAACCTCTACTAAGAATACCAATCTTCCGTCAACTAAGCCTGAGTACGATCTTGTAGAGCAATTAGGGAAAACACCCGCACTCATCTCTATTCTTGAGCTCTTACGTATATCTCCTGCACATAAAGCTGTCCTTGACAAAACCTTGAGAGATACTGCTGTCCCTGCTGATCTGAACGTGGACTAGTTTCAAGCCATGGTGGGATACCTATCTGTTCCACACTCCCTCACATTCACAGAAGCCGATGACGCCTCCATAAGTCAGCCTCATAATGCACCTCTACATATTGAAGCCTTCATACATAAACACCGAATAAAACGAGTCCTGATAGATGGAGGAGCAGGTCTTAATATTTGTACATTGAGTACCATCAGACAATTGGGATATTCTGACAAAGCTGTGAATGCTACAAACCAAATCACTATTAAGGCTTATGATGATGAAGAGCGTTCGTCCAAGGGCACAGTCATCTTACCACTAAGAATAGGGCCAGTCACAAAGGACGTGATTTGTCAAGTCCTAGATCTAGACCTCACGTATAACATATTGCTAGGACGTCCATGGATTCATGAAATGAGGGCAGTCCCATCAACGTACCATCAGTGCATAAAATTTCCTCATAATGGAGTCGAGGTAACGGTCAATGGTGATCCAAATCCATTCATATATTGCAATAACTTGAGATCACATACCGAGATTATCATTCCTAGCAATCGTGAGGCTACTCCTTCTTCAGCATATATTGATCCTAAGTCATTAAAGCCCTCGACATCCAAACAAGGTGAACTTAGAGCCAAGTTTCAAGACAAAGGCATGGGAGAATACACTCTGAATCAAACAATGTTCTTACGACAAGTCATGAACTCCCCCAAGGAATATGGGAGGCCACATCCTAATAAGCAAATCTCCATCATGCTACTCAAATGGGATCCTACCGTCTTTCAAAAATGGGGCGAACTAGAGGAAGAAACTTTATATAAAATGCTATATAAGGACGCTGAAGATGATACACATGATCAAATTATAATACCCTGTGAAAACTATGGTAAAGGTTTCAAAATTCTGCAGAGATTCGGGTATGATGGAAAAAGTCCTCTCGGACTACGCAAAGAAGGTGTCATGGAGCCTCTACAACCTGAGCTAACTACAAGAAGGGAACGCTCTAAGGGGCTTGGTTTTCTAAATCCCAAGATTCAAAACAAGAGAACAAAACAGATATGGCGAGTCAAAGTGGCTGAAGTTCAACAAGAGGATAATTATTCCACAGACTCCAATGAGTGGGAATGGGGTTCAGACAAATCCTCCAGCGACTATGAACTCAATGAGACATTTAGAGAGCCAGATGAACCTACAGAGGAGGAGGAGTTTTACAGGAAATTCAGAGTTGGTCAAGAACCGACCCATAAGGATCCCGCACAAGCTTCGTTTCAAGGCCCTAGGTCAGGATCACATAGGATGAGGACACCTGTCCCTGAGGGTGCTACTAGTGATGATAATTTGGACTCACTCACGATCGACACTGATGAGGAGAGTGCCATTGACGACCTCGATGACTATCTTGACATACCTGAATATAACCACATCTTCACTATTAGCCTTGCGGACTCTAAAAACACTAAAGATCTTCCCCTCGTTCACCCCCAACTCATTGACTGGGATCAGGATGGACCACCACAGATTGATACATTTCAAAATGACGAAGCTATTGTTGATTATCTTGGCATTCGTGATGATCTTCCTCTTGGAGACCATAAAGCAGGATACGCCATAGAGCTAAATAACATGGCATACTTTGGTGAGGGTGTCGGGCCTTCTAGTCGCAAAAATGTGAAAATAAAAACAAAACAAGGGTCTTATGGCGAAAACCACACTGTGGCGCTCTCTGACTCTAAAAAAGTAAAAAGAAAGGACATATCTGAGGGTGAAAACCTCTCTGAGGTGCCCGAAGATGGAAGGCTTGACATTCTCCCAGCATCATACGAGGAAAAATCATCCATGTTGGTAGAGGAGACTATAAAGACAAACATTGGTACAGCAGAGGTTCCACACAACATATTTTTGGCTCAATCATTGACAGAGGCCGAGAGAGCAAGGTTCATAAGCTTCTTTAAGGAACGACAAGTCAACTTTGCATGGTCTTATGCTGATATGCCTGGACTAGACCCCGATTTAGTAATGCATCATTTAACAGTCAAACCGGGGGCAAAACCAATAAAACAGAAATTGAGGAAAATGCATCCCCAGGTGGCATTGCTAGTCAAGACAGAGCTGGAGAAATTACTAGATGTCGGATTCATACGCCCAATTGATTATCCTGAATGGATTTCCAACTTAGTACCTGTTAGCAAACCAGATCGCAGCATCCGAATATGTACAGACTTCAGGGATATCAACAAGGCTTGTCCGAAAGACGATTTCCCATTACCAAACATTGATTTAATTGTTGATCTCACAGCAGGCCATGAGATGTTATCTTTAATGGACGGATTTTCTGGATATAATCAGATCAAGATTGCACCTGAAGATCAACATAAAACATCATTCACTTGTCCATGGGGAACCTTCTGCTGGAATGTCATGCCCTTTGGGCTGAAAAATGCAGGTGCCACGTATCAACGAGCCATGACTACTATCTTCCATGATCTCATGCATGTAAAGGTGGAAGATTATGTTGACGACCTTTTGGTTAAATCAATAGATAGAAATACACACTTGGACATACTTTCAGTTGCTTTTGATAGGCTGGAAAAATACAAGGTAAGATTAAATCCAAAGAAATGTGTCTTTGGAGTAACCTCCGGGAAGCTCCTAGGATTCATTGTGTCTAAAAGAGGAATAGAAGCGGATCCAGCAAAAGTCAAGGCTATCTTGGACATGCCGCCACCCAAGAATATCAGTCAACTTCGGTCTTTACAAGGGAGACTCCAGTCCATACGAAGATTCATAGCACAACTTACAGATAAGTGCAATCCTTTCCAGCACCTACTACACAAAAACATTAAGTTCAAATGGGATGAGAACTGTCAACAGGCTTTTCAGGCACTTAAAGACTATCTTTTGAACCTGCCAGTTTTGATGCCACCAATTCAAGATCAACCATTGCTACTTTACATATCAGCTACTCCGACAGCACTGGGGGCACTCCTAGCACAACAAATACCTGACGGCAAGGAAAAAGCAGTCTACTATATCAGTCGCACATTGGTGGGATATGAGCTGAACTACACACCAATTGAGCGTGCATGTCTCGCTGTGGTCTTCGCTTCACAAAAATTACGACATTACATGCTTACTCACAAGACCAAGTTGATTGCCAGAATTGATCCACTAAAATATCTGCTCAACAAAGCTACACTTACTGGGCGACTGGCCAAGTGGGTAATGATTTTGAGTGAATTCGACATTGAATACGTGGACAGAAAAGCCATAAAAGGACAAGCCATTGCAGATCAACTGGCAGATGCTCCCATGATAGATGATGTTCCTCTACAGTCAGAATTTCCAGATGAGTCCATTCTAACAATATCACCTGCAAAGCCATGGCAACTATACTTTGATGGCTCATACACACAGCATGGGGCAGGAGCGGGTATACTCTTTATAACTCCCCAAGGCGATTCTATACCAAAGTCATACCGCTTATCATTTCCTTGCACCAACAATATAGCGGAATACGAGGCATTAACAACGGGGTTAAGAATAGCAGTTCAGTGGAAGATCCAAGAACTTCATGTTTTTGGGGATTCTCAACTTGTCATCCGTCAAGCAACTGATGATTATCAAACAAAAGATGAAAAGCTAATGCCTTACAAACAACTGGTAGATAATCTGAAACTGCACTTTGCAAAGATAGAGTTTGAGCAGATACCAAGAGAACAGAATCGTGCTGCTGATGCCATGGCTACAATTGCTTCGCTCATTGACCTACCGCAAAATGAGACCTGCTATGAGTTCCTGGTGGACAACCTGCTGATTCCGTCATATGAGATCACTCCTACGGAAATGATATGTGTGGTTGGTCCTGAATCCCAGTTATATGGTTCCATATTCACATACCTTCGCGACAACATCTTACCTCCCGATTTATCGAACAACCAACGCCGCACTTTCATCCGCCAATCCTCCCGATACGTTATCCTAGCTGATATCCTATACCGACAAGGTCTAGATGGCACCCTTCTTAGATGTTTAGAGAGTGACGAAGCTCAGATTGCGTTACGAGAAGTGCACGAAGGGATATGTGGTCCGCATACTAGTGGTCCTACCTTGGCCAAGAGACTCATCAGGACTGGATATTACTGGCCTACTATGGAAAAAGATGCATATCAGTTTGTCAAGAGGTGTAAGCAGTGTCAAATTCATGGAGACCTCATACATGAACCAGCGCAGGAACTACAGCCACTTGCATCTCCTTGGCCCTTTTGTCAGTGGGGACTCGATCTCATAGGCAAGATTCACCCTCCTTCTTCCAATGGACATAAATTCATTATCACAGCCACAGAGTATTTCACAAAGTGGATTGAAGCCGTGCCTCTCACACAAGTTACTGGGAAACAAATCGCTACTTTCATCCTGAACTACATCATTTGCCGATACGGGATTCCTACTTCCATTATCACCGATAACGGGCGTCCTTTCAAGAACCAGGATGTTCGTGAACTCTGTGAGCGCTTCCATATCTCTCATCATTTCTCCACACCATATTACCCCCAAGGTAATGGCCAAGCTGAGGCGTCTAACAAAACAATTCTCAAAATACTTAAAAAGACAGTCGACGACGCTGGCCGTAACTGGCATGTCCAACTCAATCCCGCACTTTGGGCCTATCGTACCAGTGTCCGCACACCTACAGGAGCTACACCTTACTCACTTGTCTACGGTGCTGAAGCCATCTTGCCTATTGAGGTCGAGTTACCTTCTTTACGGGTCTCCTTGAGAAACATAATCAACGATGAAGACTACAGGGTCTCTCGCTTACAAGAACTAGAACTGCTGGAGGAACGACGACACACTGCTTTTAATCATCTCAAGGCTTACCAACAACGAATGAGTCGCAGTTACAATCACAAGGTCAAGCCTCGCACATTTGAGGTAGGTGACTTAGTCCTCAGAGAGAACCCCAAGAATCAACAAGATAGAGAAAAGAAGGGCAAATTTGAACCCAACTGGCTGGGTCCTTACATCATCACAGCAGCATATGGATCTGGGGCATATCAGCTCTCAACTACAGAAGGTGAACCCTTGGAGGATCCTATCAATAGCATGCACCTTCGCAGGTTCTACACATAAGCTCTTTTTGAGTATCCTAATGTGAAAAACACAAAAAAATCAAAAAAAATTCAAAAATACAAAAAAATTATAAAACAAAAAAATCGTTACTTGGTGAAAACCTGGCAAACAGGCGCCTTGTGACAACAAAAAATTGCAAAATCCAAAAAAGTAAAGAGAAATAATTTCGTCCAACAGTGAAAACCACTTCGGTGGCGCCTTGGGCAAGTACCATGGTGAAAACTGGGTCACCAGCGCCATGCGTAGGGACTTTGCTCCTCCCTCCTTCAGGATTCTCTTTCATCTTTCACTTTGCACACACTCACAACTTATTCGCTCACAATAAACTTGCCCATTCCCATCATGGCTTGTTATTGATCTACCCAAGATTGGTTAGCCATCCATAACCCTCCCCCTTTCACTCCCTTTTCCATCCATAATAAATCAGATCCTATCTGTGACTACGGCCAATTCCTACGTCTAGTAATGGGTGTGGAACTGAGAACATCACATGTTTCGAGGAGTACAGTTTTCTTCAGTCTATCCGCGTGCAATCCGCAATAAAGCAACATTTGCATCGCAAATCCGCAATAAAGTTTCGTCTTCTCCACAATAAAGTATCAGTTTCATGGATTCAGTCAGTTTCAAATGAGACACAGCAGCAACAATGAGCTTCAACAAAATCAAATCTTTCAACAGACTCAGACAACATATGGTTCAGTGCTATCTATCCTTTTTGTGAAAGTGAACATTGTGACCACAATCAAAATTTGACTTATACAAGTGACAAGAGACACTAAACTTGAGGACTACAGTGGATGTTGGTGTCGAGTCTTGGTTTTCTTTTGGTTTTATCTTTTTGGTGACATGTCTTTTAGCTTTTCCAGGATGTCTTTGACTAGAGATTCTATCTCCAGGATGTCTTTGACTAGAAAGGCGAGGATGGGGTATCGTCACTTATTTGCATTTGTTGTCTGTCGATTGTCTTTTAGTAATACTATGACTTGTCCAAGGATATGAGGACACTGTGAGTCTAGTATGAACTGGGGCATTCCTTGTTTGTGACTGTCTTATCTCCATGCAAACAGGTACAATGACTTTCTGGGCCGAACAAATGCCTCGATTGTCATAACCTATTCTGCCATAATAAAGCTCAATGATGATAACGCACAAGAAGCTCTTTCACGTTCATATCTTCTGTCTTTCATCCCCCTTTCTTGATTGACTTCCATTGTCCTTCTCAAGTCCGCGTAGCCCGCTATCACATGACTGAGTATAATGACACACCAAAAAACATTTGCATTTCATATAGCTACACCTGCATCACCACATATAAGCATTTCATACATACATATAGATATCACAATTGCATCACATCCTGCATACAATACATGTTAGCACATCTCACATTTTCATTATGTAAATAATCATTTGCATTATCATATTCATTTGCATTACATACATTCACATTTGCATCATGCATCACATATACAACATAAAAGAACAAAAATATATTGCATTGCATCATATAAGCATCCATATCATAAAACATGCATCACATAAGAACATCTCATCACATAAGGTACACGCGCTTATAGACTGCATAAACGCGCCTCTGCATTTCACAAACGCGTCCGCATTCAACACAAACGCGGTTCCAGGCACAGACGCGCCTGGATCCGACACAGACGCGCCTGACGCTGACACAGACGCGGTTGCGCGTTTTTGCACTTTTAAACTATCCTATTTTTAGCGCATTTATTGCTCCTAAATATGCATTAATGACAAAACTCGAAATGCGTGAAAGTACGAGGAGGTTTTCGGGTACTTACCGGCTCTCCTGCATCGGCTGGTCGCTGGAATCGGCGGACACAGTCGAATCTATGAACGAATGCCATCGTTGCTGACTGCTGCTGCTCTTTTCTTGCTCTGCACTGTGATCTTCTATGGGTGTGGATGACAATGAGGATGTCTTTTGCCCGTGGTCTATCTTATAGCCTACCCTAGCCCTGCCTTTCATTTCCCGAGTCAGTATTCTTCATCCTGTGACTTTGTCACATTATTCGCTTAACCCATTCTATTCCATCTTTCTTATCGAGAGATTGTCTGCAATCTTTCCAGACTTTTTCATCCAATCTCTCGAGGGGGCATATCATTCCCATCCTGGGGCAACTCTGTATCAGTTCATCTTGTCTTCTTTGAAACAACGCGACAAGCCGCATTGTCTCAAAGAGGGGCAAAATGTAGACACCCAAAATTGTCATGTCTAATTAAATAAATATTTTATTTATTTAATTATCTAAGCCTAATTCTTCTATTAATTAAATAAATCTTTATTTATTTAATTAATTCATTTATCCTCTTCTAGCCTTATTTCTCATTTAAATAAATACATTTATTTATTTAAATTATCCCTTTCCTATATTAAATAAATATTTTATTTATTTAATTGCCCTACTTCTTCTATTAATTAAATAAATCTTTATTTATTTAATTAATTCATTATCTTTTTCTACACATGACACATGTCATTCATCTCTTATTTCCTACACTACCTACCTCTTTCATTATTTTGGTATTTCTTATACCTACCCTCTAATCCTAGCCGACCTCTCTTTTTACACCTCTCAATCTTAACCCTCCATTTCATATTGTGTCTTCTATTTAAGGAGATGCTTTCTTCATTATCAAACCCTAACTACTGGATCAATTGACTACACTACAATTCTACTTGCAACCACATTCCGTTCTTTGTTGAGCTCTTGTGCATACAAAAATCTGAGAGCAAGCATATCAAACAAGATCAATGGAGATAGGAAGAATGGAGATCAAAACCCTAGTGGACATGTGATGGTATAATCTTTGTGATTTTTGAGTTATTTGCATTGTCTTAGGTTATCTTCATATGTTATGGTGGATCTTTGTTCATTGTTAGGCTAGGGTTTGGTGGTTGAATCCATTTTAGTCTTTCAATATTGTTGTTTATTGCTATCCATTTTCACCATATACAATCACAAAAGAGGAATCAATATGCAAATCAAGAGTTAAATTGAAAATAAAATAAAGGAATTGAATTGAGAGAGAAATCAAACTTGAGATATTATTTCTTCTTCTAAATTGAGAACTTGAAATCAGGAAAGCAATTAAATGAATTTAATCATTCTCTAAAATTGGAACTCAAAGCTTTTGAGAAAAGAAGTTCAGTTGCATTAAAAAGACTCTTTTCTTGAATAAATTAAAGAAATATGCATGGAATTACCTATTTTCATCTCAAGTGCATGGAATTAATTGAATTATATCTCTAATACAAACTCAAACTTATAATTTGAATGCATTTCAATTCAACTATAATTGGAATCTATCTCAAGGTTAACTGAATCTAATCTCTTACTTATTTCAATTATCCTAAATTGTGCTTTTTCTTGGTCTCTCTTGTGATTCTCTATAAATTAAACCTTCATCTCTCATTCAAAACACCCTGTAGATTTATTGTTATTATGCATTTTTTGCTCTGGAGTCATTGAAGATATTGTGCTTTCTTTTTTGAGTTTACTGCATCTTAGTTTAATTTATTTTTGCATATTTAGTTCAATTATGATTGTTTGAGTTCATCTAGCATAATCTTGCATCCATTTAGCTTAACATCATGCTCATATAGATTAAATCCTTTGTCTTGGTGTAGTCTAGTCACTGGTATTGCTTATACAAATATGAGAGCAAGTCTATACTCGCATCTTTTAGAAGGAATTTGGTTGATTTGTGATGGTTTTATTATTAATGCTTATATCTGTCTAACCATACATGTAATGACTTAATTGAAGTGTTGTGTCTTATAGCTTACAGATACTTATTCCACTTTTCACACACACAACCTTCTCCTAGTCATCACACCTTTCCTTTTATCTCCAATAATCTAATCTTTAGAATGATTTAGCTTTACATACCTAGGAGTCTTTGAATTTTCTTGATTTGTTGACTCATTTAGTTGTTCCTCTATCACTGTTGAATTTTTTGATGCTACCGGTGTCACAGGTTCACTATTTTGAACCGATTCTTGCATTACTGGTTCAAGTCTGATATATTCATCTTTCGGTCCATAATCATATGCTCTGATTTGATTACTACCATGCTCATCCACCTTGACATTTATGCTTTCCAATATCCTATTCCATCTTTTGTTATAACATCTATATGCTTTTTTCTTAGTAGAATAATCCAAAAATATTCCTTCATCACTTCTAGGATCAAACTTTCCTAATGCATCATCTCTTCTAATATAATATTTTCTTCCAAAAATTCTAAAATATCTGATAGTAGGAGTATGACCAAACCATAGTTCATAATGAATCTTACTGATATTGCCTTTAATGTGTACTTTGTTGAAAGTGTATACAACAGTATTGGTAGCTTCTCTCCAATAGATATCAGGTAACTTAGCTTCAGTCATCATAGTCCTCGCAGCATCCAAAATTGTTCTATTCTTTCTTTCCACCAATCCGTTCTGTTGTGGGGTCCTAGGTATAGAAAGTTGTCTCCTAATACCGTTCCTTTCACAAAAGTTGTTGAACTCACCGCCATGATCTGATCTTAAGCACTTTATCTTCAGTCTTTTCTCAGTCTCAACCATAGCCTTAAAGATTTTGAATTTCTCAAAAGCTTTAGATTTCTCTTTCAAAAATTCCACCCACATCATTCTATAATAGTCATCAATAAGTAACATAAAATATCTATCATCTTGAAATATTTTAGTCCTTGTCGGTCCACACAAATCAGTATAAATAAGATCAATAATTTTATTAGATTTATCATGTACACTTCTAAAAGAAGTTCTAACTTGCTTACCCATTTGACATTCCCTACATACTAGATTATGAGGTTTAACAATCTTGGGAAAATATCTAACAACCGGTATTGAACTAATCTTTACTATTCAATCAAAATTAACATGACACACCCTCTTATGTCATAACCAACTTTCATCAATCTGAGGAATCAAGCGAGCCTTCTCACCAGAGTTCAAATGAAAGATATTACCATTAGTCTGAGTTCTTGAAGCAATCTCCAATATAGATTTATTAATGATCTTGCATTTTCCATCCTTGAATTGCAAATGAAATTCTCTACCCACCATCTAACCTACACTTAAAATATTATGCTCTAATCCTTCAACATAATAAACATTATCAGTATTAGTCTTACCATCAAATGATATTGTTCCTTTGCCTTTGATCCTACATGACTTTTTGTCTCCAAATGTGACCAATCCACCATCAAACTCTTGCAATGATAATAAATTTATTTTGTCACCAGTCATGTGATGTGAGCATCCACTGTCTATATCCCATTCATCATTTTCTTCAATTTTAGTAGCCAAGGCCTTTTGCTCTGTATGTGTTGGTTCAATGACAAATTTTAGAGAATCATCCTTGATAGAAATAAAGACCCAATATTTGTCGAATAAAGCAATTAAATGAATTTAATCATTCTCTAAAATTGGAACTCAAAGCTTTTGAGAAAAGAAGTTCAGTTGCATTGAAAAGACTCTTTTCTTGAATAAATTAAAGAAATATGCATGGAGTTACCTATTTTCATCTCAAGTGCATGGAATTAATTGAATTATATCTCTAATGCAGACTCAAACTTATAATCTGAATGCATTTCAATTCAACTATAATTGGAATCTATCTCAAGGTTTACTGAATCTGATCTCTCAATTATTTCAATTATCCTAAATTGTGCTTTTTCTTGGTGTCTCTTGTGATTCTCTATAAATTCAGCCTTCATCTCTCGTTCAAAACATGCTAGAGATTTATTGTTATTATGCATTTTTTCTCTAGAGTCGTTAAAGGTATTGTGCTTGCTTTTTTGAGTTTATTGCATCTTAGTTTAATTTCTTTTTGCATATTTAGTTCAATTATGATTGCTCGAATTTATATACCTTACTATTCATCCATCTAGCATAATCTTGCATCCATTTAGCTTAATATCATGCTCATATAGATTAAATCCGTCGTCTTGGTGTAGTCTAGTCACTGGTATTGCTTATACAAATCTGAGAGAAAGCCTATACTCGCATCTTTTAGAAGGTAATTGGTTGATTTGTGATGGTTTTATTATTCATGCTTATATCTATCTAACCATAGATGTAATGACTTAATTGAAGTGTTGTGTCTTACAACTCACAAATACTTATTCCACTTTTCACACACACATTTCTGGTGCCCACCATGGGGTAGAAGATGACATCTTTTGGCCTCGAAAACTAACTTTTTCTTATTTTTTAGATTTTTTATTTTTTGGATTTTCATCCGTATAGTTGCTGCGAAATATCGTATGAGTTTTCTCACACTACCGAATGACAAACTACATATATTATGCGATCTCATATGAATTATTGTATGACTCGGTGAGAATAGTCGTATGGTATTTTGTGTTTTTTGGGTTAAAAGCATATTTCGTTCTTTAGGTTTTCTTATTCATTTTTTATCATACTAACGCTAACCCTTGCTTGATGTTCATTTGTTGTCTTTGCAGGTTGCTTGAGGAGATTCGAGTAAACATTATGTATTCTTTAAATTCATTTTTAGGCACCTAAATTGCTACCTGGTTAATGAACAAATCTATCTTTCATGTTATAAGAAAATTTTGAGAGGTAGGAGAGTATGCTCTTGTCTACATAGACAATTAGAAATCCAGATCCTTGAGGCTTTTTCTAGGTTTGAGATTTGTGTAACTTTAGTGGGTTTGCCCTCCCGAGGAGCCTATAAGGCCAAAGCCATTAAGGCCAGTGAGAGGGGAATGACCCAAGTGGGAATGGCTAACGCCAAGTACTCCAACCCACTATAAAATAAACATGATTTGATGAAAATCAAGTCAACAATAATGCTCAGGAATAGCTCTCCTATGTACCTTCAGGTATATGAAACCTTGGTTTTCAAGGCTGGGATACCTCTTAATTGAGTTTATACCCTGACGCATCGAACAGATCCCTCACTAGTTCCAATTAAGATTAGAAGCTACTCGGTTCACCTCCAAAAGGGGGGATAATCTTTGTGCAAGAGAGATAGTAACTCTCCCAAGATACTTGCCATTTCGTGCCCCCATTAGCATTTGGAGTCAGCTAATACGATGTTGAGAATCCATTGCGTGAGACTTAGCATCCATATTATGATTAGCTATTGGGTGTGTACTCAGTCTACAAGAAAAGGTTTTTTTCTCTCATCAATTTCCACAAGGTTAGTGTGTTGTAATTGAATTCATTATACATATTGTGTGTTTACTATGTTTTCATCCCTGAAACTGAAACTGAAATACCAAAAAACTGGAGAAAACAATAAACAACTCAGTGGTCAAAACTTTCTCCATGTCAAAAACTAGTCTATCTTGGTCAAAACTCTGTCCATGTCAAAAACTAGTCTATCTTAGTCAGAACTCTGTCCATGTCAAAAGCTAGTCTATCTTAGTCAAAACTCTGTCCATGTCAAAAACTAGTCTATCTTAGTCAAAACCTTGTCTGTGTCAAAAAACTAGTCTATCTTGGCCAGAACTGTCTGTTTCACAAACTAGTCTGCACCAATCGTCAAAACCTAAGTCCATCTCAAAATTGGTCATCGTCAATCTTTGAAAACCCTATTTGTCAGAATTTTGTCTCTATCCAATAAATTTTCATACGAGTCTTCTAATTTATCGTCCTGCTATATAACTGTTATCGCACGAAATTTCATCAAGTCTTACAGTTTGTCATCTGGGTCCTTATTTTGTGTCATATGAAATCTAATAAACTATCATCCTGCCTAGGGAGTTATCATTTGATCTCTGGTCCTATGTCATACCAAAAAACATTACATTCATCAATTTTCAATATGAGGTATACCCATCTGTCGTGCGAACATAGGCAACAACTCGTATGAAATTCTGTTTTTATTGTCCTGAAGCTATTATATTGTCATCTGGACCTGTAAAACCTATCGTATGAATCTCTGATTTTGTCAATCCAGAACAATTAAACTTGCCTAAAATGGTCTACAATGAGCATAAAACTAGTTATCATCATTCTGAGCATAAACAAATCTAAACATTGCACTTATGTCGTTGTGTTGCATGATTTTGTCGATCATCCTTCAGCTAGTTCAATCAACCATTTATCAAACTTAAGTTACTTAGACAAAACATCTTACACAGGATAGATCATTCCTAAAACCAGACTGAGTCTTAGTCACTTCTCTTAAATCAAACTAGGTAACTTAGATAACATCTTACACAGGATAGATCTTTCCTGAAACCAAACTAAATCTTAGTTTCTTTTTCTCAATCGATATGTTAAACGAACAAGTAGCTCCAAATTTGATCTTGACTTCTGCATCACAAACAGGTTTAGGTCACATTAGTCAATAAAAATGCCTATTCAAACCAGAAATTCTCGTAAGAAAGCTACCAAAGGCAAAGGATAATCCTTTTCATATCAAGATAATCCATTTTACATAGAGGATCCTCTCACTAATAAACCTTCATCATCAGATATGCCAGTTTATGATCAACCCTTGTCTCCCACCATATCTAGAACAAAACAAGAAAGATGAGTTGCTAAACACAATGACAACCTCTGTATCCATGATACCGATAGTGATTCCTCATCAAGTGAATATGAAGCCTCTGAACCTCTAGAAATTGATATACATAAATGTCAAAAGGATAAAGATTTCCGAAAAATGATGAAGGTTATCATGGCTAGAGGAAAAGAAGACTATTTTCTAGAACTAGCAAAACAAGGCGCTAAACTTCCTACTGGTTATAACGTTGAGACCCTTGTCACTAAAGAGTAAGAGACACCCTTAGCAATGGTAAATAGACAATTACAAGTGTTACGAACTGAGATAACATAATTGAAAAACAAGGATAAATCATCAAAACAATATTCTTTGGACACGATATGCCCATTTCCATTTGATAAAAACCTTTACATGCCTCCATTTCCTTCATGAGTGGAGATCCCAAAATTTGACAAATATGATGGCAACTCAGATCCCCTAGACCATATCAGAGAATTTTGTGCTTTATGTATGGATTTCATGCATGACCAAACATATCTCATGTGCCTTTTCTTGATAAGTTTAGGGGGACAAGCTATGGAATGGTTATCAAGCCTACGTATGGGAATAAATTTTTTCGAAGAATTAATCCAATTGTTTCTACAACAATACTCCTATAACATTTGTCACCCAGTCACTATGATAGAGATTTGCAATACCAAATAGAAAACATAAGAGCCCTTTCTCACTTTTCTCCAACGATGGAGAAAGATGTTCTCTAGATATTCATGACCTATTCCAGATTCTGAGAAGATGGATATCTTTGTCAACAACTTAATCCCTGAATTGAAATACAGTATCCAAATGCAAGTATACCCTTCATTCAACAAAATGGTAGACAGTACCCTCAGAATGGAAGATGTGCTTAAAAAGAAAGGAGATATCTCACTCTAGAAAGAAACACAACAAGGTTCTAGTTCCAAAGAAAAGAATAAATATTGGAAATATGGCAAAGCCAGCAACAAAAACGTTGTTAATGATGGAGTGGTAGACATTGTTAAAGAAAAATCAAAATCCATGATATTTAACTTGGCTAGTGGCACACAAGCACTCAAAGCAACAGAAACCGCAGCAGAAAATCCTCCAAAGGAAGTAAAAGAGTGGTTTAAAGAGAAACCTTGGCTTTCAAAACCTAAACGCGAATTCACTCCTCTGGAAGAATCATACGAATCCGCTTTCAAAACTTTATTGGCAAATGATCTGATAACCTTACCAAACAATTCTAGGCCATATGATCTGAAAGTTGAACCAAAATGGTGGAGAGAGAACAAATACTATGACTACCATCGAAACAAAGGCCACAACACAAACAACTGCATGAAGCTCAAGCATGAGATTCAAGATCACATTGATGCTGGCAAAATTGTTGTTGGAAATCACACAACTAATGCTGATCACAAAGCTTTTAAAGATCCCCTACATATTTATGAACAAGGTGATTCCTCAAAGTCAAAAGGAGGTGACAAATTTAATTACACCTATACCAACAATGACAATGTGATTAACATGATTGAGTCATCCCAACCTGAATATTGCAAAGTGATAATAATCAAAGATAAACAAAATGAATCACAAAATGCAAATGTTGTGACCCACGCTCAAAAGAAAGTCACTCTCCAAGGAGCTAGTTCTTCAACTCCTGCTCAAACAACATCAAACCTACCAAGTTCTTCAAACAAACAAACAGATACAACCATGGCTAAATCCAAATAGCTGACTTCATCATTCTCTCTTGATTATAGCATTGTCAAACAATTGAAAAGAATGAATGCTCAAATCTCCATCAATCTCTTCTGCTCATAAAGAGATCCTGGACAAAGCGTTTCTCACTACTAATGTCCCAAAAGATTTAGATATTGATCGATTTCAATCTATGGTGAGTCACTCGACTTCACCTCATTATCTTACTTTCTCTAAAGAAGAAGATGACAACTCGCTGAATCACCCACATGACCAGGCATTGCACATTGAAGCTATGATCCATAAACACCGAGTTAAATGTGTTTTGATAGATGGAGGTGATGGGTTGAATATTTGTACCTATAATCTTCTTACACAACTGGTCTTTTCTAAAAATGTCATTGATCTAGCCAAGAAAATAACAATCAAATCTTATGATGAAGAAGAAAGAACCTCTAAAGGTCTGGTACTATTACCAATCATGGTAGGACTTGTAGAAAGATGTTATTTTATAGGTGCTTGATCTTCCTTTGTCATACAACATCTTACTGGACAGGCCATGGATTCATGAAATGAAGGCAGTTCCATCTACATATCATCAGTGCTTAAAATTTCCTTATAACGGAGTTGAAGTCAATATTCCTGCTGATACAAACTCCCTGTATAGTGCATTGACAAAAAGTGTTGATACCTTTGTGCTTCATAATAGATCAGCCTCTACAGCTGAAAGTTCAGAAACCTTGATGAACGACTTAGAAAAGAAATTGAAAATCACAGATACTAGCATGGATGGATACAAGATAGAACCATTCCTTTCATTAATTTGTCTTCCTCCATCACCAAGATAGTCAGGAAAACCATCAGAGGTTATGAAGCCACACACTTCCACCCCAAATTGTTGGCATTTTTTATGATGTTGTGATTGTCATTGATGGACACACACTTGCTTTGCGATCACTTTTTGTATGTATGAGTTATGTTCAACCGGTATTATGTATTATAGTCTTTAGACTATCGGTGTTTTGCAGAAAGTGTTTACCGAACTCAAGCAGTATGAAGGCCCAAAGCGGTATGAAGTCCTCAAGTGGTTTGAGGATCCCAAAGTGGTATGAAGGAACAAAGTGGTTGTTATCATTTTTCCTAGTCTTCATTTTGATAAACCAGTAATTGGTAAAATGTGTGAACCAGTAATCGGTTAAATTTATGAATCGGTATTACTCTATGATGAGTTATCGTCCACTGACACTTTGGCGGTGATTTTGTGTTGTGTTACCAAATGTGTCCAGATGCACTGAACCTAGGAACTTGCAATGTAATCCTATTGGACCGACATGAAATTAGATTCCTTTATAAGGACATCCTATCTAGGGTTTTAGGAGTTGTTAGGGTTCAAGGTGATTGATGAGGTTTTTGTATGTGCGATCATAGAAGAAGATTAGGTTTGTGTAAAGAAATAGAGTGTGGAGATATTGAAGACTGAATTAATACTGAAATGCATTAACAATGAGCTATCAAGGATCTAACCAAGCATATTGTACTAGTATTTAGATCACTCACTTGTTGATTACTCACATCTTCGACAAGTCTAAAACCCTTAATCAGGTAGGCCTAGAAAAGGCTTTGTAAACCCTCTAACAAGGTGGTTCACAACTGTGGATTTGAAATCCTCTCACAAGGTAGTCTTTAATTGGATTTATCTCCTAACAAAGATTGAGATTCCTAACAGGATCTATTCTGCTGAAGAACATTGTATGACCTTAACCGGTCTGGTTACTTTTCTACAGATAGTTACTTGTGAGTTTCATCTCATCGTGGTTTTTCCCATTTGGGTTTCCATGTCAAAATCTCTTGTGTTATGGTGATTGTGCTCTTGTGGGTGAATGCTTTATTTGTTGTTTGGTTTGCATTTGTCTTAACCAGTTTGTTAGTAAATCTGCTATACTAGTTAATGGCTAAACTGTTTAAGTATTTGAGTTCAATAATTTTTGGTATACTAATTCACCCCCCCTCTTAGTATTCATCAATTGGTATTAGAGCCAACCTTTCTATAAGTTTAACCACTTGAAAGGAGATATGGGGGAATACACTATGAGGGATCTTACTCATCATCTCACTCAGACTGAGAAAGCCTTTGATGAACTTAAAGTCAAATATAAACCCTCTCTAGCAAAGAGAAGAGAGCATGCTGAGAAACTGATGGAGCTTACTGAAAATAGTTCTTCTAATGAAGTGGACATGGAAGCCCTAGTTGAAGAAGTTGAAAAACTAAATGAATCTAATGCTAACCTAAGAAGGGAATTGGAAGGACTAACTATCAAAATGTGTCAAGAGCTTGAGAACCAGAGGAAAGCTGAAGATCTGGTAAAAGACAAAGATCATGAGATCTCCAAACCGAAGCAAGAAATCAATGCACTTACCACTCATCTCCAAGAGAGTAAAATGGAAAAAGAAGAAATGCAAGGTGAACTAAACATGGCTATCTCTGAGAATGCAACCTTGAAGAAATCCAATGCTACTATTTCCAAGGAACTCATTGAGTCAAAGGAAATACTTGCCAAATTCAATAAGAGTACTGTTAAGCTAGAACAAAAGCTTGAATCAACAAAACCGGTAAAGAATACCACTGGACTTGGTTTTTCTGGTTATGAGGTAGGTGAGACCTCTGGAACAAAATATGGAGCATCAAAGAAGCAACTAGCACCAAAGGATAAAGGTAAGCATAAGTTTAAACATGTTTTCTTTAATTATCTCAAGGAAGGTCATACTACTAATGTATGTAGAAATAAGGCTTACAATAATTTTCCTTACTTTCTAAACAATAAGCCTAGATTCAATAGATTCAATGGTAATTGTTATGCATGCAACAAGTTTGGGCATAGAGAATTTGATTGTAGGTCTATTATACACAACACTAGAAGATATCCTCAAAGGAGTCAAGGAGTTTTTCCTAAATCCTCTATGAACTTGAATCCAAACTGGTATAATGCCTATGACCATCAGTCAGGTGGTCGTGGCTTTCAAGCAACAACCGGTTGGAGAGAAACCTATTTGATCTATCATGGTAGTGGTCACACTGCTACAACATGAAAAAGGAAGAATGGAAACATGAATAATGGACCATGGAGAGCACCTAGAATGGTTTGCTATCATTGCAACAAACTAGGTCACACAGCTAGAATATGCAGGATGAGAAAGAACATATTGGATGACACACTGGTCACTCGGGAAGGAAAGATTAATGTTGAAATAGTTCAAGCAAATATGAAGACAACATGGAAGAAGAAACCTAAAGTAATGTCAAAAGAAGAACCGGTTTTCACACGTAGTGTGGAAGTCGTTGAACTGGCAAACTAAGCTTCAGAAAAGCTTAGGGGGAACAAATCAGTGAAATGCTTCGAACCCCCGGTAAAAGACTTTAACCGGTATGTGTTACCTGTCAATCGACAGAAGACCAAAAATGGTAAAAGGAAAAATTAGGGTTTATAACCTAATGGTGGAGCATTTATTATGGTAGGTGAAGAAGTTGTTTAAAAGGGATTTTCAAGTCATTTTCACTTATCAATTTGCAAGTGAAGAAATTTTCAAGTGTAGAGCGACCAAAGGCGATTTGTTTTGAGATTCAGAGAGATTTCAAAAACTTTGAAGTAGAATCTGATAGTATCAATCAGTCAAGTGAAGAACACTAAGCGGTGTTCCAAGCAATCAAAGTGGTGTGTTGCTACCTACAGTGTCAAAGCCCTAAATCTTGATTTGCGAAGGTATTTTTTGAGTTTCTTTGTTTATCATGGCTTCTGCTTCACACTCCAATTTAAGTGCACCTATTGATTCAGCAGATTTCATACAAAGGAAGATGAAATACAATGCCCTATCCTAGATACCCGCTGGTGTTATAGTTGAGGATGGTATTTCAGATTATATTGATTGCAAAATAGAAGACCTAGGATCCCTAGTGATCCATTCTTAGTTAGATTTATTCTGCGGGGATGACAAGAAGATCAAACTGGAATAGAACATCCTAGAATGAAAGAAACTTCACAATGCGGTCTATTTTCTTGAAGATTCATAGAAGATCACATCCGCATCATCCTAAGCAGAGTGCATGGTGACAAAATGTATCTTGAGCGGACACATGACATCACACCAAAAGCGATTCATGCCATCACCAGTTTCTGTAACATTGGAGAAGTGCCAGCCCTAAGGAAAGTTATTAAGATAGAAATGACCAAGCTCACCGATTCTATGAGAAATCAACGGGGAATGATCGTTAAAACCATCAAGGATGATTTGGTTAAGTATGCCTGCATGGTGATTAGATACCGGACATTCTATGCTAGCAGAATAAACTCTATCTCTGTAGTTGCGATTAATGCCGCCTACAAAATGATCATGGAAGATGCATCATTTGATCTATGCACCTGTATGTAGAGGCAACTTCTGGTAAACCTGAAGTCTATCAAATAGGACAATGCCTTAAGATTTAAATTTGGACAGCTATTGGTAGGTTTTTTTTTCTATTTTCAAGACTATTTTCTGGGAGTTGGTGATATTCAATGGTCTGCTGACCAACCGATTACCAAGCAAATCAGAGAAAGTCTTCAAGTAGTGGGAACTGTTTATCCTAAAGTCTTGAACAAATATTTTAATGAACTCAAGCGGAAGATGAGCCAGAGGATGAGGATATCTGGCGATATTGTCAAGAAGTATGAAGAGGACATCTGCTTTATCATCATAGTAGATGAGTGCATAATGGAGGCGGTTGAGCCCAGAAAGGAAGAAGTGGAGCCCATGGGATATGAGGTGATGTATGACATGCTAGATGGGTATGCCTCTACCCTACTTACCTCGCCTCTTGATCCAAAGAAGAAGAGAACCGCCACCTACTTGGAAAGGGTAACACCGGTTGAAAAACCTTCAGTATAGAAGGGAAAGGCAGTGCCATCGGTATCAACACTGGTTACTTCAACAAGTCCTAAAGTGACCAAGCAGTAACCGGCCAAGAAGAAACTGGAAGTTGCACCAGCCAAGGTTTTTGAAAGAAAGAGGAAGACTAAGAGAAACTCACCAAATTTTGAGGATACAAAACTTGAAGTGCAGCCTAAAAAGACTAGGCAAACAAGGAAGAAGGAAAAGACAACCAACAATGAACTAGCATCATCAACACTAGTAAATATAGACATTTCCTCTTACAAACCATTGACACATTGTCAAAGAACTATCAAGGATATTAGGAGAAAAGTGCTAAGTGATTTAATAGATCATTTTGATGATTTTAATGACAATGAAAATGAGGAAGTTGAACAGGAATTTATTCAATATCTATGTATTAATGACCGGTCGCCATCAGAAATTAGATCTGTGACACCAGATTCTTTATACAATTCTTTAGATAACAAATGGCGCATTACCATAGAAAAGGAACATGAAATAAGAGAAGAAATTTTTGCACAATATTTTCCTGATGTGTCAAATTTAGAGCTCTATGAAATTATGGATAAGTACAAAGGCCTCTTCTTCATGAGAAGAAGAAGACTCTTGTTACTGGAAGGCAAAGTTCCTGAAGTGGTGAAAGATGCACACTCACATGTCAAAGCCACTTTGAGGTTGCACCAAGTGTTTGAAGCCAACAAGAAGGCTGAACAAGAACTAGAAACCGGAAAACCGGATGAGGTATATGACAGTGAAGGAAAACTGGTTAGTGAATAGATGGACACAATTGACGTTGATGCTTTGGATGGTGAAAATGTCACTCTAGATGTAGCAAAGGAAAAGGCTGATAAAGAGAGAGTGGATAAGGTGAAACATGACATGGAAAAGGTTGATAAAGTGCAAGCGGAGAAAGAGAAAAAGAATCAAGAGGAAGAGAAGAGGAAACAAGTAGAAGAGGAGAAAAAGAAACAGGAAGAGGAGAAGAGAAAAGAAGAAGAGAAGAAGAAACAGGAAGAGGAGAAGAGAAAAGAAGAAGAGAAGAGGAAATAGGAAGAGGAGAAGAGAAAAGAAGAAGAGAAAAGGAAACGGGAAGAGGAGAAGAGGAAACAGGAAGAGGAAAAGAGGAAACAGGAAGAGGAGAAGAAGAAAGAAAAAGAGAAAAGGAAATAGGAAGAGGAGAAGAGGAAACAAGAAGAGGAGAAGAAGAAAGAAGAAGAGAAGTAGAAGGAAGAAGAAAGGAAGATGAATGAAGAGAAGAAAAAGAAAGAAGCAGAGGAACAAAAGAAGGAAGCGATAAAGAGCACACATGTGGAGACACCAAAGGCAACCAGTAGTCAAGAGAAACTGGCTGACATTACCAGTCCTATTGACCTCCAATCTGCAAATGAATCAGAGTTGTTCCAAAGCATTAAGCTTGCATAGGAGCGATTGAAAGAATTAAGGAGGAAAAAGGAGCAAGATGTTATTCAAATTGCGGTTGAAACTCTTACTAGTTTGATTCCCGATACTAACCTCCCCAGTACCGATTCCTCTTTGGCCCAACTAAAACTTCTATGCATAGTTGTGGAGGACTAGGTACAATTCTTGGAAGAGGTTGCTGAAGCTAATGCATGGAAAAAGCATCAAAAGGCACTAAACACTGCCTTAGTGAAGAAACTGAACGAGCTCCGGTCTAAACTTCAGAAAGAACAAAAGGACATAATAGATGCTATGGATGAGGGAAAACTATTACTCAGTAAGATAAGCCAACCCCATCTATTCCGTGATGATGTGCTTACATAGAAAGAAAAACTGCAATCTAATTTGCAGGCATTTATAAGCACCTTTAAGATGCCCTATGATTCCTTCACTACATATGAGCAAACTATTCACCAGTTTCAGCTCCAATCTACTAGAATTGAAGTAGAGATTAGCAACCGGATGAGAGATTTGCAGGAACTTCAATTGGTTCTACTACCCAGACTACAAATACTTCAAAAATGTAATCTTAATCTAGATGCCTTAACGGTCACTCAAGAGACGAGCACAATTGATGCCATGGAAGAACATGTATCCCAGATGCAAACAGAAAGTGCGGTGGCTACCTCATTACTTGAATCATGGTCTTTATCCATGACTTTTATGCAGGATTTTAAATCATTTTTTGATAAGTTTCACTCATTATTGTCATAAACATTTATTATATTAATGATAATGAGAAACAGGGGTTATTCTATAGTACTTTGTCATTGTTGGCAAAGGGGGAGTAGTATTTTGTATTTAAAATTTTGGTGAATGCTATATATACTTTCATGTTATCTCTTTAAGGGAGTAGTATACATTGTATTTTCTACAAAAGGGATAGTTTATATGCTTAGGGGGAGTACTTTTGATTATGGCATTTTTTTTTTGTAAAACACTTAGATGTCAAAATTTTCCTAAGTGTTGCCATCAATGCCAAAGGGGGAGATTGTTGGCATTTTTGATGATGATGTTGTGATTGTCATTGATGGACACACACTTGCTTTGAGATCACTTTTTGTATGTATGTGCTATGCTCAACCAGTATTTGTTCCAACCGGTATTATGTATTATAGTCTTTAGATTATCGATGTTTTGCAGAAAGTGTTTACCGATCTCAAGCGGTATGAAGAACCAAAGTGGTATGAAGGCCCAAAGCAGTATGAAGTCCTCAAGTGGTTCAAGGATCCCAAAGTGGTATGAAGGAACAAAGTGGTTGTTATCATTTTTCCCAGTCTTCATTTTGACAAACCGGTAATTGGTAAAATGTGTGAACCAGTAATCGGTTAAATGTATGAACCGGTATTACTCTGTGATGAGTTACCAACTGGTATTTTTGTGATGAGTTATCATCCACTGACACTTTGGTGGTGATTTTGTATTGTGTTACCAAATGTGTCTAGATGCACTGAACCTAGGAACTTGCAATGTAATCCTATTGGACCGACATGAAATCAGATTCCTTTATAAGGACATCATGTCTAGGGTTTTACGAGTTGTTAGGATTTGAGGTGATTGATGAGGTTTTTGTATGCGTGATCATAGAAGAAGATTAGGTTTGTGTAAAGAAACAGAGTGTGGAGATATTGATGACTAAAGTAATTGTGAAATGCATTAACAATGAGCTATCAAGGATCTAACCAAGCATACTATGCTAGTATTTAGATCACTCACTTGTTGATTACTCACATCTTCAACAAGTCTGAAACCCTTAATCGGGTAGGCCTGGCAAAGGCTTTGTAAACCCTCTAACAAGGTGGTTCACAACTATGGATCTGAAATCCTCTCACAAGGTAGTCTTTAATCGGACTTATCTCCTAACAAAGGTTGAGATTCCTAATAGGATATGTTCTGTTGAAGAACATTGTATGACCTTAATCGGTGTGACCTTAACCGGTCTAGTTACTATTCTGCAGATAGTTACTTGTGAGTTTCATCTCATCATGGTTTTTCCCATTTGGGTTTCCACGTCAAAATCTCTTGTGTTATGGTGATTGTGCTCTTGTGGGTGAATGCTTTATTTGTTGTTTGGTTTGCATTTGTCTTGACCAGTTTGTTAGTAAATCTGCTATATCGGTTAACTGCTAAACTGTTTAAGTGTTTAAGTTCAGTAATTTTTGGTATACTAATTCACCCCCCCCTCTTAGTATTCATCATCAGTGCTTAAAATTTCCTTATAATGGAGTTGAAGTCAATATTCCTGCTGATACAAACTCCCTCTATAGTGCATTAACAAAAAGTGATAATACCTTTGTGCCTCATAATAGATCAGCCTCTACAGCTAAAAGTTCAGAAACCTTGATGAAGGACTTAGAAAAGAAATTGAATATCACAGATACTAGCATGGATGGATACAAGATAGAACCAGTCCTTTCATTAATCTATCTTCCTCCCTCACCAAGATAGTCAGGAAAACCATCAGAGGTTATGAAGCCACACACTTCCACCCCAAATGTCATATATGATGGTCTCTTTGTACAATCCTCTACTCCCCTTGCAGATGAAATAGAAGAGGATGTTGTTATCAAATGGCTTTTCAAAGAAGATAATGAAAACAAAGAAGTAAGACATTGTGAGATTTATCTGACATAATATGGTCTAGGATGTAAAATGATTCAATGCATGGGATATTCAGATACTAGTCCTCTGGACAAAAATCAAGAAGGTATTATCGAACCTATTCATCCACAAACTAAGTCTACAAATGACAAAGCTGGACTGGGATATGATCCAGGAAAGACATCAGGCCAAAAACATGCTTCTAAGTCTAAGTGGAAGAAAAAGACACTGCCTTCACTATCACAGGAAGTAAACACTCAACAAATTCAAGAAGAGTGTGAAAAAGAACAAGAAGAACTATCAATCAAGAGAGAGGAAATAGTTAGTACTTGAGTCCCAATGATATTAGCTACAACATTAAAAGTGTTAAAATGTGGTGATTGATCAACAAAGTACTATACACTCAGCACGTATCCTCGCCAGGGTCTGGGGCTGGGTTAGGCCCCAAGCAGGGGTTTGGGGGTGGCAGCCCCTGAGAAAAGTGGGGGTTTGGGGGTGGGAGCCCCTGAGAAATTTTTTTTGCCATTTTTCGTTGATGAAAACTGACATTGTAATAAAACCCTAAAAAGGCCAACTTTGTTTGTTGCCCTAAAAATGCATCTTATAAGTGACTGGGATGCTTAAGGCATTGTAAGGGTTGATGTACTATTTTTGCTGGATAATAAGAAAGATTGGATGACTGTGTATGGTGGACGTAACCCATTCTGGGTGAACCACGTTAAATCTCTGTGTTATCTGTGTCCTGTTTTATTTCTTTATCTTTTGTATTTAAATTTGCATATAATTGTTAGTTCATATTTGCTTCGGATCTATTTGAAACCCTAACAATTGGTATTAGAGTGAGGTTTTCTATAAATTGGCAGGACTTTTAGATTTGAGTGGGAGCAATGGAGGATTCCAAATTCAAGGTCAAAAAGTTTAACAGCTAGAATTATCAGTTATGGAAAATGCAGATGGAGGATTACCTGTATCAAAAGGATTTGTGACGGCCATTGGAAGGAAAGGCAAAGGAAGCGACCACAATGTCAGATGAAGAGTTGGATATTTTAGATAGAAAGGCACTAGGATCCATTTGATTGTGCCTTGCGCTGTCTGTAGCATTCAATATAACGGAAGCAAAAATGGTTGTAGATTTGATGGCAACATTGGCTAAGTTGTATGATAAACCCTCGGCTTTGAATAAGGTATTTCTTATGAAGCGTTTGTTTAATTTGAAAATGAGTGAGGGAGGATCTGTAGGGGAGCACTTAAATGAATTTAATATAATTACCAGTCAATTGTCTTTAGTAAAAATTACCTTTGCAGAAGAGGTTAGGGCTCTCTTGATTTTATGTTCTTTGCCAGAAAGTTGGAATAGCTTGGTTATGGCTGTAAGTAACTCTATCTTTGGTAAAAATACTTTGGTATTTGATGACATTGTTGGTGTTATCCTAAGCGAGGAAATGTGAAGGAAAATCACAGGTGAGACTCCAACATCATCGGGTAGTGTTTTGAATGTGGAGAATAGAGGAAGATCAAAGGAAAGAGGAAAAGGCCCTAGGAATGAGAAGTCATGAGGGAAGTCAAAGAAAGGACGCTCTCAATCTAGAGGAAAGAAAGATTGTTGGTACTGCGGAAAGCCTGGTCATCTAAAGAAAGACTGTTGGTCTCAAAAAAACAAAGGAGACAAAAATGAAAATGATAGTAAGGAAGCTAATATTGCAAGTAATATTTTACAAGATGCTTTAACCTTATGTTTGGATAATGTTAATGATTCCTGGGTAATAGATTCTGGGGCTTCATTTCATGCTACACCCCATAGAAAATATTTTCTAGATTATGTTCAAGGTGATTTTGGACAGGTATATTTGGGTGATTATGAGCCCTATCAAATTGTTGGAAAAGGAAAGATAAAGATCAAGTTGCAGAATGGTAATGACTAGTTTTTGCAGGAGGTAAGACATGTTCCTAATTTAAGAAGAAATTTAATTTCTACAGGGCAACTAGGTAGTGAAGGTTGCATAGTTACCTTCTCAGACAATATGTGGAAGGTCACTAAAGGATCATTAGTAGTAGCTAAAGGTGCGAAGGTAGGCACATTATATATGTGTACTGGTAACACTTACTCTACCTTAGCTGCTACAGATAAAGTTACTGCAAGGACAACAACTATAAACGTTGCAAGAACAGATTCAATAATGTGGCACCATAGGCTTGGGCACATGAGTGAGAAAGGGATGAAAACCCTTCACTCCAAAAATCTATTGCTAGGACTAAAGAAGATTAATTTAGAGTTTTGTGAAAATTGTGTTTATGGTAAACAGAAAAGAGTCAGATTTCTCAAGGTTGGGAAAGAGAAGAAGAGTGAGAAGTTAGAGCTTGTACATTCAGATGTATAGGGACTGGCTCAGGTATCATCGCTTGGTGGCTCTTTTTATTATGTTATTTTTATTGATGACTCAACTAGAAAAACATGGCTATATTTCCTAAAACAAAAATCAGATGTTTTTGAAACTTTTAAGAAATGGAAAGCTTTGGTTGAGAATGAGATAGGAAAAAAGTTGAAGTGTCTCAGATCGGATAATGGAGGTGAGTATTGCAGCAAAGCATTTGAAGATTACTGCTCCTTAAATGGGATTTGAAAGTAGAAGATAGTTCTAGGAACTCCACAGGAAAATGGTGTGTCAGAGAGAATGAATAGGGCAATCATGGAACACGCGAGGAGCATGAGATTGCATGTTGGATTGCCCTTACATTTTTGGGTAGATGTTGTACATACTGCTATCTATTTGATAAATAGAGGACCTTCAACCCCTTTGGATGGTGGTATTCCAGAGGAGGCATAGACTGGTAAAAAGGTAAATTATTCTTTTCCAAAAACTTTTGGTTGCAAAGCTTTTGTCAATGTTGATAAAGAAAACATAACCAAGCTTGATGCTAAATCTCAGAAATGTACCTTCATTAGATATGGGATAGATGAATATGGCTATCGGTTATGGGATTTTGAAAATAAGAAAATAATTAAAAGTAGAGATGTTATATTCAATGAGAAGGTTATGTATAAAGAACAGATGCAGGAAAAGAAGCATGAACAGGACAAACAAGAATATGTGGTGTTGGATGAGATTCCTAAAAATGAAATGCCACAGGTACCTAATGCTCTGCAACAACAGATTGTCCCACAAACTCTTGCAAGTGTTAGACATTCTACAAGGACAAGTAGACCCCCTGAAATATTTTCCCCTTCTTTGTATTCTATTTTATTAACGGATTCTGGTGAACCAGAAGAATATGAAGAAGCAATGTAGGTAGATGCCAAACAACAGTGGGAGCTAGGCATGAAAGAGGAGATGGACTCCTTGATGAAAAATAAGACTTGGGACTTAGCCCCTTTACCTGCAGAAAAAAGAGCCTTGCCTAACAAATGGGTTTATCAGCTGAAGGAGGAGGAAGGAGGTCAGAAAAGATATAAGGCCAGACTTGTGGTAAAAGGTTTTGCACAGAAAAAGGGTATAGATTATGATGAAATATTTTCTCCAGTTGTAAAAATGACTTCAATTAGAACTGTACTTAGTCTTGTGGCTGCAGATGATTTACATCTTGAACAATTAGATGTCAAAATAGCTTTTCTCCATGGAGATTTGGAGGAGGAAATTTATATGTTACAACCACAGGGATATGAGGTCAAAGGTAAGGAGAACTTGGTGTCATTTGCTATGAAGGATTTGGGTGCAACTAAGAAAATTCTCGGTATGAGGATTACACAGGACAGGAAAAATAGAACCTTGAATTTGTCCCAAAGTGAGAATATAAAGAAGGTGTTGAAAAGATTTAACATGCAGGATGCAAAAGCAGTTAGTACACCTTTGGCTAGTCATTTCAAATTGACTAAGGAGATGTGCCCAAAGGCACGGGAAGAGGTTAATAAAATGTCTAACATCCCATATTCATCAGTTGTTGGTAGTCTGATGTATGCAATGGTATGCACAAGGCCAGATATTGCACATGCAATGGGAGTTGTGAGTAGGTCTATGAGTAATCCAGGTATGGAACATTGGAATGTTGTGAAATGGATTCTTCGGTATTTGAAAGGAACTACTTCGAAGGCATTATGTTTCAAAGGATCTAATGCTGGTCTAAGTGGATTTGTTGACTCTAATCTGGCAGGTGATATTGATTCAAGGAGGAGTACTACAAGATATGTTTTTACTATAGGGGGAACTACAGTTAGTTGGATTTCTAGGTTGTAAAAGGTTGTTGCACTTTCAACCACTGAAGCTGAGTATGTTGTTGCTACAGAAGCCAACAAGGAGATGATTTGGTTGCAATATTTTCTAGAGGAATTGGGTGAGAAACAAGAGGATAGCCCATTATATACTGCTAGCCAGAAAGCCATTCATCTTGCAAATAACTCTACTTTTCATTCAAGGACAAAGCACATTCAACTCAGGTACCACTTCATCCGGACTGTTTTGGAGGAGGGTCAGTTACGGCTTGAGAAGATTCACACAAGTGAGAATCCTACTGATATGTTCATGAAGGCAGTTCCATAGGAGAAGCTGATTTCTTCATCAGTTTCTATTGGTGTTCTTGATTGATAATTGTGGAATTTATACCAGTCGAATCCTAGTGTTTTATCTAGCGGATGTTGCATGTACAGTGGTCTCATGTAGTATCAGTCTCCAAGTGGGAGATTGTTCGATGTGGAGCCTGATCAGTCTCCAAGTGGGAGATTGTTAAAATGTGGTGACTGATTAGCAAAGTATTGTACACTCAACATGTATCCTCGCTAGGGTCTAGGGCCGAGCCAGACCCTAGGCAGGGGTTTGGGGGTGGGAGCCCCTGAGAAATTTTTTTTTGCCATTTTTCATTGATGAAAACCGACATTATAATAAAACCCTAAAAAGGCCGACTTTGTTTGTTACCCTAAAAACACATGTTATAAGCGGCTGGGATGCTTAAGGAATTGTAAGGGTTGATGTACTATTTTTTCTGGATAATAAGAAAGATTGGACGACTGTGTATGGTGGACGTAACCCATTCTGGGTGAACCACGTTAAATCTTTGTGTTATCTGTGTCCCGTTTTATTTCTTTATCTTTTGTATTTAAATCTGCATATAATTTTTAGTTCATATTTGCTTCGGATCTGCTTGAAACCCTAACAACAAGGAGTAGAAATTCTAGAGGATATGAGAGAAGAGGTAGAAAGAATCAAAGAATTATTTGCACCACTAAAAATTCTAGTCACATACACAGGTAGACAACAAGTAGATGATTAAGAAACTGACTCAAATGAGTATGAATGGGGTCTAGATCATCTCTCAGATACATCTAGTATAGAAACTCTAGAAGAGTCCAATGATATCACAGATGACACACAAGAGATGATATGCTTAAAACTACAAATAGAGATAGAAGAAATCAAACTAAAAAGACAAGCAAACTATGAATAAAAGCTGAAAAAGAGGAAGGACACGAGAAAATTCTTCACCTACTATGTCTCCCTCTAATAGGATAGAACAAACAAGGTATGAAACTACACAAGAAGAATTGGAAGCTATAGAAACAAAACCAGTCATTAGTCTAGAAGAAGCTAAATGGAGTAGAAGACAAAAATTTGTAGAACCATCAAGGTTATGTCAACAGGTATGTTAGATACAAGTGATAAATGAACCAAATCACGAAGGAACTTGCAGCATCAAAGATGTAGGTGTTGACACTATACATACATCCACTCAATCACTTGAATAAGAGTCAGAAAATTCCTCTTATGACTTTGATGACTCCGACAACAGTCCTATTGATGACAATACCTAGTTAGCATCAAACTCTGACTCCCCTGTCATGGATGTCAGGAATCTGTCTACTGATCTTGTTACTGACGAACCATGATATGTAGTCCATTCTAGCATAGAAAATGGTGCTATGAGTAGGTCTATTGGATTTGGTCAAATAAATATTAACGTGCACTTCAATGATCATGTTTTAACTATTCCTAGTCTCAAGACATTTACACAAGGTAGTCTTCTAGAACTTGACTTGTCGATCCGAAGTTATGATGACAATATCATGAACTCCCTTGAACCTGTTCAAACTTTATCCTTGGTACATCTTGAACTAATTGACTGTAGTCTCCAAAACCAACCTACGAATGTACCTATCTTTGCCAATGACTATATGTTAGCCTACTATCTTAATGTAGTTGAACCCATGGACTATTCCACCAGTGAGCAAAGTGAGAACATTACTGAAATAGATATCAAGTATCTTAGTTGCAAAAATAAAAAAAACAAAAACAAAAGATCTAATGGCAAAAACCACATTGTGGTAGTGTCAGAATCAAAAATAGAAAAAATAAAGGACGTACCCAAGGGTGAAAACCTCTCTGAGGCACCTGAAGGTGAGATACTTGATATATTGCCAAGTCACTTCCAAGAAAGATCTTCTATATTGATTGAACCAACTCAACCAGTAAATATTCAGAGTCAAGAGACACCACATATCATCCACTTAGCTCAATCATTATCAACAAAAGAGTTAAAGGATTTCAACAATCTCTTTTTATAAAAGAAGATCAACTTTGCATGGACATACTCTAATATGCCAGGCCTAGATCCTAATCTTACCATGCACCATCTTTCTATTACACCAAGAGTTAAACTAGTCAAGCAAAAACTCTGCAAGATGCACCCTTATGTGGCACTGCTAATCAAGGTTGAGCTAAAATTTTTACTAAAGGCTGGATTTATCCAAGCTATAGACTATGCAGAATGGATTTCAAACATAGTACCTATATCAAAGGCAGACAAATCTATTAAGGTTTGGATAGACTTCAAATATATCAACAAAGCATGTTCTAAAGATGATTTTCCATTGCTTAACATTGATATGATAGTGGATATGATTGTTGGAAATGAGATGTACTCACTAATGGATGGATTCTTTGGTTATAACCAAATCAAAATAGTTCCTGGGGATCAAGAAAAGACAGCTTTCCCCTGTGCATGGGGAACCTTTTGCTAGAACATCATGCCATTTGGGATAAAGAATGCAGGAGCAACTTAGTCCACACATATTCAAGAGCTAGGCCTCATACTAGATAGAATGGAAAAATTCAAGGTTCGGCTAAATCTTAAAAAGTGTGCATTTGGAGTGACATAAAGGAAATTACTTGGCTACATCATTTAAAAGAAAGGAATTAAGGTTGATCCTGAGAAGTTCCAAGCTATAATATAAATTCCACATCCAAAGAATATCAGTCAAATGAGAAGTTTACAAGGACGTCTCTAGTCAATCAGATGCTTTATTTCTCAGCTAACAGATAAAGCTCAACCTTTCATAAAAGTATTAAGGAAAGGAGTAACATACAACTGGGATCAAGAATGTGAACAACACCTTCACCAAATCAAAGAATACTTATCTAATCCACCAATACTGATGCCACCAATTCAAGGTAAACCATTGATTCTATACATATCAACAACTGATTCATCACTGGGGGCACTTTTGGCACAACAGGATGAAAATAAAAAAGAGAAAGCTATATATTATATTAGCAGAATATTGGTGTCTTATGAAATGAACTATACTATAATAGAAAAAGTATGCTTGGTATTAGTCTTTGCATCACAAAAATTGAGACACTACATGTTAGCACATTCCATCAAGCTAGTAGCTAATATTGATTCGCTCAAATATCTTCTCAACAAAGAAACACTTATAGGAAGATTGGCTAAATGGGTCATGGTTCTTACAGAGTTTGATATTTAATATATAGAATGTAAAGCCATCAAAGGACAAGTAATTGTAGATCAACTTGATGATGCTCCACTTGAAGACACTCAACCTCTACATATAAAATTTCCAGATGAATCAATCATACACCTTACTCAACAATCATGGAATATATTCTTTGATGGGTCTTTCACTCAACATGGTTCCAGTGCTGGAATACTTTTTATTACTCCTCAAAAGTATTCAATCTTGAAGGCTTATAAGATTATTTTCCCTTACACAAACAACATTGCAAAGTATAAAACTTTGGTAAATGGGATCAAGCTGGCTATCAAATGCAAGGTTCTGGAATTACACATATATGGAGATTCTTAGTTAATCATCAATCAAATCAATGATACATATCAAACTCAAGATGAGAAATTGATGCCTTATAAGAGAATGGTGGATGATCTCAAGAAATATTTTACTTTTGTCATTCTAGTAGATTCCTAGATCTGCAAACAGAGCAGTAGATGCTATGGCCACCTTGACATCCATACCAGAGTTACAAGAATCTAATTTTCACTTTGAATTCTTGGTGGAAGAGTTACATTACCTTGCCTATGATTCTCTTGAGTCCCACATGGTCTATTCTATTATTGGACATGACTCATCTCGCTACAACCATATTTACTCTTATCTACGAGACCAAATTGTCCCAGAAAATTTTACCCGTAATGAGAAAAGGAATCTAATCCGAAATGCTTCATGGTACGTGATCATCGCTAATGATCTATTTAGGTGAGGTTTGAATAGTACTTTACTTAGGTGTCTAGAAACTGAAGAGTCCCAACGTGCATTATCGAAAATCCATGAAGGTATTTGTGGATCTCATTCGAATGGTCTAACTTTAGCTCGAAAACTACTAAGAGTTGGCTACTACTGGCCAGACATGGAGAAAGATGCTATAAAGTTTTCTAAAACTTGTGAGAAGTGTCAGCTACATGGGAATCTCACACATGCTCTAGCAAGGGATCTCATACCCTTCATTACACATTGGCCTTTTCAGCAATGGGCCTTTGATCTCATTGGCCAAATATATCTTGTATCATCCAACAGACACATGTTTATCATAACTACCACTGAGTACTTCACTAAGTGGGTAGAATCAGTTCTGTTCATCAAAGAAATAGGTAAACAAGTAGCTCTGTTCATCCTTAACTATATCATCTATAGGTATGGGATACCTTCATCCATTGTGACTCAAAATGGAGGACAATTCAAGAATAAAGATCTAGATGAGCTCTATGAAAAATTCAAAATCAAACAGCACTAGTCATCTGTTTATTACCCTCAAGGAAATGGACAAGCTGAGGCATCTAACAAAAATTTACTGACTATCTTACATAGAACAGTAAACAAATCTGGGAGGGATTGGCATCTGCAACTCAATCCTGCACTATGGGCTTATAGAATAAGTATTAGAACACCTACTGGGCCTACACCTTTTTCTTTGGTGTATGGATCTAAAGCAGTCTTACCTATTGAGGTGGAAGTACCATCTTTGAGAGTTTCTTTGCAAGGTCTCATTATTGATGAAGACTACAAAATATCTAGATTGCAAGAACTCGAGTTGCTAGATGAATGTCAGCAAGTGGCATTTGATCATCTAAGAGTGTATCAAAAGAGAATGTCTAAAGGATTTAACAAGAAATTTCAACAATGAGAATTTTAGGTTGGTGACTTTGTTCTGAGAGAAAATCCTAAAAATTAATAGTTTCGAGACAACAAAGGGAAGTTTGAACCCAACTGGTTGGGTCCCTACATCTTTATTGCAGTGTTTGGCTCTAGTGTCTATCAACTCTCAACATCAGAAGGAGAACAACTCTATGAACCGATAAAAACCATCCACTTGAAAAAAAATTCACTTGGTATTCTTTGCTCCAACAACTTGTACAAATAAAAAGTCTTGAAAAAAATCATAAAATGTCCTAAAAAAAAAAAAAGAAAATAAAAAAAGAATCTTTGCCAAGCAGGTGAAAACCTGGCAAACAGGTGCCTGTTGTACTAAAGTGCTTCATCTATCAATGCAAAGTTAGCATTTCCCTCTTTCATGCATCTTTGATTTCACTTGTACATAAATTTTAGTCGCTTTTGTGACATCCTAGTTCTTTTAGAACCCTCATGGCTTGAAACTGATCAATGTCCTAGTCTTAGGGTAATCCATGTTGGCATATGGACACTCTAATGAGACATTGTGTGTGATTGAAGGTTTTGTCATTGATGGCAACCTTGCAATCCTATGGCATCGACAAGACATTCTACCAGCAAAACATTATTCAAGCAAGATAGTGCACCAGCATCAACAAGACCACTCTACACCGGCACCGGCACCAGCATAGAAGAAAAGATGTATACTGGCACAGAGGCCGACAGGATTTTTGATATGTAATATTTTGTTTATTATTGCAAGCTGACTTGGCAAATTGTAAAATGACTCTTGTATATAAAGGAGATCATTATAGACATTTGTAGGGATAGGCAAGCGAGCATAAGGAAAATTATTAGACAGACCTAATGTGCAAATTATAGGTCAAGGGTATATGTAAAGAACAGAGCAAGAACCGGTACTGAATCTGGCATTGAAGATGCTATTATAAAGCAGTACAAAATATTGGATTAGCATAATCCTCATTATAAGTCAGTGTGACTTCTCACTGAGCAGTGTGCTCTAGGCAATTGGCCAGTAAGTGAATACTGTGTGTCACAAATCCCATCGAGGTTTTTCCCACATCGGGTTTCCTCGTTAAACATCTTGTGTTATGGTTTTCTTTTCATGTGGATGTTTTTAATTCTATTTATTACATTAATTCTTGCATACCAATACACTGTTACTTTATGTTCTGCATGATTTCAAGAAAATCTTATTACCGGCCAGATACTGATTCACCCCCCCCTCCTCAGTATCTGTGGGAACCCTAATAATTGGTATCAAAGCCTGGTCCTCTATTTTAAGTAGCCTAACAACTTGAGGAAGATCTTGACACCGGTAAAAATGGAAAATCTGATGAAGCAACTTGAAGGAGCTCTTATTGACTATGATGCAGAGAAGTTGAAAAATATCAAATTAGAAGATGATTTAAAAGCAGCTCAGGATATCATTCAGGCATTTCAAGAAAATATTACTATTACAAGAAATAAGAGAAGAGAACTTTGTGAAAAATTGCAAAATGAGAATGATGAAAAGGAATCACTTAATGATATGATAAGCAAGTTGAAACAAGAGATCATGACAACAAAAAATGAAATGCAGGATATGACTATGAGATTTTGCAAAGAGATTGAGGACAGAAAGAAGAATGAAGAAGAATTGACCAGAAGACTAAGTGATGCAGCAAATGAGAACACAAGACTTAGCTATGAAAATGACATGTTGAAGACAGATCTGATGCATACTCAGAATGACTCGAATGAACTAATGAGACAAAAAAAAATATTGGAAAGGGAATTGGAAACTACAAATCAACACAAAGAAAAATTCAAGAAAAGCTTAGAAGAACTTGGTACCTTATTGAAGAATCAAAAACCCAAAGGTGACACTTCTCGAATTGGATTTGAAGTTGGAGAAAGCTCCGGTACTACAAATACTCAGGATCACAACAAACTGGTAAGACCTCCTAATACTTATAAATTCAATGGAAAATGCTTTAACTGTAATAAATATGGTCATAGGGCAAATGAATGTAGATCTAGGAATTATCAAAATATCAATCCTCCCATCGGTCAATGCTCCAAATGCAACAAAATTGGTCATAACTCTGAAAACTGCAGAATGAATGTAAGATGTTATGTTTGTGGAAGATTTGGACATTTATCAAATCAATGTAGAACACAAACCAACATAGGTTATGGGAAAGCTATTCAGAAAAATAATGTAACTTGTTATGCATGTAACAAGATTGGTCATATTGCTAAATTTTGTAGAAGTAAAGGTACATCGATAGACAACAAAAGTACTAGCTTGAAAGGTAAAGAAAAGGTTGAAGAGGTTAAGCAAGAATTCTCAAAGCATTGGATTAGAAAAGCTGATCTAAAATTTGGGAATACTCCTCCACCGGTAGAACCAACAAATGCTCCACTGGCTGGACAATGTGATGCTCCACCGGCAGGACAAAGCAGTGCTCCACTGGCAGGAAGTTCTTCATCTAATTGAAGAAAATTATCTTGAGGGTTTGGCAATCTAATGACACATGTGCTATTATTCCCTCTGTTAGAGAAAAGAAGTTGAAAATCGCTTATTACCAGAAAATAAATTTAAGTGAATACATTACCGGCAAGCAATTAATGTGGTAGGTAGTGAAAAAGACTTTTATAAAATAAGGTTTTGGCTCCATTTCATTTCACCATGATTTCAAACTTTCAGAGAGCGTGAAGATTTCCGAGCTAAGGCATTTCAAGCAAGAAGCAAGCACACTCCAAGCAATCATTCATCCAAAATAGGAAAAGGTATTTTATCATGGCATCCACCTCTGCAATTGAATACATAGTGAACCCTACTATTGTGGAAGTAATTAAAAGACCTAGGCTCGTATTTCAGTTGGTCCTTGAAATAGCAAAGAAAGATGATACCTTAGGTGCATTCTCTCAAATCCGTAAAGGTGTTGTATATGCTGAAGACCCTAGAATGTATATTCACTGCAATATTGAAGAGCTAGGAGATGAGGAAATCAAAACCATGTACAAAACCGAGATATGTGATGGTACCGACAATATCAAAGCTGAACACAAAATCATTGAAACCCTAGGATTCACAGAAATCCTTAATATTCCTGAATTTCCTAAGGATGTGATTAGGATAGTATTAAGCAGAGTTCATGGAGAATTTTTCTGGTTAGATACAATTCATAAGATCACCAAGCAAGTGGCAAAGGCTGTCACAGGGTTACCAGCCACCGGTAAAAGACCAAATAAAAACAAGAAAGTTTTAGATGATTTAGTCATTGACCTAATAGGTGCAACATCTGATAAAAGATCTTTAAGGGTTAATGATGTAAAGGATACAAATGTGAGATTCATAAGCATGATATTAGGTTACAAAGCCACTCATGCCAATAGACTCAAATCGGTTTCAAGTTTATGCATCAAGAGTGCTTATGACATAATAACCAATAATGCAAAAATTGAAATCTATGAATGGCTAAAGGATGAACTGATAGACAACCTTGGAAAGATAAAGAAGGATAAGAAAGGAACCTTCAGATTTAGAAATTTGTTAGTGTGTCTAATGCTTCATATAACAAAACAAGTTCTCGGTATAGGATATAAAGATTTCGGATATGACATACCTGTAGGAAAGCAACTGACAGAATTGTTCAATACCATGGGCAAGAAGAAGGAAAACATCATTCATGACTTTTTCCAAGCACTAAAGACAAAAATGAAGAAAAGGACAAGGTTATCACAGAAGATTGTAGACAAATACAAAGATGATATATGCTTTGTTATCAAAAAGGATGAAATATGGATGGAAGCAGCCATCCCGAGGACAATCTGGGTAACAGAAATGGGCTATGAAACAGATGACCACATAGTTGAAACTTATGCCAAAGCACTTTTGGAAGCCCCCAATGAACCTAAGGAGGAAGCATTTGGTAGTGTTGAAACAATAGAAAAGCCAAATTCAGTCCAAGAAAAAAGTGAAGAAGGTAGAAGCATTTGTGAGAAAAGGATCCAGACAAGCAAAAGCCATTAAGGAAGATGTATTAAAGAAAACTGGCATAACTGAAGATGAGTTGGCAGCCCCACAACCTGAAGCTCATCTATCACCAGTAGGTACTTCCTCAGAAGGAGATATGCCAGCAACTTTTAAAAGAGTTGTTAGGAAAAGAGATCCCTCACCGGCAACCACTCCTTCACCTAGAAGGACAAGGCAAAAGCAACAAGCTATGAGATCTTCGGTCAAAAAGGTCACACCTAAAAAGAAGCTGAACCCTAAGAAAAAGAAAAAGGCAAAAACTGACTTGGCACCTCTAGACATTTTGTTAAATGAGATCACAAAGGAAGGAAAACTGAAGAACATAGGGAAAATTTATGACACCCTATCGGCTGATGAGAAAGGGCAAGTTGAGGAGAGTGTAATATTACACATGGACATGTTCAAAAAGTTCTTGATGGAAGTCATAAATGAAATTCCTGATGACTTATACAAAAGACTTGAGGCCAGAAGGCAAGGAGTAATTGAACTGGACAAGAAAATAAAAGTAGAAAAACTACTTGTTGTATATCTAGTAAATTCCCCAAAAGAAATTGATGATCTGATAGCTCAGGCCAACTGGACAGTTTTTTCCACTGCACACCGGCATATTTCACTGATGGCAGGTAGACTTACAGAGGTTTTAGAGGAAACAGAAGATGGTTAGGACATATTTTTGGTTGAAAAAGAAAAACAAGAAGAATATAGGAATCCCAAGCCTATTAAGGTATATCAGAAGGATAAGGACAAAGGGAAAGGGAAAGTTGGTGGACCTACAAGCATAAAGGTTAAAGATAACCTACCTCCACCTGTAAAAATTGCAATCCCTAAAAACCAACTAGCAACTGAAAGCATGGATACAGAGGATAGCAATACAAATCCTGAAGTCCTATTCACTGTAAATGTTGATACCCAAAAGATCAACACAACAGTTGATAAAGACCCAAGTGAAAAATCAGATATGGCCAAAGAGCCTTTGGTAACAAGAAATACAGAGCAATTGGTAGCGGATACAGGGAAAAAGATGGAATCTGAAGCACAAACAGAGAAATCGATAGAGCTAAAGTCTCTAGAACAAATGCCACAGGTAAGAAAAGAAGCAGGAAAACTAGTGCTAAAGGAAATGCAGACACAAATTGACTTGCCAGAGGTCAATACAAGCATGGTCACTTCCATCGGTACTTAGTTTTTTGGGTCACCATCAAGGTCAACAAATGTGATTGAGGTATTACTTGAATCCATCAAGAAAATAACTGACTATAGCTCACAAGCTTACAAAGCAATAGATGATTCAATACCAATTTTGAAAACAATCGCTCCTAATTGTAATATAGATCATAAAGATTCTTTAGGACAGTTGGATACACTATGTAAATACATTTCTGGAAATATTGAGCAAATAAAGGTAGAATCTGTAAAAGACATTGTAGAAAAGGAGAAACAAAAATTCTTTGAGGAAGAAATTAAGAAGTGTAACAGAGATTTTGACACACTTCTACCGGAATTGTGTAGTTTGTTAAAAGAGTACAAAAACCTATACAAAGACACATGCAAAAAAAACTTCCTGACTATAGATATAGACAAGAAGATAAGCAAGACACAGGAAGAGATAAACAAACTTGCAGACAATTTTGTCAACTCACTAGATTCATTATCTGTTTTTGAAGATAAGTTAGCAAATTTTGAGATAGAATTACTTAAACAGGAGAAAGAGAAAGAGACAATAATAAATAAGGCAAAATACTTGAGATCTAAACTGAGTCCAAGATTGGATTATCTAGCATCTCTATGGAAGGAAATCTCAGAGGCATTAACACTGGGAAGTAAAACACTGACAGAGCAATTGCAACATCTCACCGACACTGTGAAGAGAACTAAAACAGCAATAAAAGATAGCAAAAAGTTTATGGATAGTATAAACTTAATTTTGGGCGATCTTTTTTAGATAATAACTACCCAACTACAAGGTTGAGGTTATGGACCAGTATAACTACAAACTCTACTAACATATTGACAACCTTTGTCATTGATGCCAAAGGGGGAGTAGTAGGATGAGAAAATTCAAAACACAGGGATCATATGCTTAGGGGGAGTCCCTCATTTTTTTGGTAAATTTTTGGTCTACACATTTTTGGACATCTTTTTGAAATTTCTCATGAGTGTTGCCATCAATGCCAAAGGGGGAGATTGTTGGCATATGGACACTCCAATGAGACATTGTGTGTGATTGAAGGTTTTGTCATTGATGGAAACCTTGCAATCCTATGGCACCAGCAAGACATTCTACCAGCAAAGCATTATTCAAGAAAGACAGTGCACTGGCATCAACAAGACCACTCTACACTGGCACCGGCACAGAAGAAAAGATGTATACCAGCACAGAGGCTGACAGTATTTTTGATATGTAATATTTTGTTTATTATTGCAAGCCAACTTGGCAAATTGTAAAATGACTGTTGTATATAAAGGAGATCATTATAGACATTTGTAGGGAGAGGCAAGTGAGCATAAAGAAAATTATTAGATAGACCTAATGTGCGAATTATAGGTCAAGGCTATATGTAAATAACAGAGCAAGAATCGATACTGAATCTGGCATTGAAGATGCTATTATAAAGTAGTACAAAATATTGGATTAGCATAATCCTCATTATAAGTCAGTGTGACTTCTCACTAAGCAGTGTACTCTAGGCAATTGGCCAGTAAGTGAATATTGTGGGTCACAAATCCTACCGAGGTTTTTCCCACACTGGGTTTCCTCGTTAAACATCTTGTGTTATGGTGTTCTTTTCATGTGGATGTTTTTTATTCTGTTTATTACATTAATTCTTGCATACCGATACATTGTTACTTTATGTTCTGCATGATTTCAAGAAAATCTTATTACCGGTCAGATATCGATTCACCCCCCCCCCCCTCTTAGTATCTGTGGGAACCCTAACAATTGACTGAGAAATTTACATGTCCTAAGCAGTATCAACCAAGTCATCTTTCTATTAGTGATATTTGATCATCCAATCTGAGTCAGTCACCTGTCTCCTAACTACTGAAGAGTTTTATCACTGAGTACATAAGCAAAACAACATTACTGAAAAACAATCACTAAACAGTTTGCGATATGCATGAAATTTTCTTTGTGTATTGTCTTTTATATTGGTTTTTGATTATTATTCCCTCTGAGTAACTCAAGGAAGTCCATCTTGACTAAGAGGAGCAAGGATTGGGGGATTAATATTTTTTTTGTTTTTTGCTTGTAGGAATGATTTCAATGATCTGGAAACATCTAATCAACTAGGTGTCTATGATAAGTGCCTTCACATCAAGGTGAAATCGCCACACATACCTCAACTCCACTTATTTGTATGCTACAGGGAGGTTAGCATCATTTATTTGTCTATTTTGAGGGAATTTCTTGAAATGTGCAATCCGGATGCATGCGTAATCTGTCCAAGGATATGAATGAAAAAAGGGTCATTGCGGACAAGATAATTAATATTGCACATGAAAAGGAAGGAACTCTATTCTGCCTACTATGTTTGTAAACACTCAGTGATGAAAATTAAGCATTTCAAATCCAGTGACTAGTTTTTGAGTTTGCATTCATTCTACATTTTGTGCATTTCGAGTGATTTTTGTATGATAACAATGATCTCTTTATCTTTTGAATGAGAGTTTGAAGTATCATAATTTCTAAGCTAAGTGGCCTCTATTTTTCATCATTTCTCCAATTGAGTACTTGTGTATTGAGATGTTAGCTGCATACATAAGCATCTTATATAGATCCATACATTTCATTATATACATTCATTTGCATTCACATTATTACATAGAAAAAATAAGCATTAGCATTACTAGTTTCTCATTCATTTGCATCATCATTTATTTGCATGAAAAGAAACAAAAAAACATCCATATTCATCTACATTACATACATCCATACTGAAAAGATATGCATACATATAGAATAAAGCATATAGAAAAACATCTCATAATCAATCAACACAAGTACGATGAAATCAAATCAAGAGCTCGTAAATCAACTATCTTGAGTCCATTTCTGGGATTGAAATTGAAATATGACGTCAATTCTCTCATCGAAATTTCATGATATTGACCACTTAGAACTTTCATCCTCAAGTCATTTTTTCAAATCATTTTGCACTCAATGCTAAATCTCAATTTAATTCTCAAATCAACTCTAATTTTAATCATCAACACTAATCTTTGTGCTCAAATAACTTATCATCGCCAAAAATTGCCTATAATCAGGTACCCTCGCTATCTTTCGATTTTTCTCTTGAGGGGGCATACTCGTGACCTCACTCACATCTTCAAATGTTGAGAAAGTTTTTGAATCTTCATCAAAAGACAAGAAAAAATCTTTTCAACTAAAGAAAATCAAATAAATTCTTATCGCTAGGGGCATCTCAGCTTCATCTCTTCATATCAAGTTGAGATCTCTTGATCATCTGAGTCAAATCAATCACTAGGGGCATATTGGTTTCATCGCTTCAATTCAAGCTGATATTGCCTTTATCTAAATTAGTATCTTAACGTTAATTAGTTTCATCTCTTTTCATCAAGCTGATTATTCATTTAAACTCAATCAAAAGTTTAAAGAGTATCTTTTATCACACGCTCAATCTAAGCAGGTGTTTAGTTTCATCGCTTCAAATCAAGGTGGATAGTTTACCTTCACTCATCATGTCTTGATCCATCAAGTTCAAGATCGATTTTATCTTCCCTCATGATGTCTAGTTCAATCAAGTTCTAGATCAGTAAGATCTGCTTCTTGATCAATCAAGTTCAAGTTCGGTATCTTTTCTCTTCATCGGTCCTAGTTCAATCAAGTTCGGGATCAGTATTGCTTTAATCAACTATGTTTAGTTTCATCGCTTCAAAATAAGCTAAACACCTCGCTCTTCATTTGGTTCATGATCAAATAAGTTTAGAACTGGTATTTCCTAGAAAAGAACTATTCTTTGAACCAACACGCTGCTCGCACATTAATTCAAAGAGGGACAAATATAATACCCTAAAAATGGTCACCTAAACCATGGGCCCCTAATCTCAACAACATCACCAAGGTCCTAACCAAAGACAATTAAATCAACTTTGAGCACACAATTAATTAATTATTCAATCATTAAATTTCACATGGCAAGTGAATTATTCTATATTAATTAAATATTTATTTAATTAATTAAATAATTCCAAGAAAATCATTTTGGTCAATTATCCTATTTAATTTATTAAATATCTAAGCAAATTTAATTAATTAATAAATTTGCCATTAATCATAAAAAAGGAATTAATTTATCACAAAAGAGGAATCAATATGCAAATCTGTTACTATTTATCAAATTGCCATTAGTTTCATATCCAAAGTCATACTATATTCTAGTCGGTTAGTATTACCGAATCATGCAGTCGGTACACATAGAGAAGTCGGTATGAACAGTCTAGTTGGTTACTGAAGAAAGTAGTCATAGAACACAGTATTCATCGAGCTATTTACTGAGTAAAATTTCATGGCTACTAAGTGGTAAAGTTAACTTACCGAGTTGATATTCACCGAGTGAAACGTTTTACCAGATACATTGAACCTAGACATGCACATGAAAACGTGTTACAAGATCGAGGCAGATCTAACCGTTTTTGCATTGGGAATTGCATTAGGAGATTGTGTATGATTACAAGGCCAATCTAACCTATGAGATATTTTGTTTAGTTATTCATTTGAAGAATCTTTTTGTAAGATTGAAGCAATGAATCAGATCACCGCTGTAAGAGATCTATATATACAACATGATTCTAGGGTTAGAAAATATATGGTATGAGATGCAATGAGATAGCAGTGTGTATGCATGAAGGAAGACTATTATAGAGACACAGAGAGGTCACCGAGAAGGTTATCAGTGAACAGTCGAAGAACAGAGTAAACAGAAGGGTTTACCAAGTTTCATTATGGGTTACCGAGGTATGCTACAAGCTAGGTAATCTTATTCAGAGCACATAGAATCTGCTTTAGCATTTCAGATGTAAAGTTGCAGATATTTGTAATGATTATATTGTAATATTTTGAAGTTTTAAGAGAAACCTTTAACAAGGTAAAAGACTCTAACCAAGTCTATAAATTGTAAATCCTTTAACCAGGTGCTACACTTATATAGTATTGTAAAAATCCTTTAGTAAGGTAGATCTATCTGATCTTAATACTCCTAACAGGGTAAGCTATCAGAAATAGCTAAATATAGCTCTAACCGAGCATTCTTTATTATTGCAGTAGTGAAGTTGTAGGTGCCATCCCCACCACAGTTTTTCTCTCTAACCAAGAGTTTCTGTGTGACCAAAATATATGTGTTATGGAGTGAATCATGTATGATTGTTATCTATTGATTATAGTTTTATTTTATGTTATTGCACTATTCTATTTATGCATAACAGTAAGGTTATTATCAAGGAAAAGTTTTGGAGTACTGATTCACCCCTCCCCTCTCAGTACATTAGCTTTCTAGAAATGCAAATCAAGTGATTGCAGACATGCAGAGGCAAATGCAAAAATCTCTGAAAGTAAGGAGAAGATTATCTGATGACTTGCAGAATTCTCAAGAGCTAGTGGAACAAATCGAGACATCATTTGAGAACAGTATATCTGAAGAGACTAAAGAAATGATTGGAATGTTGAAAGAAAAGAACAAAGCATTGGCTGATCAACTAAAAGCAATGAAAAGAGAACATGAACATTTCAGTACACAAATGACTGAAAATCTAGATGCATTAAGGATAGTTGAGGATAAAGCAAGAGATCTACAAAGAGAGAAACAACAACTTGAAGCTCTAGTATCTATTAAGGATGATGAAATCATAAGGTTAACTGGTATTCAACAAAATATGATAGATCAATTAGGTTATGCACATCATGAAGCAATTCTAAATAATGATGAAAATCAATCATTGAAACTTGAAGTATCAAGGTTGACAGGTGAACTTGAAACAGAAAAGAAATCCAAAGAATCATTGAAGAAAAGTTATGAAGCATCAAAGATGTTGGATGAGCAACTGAATACAAGAAGACTCTACAAAGATGGAGGACTCGGTTACAAAGGAAAAGACTCTACTGAGAAAGGAATTCATACTACTCAAAGAGGAGAATCATCAAAACAAGCTGAAAAAAGGAATAACATCAAAAGGAAGAAGCCTATGTGCTACTACTGTGGAAATGAAGGACATACTACCAACATATGCCAGATCAGAAAAGGTAAGCAACCAAATATCTCTAAGTCCAATGGATATTGTTATAATTGCAATAAATATGGTCACATACCTAATCAATGTAGGACAAAGTCTATTAACAACCATCAGAAGGCAAAATTCAAAGGGTTTTGTAAAAATTGCAATAGATATGGACATAATACCGAGAAGTGCTGGTTTAAGCAAAAGAACTACATGAAGTATCCACACCGAGCAAACACTGAAGGATACCGAACTCACATAGATCCTTACCGACAATATGCAGCAATACCATGGGATTACAATACAAGGATATGGTGCGAATGTTGTGGAAGATATGGACATATAAGTGCCAATTGTTTTATAAGGTTTGGAATGAACAACCAGAGATCATGGAGAAATCTCAGTATGGCATGTTTTCATTGTCACAAAGCTAGACATTTAGCTGGAGATTGCAAAGATCAACTGAGAAGAGACACTGAGGAGATAAAAGAAAAATTCAAGATGATTTGGAAAAAGAAAGAAATTATGTCTGATAAAGAAAGTGCCTTACCTATCGAGTTAGGTGCACCTATTTCAAATTAGTCAAGAAAAGGTATGAAGGGACTGCATCTTTAAAAGTTAAATCATAACAATTCCTATTTTATTATGAACAGAATTCAAAATCTGCATAGTTAAGATGCAATTAGTCAGTTTGCATACTATACAGGAAACCTGTCAAGTCGGTGTATATAGGAAACCTGTCAAGTCAGTTAATAAAGCAAAGTTGGGTACTCGATGAAAATAGAAAATGGAGTAAATTGGTAAAAGGTGAACCGAGTGCATTTAATATCTTGACCTAACCTGCATGGAGCCCGATAAGGTATTTTTGAGTACTTAAAAGTGTTTTCGCGATCATTATCATTCACCAAAGTTTTCGAGAAGCAGAGTAGAGCAAATCAAAGCAATCAAACTTCATTCAGAATGAATTTCGAGGTATTTACATCAATCTATTCACACTATTTAGCTGGTTTCCGATCTAGTCAAATTGCTAGTGTCTACCGAGTGTGAAGAGTAAGTCACTTGTAAACCCTAAGGATAACCTGTCGAATTTTACTCGAGATCTACCATGGCACCCAAGATCCAAGACCCTGTAGTTGTCCAAAATGTGGAGAAGCCATCTTTGAAGTATTCCCTAACTCCTAAAGTCACCTCAGAATTGGATGATAAAACTGCATTTTCACTCATCCTGGATCAAGTCCTATTGGTAGAAGATGTCAGATTCTTTACCAAGTGCCATGTTGAAGAACTCGATCATGTAGATATTAGTGACACATATGATGAACTGTGCATTGACCGCAAACTAGATAGTAAATTTGAACATATAAGAATCAAGGGATTAACTGAAGCCCTAGTCTATCCTCGTGTGTTCAAACCCCAATGGGTTAAGTTCATATTGAGTAGAGTACATGATGATTTCATGTGGCTACAAGAGCAACCATTCAAGATCATGAAGGAAGTCATTCACCTGATCACTGGATATCACATATATGATCATGCTCGTGCACAGAAAATGATATCACAAAAAGGAGCTAATTAGTCTAACCGGAGTAGAATCCAATTACCGAGGACTAAAATTGAATAATGTCACTAATGCTGAACTAAAATTTGCAATCAGAGTTATTGGTTACTATTTCTTCCAATCTGCAAGAGAAAACAGTGTACCATGTGTTGTAGTGGACCTAGCCTACAAAATAGTAAAGAAGGGAATGAAAGTAGACTTATGTGAAGTGCTACTAAAGAACTTATTTGAGAACCTAAACACAATAAGGAATCCAAAGAAGAACAACTCGGCAAACACACTAAAGTTCAGTTCACTACTTGTCTGTATGTTTTTCTATTTTGAGAAGTTCTTTCCCTCAGTCGGTAAAGTAGTATGGGAGCTACACCGACCTATCACCCATCAGATCAATGATTACATCAGGAAGTTAGGAGATAACTTTAATGATATCATGGATGATTATTTTAGCAAATTCCAAGAGAAAATGCACAACAAGTACAGGATCCCACCACAGCTGGTCGAAAAATACAAAGACAATATATGTTTTGAAGTCGACACTGATTTTTGCTATGTAAATGTTGTTGAACCAAGGATTCAATCATTACAACCAATGGGTTATGAAATTGATTATGATATTATATGGCAAAAAATTGATTCCTATCTATTGTTGCCAAGGCATGCAACTAAACTAAGGTATGGAACCTATGAAGAGGTGAAGGAGAAAGTAAAAATGAGCATTGTAGTTCCTAAGGCTACAAGAAAAGCTACAAAGATGATAAAAGCTTTATCTGAGAAATTTAGAGAAGAATCCTCATCTACACTTGTCAAAGGCAATCTTACCATTACCAAGGAAGAATCAGAAGCACAGGAGGCTGCAATAACATCGAGCACAGAATTGCCAAAGGGAAAAGTTCTAAAAAGAAAGAAACAGGACATCACAAAGGCCCTGCCGACTCCACCAACAAAGAGACCCAGCACCAGAGCATCAGCTACATCACCGAGCAAGAAGCAAAAGACTGTTACCACTCCTAAGGTAACTAAGACTTACAAGAAATCTATTTAGATTGTGAAGAGAAAAAAGGTAAACATTCACAGTGTTGAAAATTTTTGTGCCAATCTTAAAGAATACGGAGGATTTGCAGGATTTAGATATGCTAAGTATGAGACTAGGAATAATGATGAGAAACGACAGATTGAAGAAGCTGTCATATGTACACTTCTAAAATTTCGGTTAGCACCATTAGAACTAGCAAAGTCACTTCCGAGTGAACTCTACTCACATATTGATAACAGGTGGAAATATGCAATGGATTTGGAGAGACAAATAAGAGAAAGAAGTCTTGTCCATTTATTTCCTGACATGTCTGTAGCTGAAATCAAGGAGCATTTGTCCACATACAATTCAAAATTTCTTGTGGAACAAAGAGCCTTAAAATTGATGAATGGGCTATATATTGATGTGGAGAATGAGACTAAGGCCAAGTGGTAGGAGATCTTCAAACAAAAGGATGTCGGTGAACAATCTCAAATTGAAATTGTTGATGTCACCAAGCAAGATCTAGATGTCACCGAGCAAGGTCTAGACCCGGTTGACACTATACAAATTGATGAAGATGTAATGGATGAAGCCACCCCGGAGCAGGAAATGATTGAAGGCACCACTTATGCAAAACTTGTGTCTAGTGAATCGGTCTTAGAACAAGTTTAGCCTTATCCACCGGTGAAGCCACCAGTCCCAACTGAAGCTCCCAAGGACACCGAACAAGTTACCGAAGGTAACAAATCTGAAGCTACAGAAGATACAAGTAACAACTCTAAAGCTGCAGCAGACACAACCAAAGATCAAATGTCTCAAGCACACACAAGCACAACAAATATTACAGCTGAGACCCCTAGCACCGAGCCATCCAAAGACACTGCAATTGCTACAGGAACAATCCAAAGTGTTGCATCTACCGAGCAACCTACCAAGGGACAACAAGCCTCACAAGCACTTGTCTTAGTGCAGTAGACCAAAGGAAAAGAGAAGAAGGTGAGAAAGCATGGTTTTAAATTTGACTTATCTAAACCGATCGTGTTGCCCAATGTTAACATTTCCAAATTAAAAGGGCAAGCACTCACTAAATTTGGTGAACTATGCAAAGAAAAGGCCAAATAGGAGAAGCAACTGGCCATACAGAAAAAGAACAAGGTACTTCAAAAGGTTAGGACACTACTCACAGAAATGCTACCATCAGTAATAGTGTCAACCGATGCAGCCATCCATATTTAGTTGGATGAACTTCTTAATTAGATTGAAACTTCTGGATTTGATGCATCTGAGTACCTAAGCAAGCTCAAGGCTAAAGAGCTCACAACAAAAATGATAGAGGAAGTCCAAAAATCAATTGCTGTTGGCAAGGTAAAACTTGTCAAATTCATTGTTGAGTTGTCCCCTCAACTCAAGCACATTCTTTATTTATTCCAGAAATTGTGTACATTTTCTTTATTTATTAAAGACATCAAAAATAAAACTGATGCAATTGAGAAAGAGATCACCGATCTCTCATCCAAGTTGACCACTGAGCCTAATTCAGTTCAGAATTTTTACAAAAAGCTACAACAGCTCATGGCTCAACAGTTAGAACTAAGGAATGAAGAGCATAAAATTAGGATGGATATAATGACCGTTCAAACATTGTTCCTTCCTCATCTCTCATCAGTCCAAGAGCAGCTCAAACGAGCTACAAGCTTATCAACTACATAAGAGGGAAGCACTCTTGATGGCTTAATATCACTCTTATCTGATATTCAAGCACAAAACTCATTAATGGAAAGTCTCAAGGACTCACTCTCAGTCGCCCTCACTAACGCTTAGACCAAGTATAAGAGTATTTTTGATCAGTTACCACCTTCGGATGCAAATTAAGTATTTAATGTTTGTCAAAAAGGGGGAGTAATATTATGTTACTACATAGAGGAAAGCTATTATGTTACTACATAGAGGAAAGCCCAGCAAAGGGGGAGTAATTCTACACTTGGAGAGTAGTACAATTTTGATAACACAATTTTGAGTATTGTATACAAGGGGAGTATACCGAGCAGAATATACAGAGCATTCAGAGAACACAAGTACAGAACATAACCGAACATCCAAAATTCAGAGTTATGTATAGGATAATGATAAGGGGAGTATATCTGCATATACTATTGACTATTGTACATATTGTCAAGTATAGTCATTTTGTCAAGTATATAGTTTTTTGAGTTATGACTTTGTAAGTAGTTTTTGTCAAACATCTCAACTAATGTCAAAAGGGGAGATTGTTACTACTTATCAAATTGCCATTAGTTTCATATCCAAAGTCATACTATATTCTAGTCGGTTAGTATTACCGAATCATGTAGTCGGTACACACAGAGAAGTCGGTATGAACAATCTAGTCGGTTACTGAAGAAAGCAGTCACAGAACACAGTATTCACCAAGCTATTTACCGAGTAAAGTTTCATGGCTACCGAGTGGTAAAGTTAACTTACCGAGTTGATATTCATCGAGTGATATGTTTTACCAGATACATTGAACCTGGACATGCGCATGAAAACGTGTTACAAGATCGAGGTACATCTAACCATTTTTGCATTGGGAATTGCATTAGGAGATTGTGTATGATTACAAGGCCAATCTAACCTATGAGATATTTTGTTTAGTTATTCATTCAAAGAATCTTTTTGTAAGATTGAAGCAATGAATCAGATCACCGCTGTAAGAGATCTATATATACAGCATGATTCTGGGATTAGAAAATATATGGTATGAGATGCAATGAGATAGCAGTGTGTATGCATGAAGGAAGACTGTTACAGAGACACAGAGAGGTCACCGAGAAGGTTATCAGTGAACAGTCGAAGAACAAAGTAAACAGAAGGGTTTACCAAGTTTCATTATGGGTTACTAAGGTATGCTACAAGCTAGGTAATCTTATTCAGAGCACATAGAATCTGCTTTAGCATTTCAGATGTAAAGTTGCAAATATTTGTAATGATTATATTGTAATATTTTGAAGTTGTAAGAGAAACCTTTAACAGGGTAAAAGACTCTAACCAAGTCTATAAATTGTAAATCCTTTAACCAGGTGCTACACTTATATAGTGTTGTAAAATCCTTTAGTAAGGTAGATCTAACTAATCTTAATACTCCTAATAGGGTAAGCTATCAGAAATAGCTAAATGTAGCTCTAACCGAGCATTCTTTATTATAGCAGTAGTGAAGTTGTGGGTGCCATCCCCACCGCATTTTTTCTCTCTAACCAAGAGTTTCTACATGACCAAAATATATGTGTTATGGAGTGAATCATGTATGATTGTTATTTGTTGATTATAGTTTTATTTTATGTTACTGCACTATTCTGTTTATGCATAATAGTAAGTTTATTATCAAGGAAAAGTTTTGCAGTATTGATTCACCCGTCCCCTCTCAATACATTAGCTTTCTATATTGGGCCTAACAAAACTAAGAGTTAAATTGAAAATAAAATAAAAGAATTGAATTGAGAGAGAAATCAAACTTGAGATATTATTTCTTATTCTAAATTGAGAACTTGAAATCAGGAAAGCAATTAAATGAATTTAATCATTCTCTAAAGTTGGAGCTCAAAGCTTTTGAGAAAAGAAGTTCAGTTGCATTGAAAAGACTCTTTTCTTGAATAAATTAAAGAAATATGCATGGAATTACCTATTTTCATCTCAAGTGCATGGAATTAATTGAATTATATCTCTAATACAAACTAAAACTTATAATTTGAATGCATTTCAATTCAACTATAATTGGAATCTATCTCAAGGTTAACTGAATCTGATCTCTCACTTGTTTCAATTATCCTAAATTGTGCTTTTTCTTGGTTTCTCTTGTGATTCTCTATAAATTCAGCCTTCATCTCTCATTCAAAACACCCTGCAGATTTATTGTTATTATGCATTTTTTGTTTTGGAGTCATTGAAGATATTGTGCTTTCTTTTTTGAGTTTATTGCATCTTAGTTTAATTTCTTTTTGCATATTTAGTTCAATTATGATTGTTTGAGTTCATATAGCTTACTATTCATCCATCTAGCATAATCTTGCATCCATTTAGCTTAATATCATGCTCATATAGATTAAATCCTTCGTCTTGGTGTAGTCTAGTCACTGGTATTGCTTATACAAATCTGAGAGCAAGTCTATACTCGCATCTTTTAGAAGGAATTTGGTCGATTTGTAATGGTTTTATTATTAATGCTTATATCTGTCTAACCATACATGTAATGACTTAATTGAAGTGTTGTGTCTTACAGCTTACAGATACTTATTCCACTTTTCACACACACAACCTTCTCCTAGTCATCACACCTTTCCTTTTGTCTCCAATAATCTGATCTTCAGAATGATTTAGCTTTACATACCTGGAAGTCTTTGAATTTTCTTGATTTGCTGACTCATTTAGTTGTTCCTCTATCACTATTGAATTTTTTGATGCTATCGGTGTCACAAGTTCATTATTTTGAACCAATTCTTGCATTATCGGTTCAAGTCTGATATATTCATCTTTTGTTCCATAATCATATGCTCTGATTTGATTACTGCCATGCTCATCCACCTTGACATTTATGCTTTCCAATATCCTATTCCATCTTTTGTTATAACATCTATATGCTTTTCTCTTAGTAGAATAATCCAAAAATATTCCTTCATCACTTCTAGGATCAAACTTTCCTAATGCATCATCTCTTCTAATATAATATTTTCTTCCAAAAATTCTAAAATATCTGATAGTAGGAGTATGACCAAACCATAGTTCATAAGGAATCTTACCGATGTTGCCTTTAATGTGTACTCTGTTGAAAGTGTATACAACAGTATTGGCAGCTTCTCTCCAATAGATATCAGGTAACTTAGCTTCAATCATCATAGTCCTCGCAGCATCCAAAATTGTTCTATTCTTTCTTTCCACCAATCCATTTTGTTGTGGGGTCCTAGGTACAGAAAGTTGTCTCCTAATACCGTTCCTTTCACAAAAGTTGTTGAACTCACCGCCATGATCTGATCTTAAGCACTTTATCTTCAGTCTTGTCTCAGTCTCAACCATAGCCTTAAAGATTTTGAATTTCTCAAACGCTTTATATTTCTCTTTCAAAATTTCCACCCACATCATTCTATAATAGTCATCAATAAGTAACATAAAATATCTATCACCTTGAAATATTTTAGTCCTTGTCGGTCCACACAAATCAGTATAAATAAGATCAATAATTTTATTAGATTTATCATGTACACTTCTGAAAGAAGTTCTAACTTGCTTACCCATTTGACACTCTCTACATACTAGATTATGAGGTTTAACAATCTTGGGAAAATATCTAACAACCGGTATTGAACTGATCTTTACTATGTAATCAAAATTAACATGACACACCCTCTTATGTCATAACCAACTTTCATCAATCTGAGGAATCAAGTGAGCCTTCTCACCGGAGTTGAAATGAAAGATATTACCATTAGTCTGAGTTCCAGAAGCAATCTCCAATATAGATTTATTAATGATCTTGCATTTTCCATTCTTGAATTGCAAATGAAATCCTCTACCCACCATCTAACCTACACTTAAAATATTATGCTCTAATCCTTCAATATAATAAACATTATCAGTATTAGTCTTACCATCAAATGATATTGTTCCTTTGCCTTTGATCCTACATGACTTTTTATCTCCAAATGTGACCAATCCACCATGAAACTCTTACAATGATAATAAATTTATTTTGTCACTAGTCATGTGATGTGAGCATCCACTATCTATATCCCATTCATTATTTTCTTCAATTTTAGCAGCCAAGGCCTTTTCCTCCGTATGTGTTGGTTCAATGACAGATTTTAGAGAATCATCCTTGATAGAAATAAAGACCCAATATTTGTCGAATAAAGTACCATTATCAGATCCACTCACAGGTTCACCATCATCATCATCACCATTATAATAACATGATTTATCCTTATTCCTTCTGAATCTAGATCTGCTCTGATATTTAGGATTAGGCTTATAATTTCTCATAAATATTTCATGATTCCTAGCAGCTCTTTCAGGACATCTAGATGCAAAATGACCAATCTTATTGCATGAAAAACATTTAAAAGGTAATTTTCCTTCATACTTACTTACAACAGGTCCTTTAGGAATTCTTCTATCAATCAGGGCTTCCAGCTCTTCAAGCTCTCTTTCTTCTTTCTCAATTTCCTCCATATCCTTAGCATACATCTCTTTCCAATTTATCTTTTCTTTACCAGATGCAGATGCTCTAAATGCAGTCTCACTTTTAGCAGCACTCTGATCTCCAACTTCTTCAAATTAAAAAGTAGTCAATTTCCCAAGTAGTGTATCTCTGGTCACAAGGGTAATTGACATTGTCTGAAGTTCATTGATAGTAGTAGCCTTCATCTTGTAAGCTAGAGGTAGAACTGTTAGAACTTTTGACACTATCTCATCATCACTAATAGATCCACCACAACATTTGATACTCATGACAATCTCATTGACTCTATCCATAAAAGAACTTATCTTCTCATCTTCTTGCATCTTTAAAGTTTTATATCTTACCCAGAAACTTCCAAGTTTAGCAATCTTCATAGCCTGGTCACCTTCATAAAGAGTTTCAAGCTTTGTCTTGATCAGCTTAGCATTCTCAACTCTATGGCATTCAAAATATTTTCATCAGATAGGGCTCTCAAAAATGCTTCTTTTTCTCTTACATCATTTTCATCTCTCTTATGTTCATTAGTAGGTGCTAATGTTCCAGAATTAGGATCATGAGGTATATACCTTTTCTCCACTATCTCCCAAACTTCATCTCCAAGACATCTAAGATGAATCTTCATTCACTCCTTCCATATCTTGTAATTTGTACCATCAAATATTGGACTCTCCTTCTGGTAAGGATTGAATGTAGAACTAGATGTAGTTGCCATCGGATCTCCTCAAGGGGTTAAGCTTTTGCATAGAGGACCTCGCTCTGATACCGATTGTTGGAATGCACTAATATTGACAGTAAACTAGGACGGGGGGTGAATCAGTTTACTATCAATAACAATAATCAATTCATTTATAAACCTTAAATTGGAGCACAACCCAATGATGAATAGAACATGAAAGCACAACACACATAACACCAATATTTTGACATGGAAAACCCAAAAATCAAAAAACCATGGTGGGAAACCCTACCCACAATCAGATGAATACTTTGTAGTAGTATTGTGAATAATTACAATGGGGTTTGCACATGCAGAAAGGACAACAACCTAGAGTGCATTGCTCATCACAAAGGGAAGTCTCACTGACTTACAAAATCATCAGATTAAAATCTAGAAAATAATGAACTATGAAAGTAGCATCTACTAATGCCTGATACAGTTCTGGTTAAGCATTGATGTCTTCTTTGCAATACAATACCTTTCCAACCTTCACTAGAATGATATGACTTCATTTGCACTTAATTCTTCTCTAATAATGCAGACTTAACCATCCATCCATATCTAAATTACATGAGCAAGTCACCTATAAATCTAGATCATCAACCTTATTGACAAGGTTAGCTAAACCCTAAACCCCTAAACCTATAAATACACAAAAATTACATTGCATGATACCATCGGACAAATATTATGATTTACATAGTATAGCATGGACCTAAAAAAAGTAACCAAACAATTATATCTGTTGGGGATTCTACTAAGACCAAAATCCAACATGCTTCACTTGCTGGTAGAAACCCTCAGTGAAAGTTTAACCGGATCCAAATAGGACCTCCATAAAAGCACACTATCCAATGCAAAGTCACCAAATGCTCGAGATATGATCAAGAAGAACCAACATCATGAAAGAAATCGATTCCATAAGACATACCCAAAATCCACTTACCAAGTCACCAAAACATCATACTGGTAAAGCTAACTGGGAACGCTAAAAGCTGGTAAAGGCAAAAGATATCTGGTGAAGCCAAGAACAAGTCGGTAACTGGAAATAACAAAAGTGATAACCAAATCATGAAACCACCAAAATATAGCAAGAATATAACCATCAAAATAAGCACCTAAAACCAATTCCAGAGATCTGATCATACCAGATCAGAATCACAGCCAAAACCAAAAAGATCACAAAGACTAACCGGGATATAGTGTTGACATCAATGACAACACTTAACTAGATCCAACATATTGCCCACATAATATTCCTTGATAGAAATGAACACCCACTCATCTCATGAATTTCCTTTATCAGAATCATCAATCATCACACCTTCATCAACAACAAAGTAACACTTCTTCTGATATTTAGACTTTTATGTTTTAAATGGATTCTTAGAAGCTCTTTCGGGTCACCTTGAGGAAAAATCCTATCTTATTGCATGAAAAACATTTGAGAGGAAAATTTCCTTCATACTTACTAGCACCTTTAGGAAATCTTCTGGCAATCAGGGCTTCAAGATCTTCAAGCTCCCTTTCATCTTCTTCAAGCTCTCACATCTCCTTCTCATATCTATATACCCTTGTATAACTTTCTCCAGGATCATATTTCTACTTCTTTGATATAGTGATTGTGAATGCAAATTCAGATTTAGGAGGGGCTTCACCAAATTCTTTCAACCCAAAAACAACAAGCTTATCAATCAACATGTCTCTAGTCACATCTGTCCCCGTTCGGATCTCTTCAATAGCAACAACCTTATGCTTGTAATCAAGAGGCAAGGATCTCAATACTTTAGCCACAATCTTAGATTCCTCTAATACTCTACTGACACATCTAATGTTCAACACAAGTTCATTCACTTTCTACATAAAGAAGGTAATGTTCTCATCTTCACCCAACTTCAACATCTCACACTTTCCTTTCAAGCTCTGCAACTTAACAACTTTCACATGGTTGTCACCTTCATACAAAGTCTCTAGCTTCTTCCATATCTCATGAGCAGTCTGCAAATCTATCACATTAGTCATCTTAGAATATGACAAGGCACTCAACAATGCTTCCTTAGCTCTAATATTGAATTCAACTTCCTTTATATCATCTAGAGTGATAGGACAATTCTAAGGAGAATTATACACATTCTTAGTAATCTTCCAATAGTCTTCACTGATGCATCTCAAATGACATTCCATTCATTTCTTCCAAAGAGTATAATTTTATCCTTCAAATCTTGGACTATCCTTCTTAAAAGAAAAGGTTTCCGTCCCGGATCTCCTCAAGTGATCAAGCTTCCTTTGACAGATCTAGCTCTGATACCAATTGTTGGTAGCAATGCAACAAATTGAGAGGGGGGGTGAATCAATTTGCTCATAAACTCTACAAACTCAAAATTAAATTTAGATTTGATAATGAACAGTAAAAGCATAAATCAACACCACATCAATAACACACATAACACCAAGTTTTTTGATGTGGAAAACCCAGTTAAGGGAAAACCATAGTGGGAACCTACCCATAATGAGATAATACCATGTTAGGAGTAAGTGTAAATATTACAATGGGGAATACACATGCATTCAAGCACACTTCTTAGAGCTTACTACTCAAATCATAAAACAAGAAGGGATACAACCCTGAGGAAGACTCACTATCTTACAAAAACATTTGGATTATATCCGGAGAATCAAAAATTGGTGAAATAGCCTCTCCACATTCCTGGTCATAGATTCGGTTAAGCACAGTTTGATCTGCTCTACCATCTTATCTTCACACTTCATAAAGATCATAACACTTATTGATACACTTACTCGATCACACACTCGCAAATACAATGCAGATACATCTCACAAATGAATATTACATATATTTATTCAAATCATCTACCTATATCTCAAGATGGGCTCAACCCTCAACACAAATAACAAAATAATAACCTCACATGCTACAACAATACATGCAGATCAAAACAATATCGACTAAGAAATAGTCTAAAACCAAACCAACACTGCACACAAGAAACATCACCAATAATTATGCCTCAAGCATCTTCAACATGTTACAATCACCAAGAATGTCACATAGCACAAAGAACACCACTGGATCAAGAAAATGATCAATAATGCAAACAAAGATCAATGTAGACCATCAACATGGATAGAACATGATTTAGAAACATCCACAAGAAATGTGATTCACCGCAACAACGACTACAACATCACCACTTACTAGAATCTCCATCATCAATATACCAAACCTCAAGAACACATGTTGAATTGACTGTTAGACTGAAAGATTCACTTACGGACTTTCAAATCATGAACCATCTCAATTAAGGATAGATATGAATGTCCCAAATGCTATTCCAAATATGTAAACCAAGATAATACAATTCCAAAGCAATGTGGTGCATAAACCAGAATACTGAATAACATGAACAACTGAATATCAATCATAATACCAGATCACAACCCAATCAAATCACCATGTGGACCACTAAAACATCTATTGAATCAACTAGAGATAGGTATCTGTAAACTTAGTAAAGCACAACAGCTCAACTACAACACACTAGCCAAATCAACTCATCCAATCTGACTACAACACTGGAATACACAGAAGAATATGTTGACATCAATGACAACCCATCATTCTAGTAAACTTCAGAGCACTATACAATAGGAGTCACATCATCGACCTTCAAAAGAGGGGCATTGCCAAACTCTAGATAAGGTGAAATATCCTCAACAACAAGAACTAATGCAAACAAATAAGCTACAGGAGATAACTTCCTATGACTAAACTCAAGAACATGGCCCTACTCAAACTTATGCTTAGGTAGTTGAGGTGAAACCTTCAAATCAATTGTGGCAGGTTTGAGGACCCTAAGAAAGTTGTGATGTGTTAACCTGATTCTTTCATGGAAACCCAGAAAGGGAAAAACCAAAGTGGGATTTGAACCCACAATATTATTATACTATGGCCAGTAGTAGAACAATATTACATGTGGGGAATGCACATGCATTTAGGCACACTACCTAGAGCTCACTACCTTATAGGCTAATACAAAATTATTACAATGAGTAATTAATTGAATAAAAATATCTAACTATGCCAAATGATGGTTCTGGTTAGGCACAAAGTGATAAGTTGTTTTTGTTATGATAAACTACTATGTTCTGACCTGCTACTGATTACTGGAGGAAGGCTCACTACCTTATAGGCTAATACAAAATTATTACAATGAGTAATAAATTGAATAAAAACATCTAACTATGCCAAATGATGGTTCTGGTTAGGCACAAAGTGATATGTTGTTGCTGTTATGATAAACTACTTTGTTCTAACTTGTTGTTGATTACTGGATCTGTTGGTTCCCAAAACCACAGATTGGAAATCAAAGGGACTTGTCAAGTCCCTAACTAATCCAATCAACCTTGGCCAACGAACAGGAATGGTCAAGAACCAAATTCCTCTGCACTTCAGGCTCCACAAGACCTAGGCAAGTATACCTTAGACTCGAAAGCACAAAGAGACTTATTTATAGTGAATTTAAATTTTGTAAACTAGCAATTACAAGGATGGCAAAATGTTTCCCACAACTGTACTTTATTACGTGCCTTTAACTTACTTTAATCTAAAAAAACTTGAATGTAATTAATAGTGAATGAATGCTTATAAAAGAATATTGTTGGAACCTTAAGTAATTATGAAAGAAAAATACTGATAGGAATAAGAAGTATGTTTCCCTGATGAGGACCTTATCCACACCAAGTTTACTCACAAAAAACTAACAATAGACCAATGCCTTATTTGACAATTTATATGTTACTTAGTGGACGAATATTTGTAATCAACTTTAGAGACAGTTTTAAAAACTCACAAATATGCAAGACTATCACCGTAATGGTTTCATTATGTGTTGCAAGAATAACAAAAACAATTTTGTTTCCTACACAACAACATGTGATGGCACACTGCAACAAATCTTAATTAGATTTATCTGAAGAACTTGATTCATCAACACCACGTAACATAAAATGATCTGAAGACAAAGGCAACGAATATTATATATTAATTTTGGAATAAAAAGATATACAGAAGCTATAGACTCACAAGTACTTCATGATGTTCTTTATTGCACAAAAATAACTTCTCATTCCTACAAACTCGCCTTAACATAACACTAGCAGTCCCAACAAGCAGGGTCTTTGAAAGATGAAAAAATTGTCCCCTCCATTTGTTCTGTGTGACTTCCCTTTTATAAACATAAGGGATACTTGCAAGCAATTTCATTCCCAAATGACACACCCTTTGGTTTAAGAAATAATTACAAATGAGAACCCTAAAATACATACTAAATAAATGCTTTAATAATGTTCTTTTATTTTCCGCCTTGATAAAGATCTTCGGCTTGATCGTGCAAATATTTAAATATTCATTATCACCCAAAGATCTCCTGCACATAAGATAAGCCAATCAAATTCCTTGATTTAAGAATTAATCATATTCTACCCTTGATTAGGGTTTGCCTTCAAAAAATTTATAACCTTTTCTTGCATGTAAATACTTGGTTAGAGTAATCAAAGTATTTCAACCCTTTCAGAAAATATTAATTTACTCCAATATAGATTTTCAAATAATAACATAAGGTAAAAGATATCATATCTAATATGATTCATAAAAGAATATACTTCCATTTTGAAAATGATATCCGTGGACAAATATTCCAATAACGCAATAAGAATACATTTTCACCTTTTAGGGCAACTTCAATTCTTTTGGAAATATTTTATCATATGAAATATATACTTGCAAAAAACCAATCAAACCATTATCCATATGATATAAATGATTTACCCTAATGCATATGTTCAATTTATTTACTTAGGGTAAATATATTTGATGAAAAAAAATATCAACCATTTGATTATCAAATGTTATTCATTATTGTCAAAAGGCATTTATAAATGCAATTTCTCCTTATGACAACATATTTCCTTTTCAAAAGATAATTCAAAGATCATAATAACTTTAAATGTGAAAAATAATAACTTTTCCCTTTTCTATGGTATTTACATATGATAAAAATCATTAAGAAAATATAATATTCTATTAAATTTCTTAGGTAAAAGATACTTCCTGTATATGCAAACTTAAGAAATATAATTCTCTGTTAAGTATCCTGCACAAAAGAAAAATCAAATACTTTGATAAATTATAAATTTCTAAGGATAGATTTTAGAAATAAAAACATTGACAACATATCCCCTACAAAAAATAATTTTCCCCAAAGAATAATCTAACCCTTTGTTCATGTTAATATCATATCAAATAATTGGGTGATTTTGAAAATAAATCTAAAAGTAATAATAATCACTTTTGATAATCCTTTTGAAAATACAAAATATAAATATTTAAAGTGAATAACATTTGAAATCATTTTGGTTTCAAATCAAAAGAAAAATCTTAAAGGTAAAAATGTTACCAAAATAATTGCTTGGGAAGTATAAATCATTTTACCTAAAATGTCACTTTAATAATATTAACTATAGCTTTCAAAAAGTGAAAATAATGTCTTAATAATATTCTTGCACAAACTCATAATAATTTTACCATTTAAAAAAATCAAAATGCAAAGTATTTAATTTAAAATACTTACCTAATGGCAAAATTAAATCATATTACCTTAAGCTCATCGGGGTAGCTATGCATTGTCGGGGAAGTACATTTTAAGTTGTGTCAATGCCCGATAAAAAAGAACTAAAATGCAAATGCCTCCATCAGGGTAACACATTTTATGTCTTGCCGATCTCCCGATAGGGTGATGAAAAAGTAATTTAATAAATTGCTTCCATCAACCAAAACTGGGATGAAACTTGTTACAGGCGATTCCAAAGTAGTATCATTTTTTAACAATGTTGGCTCTTTGGAAAATCCATATAATTTTGATGCTTCTGTGAATGTCATTTTCAATTTTCTGACTTCTGTGAATGTCATTTTCAAATCTGGGTTATTTATGGGCCTATCGCCACTTTGAAAACAATAAAAATATCATAAAAAGACCCTCCAAGGTGAGATATATGGTCGAGGCAATCATTTTAAGACTAAAAACATCATTAATCACTCATATCCAGCTCCAAAAGATGACCCGAATTGCAAAAACGTGAATGAATTTTTTGCTGTTGTTATTTATTATTTTCAACTAATCTTTATGAGATAATTTTAAGTCCCACAAGATTTCTTTCATAGCTCAACCTAGCTCTTTCTTTACTGGATCCCAGGTTCGTCAAGATATATTTTGCATGCTTAAATATCTCAATTTATCACACATAGGGACAAAACCATTGTGGGGTATTTCAAATCTTCACACCCAATAATCCTCCAACCTTCCTTCACCACATTTTGAATTTTGAAACTGTTATTTCCCATTGAATTAGATTTTGTATGTGGTAAACTTCCAAAGGAAAACCCTCAAGCTCTTTCATCCTTGCTTTCACTAGAAATGATATCCTTTTCCTTTGTGAAAACCTATTCACAAATGATTTAAAAATACATTCCGCAAAAGGGCTTTCTTCGTCCAAAAAAAAAAGAAACTTTGATTTCGTTTTGCAAAGATGTTTTCATAGTATTTAAAAATAAATAAATAAATCATTTATTAAAATAATTCAAGAATATATATTCTTCCCCCATCTAATATCGGTATTTAATTCTTTTTGAAATAAACTCATTATTTCTTTTCCCTGCAATTAACAAGATTATACTTCATGTTAGTTAAAAATATCATATAAACCTTTGTTACCTTGCAACATAAATAATTTAAATAAATAACATAATAATATTAATTGAAGCAAAAATATAATATCCAAAGCCAAACACTTCAAATTAATATTATACTTTTTAAAAAAAATTTAAAAAAATTGTAAATAAAATGGATTTCGTAAAAATATCAAATGAAATCATGAGGCTTCAAGATTTTGCATGCTGTCATATAATGATATAGACAATTCATAGGCATGATCCAATCAATGTAATGTTCCTACAAGAGAAAACTTTTAATATCCAAATGCACTCATTTTGATAAAAATTATAAAAATGTATACTTTAAATTCAATAAAAGAGCATTTGAGTTAGCTTTATAAAACATATCAAATGACATCGTTTGAATCTGAAATTTGAAACGAAGGTACTTGGATATTCACAAAATGCAAAAGAATAATTAATTTGACATAATAATGTTTAGATGGAAAGAAATTATGATTTGAAAAAGCATACCTGGAATGATTCCACATTTGCAACCACTTGACGTATGCATCAGAATAGGTTTTTAGGAGCTTGAAATGGAAAAATATACCTAAACATAGGTGTCTCATGGGATTTCTCCAGTGAACTCGTTGTCTTGCATGAGATTTGAAACTCTAAAATTTTTAAAATTTAGGGTTCCATCAATGGCTCTTTCTATGCTCCCTACGAGATATTTGGAAAAGCAAACAATTCGATATCATTCCCTTCTGTAGATCATCATCTAAATTTAATTGGGTGGCCCTAGGCCTCCCAAAAATTTACATTATTCCCTTTCCTCTGTCAAATACCTAGTTCTGGTTATGTAACATTATGAACCTTCTGAATATATCATTTTCACTTGCTTCAATTTATATACTATTCATTGTATTCCTTTTCTCCATTTTATTATAATATTTCTCACATAGATATCTTTTTGATACTATTTGATTTGAAAATAAATAATTACACTCATATCCTTGATCACATTTGGCTCTTGGACTTTTAATTTTGTAACTATTTATCTAGTATATTTTATGCTCATTTGAAAACCCTAATATTTTGTCATATGCCTCCTCCTTTGAAGAAAATAAATCATTTTTACTATATGTAATCCTTTCCTCAGTGTAATTTTCACATAAAACTTCAATATCATAAATTTGAATATCTTTTTCATCGTTCAATGCATTTTCAGACTATGCAACATTTCTCGGGTGAAAAATAATTGGTAAATATTTCTTATAACCTTTTGAAATATTTATCTCTCGAATCATAATATATGAATTGTGCTCCCCCAAACTTTCACAATTATCTTTTGTGCCATGTTGTATTTTTCTATTTTGTATTATATTCTCATACTCAATTGACATTATATTTTCTCCGCACATCAACTTTGGACAAATATCATTTTCACAAGTATAACCACATATTATTTTTTTATCTTCCATAATTTTATTATCTGGTGGTTTTGAAAAATTTAGGTCATCTTTAAAAGTACCTTTTTCCTCCTTTCCCTCACACAATATTCTTGAATGTATATTGTTTTCAAAAATATTCTATGAAAATAATTTATCCTTCTCTTTATGTGTTGCCTTATTGTTTCCAATAATTTCATTGTGAAGTATCTCTAAACCATTTCTAGGCAAATTTCCTTCTAATTCTCCAAACAATGGAATTGAATATACAGGCATACCTTTGTGGAAATTTTCCCGTGGTCCATCACATAAGATATTATCTGGTGTACCATAGTGTAGGCTTTCATAAAATGTAACTTCCTGAAAGTCATCATCCACCTTATCAACATGGTAACAATTCTTATTAGGGACATCTCTTGAAATATTTTCCTGTACATAAACTGTATGCAAACCTGTTTCATCCTCATGGTCTGGATGAATCATATTCACTTCACAAAATGGATTAGAAATTAATTCATATCCAGAATATATTTTCTCATATTTTTCAGGAATATCATTATCCAAAAAGTTTGGAACATTTGAAAAATCATTTGTAAACATATTTCTTTCTTCAAATATCTTATCCTCCTGAGAGATATTTTCCATTTCAATGAATACCTCCTGCATAAGCATTGATTTATTAATCTTTTTATTCTGATGGATTGAGAAAAAATTTGGACCATTTTTTTTAACATATCTATGGTATTCAATATCTAAAAAATCTGAAATTTCTTCCACACTGAGAGATTCCTCATTTTGATATTGCATGTTGTCTATTTCCATGCAGGTCTCATCAACAATGGATTCTTCTTCAATCTGATCCAAACTTCCCTCTTCATTAAGGTTTTGTGTTCCCTCTATAGATTTCATCCTGCATCCATTATGTTCTACAACTATTTCATCATGTAGATACCTGAGCAAACTATACAACTGAGAGTCATACCCTAACTTATATATTTTATTTAATAACTCATAAAATGGAGGCTTGACATTTGAAGGTATCTCCTGATAAATATTGAACATCCTCATGATAAGAAATCTACTGCAGATTCATCTTCTTGTTTTTTTATATTTAAAAATTCATCCAAGGGAGACACACAGAATTTTGTTTCCATAGTGTATTCTTAGTCTTCCTCTAGCTCATAGCACATACTTCCTTCTTCACCTGCATCATGAAACACATCAAGTAACCATTGCTCCAACTCCCTCCATGATGAGATGCTCTGTGTAGGGAGTGATTCATAGGCTTCTCTTGCATTATCCTTTAATGTCCTGACGAATAATTTTATCACATAATCTTCTGCATAAATCTCATAATCCTTTACAAATGTATAAAATGAACCCAAATGATCAAGTGCTAATTCATCATATTCCCGATAGAATTTTGGTACATTTTGATTAATTAAAAACAAGTTTTTGAAAGGAACTCAGAACCTTGTTACATAGCAGGAGAAAGATAAAGAAATAAAAAGGCAAGAAATAACAGTTCTTGGACACCCAAACTAAGAACAGATCCCAATTAAAACAAAAAGGGATCACAAGTCAAAGAGAACAACACTAGACAACCTAAGGACAACACAAAGACAACATCGAGACAACACAAGGACAAGGACAACTAGATGTTTCTTATGAGTTCTTCTGCATGAACCACCATCTACTTCATATTGGCTATAGAGTTTTTCATATCATCCAGCTCTTGTTCATTGATACCAACCTGTTTCCAAGTCTTGGCCCTTGTTCTTTTTTCATGACCCTTCTTCTCAGTCTAATCCTTCTCATCCTACTTGCCTTTAATCTGTTCAAATTTATTTATCAGCATGTTAACATGGTCAATAGTGGCCTTAAGGATCTGGAAGTTTTGCTCAACAATCCTCTTTACAGTAAGCTCCATCTTATCCACTCTATTGACCAAATTGTTTAGGATAGTTTCCAAACCCTTATCATCTCTGATCCCTTCCAGCTCCTTCACTTCTTTTTTGTTTCCAAAATTTTACTAACCATTGCCTCAATTGCTTCAGCCTTGTTAATGGCAACCATTAATTCTTTAACATTCTCATATAGAGGATTCTCCCCCATAGTTGCCTTTTTTATCATATTGAGATCAATCTTCAAGTCACCAATTTCTTTCACCATTTTGCTAATGACCTCACAGAAACCCTTGATGTTATCATTTCCAATGGCACCATGAAAGCAATTTTGATTGCCCATGTTGTTCTCACGACCCTCATTCTACATTCTCTGTGTGTTCAAGTTCTCCCCATGGTCACCATCCAGCATTTCATCTTCCTCCTTACCCTTATTATTATCTATTTTTTCAACCTCAGAATCCTCATCAAAAGAAATGATAATCTTCCTTTTTACCTTGTTTATCCCCTTACTGGTCTTCTTGTTCCTTTGGGTTTGCTTACCCATTCCCTTTCTCTTCTTTCTTTTTATGATTTTATCATCAAAAGACTCATCCTCAGAGTCTGAAAGGTCAGAATCCACAGCAGTCCCCTTGCTCTTTCCCTTGGTTTTCCCTTTGTTGCTAAAATCCTTAGACTCACCCTCAATTTCAGAATAGAGATTGAACCCACTATTCTCACTTTTAGTATCATCATCCCTAATTTTTTTTCCTTTACTAATGGGTTTCTCAATAATTTTCCCCTTCAACATCTTATAAACTAAAGCCATTAAACCCTGGTGGAGGGTGTGATCTCTTTGAGAATCTTTCTGCATTTCACGAATAATATGATCCATAGAGCAGGCAAGATAGTAAGGCAGACTAACCTTTTCACCATGGCAAAAGTGGTTGAGCAGCACAAAGTGATGTCCATAAGCCCTTGTGAATCTCTCATCTAGAGTAATGTAGTTGATGGTGGCAAACAACACAAACCTCCATGACTTGCAAATATGCTTGGGGGAATAGTAGGGATTATCCGCCTTCACCAATTTCCTTTTTTCTCCATCCATGATAGGAAACATATTCGTGGCCTTATCAGACACACTCTGGTCTCTGTAAAATTTCATACCTTCTTTCACCATGCCCGTAGCTTCAGCAATGACATCCTCGTCCACTTACATCATCTGGGTGCCAACAAGAACCTTACCATTCTTCCAATTTTTTATGAAATGCTTAGTGACAATAGGGTCTTTGCCACAAAGCCTTTCCATAAAAACATTCAAACCTCCTTCTTGAAGAATCTCCCAGACTTCATTATTTTTCTTCCAATCTGAGCAAGAAGTCAGTTCAAACCTCTTTTTATTACCCTCCATTTTATCCTTAAATTCCCAATTCTTCCTTATCATAGCTCTGTTATTTTCTCTGCGATCTCTATGAAAAAACCCAACACTTTTATTGTTGTTGTGAAGATCCACCCAGAATCCATGCCAAGTAAATATGACATGACAAATAAAATAAGCCTCGCCATCGTTGTGATCAATCATAGACAAATGAGGAAAAGGCATTAGAAATTGTGATTAGTTAAGACACATTGCTTCATCTGGATAAGGTCCAGTGCAATCAGATATTTTGCCTCACACTTGAGATTACTCTCACCATAAAGGGAAATGATTTTGTCAGAGCGGCAAGATAGGTTGGCAACCCAATCAGCACACTTGTTGGCTTCTCTATATGCATGTGTGAAAATACACATTTCAAAGGTTTTACTTATATCCTTCGCAGTTTTGATGGCATTGTGTATAGACCAAGAGGGAGGGAAAACATTATTCAAGCAGTTAATAATATTCAAAGAATATCCTTCAACCCAAACTTTAGTGCAATTTGAATCTTTAGCAAGAATCAACCCATGAGAAGCAACAATGGCCTCAACAACATGATTGGTTTGGTGACCTATAGGAATACATTTTATAGCTTTGCATATTCCCCCTTCATCTCTTAACACCACACTGCACCCTACATTGTCAGGATTACCCTTTGAAGTGCCATCAAAATTTATTTTCATCCATCCCTGAGGGGGGCATTCCCATCTCGCCTCTTCTCTAGAATTAGCATGTATGATTTCACTCCCCTTTATTCTCTAATTATTGAAAATGATGTTATCACCTTGATCTTTGGGATTCATTATTCCCCTAATGATATAGAGGTTCTCCACCATATGCCTTTTGATTTTCTCAAAAATAATTTGAGCTTTTGATGCCTTATCTCTGAACACTCTATCATTTCTCTCTTTCCAAATTCCCCAACAAATATGGGGTAAAGAAAATTTCCATAATAGATTAACTGAATTGTTCTTCGAAGGGTGGAACCAGGAATTGAAGACATCTTAGACAGCTTCAGGGAAGACCCATCTAACATTAGAGTTGTCTAGACATCGAGCCCAAATATCCATAGAGAAAGGACAAAGGATAAACATGTGATTAATGGTTTCCTCATTCTGCATAAAAAGATGACAAATACTAGGCAAACAAAAACCTCTAGTTTTGAGATTTTCAATCATCAGAATCTTATTTTGAAGAACAGTCCATAAAAAAATATTAATTTTGGGAATAAGACCTTTCACCCAAGCCTTAGCCCAACAAGGACTCTCCTGACTAGAATATTTCTGAAAATAAAGAGAGAAAACAGAAAATTTACCATCAGCAGTAAGTTTCTAGATAAGTTGGTCCTTGTCATAAATGACCACCATAGAATTCAAAATTTTATTCAGATGCTCAAGAGAAGGATCAACAATGGATAAGTCCTTCCACTGACCTAAATTCCAGTAGTCAGCCACAATAGTACCAAATTTTTCCTTACACTGATCCTGAAACTTACCCCAATCAGGATTTCCACTAATGGGAGAGTCTAACAACCAAGTGTCTTCCCTGAATTTAATAAAATTACCCTTCCCCACCTTCCATTTCACTCCTTTGAGTATTATGTCTTTAGTTCTAATGACATTTTTCCTAATGTTGGAGCCAATCAGAATATCTTCAACCTTGAGGAAACTATGAAGGGTCGGGAGCTATCTTTTATACTTATTATCCCATATCAATTTCCATTCTCCCTTAGTTTTATAACCTCTCCATAACTACTTAGCCATGAGAAACTCATTCATATCTCTAATTCTTCTAAGACTGAGTCCTCCTTTTCTTATAGGTTTGCACACCTTGTCCCATGCAATCAAATTCATTCTCTTCTTTTCCTCAACCCTAGTCCAAAGAAAGGTTCTTTGAATTTTTTCAATAGCTTCTGCAAACTTAACAGGGATTCTAAAAATATTGATGGCATATAGAGGGATACTCTGGAGAGTAGATTTCAGAAGTTGGACCTTTCCCTCTTGACTAAGAAAAGAGTCTTTCCATCTAGCTAACTTCTTATGAACTTTATGCACAAGAGCACCCCATAAGGTATCAGGAGGCACCTGACATAAAGGGAGCCCAAGATAGGAAGTAGGGAGATTCCCAATTTGGCTACCCAAAATATTATTGATCTTAGTCTGTCTTCTCTGCAGAGTGTTTATGAAATAAACAAAACTTTTAGACCAGTTAATCAGTTGACCAATAGCACTCCCATATCTATCCAAAGCTTTCTTTAAGATTCTAGAATCTTTCACAAAAGAATTCCCCATAATAATTGAATCATCCACAAATTACTGATGAGAACACACTTGGTCAGCTGATGAAGGTTTAAGCCCTCTAAACTCTCCTTTTCAACAAGTTTTCCAATAAATTTGCCCAAACATTCTACCATGATTATGAAAAGAATAGGGGAGAGAGGATCCCCTTGTCTAAGACCCCTGGAGGACTTGAAAAAGGGGGAGGGAGACTCATTGACCAACACAGAAAAAGAAGAAAAGGAAACCAGTTGCATGATAAGACTGATGCTTCTTGAACAAAAACCAAAGGTTGAAAGAACAGTCTGCATAAAGCCTCGATCAACTCTATCATAGGCTTTAGATAAGTCAAGCTTCAGAAGAAAACCTTCTTTTTTAGTCCTAGAAAGAGAATGAATGTTCTCATGGACCGTGATAATCGAGTCCAAAATTTGACTCCTAGGGACAAACCCACTTTGCTAAGGAGATATGGTCGAGGGGAGCAAAGTTAGAATTCTAGAAGTCAAGACTTTAGAGATAATCTTGTATAAAGAATTGCAGAGGCTGATAGGTCTAAAAAGATCCATGGAGTTGGCTCCCATCTTCTTGGGAATAAGAGAAATGAAAGTACCATTCAATTCTTTCAAAATTATCCTCACACCAAAGAATTCTTTCACAACACTGGAAATGTCCCTTCCAACAATATGTTGATACATTTGGAAAAAGAACATAGGGAAGCCATCCGGGCTCGGGGCCTTATTACCTTCAAAAGAGTTGACAGCTTTCAAAATCTCATCATTAGTTGGGATAATAGTAATATAGGAGTTCTGGTTAGCATCCAAGATAGAACAAATGCAGTCCAAAAGATCCCTTTGAGCTTGAATGTCCAGGTTCTGATCCTTAGTCAAAAGATTCAAAAAGAACTCTAGAGCAGCTTTCCTCATAGAATCTTCATCATCAATAATTATGCCGTTGACTTTAAGCTGAGAAATCCTGTTGATAGCCTTGTGTTTCAAAGTGGACATATGAAAGTATTTGGTGTTTCTATTCCCTCCTTGAGCCATATATTTCTCGATCTCTATCTCCAGAAAGTTTCTTCTTTGGCTATGATATCATGATATTTCATAAGAATCTCATCTTCAGCTTCTCTAGAGACAATGTTGTAGCCATTATTCTGAATCTCATCTTGGATATCTTTCAGATCTAAGAGAATGGAATCTTTGGAGACAAAAATATTCCCAAAAGAGTACATATTCCATCTTTTAACATTGTCTTTCACAAACTTCAACTTTTTGACCACCTTATACATAGCATTTTCTTCAACTTTAACCTGCCACAAGTCTTTGATTTTGCTTTCAAGGTTCAGGTGTTTGGTCCACATCCTTTCAAATCTATAAGGGAAATGTCTCCTTCCCTTCTTGGGATCAGCATTAAAAAGTATAGGATAATGATCCGATCCGACCCTGATATGAGCAGATAAAGAAAAAAAGTAGGAATTAAACCAATTGTGAGAGATTAAAGCTCTATCAAGTCTAACCTGAATTACGTCTTCACCACTCCTTCTATTGGTCCATGTGTACTTGATCCCTTGCAAGTCTAGATCATGAGAGAATGATTAATAATGAACTCCATCAAGTCCAATCTACTGTCCAGATTGGTTTGGTTCCCTCCATTCTTCTTATATTATCTCAAAGGGGTGTTGAAATCCCCCATGATAATCCAGCTATCTTCAACAAACTTCTAATCGAGGATAGATTTCTCCAGAAAACACTTCTACCAGCTTTGGTGTTAGGGGCATACACATTAGTCAAGACCCAAGAAGTACCATCTTTCAAATGCTTAAATCTAATACAAACCATATTGTTATTTTGAATCAACACCTCTCCCTTAACTTTATTATTATTCCAAAAAGTAGCTATACCCCCAGATGCCCCTTCAGAACTACCACCACTAACTCCCCAATTACTAAAAATTTTCAGACATTCGACCTTCTCCCTTGATATTTTAGTTTCCTAAATCATAATAACATCCCGATTTTTGTCTCTACTCATACTTTTTATTATATCTTGTTTATGAGGATTATTCAATCCTCGAATATTCTAGGATATAGTCTTCATGATTTTTTGGAAATACCTGCTTCAAAGATGGTTCTTTGAGTACCATCTACTAGATTCTTGTTGGTTTTCATGCTCCTCTTCTTTGCATTTGAATATCTTCCAGGTGATGTGTGCCGAGCCCCCACGTCCCCTAGTCTACTTCTGGTGTTTTTGGTAGTCAGATGATTGCTGTTATTTTTTATTTTTTTTGTTCTTTCCCTTTCTATTATCCTTCAATATTTCTACCTCCTCCTGATTTGTTCTTTTTTCCAAGAGCCTTTTTTATGTCTTCTTCATTTCCCCATATTGGAGCATTTTCCTCTGGAAAAGTCTACTTGACTTGGGCCAGAGAAACCAAATATATCTTCGAGAGCACTTGCTCTAGGATATTATCATGTTGAGCATCTTGAAACTAGCTTACTCCATTTTCTGACCCAGAAGAAATTTATTCTAAGCTAGGAATATCTCCCTCCTCCTTATTTTCCTTGGTTTGACTGTCTCCCTTATCCAACTAACTTCTTTCCCTCTTTTCACTCTTATCTATATTCTAATATGTTGTGTCCTTTTGGTCATTTAGGTAGTTGCATTGTGAATTCTTCTCTCCATCATTAGAATCCTTTCCTCTTTTCTCCTACTGGTAAATCTTATCTTCCACTCCATCAACCATCTCATTTCCTGATTCCTTGGCTAATTCCTCCTCTTTTCTTCCAATCTGGGACTGTTTCTCCTGATCTGAACCTTCAGAAGGAAGAGCCTTCAAAGGTTTTCTGTATTAAATTTGGGTTCATTTCCACCTTTTTCCAAACCCTGGTTTGGGTTTGAGGTTTAGAAACTTTATTTGGGCATTTTTTAGCCCAATTCCCAACTCTCTTACAGTGAAAATAGGCAAAGGGGATAGGTTCATAAACAATTTTTTGCATCCATTTACCAAGTTTTGAATCTATCTCTATCTCTGTCTCCTCTAGCATATCCATATCAAGCCCTACCCCGACACAGATTCTGACATAAATGAGTCTTCTTTTGGACGTTGTCATTGGGTCAATGGAGAGAAGCTCCCCAAAAGAATTAGCTATCCCAAAAAACACATCTTCCTCTGAGTATTCCATTGGAAGACCTGGGAGCTTTATCCAAATAGGCACTTGGACCACAAACTCATCATCTTGACCCAAGTTGGGGTACCATTTCTGGATATACATTATATATTTACCTATCATCCAGGTTCCATTGCAGAGGATTTGACTGTGGTCTTCCTCACATGAGAAGGAAAATGAGATACATCCTTTATTCATAGCTACCACATCCACCTGGCCTTTTAGATTCCATTTTCTCTTCATGAATCCATGAACAACCTTAATGTTAGGTCTCATCCCAAAGAATTTGCCTATCAGGGTGCTTTCCATCCGAGCAATATTATGATCTATAATCTGATCAGGAATGGATATGGCATACTTTCCTTGAGAAATATTCCAGATATTTTCAACAAGAGGCAAAGTCGACATACCTTTAGGTTTGATTCCAAACAGAGAAGACCATTTACCAATCTTCTCAAGCCTGGGTTCACGTGATTTGGGACCCCCGCCTAGGTCCCCCGAATCCAAAGGGGCATCAGGTTCCAAACCATTTGATCCCTCCCCCTCCAAAAGGATGGAGAGTCCGCTTGCTACCTGTTGTCCAGATGCTGCTCCAGGACTCCCGCCTAAAACATTTGAATTTTGGGCCTGACCATTCCCCTTGTCCCCTCTGCTCCACTCTGCTCCTCACCCATTTTTATCATTTTGGTACAAGTTGTGAAAGCTTAGGGAACAACTTGTTTAGGATATACTGAAATCTTTTGAGATCTAATGGCCTGATGCCATCTGGAATAAATGGTTTTCTTTGAAACATTCTAAAACAAAATTGATATTTCTTTCAAAAAGGAAAATTTTCATCTGCTTCTAGATCTTCTCCCTCAGTAGAGTCACCAACTAAAATAGATCTTGTTATGTATAATAGAGTCACCATCTCCTGTGGAGGAAAATATTACTTAAGTTGATCTCCTGGGTTCTTCCTTCCAGTAGAGCACACCTTAACATAGATTTTGGAATTGAAATTCTATAGACAACTCCCCAGTAGAGTTTCCAATCTGTTGGGTGACTCGGATGGAGAAAACAAAACTTATCAAATCTTCAATGAAAAAAAACCAGAGCTTTTAGGTGAATTTCAAACTATGTATGGCAACTCCCCAGTAGAGTCACCAATTTTTTGTGTGACTCGGATGGGGAAAACAAAACTTATCAAATCTTCAATGAAAAAACACTAGAGTTTCTAGGTGAATGTCAAACTATGTATGACAACTCCTCAGTAGAGTCACCAATCTATTGTGTGACTCAGATGGGGAAAACAAAACTTATCAAATCTTCAATGAAAAAACACCAGAGCTTCTAGGTGAATGCCAAACTATGTATGACAACTCCCCAATAGAGTCGCCAATCTGTTGGTTCTCAAAACCATAGATTGAAAATCAAAGGGACTTGCCAAATCCCTAACTGATCCAATCAGCCTTGGCCAACGAACATGAATGCTCAAAAACCAAATTCCTCTGCACTTCAAGCTCCACTAGACCTAGGCAGGTATACCTTAGACTCCATAGCACAAAGAGACTTATTTATAGTGAGTATAAATTTTGTAAACTAGCAATTGCAAGGATGGCAAAATGTTTCCTGCAACTGTGCTTTATTATGTGCTTTTAACTTGCTTTAATCTCAAAAATTGAATGTAATTAATAGTGAATGAATGCTTATAAAATAATGTTGTTGGAACCTTAAGTAATTATGAAAGAACAATACTAATAGGAATAAGAAGTATGTTTCCCTAATGAGGACATTATGCACACCAAATTTACTCACAAAAAACTAACAATAGACCAGTGCCTTATCTGACAATTTATATGTTACTTAGTGGACAAATATTTGTAATCAACTTTGGAGATAGTTTAAAAAACTCACACATATGCAAGACTATCACTGCAATGGTTTCATTATGTGTTGCAAGAATAACAAAAACAATTATGTTTCCTACACAACAACATGTGATGGCACACTGTAGCAAATCTTAATTAGATTTATCTAAAGAACTTGATTCATCAACACCACGTAACATAAAATGATCTGAAGATAAAGACAGTGAATATTATATATTAATTATGGAATAAAAAGATATACAGAAGCTACAGACTCACAAGTGCTTCATGATGTTCTTTCTTGCACAAAAATAACTTCTCATTACTACAGACTTGCCTTAACATAACACTAGCAGTCCCAACAAGCAGGGTCTCTGAAAGATGAAAAAATTGTCCCCTCCATTTGTTCTGTGTGACTTCCCTTTTATAAATATAAGGGATAGTTGTAGACAGTTTCATTCCCAAAGGACACACCCTTTGGTTTAAGAAATAATTACAAATGAGAACCCTAAAATACATACTAAATAAATGCTTTAATAATGTTCTTTTATTTTTTGCCTTGATAAAGTTCCTCGACTTGATCGTGCAAATCTTTAAATATTCATTATCACCAAAAGATCTCCTGCACATAAGATAAGCCAATCAAATTTCTTGATTTAAGAATTAATCATATTCTACCCTTGATTAGGGTTTTCCTTCGAAAAATTAATAACCTTTTCTTGCATGTAAATATTTGGTTAGAGTAATCAAAGTATTTCAAACCTTTTGGAAAATATTAATTTACCCTAGCATAGATTTTCAAATAATAACATAAGGTAAAATATATCATATCTAATATGATTCATATAAGAATATACTTCCCTTTTGAAAATGATATTCGTGGATAAATATTCCAATAACACGATAAGAATACATTTTCACCTTATAGGACAACTTCAATTCTTTTGGAAATATTTTATCGTATGAAATATATACTTGCAAAAAAACAATCAAACCATTATCCATATGATATAAATGATTTACCCTAATGCATATGTTCAATTTATTTACTTAGGGTAAATATATTTGATGAAAGAAAATATCAACCATTTGATTATCAAATGTTATTCATTATTGTCAAAAGGCATTTATAAATGTAATTCCTCCTTATGATAAAATATTTCCTTTTCAAAAGATAATTCAAAGATCATAATAACTTTAAATGTGAAAAATAATAAATTTTCCCTTTTCTATGGTATTTACATGAATGATAAAAATCATTATGAAAATATAATATTCTATTAAATTTCTTAGGTAAAAGATACTTCCTGTATATGCAAACTTAAGAAATATAATTCTCTGTTATAGTATCCTACACAAAAAAGAAAAATCAAATACTTTGATAAATTATAAATTTCTAAGGATAGATTTTAGAAATAAAAACATTGACAACATATCCCCTACGAAAAATAATTTTCCCCAAAGAATAATATAACCCTTTGTTCATGTTAATCTCATATCAAATAATTGGGTGATTTTGAAAATAAATCTAAAAGTAATAATAATCACTTTTGATAATCCTTTTGAAAATACAAAATATAAATATATAAATTGAATAACATTTGAAATCATTTTGGTTTCAAATCAAAAGAAAAATCTTAAAGGTAAAAATGTTACTAAAATAATTGCTTGGGAAGTATAAATCATTTTACCTGATGAAAATAAAATCATAAAATGTCATTTTAATAATAATAACTATAGAATTCAAAGTTGTTGCGACAAACTATGACCAGCGGGTGAATAAGGTGGAGGAGCTCCTTAAGTCGGGTTTTCCTTCTTTGTTGTTCCTTTCTTTTGTTGTCCTTTCGGTTGACTGGTTTTTTTGCCAGTCATTTTGTAAGTTGTTCCTAGCAGATCTGGATGCTTTTTGATGATCTATTATTTGTTCCTTTGTTAAAGGTTTCAGATCCTTAAAACCTAATTTTCTTATTAATCAAAACTATAGCTTTCAAAAAGTGAAAATAATGTCTTAATAATATTCTTGCACAAACTCATAATTATTTTACCATTTGAAAAAATCAAAATGCAAAGTGTTGTCCAAGGGGTTGAGCTTAGTTGGTTAAAGCATTGAGTTCTCAATGTGGAGACCCAAGTTCAATTCCCATGAGGGACACCTTTGTGTAGAATTCTAAGTTGTGACTCTTGGTCTTTCATTGGTTGTTTAAAGTGGCTTTCTAAGTTGTGACCCTTGGTCTTCCAATTGTTGTTTCTAGTTTGGTGCTTGAAAGGTGCTAGTATTTGTAATAAGTTTGCTCGAAAGGAGCTGGTATTTGTAATTGTCAGGGAACTTTCAATTTACTGATTTGACTTCCACTAATGCCCCTTTTGGCAGCATAGCAATAAAAATGAAAAAAAACAGGAGGTTGATTATTTTTAGAATATAGCTCAACCTAGCTCTTTTTTTACTGGATCCTAGGTTTGTCAAGATATATTCTGCATGCTTAAATGTCTCAATTTATCATGCACAAGGACAAAACCATTGTGGGGTATTTCAAATCTTCACACCCAATAATCCTCCAACCTTCCTTCACCACATTTTGAATTTTGAAATCGTTATTTCCCATTGAATTAGATTCATGTTCACTTCCTTCTTATAAAGTTTTAAATCATTTATTAAAAATCATTTAAAAATACATTCTGCAAAAGGGCTTTCTTCGTCCAAAAAATAAATAAATAAATTTGATTTCCTTTTGCAATGTATTTAAATTTTTTATTTTAAAGATTTAAATATAAGTTCCACCAAAGATGTTTTCATAGTATTTTTAAAAAAAAATCATTTATTAAAATAATTCAAGAATATATATTCTTCCCCCATCTAATATCATTATTTAATTCTTTTTGAAATAAACTCATTATTTCTTCTCCCTACAGGTAACAAGACTATAATTCATATTAGTTAAAAATATCATATAAACCTGTGTTACCTTGCAACATAAACAATTTAAATAAATAACATTATAATATTAATTGAAGCAAAAATATAATATCCAAAGCCAAACTCTTCAAATTAATATTATACTTTTTTAGGAAAATTAAAATAAATTGTAAATAAAATGGATTTCATAAAAATATCAAACGAAATCATTAGGCTTAAAGATTCTGCATGTCGTCATATAATGATATAGATAATTCGTAGGCATGATCCGATCAATGTAATGTTCATGCAAGAGAAAATTATTAATATCCAAATGGACTCATTTTGATAAAAAAAATCTAAAAATGTATACTTTAAATTCAAGAAAAGAGCATTTAAGTTAGCTTTATAAAACATATCAAATGACACCGTTTGAATCTGAAATTTGAAACAAAGGTACTTGGATATACACAAAATGCAAAAGAATAATTAATTTGACATATTAATGTTTACATGGAAAGAAATTATGATTCAAAAAAGCATACTTGGAATAATTCCACATTTGCAACCACATACATATCTAAAAATCAACCACTTGACATATGCATTGGAATAGGTTTTCAGGAGCTTGAAATGGAAAAATATACCTGAACATAGGTGTCTCACATGAATTATCCAATGAACTCGTTGTCCTGCATGAGATTTGGAACTCAAAATTTTTCAAAATTTAGCGTTCCATCAGGATCAACAAAACTTAAGGTGCACACATGAAACTGCACTCAATCTCTCCCAAAACCATCTCATATATCATATCATCACACAAAAATATTATCCAGGTTGATCTTATATATTCGCACTAACAAAATTGATCTCCCACAAGTCGACTCAAATATTCACAAAACCATATTCGAGATCCAAAACATATGATCACATGCATCCCATAAGTTGGTCCAGTTTCCTCGACCTTACCAACAACCATCAGAATCACCCCAAAGAATCTAGTCCACACGTAACACCACCAATTATGAGGATAACCCTGTTTTATTGCTCTACCGGATACCTGGCCTTCTAACATGCTTAAGAAACAACACCGAAGGATAGGATTGCATGAAAAAATGCTTCTCATACTCAATCAACTTAACTCAGATCATTGAAACAAAAAACACATCACCGAAAATGAGAAATGCTCACCAAAACTATACACTGAGTATCACCAATAGACTTATACCAAAACTTACTCAAGACATTCGGATATCCCAAACTCCATACCGAATAAGATCAATATGCTGATTTTCCATCAATGACAACTCCTAAGAAATCTCATGCACTTGACATCATCAATCTTCACTGGAGCATCATTGGAATAGTGTCTTATGCCAACATTCTCCCCCTTTGGAATTGATGGTAACACTGTGAAAATGATAAGTGTTCAAAACTCCAAAAACTACAAGCAATTTGACAATTTGAAATCTGTACACTCAACTAACTCTCCCTAAGAATGAGAATCATTTTTCATTGCTCTCTCCCAACTCTGTCCCCCTTTTACATCAATGGAAAAGGGTAGGAATCTGCCAAAACTTATATACAAATGAATGCAATAATTTACATGAATTTAAAAATGTTTGCACAAGTGACCTTCATGGATTTCAAGTACTTATTCCATCTTCTCATGAAACAATCTAAAACATTTATTAAGGCACTTAACATATATGCACGAATTTCAACGCCTTTAAGGTCTGATGGCACCGGTTTACCTAAAGCATTGACTGCATCTTGTTGAGCTCCAAGTAAGGTGTCCATCTGGGGAGTGATCAGACTTCTTAGTTCTCCCACTTTGCTTAACACTTGTTATTTTTCCTTATTCAAGCCCTTTATTTTGTCAGTGACATCCATTATTTGAGCTTCAAGGGAACTTGGAAAAACTAAATGAGGGGCAAATGAATGACCAATACCAGCTAGTTTCCCTTCAAGATCTCTTATTTGCTTATCAATATCTACAGTAAACGGGGGGAAAAAAGACATGATTTGAATATTTTTCCACCTTCATCTAATGCATCTTCTATACTCTTCATGACGGTTCTTAGACTTATTTTGTCTCCCTCAACCGTCTTCAAAATTTTTTGCAACTGCATCTCAGTAAACCTCTTCTCAACTAATTCATCCTCAACCTTTTCTAATGATTCAAAATGAGTCTCAATAGTTCTCCAAAAATTTTGTGGCTATAGAGATAACTTCTCTTTCCTCATATTGTGATTTCAACAAGTCCTCAATTGCCTTGATCTAAGTGAGAGTGGCAAGTTTAAGTGCTTGAAGAGGCAACAGGGTGCTCAGATCTACTGGACCATGAGAGAAATCATCCTCAACATCTGCAATCTATTTAGCTTTGTTAGGAATAGTGACTACTATCATGGTTGTTGGGGCCTTATCAGTTTACTCTTCACCCTTCTCCTTCCCAAGTTCTTCATTCTTATCCTTTTCACCCTCTTTGCTAGCATCACCCATCTCCTCAGCTAGCATCTCTTCTATAATCTCAATCTCAGGAGGATTTTGAGTAGCATCACCAAAGTTGTTGAATTCTTGATTTGCAGTGGGATCATCTGCAGCATCCTATCCAACCAGATTTACAAATGGTTGATCTTGCTATCCATCGGGAACATTTGCTGGAACATCTAGGATAAATAGAGTATCTTAGGCTTAAAGACTACTGCATGTTCTTCCAGAACATATTTTTCTTGAGAATATTATTCTGAAATCACTTCTATGCCTTGCTCTGTCAAAAATTTCCCCAAAATTGTTTCGGTTTCCTTTATGACTTCATCCTTTTTGCTGACCATAAGCCTATTAACTCTCCTCTTGCTCTAGAACCTATCATTTGCAAGCTTTAGTAGATCAATGGCTTCTTTCTTAGAAATACTATGAGATAGACTTACGAGTACATATTCTTTTATTCTCTCATCCTCAAGTTAAGATGTATGTCTCCTTGCATCCAAAATGTCATACAAGCTCTTGGGGATCATAGATGATAATTCTATCAAGACCTTACTAAATTTGTTCATATACTGTACAATGGCTTCTTCTACAACTCGTTGATCTTTATCCTCAAAATTCTCATAATATATAGAAACATTTTTCAAATTTCTATATTTCAAAATCTCATCAATTAGCTGTTGCAAAGTCATAGGAGACACAATTTTATGTGGGCCTTCAAGCTTACTAGACTTAAGAGCTTCATCTATCTATGATTTCTTCTTTCTCGTCCTTGTCCTTCTGGATGGATATCCTTGTGACTTAGCTTTCTTGGCAAGAGGAGCATCATCAAATGTAGGCTTCTGGATTACCCTTGCATAGGTGGCAGTCTTCTTTACTTCCCTCACCTCTTCATCTTACTCTATTTCCTCTTCTGCAACATATTTCCTTGTAGATTTCTTCTTCTTTCTCTTCTCAGCTCTACTAGTACATGTTGTTGGTTTAGGCTTGGATGGAGGTACCAGCTTTTGCACACTAGAGGTAGGTGCTAATTTGTTGGGTTTGGCCTTGGACTTCTTTGAAGGTGAAGATACTGGTTTGGGCTGAGGCTTCACCATATCCTCTTCCTTCAATATATTTTGTGCTCTAGCTCTTTGCAAAGCTTCTCTTATAATCCTCATCTACTATACAACCGCTTCAAATTCTTTCCTTATTTTCCTTTTCCTTGCGAGTCTAGTGAATTTCTTGTGCAAGTCCATATCCTTCTCCTTAAGTGTGCCAAATCTTTTCTCTTTCTAGTCCATCGGTTGACTCAATATGTGTTGAGCATATGGATCAAGTGTGTCAGCATCAACCTCATACCCCATGGGCATGATCCACACAGTTCTTGGTTCAACTACCTCCATCAAACATTGATCCTTGTCCACCATAAAATAGATAGTTTTCTCATATTTCTCTACTATGGTCTAAGGAATTCTCTCTTTTCCTTTCATGGTGGCTTGGAATTTCTTGAAATAGCCCCATAAGGTAGATATTCTCATTACATTGTCACTTATACCCAATAATCCTTCCTTAATTTGCATAGCCACCAGTTTGTCATAAGCCCAATGGAATTTTCCTATACCGGAGATCTCATTCGTGAAGTATAATTCTAAACAGATAATAAGGGATCCAAAATTGAAAGTATGTTTATTATCTTTCTTTATTTTCTTTAAGCTACTTATCAATTCACTTAAGAGTACTGAACAAAGATCATACCTCTTATCCTCCTTGAGCATCTGATATGCAATGAATATGGCAGTACCGAAGACTGAGTTCTACTTGCTCGATTGAGATACCTTGTATCCCACCACCATTAAGGCAAACATTACATCATGCTCAACTATGTTGTTGATTGTCACCAACCAGTTGTCATATTAGGAACTAGTAACAACTGCTATAGTGGTATTTTGTACTTTCCTCGAACTAAGAATTTCACTGGTTGCACTCAAGCATGTGACTACTTGAATGGACTTCTTTGTAATCTTATGAGGTTTGTCCAGCCATATGAACTCATCATGAATCTTTCTTAGAATGTACTGAACCCACTCCGCTTCATCAAATACCAAAAATGGATAAACTATGCAAAACCCTTGTCATGAAGAATCTTGTATTTCGGCCTCAGATTTCCTAGACTATCTGCCATATGCTTATTATAGAGTGTAAGCATGTTTGCATTGCTAAATTATTCAATATCATAGTGAATGTATGCCCTGATAGCTTCATTGTGAATAACACCGTACGAGACTGAAGAAAATGCTCCTTCCAAATCATCTTCAACATATTTGAAAGGATTCTTTTTGAAAATGGGTCTTTCCCTATCATAAATTTCAACTACCAAAGGTTTAGCAATACCGGATGTAGATGCCATTGATGAATTTAGGGTTTAAAAGGATAGCTCATGAATGGATAAATACCTCTTGATTCACAACAAGGTGCAGGAAGTCGTTGAATGATTGCTTCAAGCTCAATTTTTTATGTCAAATCTCTTTCACTCTACTACTCTGCTCTTTTCTCTCATTTGCATTGTGAAGAATAAACTTTTGAAATGCCCTTTTAATATTTGAAAAACTAATTTTGAGTTGTAATAAATTCTCATCCTTAAAGCTTCTGGTTATCTTACTTTTCATGAAATCACCTACCAGAGTCTCAAATCTCTGTGAAATCTTCTAGATATTATCTACATGCTTGATCTAAATCTTTTGAAACTTTCCAGAATCAGTTAAAGATCTCTGCAAGGGGGTTCTATTGATTTGTATGAAAAACTCCCCCTAAGGCCAAAAAGCCCTAGTTACTAGATGAGGTTCCATAACTAGATTCAGGTGTGGAGCCATTCTGCATATTTTGATCTTCTTTCTTAACCGACATCTTCTTATGTTGATCTCTGATTTCATCTACCTTTGCTTTGCCTTTCTCATCAGATGTGTTCTTGTTCACCAAACCATTATTCTTATTTCTACAATATTTTGCAATATGTCCATGTTTATTGCATGCATGGTAAACAACATTTCTCTGCATTGGTCTAAAATTTATTTGATTTTGTCTCATCTTGCATTGGTTAGATATGTGTCCATACATCCCACAATCATAGCATCTCTTATTCTAGAAATTGTTCATCATTCTACATATATTTGACTTGTGACCAAAGTTGCAAATGAAACATTGATCGGTAAAGGTAGGACCATTGTTCATATTATTCATCAGTCCATTATTTATCCTACTTCTGCATTGATTTGCCATATGACCAAATCTATTGCAATTAAAACATATACCATTGAATCTATAGGCATCGGGTTGTCTTACCAGAGGTTTCTTATTCTTTTGTTGATGATTGCTTTGATCCAAACTGGAGGATTCTCCTTTCTCAAATCCAAGTCCTCGCATATCTTTTCCATGTCTCTGACTTTTCAGCATCTCATCCAATCGATCTGAACTAGCTTTGAACTTCTCTTTGTACTCATTAGTAGTAGCCAACTCATCTCTCATAATTATGATCTTCCTTTCAATTTCTTGTCCATCATTCTTTGTTTGCACCAATTCATGATTCAATTGATTATTCTCATATGTCAATCTGCAACATTCATCAGATATTTACTTCAGAGATTGAATAAAGCTTTCTTCATTCTTCTTTTGGTCTTCAATCTCCTTTGTGAACTTCATTACAATAGCTTGCATCTCATTCTTCAAAAATACATTCTCCTTAGCTGTCTTCTCACATTCATCTTTCTTGTCTTGTAAGGTTTAATTGTCAATACTTTGTTCTCCTTTCTTCTGCAACTTATCCATTAGCTCCTTTCTCTTTTCTCTAGAAGTGTTCAATTTTTGGAATCAATGAACACTAAGAGGGAGGGTGAATTAATGTTCTGTAGTTATCAAATTTGTTGACTTGATTCTTTATCCACCAAATGCACAAGTAAGAAACTAAAATGCAGAAACACAAAGCAAATAAGAACATAACCATAACACCAATATTTTTACATGGAAACCTAGAAAGGGAAAAACTGCAATGGGATTTGAACCCACAATATTATTATAATATGGCCAGTAGTAGAACAATATTACATGAGGGGAATGCACATGCATTCACGCACACTGCCTAGAGCTCATTGCTCAATTACAAAAGGGCTACAACCCTAAGGAAGGCTCACCTCCTTACGTGAAAATACAAAATGATTACAATGAGTAATGAACTGAAGAAAAACATCTAACTATGCCAAATGACAGTTTTAGTTAGGCACAAAGTGATCCGTTGTTGTTGTTCTAATAAACTGCTATGTTCTTCTTTGTTGCTAATTATTGAATCAACAAAACTTAAGGTGCGCACATGAAACTACGCTCAATCGGTCCCAAAATCATCTCACATATCATATCATCACACAAAAACATTATCCAAGTCAATCTTATATATCCGCACTAACAAAATTGATCTCCTATAAGTCGACTTCTCAAAATATCAAAATATGAAATGTGTAGCTTCAAGTCGACTCAAATATTCACAAAACCATATTCCGGATCTAAAACATATGATTACATGCTTCCCATAAGTTGTTACAATTTCCTCGACTTTACCAACAACCACTGAAATCACCCCAAAGAATCTCGTCCACACGTAACACCACCAATTATGAGGATAACCTTGTTTTACTGCTCTATTGGATACCTAATCTTTTAACATGCTTAAGAAACAACATCAAAGGATATAATTGTGTGATAATCTACTTATCATACTTAATCAACTTAACTCAGATCACTGAAACCAAAAACACAAAACCAAAAATGAGAAATGCTCACCAAAACTGTACATTGAGTATCACCAACAAACTTATACCAAAACTTACTCAAGAAATCCGAATATCCCAAACTCCATACCAGATAAGATCAATATGATGAGTTGCCATCAATGACAACTCCTAAGAAATCTCATGCACCAGACATCATCAATCTTCACCGGAGCATCACTAGAATAGTGTCTTATGCCAACAGTGATGAATGTGTGGGGAAGGAATGAGAGCAGAAAACAAGGGCACACTTGACACTACCTATGTATGAAGCATTTCTATAGCTTCTAAAAATGGAGGGATATGAAGAAGGGAGGTCATTAGAGGGAGATATAAGGAGGGAGAAATGAACACCTACACCTACATAGGGAGAGGCTCATTAACAATTCTTGAAGAAACCAAAAGAAACACAAAATATGGAGTACAGACAGAAGCGAAGATGGGAGCAAAGATAATAGGAGCAACAAAAACTAGAACTGGAATGGAAGAAGGAGAAGAAGTAGACAACAAATACTCGCCCACAATCTTCAAAGAAGCCTCATGTTCCTTAGCCATCACTTGTCAATGATGATTACGCTCATGCACAAGTTGGTTCCAACATATGGGCTCCAAGAATAGAAACCTAAGAAGACAATAAATCATCCTACATCATCGATGGAGCCTTCTAGAGAATTGTAGGTAGAAGAGGAGGATCAACCATGAACAAGAGGTGCTATGGAAGCAAGAACTGTAAAGTTAGTCATGGGCACATTTCTTCTTTTTCCTCTAGGAGCAATTACAGGAATAGGAAGAGCCCTCCAAGGTTAGGAGATAGGTGCTAGAAGTGAAGGGAAATAATGTGGTGAACACTTACCCTAGCCATACAAAGTAGGGTGAGGGATATTAACAAGGGTGGGAAACTCAAAGGGAGGGCATGATTTAGACTTCAACAAAATGGATTCCTTTCCTTTTTTATGCTAGGAATAATCAAAGGACCAGAAGAAACTATTGTCACAAAAGTGTGCACCCTTGATGAACTCTCAAGCTCATCAACCCTATGACACATTGAAACAACCTCCAAGTGTGGGACCTTGCTAAATGTGAGGTTGTTTCAATAGGTCACAAGGTTGATGAGCTTGACAGTTCATCAAGGGTGCACACTTTTGTGACAACAGTTTTTGGCATGCCTTGTGGGATGCACATTTCAACTTCTTGTTAAGAATCCAATGCTTCTCTTAGCAATCCAATCTTTGAAGATAATCAAGCAAAGAACTTGGAAACTCTAAGGAAAAAACTAAATCTCTTGGTGATGACTAGTTGCCACTTTGATGTTAAGAACTCAAACAAAAGCATCTTCTAGAGGTAATTTCCAATACATTCAACTTCCATATTCAAATTATAGGAGAAGAGAAGGTAGGAACTCTTTTTCACCTATTAGGGGAACCCAATTAGAATCATCCACACCCCTAAGATCCCATTCTACCTCTCCTATTATAAGGTTAGCACAACCTAAAGGCCCTATCATTCACATCAATAGGCCACTATTTCCTATGGCAGTCCCTAGAGCACATAGATTTGTCACCTTTAATGTGTTGTAATAAAAGAACACTGAGAGGGGGTGAATCAGTGTTCTGCAATTTACTAGTTTATTAAATTGATTCTTAAACCACCAGATGCAAAACATAGAAAGTATAATACAGAAACTCAAAGCAAATATCCACACAACTATAACACCAAAAATTTTATGTGGAAACTCAGAAAAGGAAAAACCATGGTAGGATTTGAACCCACAATATTATTATACTATGGCCAGTAGTAGAACACTATTACAAAAGGGAATGCACTTACATTCAGGCACACTGTGATGGACTTGTAAAGAACTAAGAGGGGGGGGGGTGAATCAGTGACACCAAAAATAATACTACTCTAAACACTGGCTGGTAGATATACTTAACAAGTTTGCTAAACAATATGCATGTAATCCAAAATGATATAACAACATCCACAATAAGTAAAACATCCACCATAACACAAGTGTTTATGCATAGAAAACCCAAATAGGTAAAAGCCACGGTGAGATGGGACTCACAAGTTAACTATCTGTAGTAATAGATAACTGACCGGTTAAGGTCTACAAAGTGCTCTTCTAGGAGCGAATCCTATTAAATATCCCAAAGCTTAGTTAAAAGCTATACCCTGTAAAAGGTAGTATCATGTAAGGAGTAACCTCAGTGGAGGATTTCTAAATCCAAACTAATGGATCACCTGGTTAAAGGATTTGTACAATGAAGCTTGTCAGAGATTACCCGGTTAGGGGATTTGACTGTTGCAGTGACTAGAAAATAATAGGTGGTGTGATCTAGTAGAACTTGCTTGTATAGATCCTCTTCTATGCACTCAACACTTCATTACCAACATACTCTGCAACTTAACACTTCTGCCTTCGTATATAACATATCTCCTTCACTCATACAAAATAATTCATTGTGATGTAAATATATAGAAATTTAGATTTCATGTCGGCCTTTAGAAATCATATCACAATTTCCTAGGTGTAGTGTATCTAGTCAAACAATCATAACTCATCATAAAAATACTGCCAGAAATTGTCGGTAAGGATAACTTATCACGAATAGCAATAACTCATCACATAATCAATGAATATCGGTTGAAACAACAATACCAGTTGGAGTTAAACATATAAATTGTTTATCCTTTGATGCTCCTATGATAATCTCCATTGGATCTTTAGGTTGATGTCAAGTTATGTATATCCACTGGTTGTCTCCATGTATATAGTAGTTGTCACCATGTACCGGTTAGATATAAACAACTTTGAAATCACACCGGTAGACAATATGAACATATATGTTGTATGTGTGTCATCAATGACAACATATGATGAAGTTATTCATTACAATCATCATCAAGCCAACAATCTCCCCCTTTGGCATTGAAGGCAACACTTAGAAAATTTAACAGTAATACTGCTAAGTGTGCTTACAAAAAAAAATTATACACATATACATATACTCCCCTTACTACATACAACATAAAAAAATTTCACAACACACATACATATTTCTACGCCCCCTTTGACAACAATGCCAAATTGAAAAGCAAAATACATATATATATAGAAAAGTTTGTATCAAAATGTTTTACATATACAAAAAAAACTTGAAAGACTGAATCAAGATACATGCAATGTTAATCTCATAAAATGGCATTAAAGTTTCTCTTCAATTGAGATAAAGCATGTTCCCATGTCTCTAGCAAGTTCTCAGTAAACTCAAGCGTAGACATAATCTCAGTATGGAACTCTTCCATTGAATCAAGTGTACATGTTTTTGGAGTAGCCAAAATAGCTTCTACATTCTTGTAGGCTCTTTGCAATATGTCCACTTGGGATGTGAGTAGACTCTTCAATTCCTTCAGGGATCAAAGTCTTTTTGCTTTTTCAAGTGCATAGGTATCTAACCTGTTTTCCAAATCATCCACAGATTTGCTAAAAGAAAAAATAGAATCTTGAAGTGGTACATATGCATTGCATATCTTCTCTAGCTCTTGCTCTATTTTAGTTCACCTATTATTGATATCATAATAAAAGAATGAGACATTAGAAGTAGATGCAAGGAATTTCCCTCTTATTTCAATAGCTTTTCTTAATAAAACTTTATTAAGAGATAGAGAAATTTTTCTTGTATCAATCTCTTTCATAAGCTTCTCTCCACACTTCTTCCTATAACTCTTCTTAGCATAAGTTTGTGTTGCTTCTTCTAGGGACTTAATTTGGTTAGATGCATCAACAACCAATTGAACAAGTTTGCCAATAGGAGTTGTCAAATGCTTTGTAGTAGTGTCTGGTAGTAGGCTTGTGAAAATATCCACAACATTATGAATGGTTTTTGCTTCCATTCTTTGTTCTTTACGTCTCTTCTTGTGTGCCCTAGATTGCATGATAATTGCAATCTTCATCATTTCAGATGCACTCATATTATCAACAATTATAAGCCCTGAGATGCCTAATGAGTCATCATCATCTTCATCAGTCTGTTGTAAAACTAATGATGTTAACTTAACAATCTCTTATTTCTCTTGTTCTTTCTCCATTTCCTATTCAAAAATCTGTGTATCAACTTTTTCATTGGATTCCTTCTGAGGGGCTTGTGAAACCGGTGGCAGTTGGGGTTTCACCGGTTGTTCCTTGACTAGTGGAATATCCACTCCTGGTTGAGTTGTCGATATCTCAACTGAAGTAACCCGTGAGTCTGAAATTATTGGTGGCTACATATCCGGTGCAATAACATTTCTAGATAGATCTATTGCATCCTGAATATCATCAACAAGTATGACTTGTTGGACAATAGTGTCATCCTTCTTCTTGACAGGATAGACAACATCATCTTGCACAATTTTTTCCTCATCCATTTTAGGTACATCAACAATATCTTTCTCTTCCTTAGAGGAATGTATAAGCTCTTGTATCCATTGGATGTTACAAGCAATCTGATGAGTCTCAGTCTCAACAGTTTGCATCTTACCACTAAGTAGCTTTAATCTTCTTACCTTTAAACCAAATTGAACTTTGTACTTATCAAGCAATACATTTAGCTCATCCTTTGAAAAATTAGGAAAAAATTGCACAAATACATCATCTATAATTTCTTTTTCTTTCTTCACAGCTTCCTCCCATTTATTCAAAAGAATAGTATATAGGGAATTAGAGATATCCTTTACAGATCACGAGGTAATCTATTGTAATGGCACAAATAATTGATTACCTATTGAATAATTTGTTTCTTTTCATCTTCATTGAATGAATCAAAATGATCTTTGACATTATCAAATTTGTTTCTTCCTAATGTCTTCACTGTTCTCTCAAAGTTAGTCTCGGGCTTGTAAGTTAAGACATCAATAGGCATAGTTGCCTTTGACACTTCCTTCACTTGTTTGTTTGTTTTACTAGTTGCTTTCATTTTCTTGGGTTCCTCCTCGGTATCAGTACCTTCAGATTCTTCTTGGATAATTAGTTTTTGACCTCTTTTCTTTGATGCAGTCTCCTTCTTTGCATATATTTTAGGTTTCAGTTCCTTTTTGGTTTGGACACTTCATGTCACTCTTGTACTTTTTATCATCGGAGGTGCTTGCTTAGCCTTCTTCTTACATTTACCACTTATGGTTGGAACACTACTGGTTTCAGCTATTGCAGTTTGAACATCAACTGTGTCCAATTTTGCCTTCTTTTTGTCCACTAGAAATACCAACAAGTTATTAGCATAACCGATCAATAAGTCATAGTTGACTTCATAGATCATGTCTTCCATTTCTTCTTCTCTAGGCTCAATAGCCTCCATCAAACAGAATTCAATGGTAACTGTGAAAATAATATCCTTAGCAAAGTGTTTTACCACATCCTTAGGCAATCTTATTCTCATACTCATTTTCTTCTGAAATTAATTGAAATATTTATTCATTGCAGCAAAGAAGGTATTCCTCACAGCCTTGATTTTGTTCTTAATCTAGGTAGATACTGGTAGATCCTTAGACCAATCAAGATCACCAATTCCCAGTAGGAAATTTTGGAAATAAAAGAATAGACCAATCAACAATTGTCCAAATTTAAACTTTGACTATTGTCCTTCTTGATAGACTAAAGATTAAACAATAATTGGCTCCTTATGGCCTCACATAGGTCATAATTATCATTTTTCAGCTATCATTTTATAAGCAGTACGCACCGCTGCAAATGGAACACTATTCAATCTACTAGAATAAAATATCAGGTAGCCTATAACCATAGCTGCCAACTTTACCACTGGGTCCTTAATATTATTTGGCAGAAAAAGAATGCCCATCAGAGGTTGATTCGGTTAGAGTATTTACTATCTCTTTTGAAATTTGCCTCGGCTTAGGTACTTCACTGGTTGAGTAAAAACCAGTTACAACTTGAATAGCTTCCTTGGTTATAGTATGAGTTCTTTCTAAATACACGTTTTCCCCATGAAAATGACTCAGAATAATTCAGATATGTTCCTCTTCAAAATCTTCAAGAAAATAAGCTGCATTATGAAAACCTTTCTCATAAACCCTAATATATTCTGGTTGAATCTTTTTGTTTTCATCACAAAGGGATTTCAACTGAGAATATATCGACAATGATCCTAAATCCTCAATCTTGCAATCAATATAGCTGGACAAATCTCCTTTCACTATGACACCACTAGGAACTTGTGATAAAGCATTATAAGACACAATTCATTCCACCTTTACAACTTCCATAGGTTCAGATGTGACTATCAATTTCTCTACTCATTTAGAAGACGATGCCATTTCAGATAAACTAAATTCAAAGCAGGATTTTTCAAAGAAATGCATTATTTTATGCACGCTATCTCATTGACCGGTTGAATAATCAAGTGCAAACCAGTTCAGTCTTCACTAACCTTCAAATTAGCTTGACCACTCAAATCATGATACAACTTCGACTAAAATCAGCTAACAATCCTTTCTTAGCTTTGCAAGCGCACAAAAATTATTTCTCGAATGCATTAGGCTAAAAATAACAAAGTGAAACTCACTTTTATCCTTTTTACCTACTGTATTAAATGCTTGCTCATTAGGGTTACAAACCCTAATTACACCACTTAATGATACATACAATATTGACAGATATAAAACTGGTTGATAACCGATTGACAAAAAGTTATCAAAATTTCATGCATTCAAATTCTCTTACCACTCATTCATTTCAAGGTGTCTGAAAGTAGATTTACTGTTATGCTCCCCTTAGCCATATTGGAAAGGCTTAATTCATCAGTGCATGATTCTCCACACTGGGTGAAGGAATAGTTTCTTCTCCAAGTGAATCATCACTCTTCTTCTTCCATATTCAATTCATTTCTTCTTTGGTTTCTTCAATATTGACCTTCTGCTTGCCTTTTTGATCTTTAGAAGGATTGACCGGTTTGCTCTTTTTGGATCTACAAAACTTTGCCATGTGTCCCAGTTTATGACAATGATAGCAAGCCATTCCAAATAATCTCCAAGGTCCTGCATTGCCTCTCCCAGTTCTTTTGCAATTCATAAACACATGACCAAAGTTGTTACAGATGGTGCAAATGACATTTGTTACCTTTTCCATCTCAAATGGACTAAACCAGTTACCGTAGGGTCTTTTCCAGTTCATGTTACCCCGGTTATCATAGTTTCTCATACTATTGCCATTTGGTCTTGGATGCATATGCGATACTGGATTATTTGCTCCATATCTGCATTCAACTAATCTATGTCCCTACATTTTCCATGTGAAGCAATGACCTTCAAATTTCTTGGATACATACCTAGTATTTACATTGTAGCTTGCATTTCCATTAGGTTTGTTTCTGCAAACATTTGCAGTGTGACCAGGTTTATGGCAAACAAAACAAACAGGTTTAAAGACCTTCTTACTGGTAGGCTTTTTGGCCTTAGGAGTAGATTTGTTCTTATGAGTGTTGCTCTTGGTACCAAAGGATTCTCCTTTTTCAGATGTGTGAAAACCAAGTCCAGAGGTATCACCATTCATCCTTTGTGATTGAATTTTCTCTTCTAGCAAGGTAGAACTTCTGTTGAACTTTTCCAATTTCCCATTTGCTTCAGAGAGCTGTCTAGTGAGATCTTCAATATGTTTTGACAGGTTCTCTCTCAAAGATGATACTAATTTAAGATCTAGTTGTAAGTTTTCTTTTTCTTCTCTCTTTGCATTCAAATGCTCATGCAAAGTAGAATTCTCTTGCTTAATCTTTGCAATCTCATGATCTCTTTCCTTGATGAGATCTTTAGTAGTTCTCTTGGCTTCTAGTTCTTGACTCATGTAGATAGTAAGACCTTATAGCTCTCTCCTCAGATTTAGCTTTTCACTATTTAGTTTTTCAACTTCCTCAACTAAAGCATCAATATTGGCCTCATCTGAAGAGCTATTATCAGATATTTCTAACAGTTGTTTAGTTAGCTCTTTCCTTTTGACTTGAGAAGCCTTTAGTTTGACCCTTAGGGTTTCAAGCTCATTTCTAATAGCCTCAAGCTCTCTAGCCATCTCAATGTAGCTCATATCCCCTATGGTAGCTTTAGGGTTTCCTTCCAAGCAATTAGGCTTTAAAGAAGTTAGGCTTTGATACCAATTGATGGACTTGTAAAGCATTGAGAGGGGGGTGAATCAGTGACACCAAACATAATACTACTTTAAACACTAACCGATAGCTTAACAAGTTTGTTAAACAATGTGCATGTAATCCAAAATGATATAACAACATCCACCATAACACAAGTGTTTATATATGGAAAACCCAAATAGGTAAAAACCATGGTGAGATGGGACTCACAAGTTAACTATCTGCAGCAATAGATAACTAATCGGTTAAGGTCTACAAAGTGCTCTGCTAGGAGTGAATTGGTGTAGGAGCACCCCATAAAACCCTTCAAGATGATAAGTCAGACTCTGAGGAGGGAGACTAAGGCATTAAATATGTCTTTAGAATTATTTGCATAGGCTTTCAATAATACATTATGTGTTTGTAATAATGAACCCCATCTTGTGAGCCAAACTCCTATTTTGGCATTTCTATGAGCCAATTAGGACTTTTGGAAAATAGGGGATCAAATGTGTTGGTTTTAGTGTTTTTAAGATATTTTAGGAGGGGTTAAACTTGACCCAAGGCATTAGGAGGCAAAATATGACATTTTGACAACTTTTGCAAAAGTTGTCAAAAGTTGTCATGAGCAACTTTTATGCACTTTTTGCATTTTGTTAATTTGAAACTCTTCCAATGGATCTAACCTCTTGATTTTTGGTTGAGATAAGTTTTGGAGTAGTGTATACACCTTGTGGATCCAATTCCCAAGGAGTGATTGTATGAAGAAGAGTTTTGATGCCAACAAACTAATAGAATTCAGAGTTTTTTCTGCAATTCTAGAGTTTTGGTCCGTGGTACGATACTGTACGGATTGGGATCCATTCCCAATGATGTGAATTCATTGGAGAGGAGAAATAAATTTGTTTTGTCTTTGATTTGAATTTCTAGTTGTGTGTGTTGCTCCTGATATTTAACTTTTATTGTAGGTGCCTGGAAAACCAGGGTTTACATTGGGTTTTTCCTCCTCCATGACCATATCTTGCACTTTATCAATTTGAGACCCATGGGATTTGGTGAAAGGAAAGTATGGTTAGTTTATTCTAGGATTCCAATAGTGTTTTTCAGGAGGATTAAGGGAGAGGTGTGTTTGGAGTGACCCTAGGTAGACATCTCTATGTGGCTACCTAGACCTTGAACAACAAAGTTACTTCTGTGTGCAATTGGCGATGATTCCAGGGGTGTAACCCTAGAATACCCTATCATTTATGGTTCCCTACATGCCAATGGGATTTTAAATGGCTGGTTCATTCATCTGAGTATAGTTGCTTCACAAAAGAGGCCTAATTAGCCCTTTAGGACAATCAACATCCTGCCGGCAAAGACCTTTATTTTCCAGACCCTGACCCTTCCTTTTGGGGATTTGTGTAAATTCAAAATGGGTGTTTGAATCCATAATTTTTTTTCCAAGGTGTTTGGGAAAGTTTGAACCTAAGGTCTCTTTACCCAATAAATAGGGCTACAAGCAACTAGGCCTAATTGGGTAGGTTTCTTAAGGAATGGGCATGAATCCTTACAATCAGTGCTTGGTATGACCTTGGGGAGTCTTGTATGACCCAAAACTAGTATGAAAATGATTTTTAACCCTTGGAGGTATCATGGAGTGTGTTGTAGCAAGATACCCTTGGTTGAGTAGGCATGAGTCTTGAAGATGGTGAGAAGATTGAACTAATGTTGTAGAGCCTTGCCTTGATAGGATCCCATTCTTGTTTTGAGGGGTCAGTGTCATACATTTTAAGGTGTTTGGTAGTTTACAAGGAGGGCTCTGCATCAAGTGTTATTAGAGCTAGTAACGGCTTTGGTAAGGAGATAGAGAATTGAGAGATGTTAGAGGGACAAGAAGAAGAGGTCCCTAGAGGACCAATCACCAACATGGAATTGGCAAAGATTGTGTGAGAGCAGGCCACTGCTTGCAAGGCAGTGCAAAGGGAGATAGAGAGGTTGAGAGGCAGAGTAGATGGAAAGGAAGATAGAGGCACTGGTAGTGGTGATGAAGGGGATGAGGATGAGATCCCTATGCTGGAGGAAGAGGCGATTCCTCTGTTGGCATTTTGATGATGTTTTGATTATCATTGATGGACACACACTTTCTTAATGTATGAGTTATGCTCAACCGGTAATTGTTCCAACCGGTATTATGTATTATAGTCTTTAGACTATCAATGTTTTGTAGAAAATATTTATCGGTCACAAATTGACTGAAGATCTCAAGCAGTATGAAGACCTCAAGCGGTTCGAGGATCTCAAGCGGTTTGAAGGAACAAAGCAGTAGTTGATATTTTCTAGTCTTCATTTTTCATAACTAGTAATCAGTAAAATGTATAAATCGGTATTACTCTATGATGAGTTACCAACTGGTATTTTTGTGATGAGTTATCATCCATCAACACTTTGGCAGTGATTTTGTGTCGTGTTACCAAATGTGTCTAGATGCACTGAAAACCTAGGAACTTGTAATCTAATCCTATTGGACCGACATGAAATCAGACTCATTTATAAGGACATCATGTCTAGGGTTTTAAATGATGATGAGGGTTTTGTATGTGTGATCATAGAAGAGAAGATTAGGTCCATGTGAAGAGTTAGAATGTGGAGATATTGAAGACTGAAGTAATGCCGAAATGAATTAACAATGAGCTATCAAGGATCTAACCAAGCATATTGTGCTAGTATCTAGATCACCCACTTGTTGATTACTCATATCTTCGACAAGTCTGAAACCCTTAACCGAGTAGGCCTAGCAAAGCCTTTGTAAATCCTCTAACAAGGTGGTTCACAAGTGTGGATCTGAAAATCCTCTCACAAGGTAGTCTTTGACAGGACTTATCTCCTAATGGAGATATAGATTCCTAACAGGATCTGTTCTAGTGAATAACATTGTATGACCTTAACCGGTCTAGTTCCTATTCTATAGATAATTACTTGTGGGTTTCTACTCAACGTGGTTTTTCCCATTTGGGTTTCCACACCAAATATCTTGTGTTATGGTGATTGTGGTTTTGTGGGTAAATTCTTTATTTGCTATTTGGTTTGCATTTATCTTAACTAGTTTCTTAGTGAATCTATTATATCGGTTATCTTCTAAACTATTTAGAAGTTTGAGTACAATATTTTTTGGTATACTAATTCACCCCCCCCCCCCCTCTCTTAGTATTCATCAATTGGTATGAGAGCCAACCTTTCTATAAGTCTAACCACTTGGAATGAGACATGGGGGAATACATTGTGAGGGAACTTACTCATCGTCTCACTCAGACTGAGAGAGCCTATGATAAACTCAAAGTCAAGTATAAAGCCTCTTTGTACAAAAGAAGAGAGCATGCTAAGAAACTAATGGAGCTTACTGAAAATAGTTCTTCTGATGAAGCAAACATGGATGCCCTAGTTGAAGAAGTTGAAAAACTGAATGAATCCAATACCAACCTGAGAAGGGAACTGGAAGGACTGACTATCAGAATGTGTCAAGAGCTTGAGAAATGAAGGAAAGCTGAAGATCTGGTAAAAGACAAAGATACTGAGATCTCCAAGCTGAAGCAAGAAATCAGTACACTTACCACTCATCTCCAAGAAATTAAAGTAGAAAAAGAAGAAATGCAAGGTGAACTAAACATGGCTATTTTTGAGAATGCAACCTTGAAGGAATCCAATGCTTCTATTTCTAGAGAACTTACTGAGACAAAGGAGATACTTGCCAAATTCAATCAGAGTACTACTAAGCTAGAGCAAAAACTTGAATCAGTAAAACTGGTAAAGAATACCACTGGACTTGGTTTCTCTGGGTATGAGGAAGGTGAGACCTCTGGAACAAAATTTGAAGCATCAAAGAAGCAACCAACATCCAAGGATAAAGGTAAGAAAAAGTTTAAACTTATTTGCTTCAATTGTCTCAAGGAAGGACATACTACCAATGTGTGTAGAAATAAGGCCTACAATAATTTTCCTTATTTTCTAAACAATAAGCCTAGATCCAATAGATTCAATGGAAACTATTATGCATGCAACAAGTTTGGGCATAGAGCATTTGAATACAGGTCTGTTTTGCACAACACTGTGAGATATCCTCCAAGAACTCAAGGAGTTGTTCTAGAACCTTCTGTGAACCAGAATCCCAACCGGTACAATACCTATGACCATCGGTTAGGTGGTTATCAAGCAACAACCAGCTGGAGAATAACCTATTTGATCTGTCATGGTAGCAGTCACACTGCTGCAACATGCAGAAGGAAGAATGGTGGTATGAATAATGGACCATGGAGAACACCTAGAATGATATGCTATCATTGCAACAAACCGGGACACACTACGAGAACCTACAGAATGAGAAAGAACCTATCAGGTGATACACTTGATCACTCCAGAAGGGAATATTTATGTTGAAACTGTTCAAGCAGGAATGAATAAAACATGGAAAAAGAAAACTGAAGAAGTGTCACAAGATGAACCGATTTCTGCACCTAGTGTGGAAGTCTCTGAATAGGCAAACTAAGCTTCAAAAAAGCTTAGGGGGAACAAATCGGTGAAATATGTGAACCCCTAGTTTATATCATTAAAGACCTTAACTGGTATATGTTACCTATCAGTTCGCAGAAGATTTTGAAGTGGTAAAAGGAAAAATTAGGGTTTGTACCCTAGTGGTAGAGCATTTATTATGGTAGGTGAAAGAGTGTTTAAAAGGGATTTTTGATGCCATTTTCACTTATCTATTTTTGAGCAGAGAATTTTCAAGTGCAGAGCGACAAGAGTGATTTGTCTAGCGATTTAAAGAGAATTCAAAATCTTGTAGAAGAATCCAGAGATTGTTTTCAATCAATCAAGTGAAGAACACCAAGCGGTAATCCAACAACCAAAGTGGTGTGTTGTGAGCAACATTGCAAAACCCTAAATTTCAAAGTGTGAAGGTATTTTCTCAAAAAAATTGTCTATCATTTAATCATGGCTTCTGCGTCGCACTCTAGTTCTAGAGCACTTGTAGACTCAGCGGATTTTATTCAAAAGAAGATGAAATACAATGCCCTATCTCAGATACCCGCTAGAGTTATAGTTGAGGAAGATATTTCAGGATATATTGATTGCAAATTGGAAGACCTAGGATCCCTAGTGATCCATTCTTAGCTAGGTCTATTCTGTGGGGATGACAAGAAAATCAAACTAGAATATAGCATCCTAGAGAGGAATAAACTGCACAATGCAGTTTATTTTTTGGAAGAGTTTACTAAAGATCACATTTGCATCATCCTAAGCAGAGTACATAGTGACAAAATGTACCTCAAGTACACGCATGACATTACACTAGAAGTAATTCATGTCGTCACCAGTTTCTGTAACATTGGTGAGGTGTCAGCTCTAAGGAAGGTCATCAAGACCGAAATGACTAAGCTCATCGGTTCTCTAAGTGACCAACGGGGAATGATAGTCAACACCATCAAAGATGATTTGGTTAAGTATGCTTGCATGGTGATTGGCTACCAGGTATTTTATGCTAGCAGAATAAACTATGTCCCTGCTACTGCAGTGAATGCCACCTACAGAATGATTAAGGAAGATGCCTCTTTTGATTTGTGTACCTATTTGCATAAACAACTGCTATTGAACCTAAAATCCATCAAATAGGATAATGCTCTAAGGTTCACGTTTGGACAACTTTTGACCGGCCTATTTTTCTACTTTCAAGGCTATTTTCCTAGAGTAGGTTATATTCAATGGTTTGCTGGCCAACCAATCTCTAAGAAAATTAGGGAAAGTCTTCAAGTGGTAGGAACCGGATATCCTGAGGTTTTGAACAAATACTTTGATGAATTCAAGTGGAAAATGAGCTAGAGGATGAGGATATCTGGAGATATTGTAAAGAAATATGAAGATAACATCTGCTTCACCATAAAGGTAGATGAATGCATAATGGAAGCGGTAGAACCAAGAAAGGAAGCAGTAGAACCTATGGGGTATGAAGTGATGTATGACATGTTGGATGGGTATGCCTCTACCCTACTTGCCACACCTCTAAATGCCAAGAAAAAAAGAACCGACACCTACTTAGAGAGGGTAAGACCTATTGAACATCCTTCACTAAAAAAGGGCAAGGTAGTGCCATCGGTATCAGCATCGGTTACCTCAGCCAGCCCAAAAGTGACCAAGCAGTCACCTGCCAAGAAGAAACCTGAGGTTGGTCCCGCTAAAGTATTTGAGAGGACGCAGAAAACCAAAAACAACTCACTAAAGTCAGAGGATATTGAACCGGAATTATAGCCTAAGAAAAACAGGCAATCAAGCAAGAAGGTAAAATCTACCGATAGTGCACCTGCATCGTCAACACCAGTAAATATAGACATCTCTTCTTATAAGCCTATGACACATTGTCAAAGGACTTTAAAGAATATTAAGAGAAAGGTGCTTGATGACTTAAAAGAATACTTTGATAATTTTTCTAATAATGAGAAAGAAGAAGTAGAACAAGAGGTTATTAGATATTTATGTGTCAATGACCAGTCACCTTCTGAAATCAGATCAGTCACACCTGATTCTTTATACAATTCTTGGGACAATAAATGGCACATTGCCATTGAGAAAGAATAGGAAATAAGGGAAAAAGTCTTTTCTCAATACTTTCCCGATGCCTCTAATTCTAAATTGTTTGAGATAATGGACAAGAATAAAGGTCTTTGCTTCATGAGAAGAAGAAGACTCAGGCTGCTAGAAGAAAGAACTTCTAAAGTGGAGAAGGACACCCATCTACATGCTAAAGTTGTTGTCTAGTTACATCAAGTGTTTGAGGCTAGCAAGAAGGTCGAACAAGAACCTAACCTATCCTCAACCAAATCGGATGAGGTATTTGATGGTGAAGGAGAAAGAGTTATAGAATAGGTTGACACTATTGATGTGGATGCATTGGATGTTGAGGATGTCACTCTAGACACAGAGAAGGAGAAACAAGATAAGGAAAAAGTAGAGAAGGAGAAATAGGATAAAGAAAAAGCAAAGAAGGAGAAATAGGACAAGGAAAAGGCTGATAAAGAGAAAGCAGAGAAAGAGGGAGAGAAAAAGAAGTAGAGAAGAATAAAGAAGAGGAGAAAAAGAAAGAAGAGGGGAAAAAGAAAGAAGAGGAGAAAAAGAAAGAAGAGGAGAAAAAGGAGGAAGAAGATAAGAAGAAGGAACAACTGAAGAAGAAACAAGAAGAGGAACAAAAGAAGAAAGAAGAATAAAATAAAAGAGTAGTAGAGGAGAAGAAAACATAGATATCCAAACAAGTGGAGACTCCCAAGGCAACCGGTGGTCAAGCCAAACCAGTTGATATCACTAGTCCTATTGATCTTCAATTTGCAGATGAATCAGAGCTGCTTCAAAGCATAAATCTCTCGCAGGAAATATTAGAAGCATTGAGGAGGAAGAAGGAACAAGATTTCATTCAAACTGTAGTTGACACCCTTACCAGTTTGATTCCCGGTACTAACCTCCCTAGTACCAATTCCTCTTTGTCTAAACTTAGACTTTTGTGTACCATTGTAGAGGACCAGGTACAATGCCTGGAAGAAGTTGCTGAAGCAAATGCAAAGAAGAAGCATGAAAAGGCACTCAACACTACCTTAGTTAAGAAATTGAATGAGCTTTGGTCACACCTTCTAAAACAACAGAAGGATATAAGTGTTGCTATGGATGAGGGCAAACTACTATTGAGTAAAATCAGCCAACTCCATCTATTTTGCGATGATGTACTCACACAAAAAGATAAACTCCAATCAGAGTTGTAGGCATACATAAGGAACTTCAAGATGCCATATGATTCCTTCACAACATATGGGCAAATAGTTCTGTGTGGGGGAAAAAGCGACACTAAGCAAACATGCCCTAATCTTACTTTCAATCACACACTTGTGGAATACGAAAGAGCCTAGAGGTATCACAAAATTGGCTACTTCTTTTTGTGGAAGAGAGAGCCACGGGCTACCTATTAGGATTTCTATTCCTTTGTTGCAAATGATAGATAGAATGATGCAAGTTCAACTATTAACCCTAAAGTGTAAGTATGAATTAATAACAAGATTGCAGAATTGAGATTAAACAATGGAAAGCTGTAAACACAAGGACAAGATAAGAATGCAAATGCGTACCCGGAGTTAAAATCTGAGTGAAAATGTTCGGGACGGGGGCGTGGGCGCCACTGTCCTGATTCTGCTCCTGAAACTGCTGTTTTGCACCCTGAAAGGCTGTCGAAAATGCTGAAACTTGCTGTCTGACAGAAGGACCAGGGTGCCCAGTGCCCCTATCTTGGTAGGACCAGGGTACCCCATGCCCCTGTCCTAGTTTTTTGCTCTGAAATTTGGTGTGTTGTTCTGTCTCAGTCCACTTCCGTCGAATCTGCAACTTGCGGCATCGTCCGAATCCCGAAACCTGCACTTATATTTGAAAAGGTATGGTGGGCGGCTATATAGGGTTTTGCCTTAGTCAAACCCCCACTTTGGTGATTTCCACCTCCATGAATAGCCAAGTTGTATTGTAAAAGTAGTGTGTGTGCAGACCTTGTGTGTGTGCAAGATCCTAAAATGCAAGTAAGCAAACTAGAGCAACCTAGAAAGTAAACCCTAATTGCTTGTACATGATAATGTAAGTTCTCTAAATCAAATGCAAAGTGATCTAAAGCATGAATACAAATGATATGATGAAGCTTATGCAAAGACATGAAAACAACATGAAATCATACCCAACTCCAAGGTAGGGGTACAAGCCAATCTTCAGTCGGTGATCCCTTATTGCTCTTCAATGTCTTCAAAGCCCTAAATGGATGAATGAAATTGATGGATGCTTGATGGATGTTGAATGTTGTTGAAGTCTTCAAAGATCTGCTCTTTCGCTGCATAGAAGGCCCTTTGAAACCAAAATTCCCATCCTTTCAAATGAAGAAAGAGAGCTCTTATATATGAAACCCTAGGTCTTAATTTCAACTTTTGGCCGACCTAGAGATTGAATCTCCCCCCAATTTCTTGGGGTTAAGCTTTATTTTATGATTGGATTGCGCTCCTAAAATTCTGGGGAAAATGTCCAGGACCATGTGCACTCCAGGCGCCATGGTCCTCTCCGGGCGCCATGGTCCCAACAACTTTTCACCAAATTTTCAGGGTCGTCGGATATGATGATTTTAGAGAGAATCCTGAAGTTACAGCTGATTTCGAGATGTTTTGACCCCCAAAATCAAGCCCCCAAGTTCAAAATAGGACCTAATTAGGGTTTTTGATTAAATGATGTATTGGAAGAATAAAATGAAAGGGGCACAATTTAATGAAAGGGCCCAACTTTATAATGTGGAAGATGATGAAATAGAACCTTAAACCTAATTAATTTGATTAATTAAGTGTTAAAGGGGAAATGCAATGCAAAATGCAAAATGTGCCAAGGCGGGTGCTAAACTAGGTGTGAAATTGTACCACCCTAGCAAGTGCGTACAATTTACGACGCTACAAGTTCATCGCTATTAGCTTCAGACTGCAAGGATAGAATTAGAAATCAACAACCAGTCAAGGTATTTGTAGGCACTTCAACTGGTCTTATTGCCAAGACTACAGATTCTTCAGAAGTGCTTTCTCAATCTAGAAGCCATCATGGTCGCTCAAGAGATGAGTATCATTGACACTATGGAAGAACTGGTATTCCAGATGCAGACAGAAAGTGAGGTTGCTACCTCATTACTTGATTCATGGTCATTACCCATGAAAACTTTTATGCAGGATTTTAAATCTATTTTTGATAACTTTCATTCCTTATTGTCATAAGCATTTACTCAATTGTTGATAATGAGAAACAAGGGTTATTCTACATTACTTTGTCATTTTTGGCAAAGGGGGAGTAGTATTTAAAATTTTTGGTGAATGTTATGTTACCACTTTAAGGGAATAGTATACATTGTAATTTCTACAAAAGGGATAGTGTATATTCTTAGAGGGAGTAATTTTGATTATGACATATTTTATTTGTAAAAACACTTAGATGTCCAAATTTTCCTAAGTGTTGCCATCAATGCCAAAGGGGGAGATTGTTGGCATTTTGATGATGTTTTGATTGTCATTGATGGACACACGCTTTCTTGATGTATGAGTTATGCTCAACTGGTAATTGTTCCAACCGGTATTATGTATTATAGTTTTTAGACTATTGGTGTTCTGCAGAAAATATTTACTAGTCACAAATTGACTAAAGATCTCAAGTGGTATGAAGACCTCAAGCGGTTTGAGGATCTCAAGCGGTTCAAAGGAACAAAGCAGTAGTTGACATTTTCCGGTCTTCATTTTTCATAACTGGCAATCAGTAAAATGTATAAACTGGTATTACTCTATGATGAGTTATCATCCACCAACACTTTGGTAGTGATTTTATGTCATGTTACCAAATGTGTCTAGATGCACTGAACCTAGGAACTTGTAATCTAATCCTATTGGACCGACATGAAATCAGACTCCTTTATAAGGACATCATGTCTAGGGTTTTTAATGATGATGAGGGTTTTGTATGTGCGATCATAGAAGAGAAGATTAAGTTTGTGTGAAGAGTTAGAATGTGGAGATATTGAAGACTGAAGTAATGCTGAAAAGCATTAAAAGTGAGCTATCAAGGATCTAACCAAGCATACTATGCTAGTATCTAGATCAACCACTTATTGATTACTCATCTTTGACAAGTTTCAAACCCTTAACCGAGTAGGCCTAGCAAAGCCTTTGTAAATCCTCTAACAAGGTGGTTCATAACTGTGGATCTGAAAATCCTCTCACAAGGTAGTCTTTGATAGGACTTATCTCCTAACAGAGATCTAGATTCCTAACAGGATCTGTTCTGGTGAAGAACATTGTATGACCTTAACCAGTCTGATCTTAACCATTCTGGTTCCTATTATGTAGATTGTTACTTGTGGGTTTCTGCTCACTGCAGTTTTTCCCATTTGGGTTTCTACGTCAAATATCTTGTGTTATGGTGATTGCGGTTTTGTGGGTAAATGCTTTATTTGCTATTTGGTTTGCATTTATCTTAACCAGTTTCTTAGTGAATCTATTATACCGGTTATCTGCTAAACTATTTAGAAGTTTGAGTATAGTATTTTTTCGTATACTAATTTGACCCTTCCCCCCTCTTAGTATTCATCATCCTCCTGACTAGAGGCACTTCCTTAATGCCCTCAAATCCATGGAGAGGAGAACCATGGAGCAGAAGATTGATTTGCCAACTTTCACTGGGAAAATGGAACCAGATGTTGTGATGGATTGGTTAGACTCCCTATCTAGTTTCTTTGAGTGTGAAGACATTCCAGGACACCAAAAGGTGAAGATTGCTAAGTCCAAGTTGAAGGGAGTAGCCCTAACTTGGTGGAACTTTGTCCAAGAGGAAAGAGAGAAGGACAACAAGTCCAAGATTATTTCTTGGAAGAGGATGGTTGCCTTAATCAAAGAGGCCTATGTACCCAAAGACTATGAAATATAACTCTATAAGAGGAGACAAAACCTCAAGCAGAAGGAGATGGATGTGAACTCATACACCAAGGAGTTCCAAAGGCTATGCATGAAGTCTAAAACAAAAGAGGAAGAGAGTGAGAAAGTTGTCTGGTACCTGAATGGATTAAGGTACAACATTCAAGAAGAATTGAACCTTCTTAGCCCAGGTACCAGTCAAGAAGGCACTAAAGGAGAGAGTAGTTCCAATAACAATGGAGGATACAATTAGAGAGGTAACTTCAGAGGAATAAGACCACCATTTAGAGGGAGATCTCAAGGTAGAGGTCCAATCACATGTTATAACTACAAGCAAGAAGGACACATGACCAATAGATGCCCAGATAAACCTACTAGTTCCATGGGAGAAAGGAGAAGTAACTTGATTTTAGAGGCTGAGTGCCAAAGTGTGGCAAGTGAAAACACATACCAAAGTGTCAATACCCTTGATATTTATGGCTACCCTAAAAGAGGTGAAGCTTTAATGATCAGAAGAGCAGTAACCACTATGAAGATGTCTAATAGAGAACCCCCACAAAGGAAGTCTCTATTCAAGACCACTTGCAAAGCGAGCGGAAAAGTCTGCAAGGTCCTAATAGATTCCAGTTTAACGGAGAACTTTGTGTCTCTAGAGATGGTGGAGAAACTAAAGTTGAGGAGACTACCTCACCCTTGCCCCTACAAGGTCTCATGGCTCACACAAGGGAAGCACGTTGTTGTGGAAGAGCAAGCTTGGGTGGAATTCTAGATTGGAACCTATAGAGATAGGTTGATGTTTGACATTGCAAAGATGGATGCTTGACATCTCCTATTTGGGAGACCATGGCAGTTTGAAGGCACAACATGATGGTGCTAGGAATACATATTCCATCACCAAAGATGGTAAGGTGATTGATTTTCTACCTTTAATGGAGGATGATGAGGAGGCCAAGGGTTGGTATTAGGAGGGAAGAAGTTCATGAGGAACATGGAAAATGAAGGCATGGTCTATTATGCCCTTATCCCTATTCCAATAGTAACAAAGGTCGAGAAGTCTGACGATAAGAAAGAGGACATATTGAGGTTGATTGACCCTGCAATGCAGCAGCTACTAGACAAATACAAGGGTGTCATCTCTGATGGAATGCCAAGGTCACTACCTCCCATGAGGGACATAAACCATTGTATAGACCTTATACCTAGATCCACCTTGCTTAATAAAGTAGCATACAAGCTCACACTAGATCAGAATGTTGAGATGGAAAAACAGGTTGAGGAATTATTGGAGTTCGGATTGATTGGCAAAAGTTTGAGCCCATGTGTAGTCCCTGCAGTCTTGGCACCCAAAAAGGAAGGAACCTAGAGGATTTACACCAACTCAAGAGCTATCAACAAGATTACTATCAGGTATAGGTTTCCCATTCCTAGGATTGAAGATTTGTTAGATTGTTTGGGGGGTGCTAGATATTTTACAAAATTTGACTTAAAGAGTGGCTATCATCATATTAGGATTAGGTCGGGAAATGAATGGAAGACTTCCTTTAAAACAAATGAGGGGTTGTATGAGTGGAAAGTCATGCCCTTTGGCTTATCCAATGCACCTAGTACCTTTATGAGGTCAATGAATGAAGTCTTGAGGGATTTCATAGGGAAATTTGTTATAGTCTGCCTAGATGACATTCTAGTTTTTAGTCAAACCAAAGGAGAACATCTAAAACATATAGACCTGGTCCTAAGAAGATTGTATGAAGAAAAATTAATGATCAACTTGGAAAAGTGTTTCTTTATGCAGGAAGAGATCATTTTCTTGGGGTTTTTAATCTCATATGGTGAATTGAAAATGGATCAAGAAAAGGTGAGTGCCATATTGTCTTGGCTTACACCTAGGACAATGAATGATGTTAGAAGTTTCCATTGCTTAGATACCTTATATAGGAATTTTATAAGAGGATTTAGCCATATTTGTGCCCCTATGCTTGATACCATAAAGGGAGGACAAAAGTGCAGGTTTAGTTGGATAGAAGAAGCAGATAACTCTTTTGAAACATTGAAGAGAAAAGTTGTTGAGCACCCGGTCCTTGCCCTACCTAATTTCAACAAGATCTTCCAAGTGGAGTGTGATGCTAGTCACATGGCTATTGGAGTAGTTATCAGTCAAGAGGGAAGACATATTGCTTTCTTCAGTGAGAAGTTGAATGAGGCAAAGAGGAGATATTCATCCCATGACCTAGAGATGTATGCTCTAGTCCAATCCTTGAAAAAGTGGAGACACTACTTGCTACCAAAAGAATTCATAGTTTTCACAAACAATTAGGCCCTTAGCTTTATAAATAGCCAAGAAAAGTTGAATCACTGGCACATGAAGTGGGTAGAGACCCTACAAGCTTTCACTTTCATTCTTAAGCACAAGAAAGGAGTCAAGAATAAGGTGGCAGATGCTTTGAGCAGAAGAGTCCTAACTACAAATCAAATTGATCTAGAGAGTGTTGGAATAGACTACTTGAAAGCCATGTATGAGGGTGATGAAGATTTTGGAGAGGCCTATAAGGTATGTGCTTCATTTGATGAACAATTTCATGTGTGTATTCTGAATTTTTGATTCAAAATAGATTGTTGTTTAAGGATGCACAACTATGCATACCCAAATTCTCTATGAGATTGAATATAATTAAGGAGAAACATTGTGGAGCAATGGCAGGCTATTTTGGTCTTGACAAGACACTAGATTTGGTGAATAGACACTATATCTGGCCCAAACTATAGCCAGATGTCAAGAGATTTGTGCAAACATGTGTGATCTACCAGAAGGCAAAAGGAAAGTCCACCAATGCAAGCTTATACCAGCCTTTACCCATACCTTCAAGACCATGGGAAAGCATAAGTATGGATTTTGTTTTAGGATTACCTAGGACAAGGAAAGGATATCATAGTTTTTTTGTAGTGGTAGATTGGTTTGGTAAGATGGCACATTTATTACCATGCAAAACCACTTGTGATGCTTCTTATGTAGCAGACTTGTTCTTTAAGGAGATTGTTCGGATACATGGTTTTTCTTTGACTATAGTCTCTGATAGGGATGTAAAATTTATTGGTCACTTCTGGAGGACCCTTTGGAAGAAGCTTGGTACAAATTTATCCTTCTCCTCAACCTACCATCCCCAAACAGATGGCCAAACTAAAGTTGTAAATAGGTCACTAGGGAATCTACTAAGGTGTTTGACTACACAGCATGGAGAAAGGTGGGATAGTATATTCTCTCAGGCAGAATTCTCCTACAATGTTATAGAGAATAGGAGTACCGGTAAGTCACCTTTCTAGATTGTCTATGGCATCCACCCAAGGGGTGTGCTAGAGTTGAGAGAGATGCCTCAAGAAGAAGCCATTAGTGCAAATGGAGAAACCTTTGCTACTGCCATAAAAGAAATCCATGACCAAGTTAAGACTCGTCTTCAACAATCTGCAGAGAGATATATAACTCATGTTGACAAAAATAAGAGATGTTTAGTTTGATGTGGGAGACTTGGTGTGGGTTCACTTGAAGAAGGAAAGACTTCCAAAAGGCAGATACACAAAGTTGATGCAAAGAAAGATTGGACCCTGTAGACACTTAAAAATGATTATTATTATTTTTAATTCCTAACATAGTTAATTAATTTAATTATGTTAATTCAAATTCTCCTCAATATTAATTAATTATAATTAATATTGTCACTATAGTATGTGACTGATTTATTTAATAAATCAACCCCTTTCTTTATTCTTCTAAAAATTGAATCCTTGCAAATTTTCCTCCTAGCTAATTAATTTCAATTAATGAGTTAACCCAAATGACCCCTCCAAATTATCTTCCTAATTTATCATTAACCTAATAAAGTCTTCTAGAAACTCCCTAAACCCACTTAACATTATTCTACTAATTTTTTATTCCCCCACTCATTCTCTCTCCTAGACAAATCCTATCCCACCTAATTCTTCCTCTAATCCCCTCCTAATGAGTTGCTAGTGGCTAATCATCATGATTAGCCACAAAGTCAACTCCTTGTCCCTTCCATCCAACCACTAGCTTTTAATGCTCTTTTCCTAGGTGAATGTCTCACATTCCTCTAGGCATCCCCTCTCCCAAGGAATTTTTAATTCCTTCTTATTCCTCCAATCCCCATGATCATCCCTTTTAGGGGAATTCCTCCTCCCCATCCTTCAAGGAATGTCACATCCCTTACTCCTCTCAAAGCACATTGGGAAGTCTTCCCAATGCATCTTGCTCTTCTTAGGGCACCTTGAGGAGTGTGGAGACAAGAAATGCCTTTAAGGCATATGTCTTGGTCTCCACACCCTCTCTTGGGCCTTGTGTAAGCTCACAAGCAATCCTAGCCCTCCATCTTGGATCCATCCTAACCATCCATTCTTCCTCTCCTCTTCCTATAAATTGAGGACTTCATCCCTCCATTTTTTATCTCCAAGTTTGGTAATCTTATGCTGCCCTTTTGAGCCTAGGAAAATCATCTTAGCACCTTTATCATGTCAAAATCATCTCCCATCCATACTTGATCATCTCATCCTTACATCCCTCAAGATCCACCTCATTTGTGCAGAATATTGGAGAGCCATCCACATCAACAAGAAAAAGGAGCACATCAAGTGGAGCATCATCCAAGGGTGTCTTCACTTCATCAAGCTCCATCCGAAGGAGAAGGTATAAGGTTTGTGAGGTATATGCATTTTATTCTTGTTTTGAGCATTTCAAATTATGTCTTTCAATTTCATATGATTATATGTTTGATTTGCATATTTGCTATCTAATCCACCTCTTTAGTCTTTTATCCTCTTCATTTTGGCATGCCCGGTGGGACCCACATCCCTAAGAACTACTATTTTTTATGAGTTTTTGTGAGTTGTGAGACGCAAGTTCTAGAACAGTGTGAGAGACTACAAAATAGCACAAGTGACTCGGGTTCAACACAATAGAAAACCTACTTCTATGCGAGCGGAGGCGCATCAGTGCAATCGCTAGCGCACCACCGCGACTACCTGACATAGTTTAAAAAAATTTCCCGCTAGTTGTCTAAAATTTAAAATTTTTGCTATCTCTTTGTTTGTTTACCATGTGCGTAGGTGTTTTGGAATGAGCGAAGGCATTTCAGTGCGAGCGCAAGCATTTCAGCGTAAGCATTTCTGATCAGTGCAACAAACAGGCATAAAATCCTTCTCTGCCCTGTGTTTTCTGTCATTTTTTTTTGTTTACTAGCATTACTTAGCTCAGCACGTATGCAGGCAGGCATTTCGGCATGGCTGACTGCACTTCAGCGCATGTGCTTTAGGTGCAGTACAGTTAGAACTAATTTTCATTCTTTTAGTTTTGCAGTTTAATTAGACCATCCAAGACTCAAAAATAAAAATAAAAATAAAAACGACTAATCCCGTTTTTGCAGGTTGCCTAGCAGATTCAACCAAACATTGTGCATTTTTAAATTAGGCACCTAGATTTTAATTAAAAGGGAATGAATCATTGTTTTACATGTTTTAAGAAAAGCATAAAGGTAGGAGAGTATGCTCTCGTCTAACTAGACAATCAAAAATCCAGACTGTCCAACCTTTTCTTGTTTGGTTGCATGTTTACCTCTAGCGGGCCTGCCCTCCCAACTTTCTCTTTGAGAAGGTAAGAGGGGAATGACCCAAGTGAGTACACCCGAACTTGGGGTTCCCAACTCACTATAATAAATAGGTCATTGACTACAAAAGGGTCAATGGTTGGGGCTCTATGAGATTTTACTCTCACATTGGTGCTTAGTAGGATCCTAGAGATCTCAATCACGCTTGTGTGACTACTAAGTTCTTGGTGCTTCGTTGGGCTATAGGCCTCAATTGTGCTTGCACAACTGTGAAGGGTAGTTCCTAATGGGAAGACTTACTAAACACCTCATTCATAGTGGCCAAAAACCTTCTAGTCATTGGTGCAGGAGGTAGGACCTCCGAAGCCGCCCATATCTTTATGACCCTTAGTAGAGACACAAAGTTTGCCATGAGGATTTTTCATGGGAATTGATGCTTAGCTGCCCCGAAGAAGTGAGTGTCATGGATGGGAGCTATTGGGGTCAAGCATCTAAGTGTCTACTCTGGGTAGGCGTAGCTGGGAAACCAATTGGGATCCAATGACTATTGTCCTTGCCAGCCTTAAGAATGTTGTGTATGAGCATGAGTGTCTTTGAGATAATATACATTTGATCATTGTGTTTTCTTTGTGTGGTACATACTTGCCAAGAGTAGACTAAAGACACATCACTATCCCCAAACACTTTGCAAAAAAAAAAAAAAGGAAACACTTGTCAAGACACAAACAATTGTCCAAGACATTACCCACACAAAGTCCAAAATTGCGTCAAAGCTTCATCCGTCCCATATCCCATAAACCCGAGTGAGAGGCTAAGAGTCTGGCTTCCCTATCAATGTACAAGTTTGTCCTTTGAAACACCAATTATTGCCAAAATTAGGGTGGTCGTATTCCTTCATACAACTTGCCATTCGAGTCAATCCTCTATTGAGTCATGTTCATGCCAAGAACAACCTAGTCATCTAGTTTCTTCTAAGTCATCACTATCACACCTCCTCAATCAATCATCCTCAAATTTCCTAAGGACTTAGCACATCAAATAAATCTCTCACCACTATCAAATCAGTCACCAAAATCCAAATCCAATCATCCTTTAATCCAATTTAACCTCACTTCAAGGTTACATGCCTTGTGAAGTTCCATTTAGACCTCATCATTAATCAATTGGCTCTCGTGCTTGAAGAAGAATCCTCTCTAAGTATCTTTTGCCTAATCTTGTTGAGTCAATCAAGACTCTTAACTCACATCTTTACTTTTCCTAGGGTCATTAGTCAACCCTTGGTGTAAGAGAGGTTGTATAATCATCATTCCCAGGTCTAAATCCTACACAACTTGGTCATTACCTTGTTTTTGGTTTAATTCACCACCTAAAATCCTCATCCAAGGACTAAGGTGTCAAATCCTAATCAAATCTGGGCTCTAACCCAAGAGCCCTCACCAAATCAACAAAAACCCCTTGTCATCAAAGACAAAATCCAAAATTCCACAAACATCCTGCTTAGTCCTTTCATCAAAAGATTTCCTTCTCCAAGATTTTCTAAGATTAGTCGTGTATGGTCAAAACTCGATCCCAAAAGAAAAAGATGGTTGAACAACAATATGGCATGTCGGACATTAATGTCCTATATGAGGATTCCATGCAAGATCCTACACAAAGTGGGAAACCTAGCAATCAAGATCAAAGCCAAAATCCTAACATGGTTAGCCAAGATGAACTCTCCCCGGAAGTGCAAACTTTTCTAGTAGATTCTTATAACCAAGAGATGGTGGAAAAGTTCATCCAACATAATCCTAATGCACTTCTAAAGACTCTCCTTGAAAATGGAGCTCAACTTCCACCTGAATTTGATAAATCCACTCTCAGCCAACAACCACAAGGGGATCTTATGTCCACAAAAATAATTGTACCCGCTACTCAAATTCAATCAATCACAGCCCCATCAATCATCCAAGCTCAATCAATGCCACCGTTGGCACCTCCCACCATGGTCTCCATCCCACCTTCTTCCTCTTTACCATATGTACCACTATCAAATCTGATCTCATCCATCCTCCAACACACTTCTATACCAACTTCTTCCATTCAACCACATATTTCTATTCCACAAACTTCCCTTCCTGTCAACAATGTTGTAAATTTTATCCGAGCCGTACTCAATCCCAACACAACAGTTTGCGGACCCCAACCAACTATCACCCAAGTCCCTATGACATCGGTCATCACATCTCACATTCCCACCTCCTGAGCATATCAATACATTGGTGGTGGTGCACCTTCCTTGACTCATCCAATTCTTGGGGCAAATACAATTCATCATTATCAAAATCCACAACAAGACCTCATCAAGGAAATTCAAGACATGAAAAATATCATTAAGGACATGAGAGAAGGGACTAACAAGAGGAAACCTTACTCATTTGAGGAAGTTTTTCCTTGTCCTTATGACCTGTCTATATCAGTTGCACCTTACCCTCCAGGGTTTGAGATCCCTAAATTCACCAAGTATGAGGGAAAAGGAGACCCCCGCGACCATGTCCGAGAATTTCATATCTTATGTCAAGAAGTCTCCTATAGTGACCTATATCTTTGTAGACTCTTTCCCAAGAGTCCCATGGGAGATGCCTTGGCATGGTTCTCATCTCTACCACAAGGCTCCATTGTCTCCTTTCTAGACTTGGCAGAGAAATTTGTCGCCCACTATGCTTACAACATGGCTAATGATGTTTCTATGATGGACCTATGCAACACAAAACAAAGGCCTGGAGAGACTTTCGCAAACTTCCTATAAAGATGGCAACATTTTATCAAGAAATTCCAGTGGGACATGCCAGAACAACATCAAATTGAATTATTTCAAAAGAACTTGGTGCCTGAACTTTCAAGACCCTTGACATCTCAATGCATCAAATCCTTCCAAAAATTGACTGATAAGGGCCTTGCCCTCGAACGTGTCTTGTTGGAGGAAGGAACTTTGAAACATTACCATAAATCACCACAAAGTTCTTCCTCTTATCATAACGACAAGCCAAAATTCTGGTCTAAAAGTAAAAATATGGTCAACGATGGTGTAACTGATGCAAAGCAGGTCCAAACCGTGGCTGCTCCCCCAAAATCCACCATCAATAATCATCAATTCAGCAACCAAAATAACCAAAATCAATCCCAAAAATCTCACAAAAATGTCTCAGTCTAGGAACGACCACCCCGATCAAATAACAGAGCTCCAAGAGACTTCACTCCTCTTGCTGAGCCTATTGAAATGGTGTTTCAAAAACTTGTCCAAGAAGGCGTAGTGGTTTTTCTGATTACTCGCCCGTTTGACCCCAATCAACCCAAACCTAGATGGTATAATGAGAATGAGTATTGTGAGTATCATTGTATCAAGGGACATGAAACATGAAAATGCATGAAGCTCAAAATCTACGTACAAGATCTCATTGACAGGGATGAAATTGAAGTAGCAAATGCAAAACCTGGTAATAACAATGACAAACTTAAAATGTACCAGGAACCCTTCCCAAAGCATGATAAAGGAAAAGGCTCATCATCTAATGCAGTGGGTTATGACTATACCAATCATATAACCAGCTTTGACTCTTTAGTGGGTCGCATTGAGCCCATAGACAACTATGTTAACGTCATAACTATCCAAGGAGTTAACTCTCCCCCTCCCCAAAGTAAACCAACTCCAGCTAGGATATTCATTCAAGGCGCCATTCCTTCCACCTCCCAAAATGATAGTAAAGTAACCACATGTCGGGGAAAAGTCACTATCCAAGGAGTTCCTCCCCCACCAAACCCCCCACCCATGTCTTCCACCCACCAATGTGACTTCTTGGACCAACTTGGGAAGACCCTTGAATAGATTTCCATTCTCAAACTTCTCAAGATGTCCCCTGTACATAAGGAGATTTTGGAACAAGCCCTCCTTGAGTCCTGCATTCCTGATAACATCAATGCTACTCAATTCCAAGCTCTCATTGGAAACCTTGCTGCCTAGCAGCACCTTGTATTTACCTCCAAAGATGCTCCTGCAGATGAAGATCACAACAAACATTTTCACATCGAAGCCCTTATCCAAAAACACAAGGTCAAGCGTATTTTGATAGATGGTGGATCCGAACTTAATCTGTGTACATATAAGTTAATAAAAAAATTAGGACTTTCTGAGGACTTGGTAGACACATCAGGAAGGATCACCATAAAAACGTACAATGATGCAGAAAGAGTTTCGAAGGGCATGATCACCTTACCTCTTCAAGTGGGCCCTATCACAATTGAAACCCCTTGCCAAGTACTAGATCTTGATCTCCCCTATAATATTCTCCTCAGGCAGCCATGGATTCACTCCTTGCATGTCATTCCCTCCACTTATCACCAATGCATCAAATTCCCCTATAATGGAAGAGAGATCACTATCAAAGGTGATCTCCAACCTTTTCAATATTGCAAACTATTAGAGGGGAAGCATCCGTATAGTTGCCCACTAAATATACCCTCGCCAAGGCCTCCCTCTGACACATCAAATGTTTCCTCCATTTCATCCCAACCAGATAATCAAATCAAGATCTTGGACAATGGATGTGGAGAATACAAACTAGAGGACGTCTTATTAATAGACAACCTCCCTCTCTCTCCTATGTCATTTGGCAAACCAAAAGAGCTCAAAAAGGACCCGAACCTAGTCATGCAATGCCAAAACACCACCTTCCAGCAATGGGGACCACTTGATGAGGAAAGCCTCGAAACAAATGTCTCTTCGTGGCTATACCGGGAAGAGGATGAAGATCCAGTAAAAATATCCAAAGAGATGTATCCAAAAGCATCAGTCATAGTTGAAAAAATGGGTTACAAAGGACATGGCCTAGGACCAGAAGAGAATGGAAGAAAAGCACCCATAAATCCTATCTCCTACAAATACAATAGAGGCTTGGGGTATACCTAAGTGCCTAAGATTACTATCGCTGGTGCACCTTCTAGTCCTTCTTTGGATATCAAAAGTGCTGATGAAGAGGAGTTCCATGAAATGCCCTATGAATATGAAAATGATATCTTCTTTGACACTCACGTCAATACCATTTCCCCCATACCCCCTCCCACTTTGCACAAGCTACATCTTGTTCATCCTGAACTCATAGACTGGGACCAATGAGATAAACCCATGTTAGACATCTACACCAATGATAATTCTCTCAATACTCTCCTGACAATGTGAAATCTGGAAGATTGTAATAGAGTAGAGGGCATTCAGCTACATGAAAAAGGATACTTTGGTAGTCAGGTCAATTCCCTTAGCTGCAAAATATATAATCAAAGCAAAAAACATGATTCCTTAGGTGAAAACCTCTCTGAAGCGCCTTTGGATGAGAAAAAAAGAAAAACAAAGGGTGTATCCAAAAGTGAAAACCTGGAAAAGGCACTTGACAATTAGGGACTTGACCTCCCTACCATTGGTTACCTTCCGCAGGATAGATCGAATTTGTTGGTAGAAGAAACAGATAGCATCAACATGGGCACTGAAACCATCCCACAAAATGTCCTCATTGCTAAGTCCCTCATAGAACAAGAGAAACAAGATTTTATCAACTTCCTTACAGAGGTAAAAATCAATTTTGCATGGTCCTATGCCGATATACTAGGGTTGGATCCTGCCTTGGTGGTTCACAATCCTGTCGTCCGCCTAGATGCAAAACCTGTAAAACAAAAATTGTGCAAAATAAACCTGCATATTGCTCTCCTGGTCAAGGTAGAACTTCAAAAGATGTTGGATGTAGAATTCATCAAACCTATAGACTACGTTGAATGGGTTTCCAACATTGTACTTATCAGAAAACCTGCTGGAGGCATCTGCATCTACATAGATTTTTGATATCTAAATAGAGCTTGTCCTAAAGATGATTTCTTGCTCCCCAATATAGACATGATTGTGGATATTACAGAAATGCTATCACTCATGGATGGGTTTTCCAGGTACAACCAAATCAGAATAATAGATGAAGATCAACATAAAACTGCATTCACAACACCATGGGGTACTTCTATTACTGGGTCATGCCTTTTGGCCTTAAAAATGCTACAGCTACATATCAACGTGCCATGACAACAATATTTCATGACCTCTTGCATAGAATTATGGAGAACTATGTGGATGATCTACTAGGCAAATCAAAGACAAGACAAGAACACATTCCTACTCTAAAGCAGATCTTTGAAAGATTAGGAAAATACAAACTATGCCTGAATCCAAAAAAAATGTGTGTTTGGAGTCACATCAGAAAAATTATTAGGATTCATTGTTTCCTGCAGAGGCATTGAGGTCGATCCTGCAAAACTAGTAAAAGCTATCATGGAAATGCCTCCACCAAAAACTCTCCGACAGCTATGCAGTCTCTAGGAGAAACTACAATCTGTTAGATGCTTTATTTCACAACTAGCAGATAAGTGCCATCCATTTGCACACCTCCTGTGCAAGGACACGAAATTCAAATGGGATTGCTTATGCCAAAAATCCTTTGAGAAACTAAAAGAATATCTAGCATCACCTCCAGTGTTGATGTTGTGTACTTTGGCGAAACCCCTTATTTTGTATATATGTGCTACTACAATGGCATTAGGGGCATTATTGGCACAAATAGATGACCAAGGGAAGGAACATGCCATTACTACATCAATCAACCATTGGTAGGGTATGAACTCAATTATACCCCCATTGAAAGAGCATGCTTGGCATTGGTGTTTAGCACACAAAAACTCTGACACTATATGCTAAACAATAAAACAAAACTAATTGCTAAAATTGATCCACTTAAATATCTCTTGTCAAAGGCTTCTCTCACAGGTAGAACCTCTAAATGGGTCATGCTCTTAAGAAAGTTTGACATTGAATACGTGGACAGAAAGGCAATCAAAGGAAAAATCATCACAGATCAGTTGACCAAAGCTCCACTTCCAAGTGACGTTACTCTTCTCATAGAATTACTAGATGAGTTCATCATGACTGTTACCACATCCCCCACATGGAAATTATACTTTGATGGCTCCTGCACCCAAAATGGATTGGGGATAGGAATATTATTGGTCACACCTCAAGGAGATGGCATCCCGAAATCATACAAGATAGCCTTTGCATGTACCAATAACATAGCAGAATATGAGGCACTTATCACAGGTTTGTTCTTGGCCATTCACTGGAAAATAAAGGAGTTACAAGTCTATGGCGATTTTCAGCTCGTCATAAAACAAGTCAACGATGAGTACCAGAAAAAAGATGATAAACTCCTTCCCTACCATACTATGGTTGAAGATCTTAAGCAACATTTCATGAAAATCAAGTTTGATCAAATCCCATGAACAAACAATAGGGTTGTAGATGCAATGGCCACCATTGGCTCCCTCCTTCAAATGCCAGCACACAGTCAAAAGTGTGAGTTCTTGGTTGAGCAATTGTTTATACCGGCATATGACCTACCAGAGTCTTAAATGGTGTGTGTTCTTGTTGGTCTTGAGTCCCCTTGGTACCAAGAAACCTTCGCTTTCCTCAAAGACAACACCATTCCCCCACACCTCACTAAAACCCAACAACAAACCTTCATCTGTCGATGTGCCTGTTACACCATCCTTGGAGACACCCTGTTCAAAAGGCATTTTGATGGTTCCCTCTTAAGGTGTTTAGATAAACAAGAGGCAGAATGAGCATTAGGCAAAGTACACGAGGGCATTTGTGGGGTGCACTCAAGTGAGCTCACATTGGCTAATTTTTATTTGAGAATAGGCTACTATTGGCCTAAGATGGAAGTAGATGCATATAACTATGTGAAGAAATGCATCCCTTGCCAACAACATGGCGACAAGATTCATGTACCATCACAAGAATTGCAGCCATTTATTACACCATGGCCCTTCTCACAGTGGGGGCTCGATCTCATTGGGAAAATTCACCCTCCATCTTCCAATGGACATAAGTTTATTATCACCACCACCGAGTATTTTACCAAGTGGGTAGAGGCTATCCCGCTTATGTTCACCATTGGCAAACAAATATCCAAATTCAATAGCCACCATCGCTTTTCCACTCCATATTACCCTCAAGGCAATGGCCAAGTTGAGGCTTCTAACAAAACCTTAATAAAAATCCTCAAAAAGACAGTCAATGAAGTTGGCCGTGATTGGCACCTCCAACTCCATCCCGTTTTGTGGGCCTACCGCACCTCCATCTGCACCCCCACAGGTGCCACCCCTTATTCCTTGGTCTTTGGCTCTGAAGCCACCCTTCCCCTTGAGATCGAGATCCCCTCTCTAAGGGTATCACTACAAAACATCCTACTAGAGGAAGAATATAGAATTGCCCACTTACAAGTGCTAGAATTGTTAGATGAAAAGTGCCTCAAGGCCTTGAACCATCTCCGGTTATATCAAAACCACTTGCATATGAGTTATCACAAAAAAGTCAGAACCTGAGAATTCCAAGTTGGTGATCTTGTCCTCATGGAGAATCAGAAAAATCTACAAGAAAGAGAAAAGAAAGGCAAGTTTGAGCCTAATTGGCTTGGACCATATGTAATCATAGCAAAATATGGATCAGGAGCTTATCAGTTGGCTACTCCTAAAGGAAATCCTTTGGATGATCCAATGAATATCATGCACCTCAAAATATTTTATGCCTAATCCTCAAAAAGTCTTAAATTGTTAAAAAATTAAAAAAATCATAAAATCAAGAAAAATATAAAAAAAAAATGAGAAAAAGATCCTGAAAAAATTGTCACTTTGGTGAAAACCTGGCAAACAGGTGCCTTGTGACACAAAAAAATAAAAAAAATAAAAAAATTCGTCCATTAGTGAAAACCACTTTGTGGCACTATGGACAAGTACCTTGGTGAAAACCTCCATGCAGGCACCAAGGTAAATAACTAGATCCACTGTCTATCATGTCGATACTGCAAATCACCCGTCATCTAGTCCACCCATGCACAACATTCCTTCTCTTCTGCCTCCCAATAAAACATGCGTATGATGATGAGTCTTTGCCCAAGTCATGAACAAGGAATGTCCCATTAAACTGAGCTATTATGCCTCTATATAAGCTTCAAGAAGTCTTGAGAAACAATCCCAATTCCTCAAGTCACTCTCCAAAAACCATGAAATCACTTGCCTAAATCCACGAGTCCACTTTTCCCTGGGGATGATTCCTTCCCTCGCCCAGCAATCTAATCCTCCATCCTAGTCCTACTCTTGGCAAGAGGTATCATTTGGTCACAAAGAGGTGACTTGTTAGAATTTGTTGGATATTTTCATTTAGACTTGCATCTTTTTCCCTACAACTACAACTTTTTACGACTGCCTGGGTTTGCCATATCCAGGTATGTTACAATAGGCGCATTTTGGGACATATTTTCATAGAAAAACATGCTTTGGGATCTCTCTTGTATAAACTGATGATCGGGTATTAGTGTTTGTCAACACCTACCCTTTCATGTACAGGAGTTATCGGTGTGTTTGAGGGTCTCCTTGCACATACCCACAACTCTGTATCAGTGTTTCTTAAACACTTGCATAGATATGTATAAGGAATTCCTGTTTATCTGAGAGTCAGTCCATGCCTTGGGTTTCTCATGGCATCCTAATTTATGTAATCATTGGTGCAAGTCACCCAGGGCAATATCAAACTAGGTTGGCTCTCCACATTTGTTGTGCACAAAATCTCACTATCATTCCATAAAATCCTATACTCAATAATCCCATGGAGTTCTCAAATTCCCCCCCATTTCCCATCTATTCCATATTCTTCTATCTAAGATCATTATATTATTATTGGTATATTCCCTTTTTGTATTATTTATTCACATCATATATAGATTGCATTATTGAGATAGTCATTTTCCACAAAACATTTAGCATATAAGGTTGCACTTATGTTGCATCACATAAATATTCATCCATATAACATCTAGATTGCATCATAAATCGTTTCACATCTTTCACACATATATATTTATACATAAAAACATAAAAATCACTCATCCTACATCCAAAAACCATGTTAGCAACACATCATAAACACACATGTATAAGCATCCACTCTGCATCACAAAATAAGTCAGCATAACACATCCATGATTACATCCATATATAAGAAGAACAAAAAGATTCCATCACAATAAATGCTACACATCATCTGTCACCAATCAAATCATGTATATATATAAAGAAGAAAATGTGTCTATCATGATACAATGATCACCTCGAAGGGTCAAAATATAATACACAAGCAATACAAGGAGCTAGCTCTCCCCTCCTATCTCTCCACCCCCCTCTGTTGTACCTCCCCCCTGATCCTCCTGCCCTCCTGTTGGTGGCCGAAAACCCATTGATCCCCCTGTCTACTGACTCTGAGTCAGCTAGTGACTATGGGTCCGATGAGACCGCACACTCTCAGTATACGAGGCTACTCATTGTCCTGTAGGCACTACTCCATGATATAGTCCCCTATAAGACTGTGCCTCTCGAGCTGACCTCTCCACCCTCTCTCACTGCTATAGACTATCAGAAAATATATGCGCTAATCCTGTTGGAACCAATGCTTGTCGGGATACATCCCTCTCACCTTGTAGGCATGTCACCTCTGCCTCCACCCTCTGCACTCTAGCCTATAATCCCTCTAACTCGGCACCCTACCGATGAAGAGAATCCTGGAGCCCTATAATAGCTGTACCTATCTGGGTCTCCTCCAAAATACTCTTTGCCTCCTCTCCCTTTTCCCTCAAAGCATCCACCTCTGTCCTAGAAGTATGGAGACTCTCTTTTAGATTAGCTATCTCCTGTGTCAGCCACCCCACCTCTGTCTCCATGCTCTCCCTTTGAGCCCTCTCTACCTGTAGCTCATCCTCCATAGAATGAAGCCTCGCTTGATAGCTATCCCACTCCTGCTATAATCAGTCAAAATCAACCTATGTCGATCCTCCCCCCTCCCTTGCCTGTATCTCAGGGATATCCATGGGAACAACCTCCGCTCCCTCCCTAACTGCAACCTCCTCTCATTCACCAACTGCGGCCTCTGCAGCCTCCCCCACTGGGGCATCCTCTCCACCCCCCTCCTCCTCCTCTGGAGCCCTTCGCCACACAACCCAAACTCTCCTCTACCCTCCACCCACACCACGCCCTATGTGAACTACAACTCTCTCTCTTGGGCCATCATCCTCCCCACCCACCACCTGATCAACCCCCGGATCCAACTCTTCATCATCCAGAGCCCTAGGAATGGTAAGCCGCACTGGAAAGTGCCCCTCCGACCAGCTCCTGTATCCACCTGTCATACCTGGGTCCTCCCCTACTCCCATCCGCTCATCCCAGACTATGTGAAAAGTTGTCTGGAAGCTCATCCACCCATCCAAGGGACTCACTGTAGGCCCTGTTATCACTGTTTAAGAAATGGGTTTTCTATTCCCATAATTGACTAAGTTTTTTGAAATTTTGAGCCAGACACACTATCAACTGCTTGAAGTTTGTGTTAGGTCTTAAGGGTTTAGGGTTTTAATTTTAAATGGTTCAATGTTGATCAAAAACCTTCTAGTTTCTATTCCTGCATTACTTTATCCACTTAAGTAACGGGTCTTGGGGTCATATGAGGTGTCCCCCCCATGTCATTTGCCTAGGTGGTTGTTGAATTAATTGTAAAATTTATGCCTTATGTCTTTTCTTCCTAATGTTGTCGCACCCAATAAGTTGCATGCAGCACTCAGATGAATCTATGGTTTTCACTATTTCGTTAGGTGAAGTTGCGAGTGTTTTAAGACTCATGAAATGGTGAAAGGGAAAAGAATTCTCAATGGTGTGCATTTGGTCCAATTTAAAAAGGCTCCATCTTGTTCAAGATCTAATGGCTGGCATTAGTTCACAGCCGAAACTTGCAAGTGAAATACCTTTCGCGAAGTGGCGAAAAGGTTTGGTGGGACCCTACAGTGAAGACCTTTCAAACGGCTAAAAGGTGATCAAGTTTAAGAGAGATCGACGGTTTGCACTGTTTCATGGCTGATAGATGCTCGAAGGTTACGCCTTGCAAAATAGTGAAAAGGTTTTTCGGTCCACAAAAAGGAATTGTTATAAGGAGCATAATAGATGCGCAAGTCTCATTTGATCTGACGGTTAGCACAACTTCACAGGAGGAAGATGCTTGACGGTTAGCCTTTGTGAAGTAGCGAAATGACATGGCGCTCCAAGCAGGCAGTCCAGTTGGTTGAGATGGTGAGTAAGATGATGGCATGTGGCAGAAGATCAAAATGGTCAGCAAGTTAGATCTAAGGATTAAAAGGTGGGTCCCAGAGGTGAGTCATGCCGTGGGTTAAGAAGTGACCTGGCAGATGTAGGTGGCAAAGGGTAAGGTGGAATCCCATGTTTTCTCTCAGCAAATGAAAGGTTGACATGTCAATTTGAAAGTGACTAGATGTCAGGTGGATGGAGTTGAGTCAGAGGGCCCATGTCTGCTAAATTTAGTTAAGTTGTTAAGCATCGAGCAAGTCAAATATAATCTAATAGCCCACATGAGTTCACAATGGTAAAGTGCTCATGTTTTAAAACCAACGAAATAGCAAAAAGGTTTTGAAGGCCCCAAGGATAGATAAAAGCATGAAGTTAAAAGAGGATCAACTCTGATTCAATCGAACGGCTCGCATTGTTTCATGGCTGCAAACCAACTGAGGGATATGCTTCGTGAAATGGCAAAAGGAGGAGAAGATTCATCTAGGTGTAATGCTAGATGGTGATGTGTTTAATGACATGTGGTTTCAGAAGAAATTGAGGGCCCACCAAGGTGTAACCGATGGTTATAAAGGAAAAACACGTGGCTGACTTTGAACTAAACTCGAAGAGTTTTCCAAAGCTAATGGTTGAGTGCCACGTGGTATTCAGTAACCAATGAAAGAGTGGCGTAAGTGAAGAAAGAATAAAGGTCTCCCTTAAAGGATGAGCATCTTCGATTTGATCGAACACTTCGCGTTGTTTCATGGCCCAAAGTTGAAAGAAGGTTAAGCTATGTGAAATAGCAAAAAACTGTTAGTCGTCAAGATAAGAGGCACAGTTAATGAAGAAGTTGACGGCCCCAGTAAGAGTTAAATGCCAAGCAGTTAAAGTTCCATCTAACGCCTAGTGAAACTTTGTGAAAGAAAAGTGCTCGGAGGATAAAGCCCACGAAATGGCAAAAAGGAGGTGGGGCCCAGTGCTAAGGCAAAGTTGTTAAGTCAGTGTAAAGACCGATCAAGTTTCATTTGATCGGACGGTTGGTGTGATTTCGTTTGATGAAATTGCTCGAAGGTTATGCTCTGCGAAATGGTGAAAGAGCGGAAGGAAAAAATGTGCAGACATGTTGTGACCCATTGGAGCGAAAATTTTGAATTCTCTCATGAATTCAATTCTGAAGGGATGGTTGAAGCATGCGGTATCAATGTCACAGTTAAGTGCTTGAGTACTATATATGATCTCATATCAATCGGATGAAGGCATCATTCTAAATAATTGTTGCAAAGAAGCAGTTGCAGAGCTATTTTCTTCAAATATAGAGCAAGTTCATTCAGTCGCAGAACGGATTCCTTCAAGCTAAAAATAGGTTTTCTTGTACTCTTGTTTGGCAATTTCTTACCGGTGTGTTTTAATTAAGGTCTTGATTTGTAACAGAACCAGTTGGGGGTAATAATTAAATTGCTTGCATATTTTAAGATGGCACCTAAGAGAGAATTTTTAGGGAAAGTTAATTACCAGGAAAGGGCCATTTGTGATGATTTTCTTGAACAATTGATATTGTCAACTAATCAGGCATCAAAGGTGAAAGAATTAGTGCCAAGAGCTCCTCGTTTGAAAATAGGAGAAGGGTTATATGATAAGGGCAATTGGTTGAGAGATCCATAGGTTGGGTTGTCTGGGTTGGGGTTGTTCAAAGTTAGATTTGGCATGAAAAATTCCCCAGCCCCGCAGAATAGCATCTAGGAGTTAGATGTGGGAAAATTGGTAGTTCCAGGAGTGTTCATGGATATGGATCTCTTGACTCAGATTGCACATAATTATGATCCAGTCACAAGGAGAATTAGGGATATAAATGGGAAAGCCCTCATTGAAATAAATAATGAAGAATTCAGAAGTGCTTTTGGGCTTAATGAGTTTACTAATTTTCTAGAACCTATCAATTTAAAATCACTAGCTCAAGTATACAGTGCACAGAGGAACCGCCTTAGAAATGGGCCTCTTAAGGAATTCTTTGTGAAGATAGGTAGGTTGACAGTTGTAGGACCCAACACTGAAGAGCCCTTCTCATGGAATCTATTCACCCTTAGGGCTAAGGGATTGTATTGGTCACTTTGCCAAATTTTAGGAAAGGATGCTGAGGCAAATATGCCCATTCATTACATGCTAATGATTGCTCAGATTTTGAATCCTTCTCTTGCAGTAACCTTTGATTATGCTTCCTTTATTACTGATTCTATCCATGAAAGGTTGATAGGAATAAAGAATGGGAAGGTTGATAGGCCTTTTGGATGGTATTCCCTCCTCATGTATCTATTTTTATTCAAAGGTGGTGATTATTTTGCAAGTGGAATGGACCTTACAAAAGAGAAAGATGGAGAAAAAATGTCAGTGCAATCATGGAGTACAGTGTTGTCATGCGACAAAAATGATGCTAGTTTCTTAAAGCTTTATAAATGTTTTGCATCAAAGATTAGGACTCTCCTCTCTTCAAAAAATCCAAGAGTCCCCAAGGTTCTTTTGTAATTCATTAGACCAAAAGAATTTGCAGAAAATATAAAAATTGTCCATAATTCAGGTGATATTTACTTATACCTTGTCTCCACAGTTTTCAGAGTATTTGGTTTTAGAGGCACTCCCTTTTTATTGCCCTATCAGGTCCCTCTCAAAGTGGGAACTGCAGAAATCCTCAGACAAATTAGTAGTGTGCAAGAGGCAGAGCTAATAGGCAGGGGTAAAGGGACTATTTTCCCTACGGTTACTATAGCCCACCAATTTGTAATAACCAAGGGAGGTTGGAACTGTTTTGAGGATTTTCTTAAACCTTATCATTTGTCAACTGCAGTGTCTAGGTGTGTCAATCCTGAAGATTTCTTCAACGACATGTTTAGAAAGAGGGCAATATGCAGAGGTAGACCCCATCAATTCCAGTTTCCTGAAGACCTCATTAGAAATAAGTTTGATCTAGATGAGCAGGAGTTGAGGAAGGAAAAGTGGGTGGCTTATAAAAAGGCCTTAGACTTTGTACATTAGTTTGATACCAGCTATGACCCATTGTCTAGCTTTCACCCTTTTGAGGAGAGAATAAAGTTCCTAATTCTTTGCTTTGAGGATGTAATGTAGACTCTAAAAGAAAAGAGGGAGGTTGTAATTAAAAACAACCCTGAAAAAGCAAGAATGGTTCTAAGTAGATCTGCCTCCACTAGAGCAATCCCTCTTAGTGACTATATGTTGCACAAAAAGTCTAATTATAGTGTGTTGATGCCTACAATAGGGGAGCCCTCTACCTCTAAAGGAAAGAGGAAGATACAACATGTCACTGACATCCAAGATAGCCCAAAGAAGTAGAGAGTAGGAAAAGAAATACAATCTGATACACCCTTGTACTCTCCATCTCAATCCCCTATTCACATAGGAGATGAATAGGCAGTAGCTGAACAACTGATACAATTAGGCAGTCTAGGAGAAATAGCTTACACATATGATGAAGTAGAAGAGGGAATACCAGAAGAGCCCCTTGCTGCTAAGATGAATATCACTACCAATGAGTTTAAGGGCCAGGAGTAGGATCCTGAGATCAAGCAGGCTAGTGAGGACTTCTTGGCTAACAACAACTTTGTTACATCAGGAGCATTTATGCAATTTGTGTGGAAATAGAACATTGACAAATACATTGACAAATACAATGCAAAGTGTGAAAAGAGAAAAGGTGAGCAGCCTCTTAAAGATCCAGCTATGGTTGAGGAGGAAATAAAGCAAGAAATGATAGATGAGTTTAAGACCATCACTCCTGAGCAAGGAAGAGATATGGTGGCACAAGCTAGAGTACTCATTCTCCCTAAGTGGGACATAGCAGATGCCTTGGTATTGGAGGCAGTGAGAAAAGAAACCAAACCCATGGAGGGAGTTACTTTTAGCAAAGACAATGCTGCACTAGTCATGTGGTCTCCTAAGAGAGATGAGAATAAGAGAAGTAAGGACACCCTAGGGTCAAGTTAGCTTGGTGGAATGATAGTGAAAAGAGTGCAGAACACAGGGGTAGTGGAAGCTGCTAGCACTGTGCTAGAGACTACAAAGTTTAGTGTTACAGTAGTAGAAAGGGAGGCTAAGGAAAAGGCAGACCTCCAAGTTAAGTTGGAGATAATTTTGAAAGCTTACAATAGTGCTAAGGAAGAGGTAAGGGGTAAAGATAGAATCATTGCTAAGCTACAAAGCTAGTTGACAGGATAGTACCATCAAGGTGAGTCTTCAACACTGATGATATCCTCATCTTCTGCAAGGCCTCCACCTACCAGCCCCATTATTGAGTTCCCACCATCTCTAGCACCTTCTAGTTCTCAAATGGTTGAAATCACTCCCTAAGAATTGGAGAATTTAAAACAGGCCCAGGCCTTGTATGCAAAGAAGTATGAAGAAAGAGTAAGGACTACCATTTCAAGTTTTGCAGACACCATGGGGGCCTCACTATTATATAACAACATAAGCAAGATTTTAGATATGTGGAATGAGCTTAATGGAGATAAGGCCTTTTTTATGCCTATTTTTGACAAGTGGAAGCCTAGAGAGCAGGATTTGGAGCTTATTTGTGTATCTTATGATGAAGCAAGGGCTGATCCTATCATCAAATCCACTTGTGACACCACAAAGGATCTAATAAAATTAGCAGAAGGGATAGACAATGCTGACAAGAAGATCAACTTGTACAAAAAGGAGTACACTAATCAGGTTTTTGAATTGCTCCCAGGAGTTTTTGTTAGCCCAAATCAATTGAAGGATAAACAAGTGTGGCTTAAGGAATTAGAGGCCAAATTGTTAGCTAGAATAAAAGGAATTATTGACATAGATGATGCTTCCTTTTTTGTTGTAACAATTCAGGAGATAGAGAGAATCAAATCTCATTATGGTTTTCTCAATTCAGAGGTCAACAAGATGAGAAATTCTTGGAAAAGGTTAACCAAGGCAAAGGCAAAAGTGATTAAATTTGCGTGGCCAACTGATGATGTGTACAATGAGTGGACAAGAAAATATGCCATTTAGGATGTAGAATAGTTAGAAGAGGTTGCAACGGGACAACAAGTAGAAGGAGCCGCGGAAGTTGAAAAAGACTTGTAACCGTTTTTGTAAAAGATCTTTGTAACTTCTTCTTGAGAAGAAATGATTGTAACAACTTCTCCTAGGAAAGTCCAAAGCTATGTGCATCCATATTGTTATAAATGGATACCATGACTAGTAGAAAAGAGGATTGCAAAAGAATTGTAAGAAAACACTGCATAAATTTATCTAAGCTTTTCCAAGTTTTAATGGAGAATATTCGAAGGTTTCTTGTAATACTTTTTTGAAGAAAATATCAATATACAAACCATTGGTTTTGAGTAAAAACTTTGTGTTGTCTTCAAATGTGTTTGCAAGTGTTTACTGTTTCATTCTAAATAATCCAGGGTTATTTCATTTGAGTAGGGGTTGTAAGGCAATCTTCAGTAGATATGTTTCTTAGCTTTTCTCTTCAGGGGGGGAATTAAATATGCAGGAATCACTTCTACTAGTAAATTCTCTATAGGATACTTTGAATCTTGATCAGCGTAGTTTGATGTGGTATGAATAAATTCTTATGTGTCTTAGGCATATATAGGGATTTGTAGAAGCCGAGGCAATGGGATGTGTACAGATATTTTGATTGGGGAAGTATTGTTTGAATTTAGATGACTTTGTGACCTTGGGTAAGGCACTGGTATAGATCAAGGTTGTTTATTACATATTTTGTAGGTCAAATACTAAATATGAGTACAATTTTCATTCCTTTGTTTCAATAAGTTTTAAGGTGATTAGATCCATTGGTTTTCTGGACTGGTTTGTTGTGGATTTATCTTTTAAAAGTGTGAATTTAGTTCACAAAGGTATACCCGCCTGGACTTAGAGTAGGTCCAAAGTGTAGAAGGTTAAATCAAACCTTGTCATATGTTGTCCTAGAAGTTTCCTTCTCTTTAATATCTCTATTGCATAGAGTTATCATATTATTATAAGGATGTTGAAGTGAATCAGATTTTGAGAACAATAGCCCCCCAATACCTCACCTCCTGTGTGATCCAAGGATACAATGGAATATCCCCCACTATGTCATGTACCTACCCAAGCTATCGGGCCACCCTGAATGGAGCATAATACTCCATGATATACACAGACCTCCCAAAAATCCACATCTCCACTCCTACCCAGTGCAACTGCTAGTCATCCCTCCACCGCTCACATCCCAAAAATAGCCTTCATGTGAACTACGCTAGCTCATCTAAGATCCTCCTCAAAAACCACATGGATGTTATCTATGTGTAATGCAGCAGTCCCCTATACCTATCCACAAATGACTATCGTGGCTGCCTGTCCTGAACCCCCTGTGGCCGAGTCATTGTAATGTGCTCCCATGCCTAGATGTATAATAGTGTCACCCCTATGGATAAATTGGCATACTCTTTGTAGGTCACTAGGTGCATATCATGATAAAGTTGGGCTAGCATCGCTGAGCCCCATGCATACTAGACACCATCATGCACCATGAAGTAAACACATCGGCTCCACCCCAGACAAAATCTGTGTCCACCCAAATCCGATAGGAACCGCCCATTCAAGAAGCCGCAAATCACCAAAACCAATTGAGGGATCTGCTGAATACCCATCGCTTGGCCCAAGTGCATCCTACTCCTATCTAGCATCAGTGGTATCTCATACTCACACACCTCCCTCAGATAAAAATTAGCTACATCTAACTGATACTCAGGGATCACGCCACAAACAGGGATCTTCAAGATCCTCCAAACATCTAACAAGGTCACTATAGCCTCTCAAGTCAGCGAACAAAACATCTTATACCGACTATCCCACCTCTCCACTAGCGCAATCATCATAGTAGTATGCGCTCATATCCTAGGCCACCTGCCTACATGATGCAATCCCAATGCATCTAGAACCTCCAGCTCATTGCGGCCTAGCTTGTGGTACAGACTCATCATCACTAGCCAATGCTCTCTCGATGCCAGTGGTCCCTTCTCCACCTACATCCATTACAACAAATCATTACTTTCACATCTCAAAACCCCCTCCTGACCTCCAGAACCAACCATAACCTTTCTCCCATTCCAAAAATTCTAAGAAAAAAGTGTATCCCCCCCTTTCCAGGTGCACGCACTAATTTACCCAGTGCTTGTGCCAAAACCATGATGCACGCGCCATTTTGTAAGCGCTCATGCCAACAAAGCCCCCCCTTCCCTTTTTTTTTCCCCCTCACAACCTTGTCAATGTGAGCACCCGCATAATCCCTTTGGGTACCCGCATTGAAGCACCCGTGTCGAAGCGTGACCACTCACACTAAAGTGCAAGCACCCGGGTTGATCCCCCATTCCCCTCCCAAAACCCTCTATTCTAACCAGCTCTTCATGGGCACTCATGTTGATCGCTAGCACTCGCACTATTCTAGGGGCATGCGTGCTGAAACACTGATCAGCGCGAGCACCTCGCCTAATCTTCACCCCTAATTCTAGCCCTAAAATGTGCCTAAAATCAAAAATTTCAAAAGAGGGATATACCTACTCACCAGTGGTCCATAGCTCGTTGGTCAATCGAATCACCTGATCCTCTCTGCATGATGATCACGAACTGGAATACGGTCCATCTCTCCTTCTCTTCTTCTTTGATCTGAGTAACTTCAAGGCTTCTGTGTGACAATGACCCCTCATTGGGCCCTTTATGGCTTATATGGGCCCCTATGAGGGCCCATTTTCCTCCGCGGTCTCGCATCTCCTATTGTTCTTTCCAAATTCTTCCAAACCACTTCATACTTCTTCCTCATTTATCCCTTCCACTCTTCTTCTTCTTCCTCTTTTTTCGATAATTTTTTATCTTTTTTTCCGAAAAAAATTCTCGAAGGGGCATACACCTCCCATGCTTTACGCTGGGGCATCCTTTCCTTCATCTATCTTCTACACATCGCCAAATTTGCCGATGTGTAAAAGAGGGGAAAAATGTAGACACTTAAAAATAATAATTATTATTTTTAATTCCTAACATAGTTAATTAATTTAATTATGTTAATTCAAATTCTCCTCAATATTAATTAATTATAATTAATATTCTCACTATAGTATGTGACTGATTTATTTAATAAATCAACCCCTTTCTTTATTGTTCTAAAAATTGAATCCTCACAAATCTTCCTCCTAGCTAATTAATTTCAATTAATTAGTTAACCCACATGACCCCTCCAAATCATCTTCCTAATTTATCATTAACCTAATAAAGTCTTCTATAAATTCCCTAAACCCACTTAACATTATTCTGCTAATTTTTATTTCCCCCACTCATTCTCTCTCCTAGACAAATCCTATCCCACCTAATTCTTCCTCTAATCCCCTCCTAATGAGTTGCTAGAGGCTAATCATCATGATTAGCCACAAAGTCAACTCCTTGTCCCTTCCATCCAACCACTAGCTTTTAATTCTCTTTTCCTAGGTGAATGTGAGATTTTCAAAATCTCACATTCCTCTAGGCATCCCCTCTCCCAAGGAATTTTTAATTCCTTCTTATTCCTCCAATCCCCATGATCATCCCTTTTAGGGGAATTTTAAATTCCTCCTCCCCATCCTTCAAGGAATGTCACATCCCTTTCTCCTCTCAAAGCACATTGGGAAGTCTTCCCAATGCATATTTCTCTTCTCAAGGCACCTTAGGAAGTCTTCCCAATGCACCTTGAGGAGTGTGGAGACAAGAAATATCTTTAAGGCATATCTCTTGGTCTCCACACCCTCGATTTGGCCTTGTGTGAGCTCACAAGCAATCCTAGCCCTCCATCTTGGATCCATCCTAACCATCCATTCTTCCTCTCCTCTTCCTATAAGTTGAGGACTCCATCCCTCCATTTCTCATCTCCAAGTTTGGTAATCTTATGCTGCCCTTTTGAGCCTAGGAAAATCATCTTAGCACCCTTATCATGTCAAAATCATCTCCCATCCATACTTGATCATCTCATCCTCACATTTCTCAAGATCTATCTCATTTGTGCACAACATTGGAGAGCCATCCACATCAACAAGCAAAAGGAGCACATCAAGTGGAGCATCATCCAAGGGTGTCTTCACTTCATCAAGCTTCATCCGAAGGAGAAGGTATAAGGTTTGTAAGGTATATGCATTTTATTCTTGTTTTGAGCATTTCAAATTATGTCTTTCAATTTCATATGATTATATGTTTGATTTGCATATTTGCTATATAATCCACCTCACTAGTCTTTTATCCTCTTCAAACCCTGCCAAATCTTGAAGAACTATGGTCCAAATGCCTATGAACTTCAACTACCATCTGATCTTGGTTTGTCACCTATTTTCAATGTTTGTGACTTAACTCTGTATAAATGTAGTGTTGGTGCAGGAGATGACACATTTCAGGATATTGTTGATGATGACATTCCCAAACATGAACCACCAAAGTTGCATAAGATTCTAGACACTAAGGTTGCAAAGCGAACCAAGAGAAAATTTTACATGGAGTATTTGGAGGCTTGGTAAGGACAACCTAATTCTGAAGCAGTTTGGATGACATAGCAACAGATCAAAGATCATGGTGCAGACCTGCAGACTCTCATCTCAAGTTGACTTGAGATTTCTTCTTCCTGGGAGTATCGTACCGGAGCACCCCGTCAAACCCTTCAACATGATAAATCAACTCTAAGGAGGGAGACTAAGGCATTAAATATGTCTTATCTTACATTATGTGTTTGTAATAATGAACCCCATCTTCTGAGCCAAACTCCTATTTTGGCATTTTTATGAGACAATTAGGACTTTTGGACAATAGGGGATGAAATGTGTTGATTATAGTTTTTTTAAGATGTTTTAGGAGGGGTTAAATGTGAGGCCTCACCTCGACTCAGTCTGACATTTCAATGGTTTTTTATATTGAGACTATTACGGATACTTTATTTTGATGCAATTTGGGATTTAGAACTTATATGATTTCAGGATTTGGATAACATTGCTATATATTGATGATTTATTTATATGCTTTATGAGATAGAACACTACATGATTGTTAGATAGGATGAAATTGTGGTGATAAATGTCATTATTGAATTTGCAGGACTTTACTATGATAATAGAATTATGATGTATGTTTAAGTTTATGAGAATTAGGATGAATTGCTTATGTGAAATTACTTGGATAAAAGATGTATTTAATTTGTACAGATGTAAATTGTATGCAAGTGATGATGTGTATTATTATTCCTTTGAATTATATTATATGTGGATATTTGAAAGTACTAATGTGTAAATTGAGATGTGCAAGAAGTTATCCATGTGACCATGGAAATATTACAGAGAACCAAACCTAGACCTATGTATGTTCGTAAGCCAGTGTTTGTCTATTTGGAGAGACAACGCCCCGTTTGTGTTGTATTTTATTCGTAACAGTATATGTTGCATGTGTGTTAAGTGTTATTTATTTGATTTGTGTAAAATCCACAAGAGACGATTTCATGTATTAAATTGTAAAAGTGTTTTCTTTGTGTCACTTGACACATGTGTGGATCTAAGTTTGAGTTTTTATTTTTGTCTCTTGGTGGGAAAGTGTTTAACTATAGCTTTTTCAAATAATGTAACGTGATGTCATAAATACCTTAGGTAAAGTATCTTTAGGGTGGTCAACATAGGTTTGACCCGAAAATAAACTTCAAAGGGGTTTAAAATGGGTTAAATGAACACCTAGGGGTAGTTTAATAGGGTTTCCTAAAGCCCATAAGGTATACCTAAGGGTTAGGGGTAATTTAAGGCAAGTTTCTACTCCTAAGTGACCTTTTAGACACCCTAAAAATTGACTTTTTTGAGTTGTGCGAAAATTGAAATTAGAAGATTGAACCTAGTTGTAAACTTTCCTTTTGGAATGAGAGTTCCCTTTCCCATTCTATCTTACCTTCCTCTTTAGTTTTTAGAAACTTGTGAGAACTCTCACAATGAGCTTCTTAAGAAAGAATTTGAAAATTTGAGGGTGATCACCCACTCTCCATTTTTGGAGACAAGAGAAATTTTGAAAAGAATAGAATAGATTTGGAATAGTGAAATTTGGCTAAGGGTAGAAGGAGAAGATCCATGGAATTGGGCAGCTCATCCTCAACAATACTAACCTACCTTTGGGCAGGTTAAGGTTGGTTACATTCTTCTTAAAATGACTTTTTTTTGCATGTGTTTGAAAGTATGTTGGTGTAAGAAATTTGTTTCCTTGTATGTCCTTTTTGGGGATTTCATTTGGTCTTTGTATTATGTTTTGTATGTGTTTTTGGGAGTCTTCAAGACCTCTTACTCTTGGGAGAGAGGAGGATCTTGTGGGTGATAGCAGTGACAACCCTCAAGTGAGAGACTCTCGTTATGAGAGTGATCACAAGGGATTTTTGTGTGACCCTTGCTGCATGGTCTATTTGTGCAATGGGGGTCATAAGGAGGGAAATAAGGCTAGAATGCCTTGGGGGGCATAAGGAATAAGGGGTTGCAATTCTTGATGTATTTGTTGTGCCATGAGGTGGCTACATGTTTTCCATACTTGCAGTTCTCCTCAGGGTATTGGTCCACTACCACCCTTAAAAAAGGTCATCACCAAAGTGTGGTGCAGTGTAGCTGGGATGGGAGTGTGTTTGTATTTGTGTGCAATCTATCTTTTGTGTTTGCATGTTTGTTTCCTGTCTAGGGCTTCGTTCTCTGAGCTCGGGGGTGGCTACCAGTTAGCCTAGGTTGGGAGGTGAGCACTCCATGGTCATGGTTGTGATTTATTTGCAGGATGTTAGAAGAAATATCTGATGCATGTAGTTATGGAGGGAGATGTTGATTTGAAAAGAAAAAGAGTTGTAAATGTATTCATTACCTTTTTGAAAAGTTCTCTCTTGTTTTGAAATGAGAGGCTATTTGTAAAATAGAAATAAAAGACTTGAGGATATGTTATTTGTAATGCAGAAAATATTATGTTATTTTGCAGAAAAGATAAATGGTTTATTCTAAGATTTTATTCTAGAGTTAAGGTTAAATCTTGTAGTCTTTAATATTTCTTGAAAGAAAATGAGTTAAATTAGTTCTCTTATTTATTGAAAAAGAAATAGAATTGATTTTGCATGCATGCATGCATGGGCTGAAATATAAAGGCACTTTGGATTATACATGGAATTGTAAAAAATATATAAATTAAATCTGTGATCTTACTTTGTCTGTGGTTTCATTTTAAATGCAGAAAAATAAAATCTATAATTACCATAATCATTTCTATAGTTAAGTTAATGAATTTTGTTGTTCTAGAATTAGTTAATTCTGTTTTTATTTTCATAACAGAAAATACATCTCTATCATTTAAGTAGTTGCGGTAGGTTTTTTTGCAAGCCAGCCAATTTAATAAATGCAGAAAATAAAGATCTAACCCTATGATAATTTTATTTAAATAACATCTATTCTTTCTGGTTGCTGGAAAATTTATTAAACATATACCTTGATAAAGTTGGAGATAGATATTTAGCTTAAATACTGGCAATATTTATTTTCAGAAAATGATATCTCCAGTAAACAGATTTATTACTTTAATTTTTTTGCTACAATTGAAAATCAGAATCTTCCATAAATTATGTTTTATTATAAGAAAGAAAATAATAATAATAATAATATAGTTATATATAATTATATACATGAAGATTTCATGTATATACTTATATATACATATATATAAAACATATCATAAAATTTACCTCCGAAACAAATGTAGATATAAATATAAATATATATATATAAATATATATATATATGAATATATACATATGAAAAAAAAATATATATATATATAGATTTATTTATACTTAATTGCTTTTTTTTTTTTAAATGTATATAAATATATATGTAAACATATATATATATACATATATATATAGCAAAGGGGAATGGTGAGGGCCGCGTAGGGCACGCAGTCCCTGTGTGGGCCACGTCCAGCACAGAGGTCGCAGCTTTTGTGCGGGCCGCGGTACCCATAGGGGCCTGTGGCTCCCTGTGTGGGCTGCGCTCTGCGCCAGCGGCCGCAGCCACTATGCGGGCTGTGACACACACAGCGGCCTTGGCCGCAACCCCCATAGTGGGTCGTCCCTCTAGCGGTGCCCCCTCCGCCCTACCGCCATGGTCACCGCATAAAACCTTCATTCAGCCCTGCAAGAAACATTGAGCATAAAATAATATAAAACCCTAGCTCGGTTAGAGCTAGGGTAAAAAGAATAATAAATAAATAGAAAAAGAAGGTATAGAGGGGCTATTTTATAATGTAATTTCAATTTTAGGGTTTACATGGGAATTTTTATAAAGATGTGGAGATTAATATTTAAATTATTTATGTATATATATATATATTAACTATTTTATTGTGTGGTTATAAAAATATATAGGTTGAAAGGTTTTAAGTTAAATTAGATAGATTTAAATGGTCTAAATTAAATCATTACGAAGTTACTTATTGTTTAAATTTAAATAGACTGAGGAGTTTTGAATCAAATTAATTATTTTTAGATTAACTATTTAAGAAGTCTTGAACTAAATAGATGGGGAAATTAACTTCTTGTAAAATAAATTGACTTTGGGGAGATATTTACTCTCATCAGTAAATGTTCTTATGAAATTAAATCGCACTAGGCTCGATGAATTTAAAGCACATTTTAATGTTGAACTAAAGATTTTGAACACTATAATTTGAGTGATAGGTCTAAATTAATTCGCTCTTTAAAGCAATTCTTGAGTTTTAGGAGATTAAAAATATCTCCGCCAAATAATGTTAGAGAATTCTCATTAAATTAATTTAGTGACTAAAAATCGTTGAGACAATATCAATTTCCCTAGAGCATTAATATTCCGCTTTTGGTTTTAAATTCTTTGTTTACTTAATTGAGTTAGTAGGTTGAGTTAACTCTAAACATAGTTAAGACCAAAACTTGTTAGTGCATTTCGTGTTAGTGAACTTATTGTTAATTAGTTAGTATTTAAAAAAAAAAATTATTCCGTTCTTGCCCTAAATTTTGGGCATGACATTTTGGTATCAGAGCAAGGTTTCCACACTAGGAACCTTACTCCACTTACGTTTTGCCTTAGATTATTTAAATTATTTTTGTTAAATTGATTTTATAAGACATTTAAATTTAATTGAATTAATATTATTCTAAAAGAAATTAATTTTACTTTATTTTCCTCTTAGGATGCCTTCGACAACTCGACAAGCTCGCAAGCGCGGACGGGGTCCTAGACGTGTACGCATAGCACGCAAAGAGGTAGTGAGGGAGGCATCGGTTCCAGAAGAGAACCTAGGAGCACCTCCCAAATAGCCAAATGAACCTAACTAAAACCTCTTAGAAGCAATACAGAATCTTATTGGCATAGTTCAGGAAAGGATTCCAGCAGAGAACCCTCAGGTTAGAAATAAGGACTCTGGGAGTCATAGATCAGTTGATAGAGAATGAAGCAGAAGCCTGGCTCCTATTCCTATAGAGAGTCAGGGTGGAAATGAGCCAGAGTCTGTGCACATGCCAGGACCACCTCCAGTGGTGGAACTAGTTTATTTTGAGAGAGCTTGTCGGGATCCAAGGGATCTTATTAGGGAGGTCATGCATCTCCAGCCACCATCTTTTGGAGGTTCTACCGATGGGGTAGAGGCTGAGGCATGGCTTTTGAGTCTTGAGAGGTGCTTTGTGTTGCATTCTCATGAGAGCAACCTAAAAGCACGTGTCATAGTTCATCTTTTGAGAGGGTCGGCCTCCACTTGGTGGAGACAGGAAGAGTACAAATGCGGATTAGTTCCTAATATTCTCACTTGGCAGATATTCACAGAGAGGTTCCGTAAGAGGTACCTATCAAAACACTTTAGATAGCGTCATATAGATGAATTTCATGATCTCCAACAAAAGGGCATATCAGTAACCCAATATGAGAGCAAATTCTTTGAGTTGTTGCCTTATGTAGATTATCTAAAGGATGAGAAATTTCTTGTAAACCGCTTCATCAGAGGGTTAAATGTCGATATAGTTGGGCCAGTTAGGATGTCCGCTCTAGAGAGCCTTCGGGTTGTCATGGAGAAGGCACAGATTGCCAAGGAAATTCAGGTCAAACCACAGGACAATAGGGATCAGTTTTAGAACCAAAACGCCACACCTTAGACTTATGAATTCCAGAAACCACATTGGAAGGGAAACAACCAGAACTCATAGGGGTTCTCCAAACCCCCTCCTCCACAACAAACACCACAAAACTAGAGGCAGAAGCCTCCATAGTATCAGCTGGGCTCCAAGCCCAAGCAGTGGTAGACTCAGGGACAGAGATGTGATCAGAGAGCACAGGTGCAGTACAAACCTCTAGTGAGGACTCAACAGTCCTCTAGGGGTGGGTACAGTGGATCTAGTAGGATAGGAGGTCAGGCTTTCTCTAGGCCTCAGAGCACCCAGTTTCAGGCATGGGGTGCTTGCTTTACGTGTTGATCCATGGGGCATATGACGAGGGATTTCCCTTAGGGTCAGATGGCAAGGAATCAGTGGATGGCCGCTTCAGAGCCAATAGTCGGTGATATGGGTAGCTCCCATAGAGTATTCGCAGCAGTTGACAACCACCAGGCTGAGCATCAGGCCACGGTCATCGAGTCTGTAGGTATGATCAAAGGTAACAAAGTATCTATTTTGTTTGATTCAGAAGCTACTGACTCTTTTATATCTCCATTGGTTGTGGAGCGTTGCGGGCTAGTGGCAACTAGACAAGGTGTTAGTTGGGAAGTGGAATTAGCTTCAAGGGCTAGAGTGTCAGTGGAATCAGAGGTTAGGGCATGTCAGCTGTAAATTGGCAAGACCACCACTTTAGTAGACCTTAGAGTATCTTACTTGGCATGGATTAGCTTTATGCCCACAGAGCCAAGATGGATTGCCGCCTAAAAATGATAAAGTGTGAGGATGATCATGGTTCACCCATAGTTATCATCAAGATTTAGAGGCTCGTGTCTCTTCGTATGATCTCCGCAATGCAGCTTAAGCGGAGCATGCGAAAGGGATGTCAGCTTTTTTCTATCACTATCAATGATAGAGGAGAAGAGGAAGAAAAAGAAATATCGCTTGATGACCATCCTATCCTTAAGGGATATTCAAATGTGTTTCCTTCAGAGTTATCGGGAATGCCGCCCCATAGAGAGATTGATTTTCATATAGACCTAGTACCAGGAGTCGAGCCATTTTCCAGAGCACCTTATGGGATGACCACAAATGAGCTTAATGAACTCAAAATACAACTTGAGAAACTCCTTGAGAAGGGTCATATTCATCCTAGCGTATCCCCTTGGGGTGCACCAGTCATCTTTGTTAAGAAGAAAGATGGATCTCTCTGATTATGTATGGATTATCAGTAGCTAAATAAAGTAACCATCAAGAACTGATATCCTTTGCCCAGAATTGATGATTTATTCGACCAGCTTCAGGGTGCCAAAGTCTTTTCCAAAATAGATCTGAAGTCAGGATACCATCAGCTGAGAATAGTGGAGAGTGATATCCACAAGACCGCATTTTGCACTAGATATGGTCACTATGAGTTCACCGTAGTTCCATTCGGACTTACGAATGCCCCAGCGGTTTTTATGAGCCTCATGAATGGGGTATTCCATACATTTCTAGACCATTTTTTTATTGTGTTTCTTGATGATATACTGATATATTCTCAGAATGAGAAGGAGCATGAGGAGCACCTGAAACAGGTATTGCAGTGTTTGCGTGATAACCAGTTGTTTGGCAGTATGTCAAAGTGTGCTTTCTTTCGATCAGAGGTCAAGTACCTTGGACACGTTATTTCTGGTGATGGGATCTCAGTTGACCCATCAAAGATTAGGGCTATTATGGATTGGCCAGTGCCAACCAATGTGACAGAGGTCCAGAGTTTCATGGGCTTAGTAGGGTATTACTGATGTTTTGTCTAGGGATTCTCTAGAGTCGCACATCCTATTACTTCTCTTTAGCGTAAAGGGAATAAATTTGAGTGGATGAAGAAGTGCGAGAGGGCCTTTCAAGAACTCAAGAAGGCACTTACTAGTGCTCCTATCCTTGTTGTACCAGATCCCACAGCTGAATTCATGGTTTGTACAGATGCTTCACTAGAGGGTTTAGGAGTAGTTCTTATGCAGGATGGTAGGGCCATAGCTTTCAAGTCTAGGAAACTTAAGACTCGTGAACTTAATTATCCCACTCATGACCTTGAGCTCATAGTAGTAGTGCATGCACTTGTGAGGTGGAGACACTTCCTTTTAGGTCATCACTTCGAGCTGCATTCAGATCATCAGAGTCTTCAGTACATTTTCACTCACCCTAACCTTAATGCACGTCAGAGGAGATGGATGGAGTTCCTATGCGAATATGATTTTGACGTTCACCATATCAAAGGAAAGGAAAACGTAGTTAAAGATGCTTTGAGTAGGAGGCATCATGAGGTTTACACCATATCTATGGGCATGGAATTGAGAGACTGTATATTATAGCACTTGCCAAAGGATGGATGGTATGCAGAGGTTGGTCAGGTAATATGATCTCAGGTTACTCTAGAGGGGAAATATGTGGATTATTCCTTGGAGTCCAATGGACTGTTACGCCATAGAGGGTGCATTTATGTACCTTCCTCCAAGGGATTGCGAGAGTTCATTGTCACGGAGGCTCATAGAGCTCCTTATGCAGTGCATCCCAGAGTTAAAAAGTTGCATGCTGACTTGAGGCAGTTATATCATTGGCCAGGAATGCAGCAGCTCATTGCTGAGATAGTAGCTCGATGCCTCAAGTGTCAAAGAGTAAAGGCAGAGCACCACCATCCAAGTGGGTTGCTCCAGTCTCATGCTATACCAGAGTGGAAATGGGATACTATATCCATGGATTTCATCATTGGTCTTCCTATGTCTTCTCGTCACCATGATGCTATCTTGGTGACAGTTGACAAGTTGACCAAAGTGGCTCACTTCTCACCAGTCTGTACTACATTCACAGCTCTAGCAGTAGCACAGGTGTTCTTGCGAGATATTGTTAGATTTCATGGCATGCCCTGCAAGATTATTTCTGACAGGGATTCTCTTTTCACTTCTTCCTTTTGGAAGTCATTACAGACAGCTATGGGCACTAAGCTCAATTTCAGTACAGCCTATCACCCGGAAATAGATGGTCAGACAGAGAGGGTCAATCAAGTGTTAGAGGATATGCTTTGCATGTACATCATGGATCATCAGATCCGATGGGAGGAGTATCTTCCCTTAGTGGAGTTTGCCTATAACAATGGGCATCACACTTCTTTGGTGATGCCACCCTATCAGGCATTATACGACAGGCCTTGCAGGACGCCTTTGAGTTGGGATCACATAGAGGATAGAGTTGCTATTGGTCCTGAGATAGTTCGGGATATGGAACAGCAGGTGGATTTGATTAGGCAACATCTTAGAGAGGCTTAGGATAGACAGAAGAAATATGCTGATGCAAAGAGGATAGAGTGTAGCTACTTCATTAGAGACAGAGTCTTCTTGAGAGTGCCACCGCATAAGAGTCCAATCCATTATAGAAAGGGTTCTAAGATCGCACCTCGCTTTGTAGGACCTTTTGAGATTCTTGAGAGGATAGGCCTAGTTGCCTACCGTTTAGCATTGCCACTTAGCCTGTCATGCATCCATGATGTGTTTCATGTATCAGTTTTGAGGAAATATATCTATGATGAGTCTCATATTTTAGATTGCGATGTCATGCAGGTGGAGTCAGACGGGCAGCTAGCTTTGGAGCCCATTCGCATTTTGGCACGCTGGCCCTTCGAGGTCGAGAGTTGGACCAGGTTAGGGTCCAGTGGGATTGTTATGATGAGGTTATGGCTTCATGGGAGGATGCAGCACGTATGAGATCAGAGTACCCCCACCTCTTTAATGAACTCCAGGAGAAGTTCATGCCTAGAGGGGGAGGGTGTGAGACCTCACCTTGACTCAGTCTGACATTTCAATGGTTTTTATATTGAGACTATTACGGATACTTTATTTTGATGCATTTTGGGATTTAGAACTTATATGATTTCAGGATTTGGATAACATTGCTATATATTGATGATTTATTTATATGCTTTATGAGATAGAACACTACATGATTGTTAGATAAGATGAAATTGCGGTGATAAATGTCTTTATTGAATTTGCAGTGATAAATGTCTTTATTGAATTTGCAGGACTTTACTATGATAATAGAATTATGATGTATGTTTAAGTTTATGAGAATTAGGATGAATTGCTTATGTGAAATTGCTTGGATAAAAGATGTATTTAATTTGTTCAGATGTAAATTGTATGCAAGTGATGATGTGTATTATTATTCCTTTGAATTATATTATATGTGGATATTTGAAAGCACTAATGTGTAAATTGAGATGTGCAGGAAGTTATCCATGTGACCATGGAAATATTACGGAGAACCAAACCTAGACCTATGTATGTTCGTAAGGCACGGTTTGTCTATTTGGAGAGACAACACCCCGTTTGTGTTGTATTTTATTCGTAACAGTATATGTTGCATGTGTGTTAAGTGTTATTTAGTTGATTTGTGTAAAATCCACAAGAGACGATTTCATGTATTAAATTGTAAAAGTGTTTTCTTTGTGTCACTTGACACATGTGTGGATCTAAGTTTGAGTTTTTATTTTTGTCTCTTGGTGGGAAAGTGTTCAACTATAGCTTTTTCAAATAATGTAACGTGATGTCATAAATACCTTGGGTAAAGAATCTTTGGGGTGGTCAACATAGGTTTGACCCGAAAATAAACTTCAGAGGGGTTTAAAATGGGTTAGATGAACACCTAGGGGTAGTTTAATAGTGTTTCCTAAGTGAATAAGGTATACCTAAGGGTTAGGGGTAATTTAAGGCAAGTTTCTACTCCTAAGTGACCTTTTAGACACCCTAAAAATTGACTTTTTTGAGTTGTACGAAAATTGAAATTAGAAGATTGAACCTAGTTGTAAACTTTCCTTTTGGAATGAGAGTTCCCTTTCCCATTCTATCTTACCTTCCTCTTTAGTTTTTAGAAACTTGTGAGAACTCTCACAATGAGCTTCTTAAGAAAGAATTTGAAAATTTGAGGGTGATCACCCACTCTCCATTTTTGGAGACAAGAGAAATTTTGAAAAGAATAGAATAGATTTGGAATAGTGAAATTTGGCTAAGGGTAGAAGGAGAAGATCCATGGAATTGGGCAGCTCATCCTCAACAATACTAACCTACCTTTGGGTAGATTAAGGTTGGTTACATTCCTCTTAAAATGACTTCTTTTTGCATGTGTTTGAAAGTATGTTGGTGTAAGAAATTTGTTTCCTTGTATGTCCTTTTTGGGGATTTCATTTGGTCTTTTGTATTATGTTTTGTATGTGTTTTTGGGAGTCTTCAAGACCTCTTACTCTTGGGAGAGAGGAGGATCTTGTGGGTGGTAGCAGTGACAACCCTCGAGTGAGAGACTCTCGTTATGAGAGCAATCACAAGGGATTTTTGTGTGACCCTTGCTACATGGCTTGTTTGTGCAATGGGGGTCATAAGGAGGGAAATAAGGCTAGAATGCCTTGGGGGGCATAAACAATAAGGGGTTGCAATTCTTGATGTATTTGTTGTGCCATGAGGTGGCTACATGTTTTCCATACTTGCAATTCTCCTCAGGGTATTGGTCCACTACCACCCTTAAAAAAGGTCATCACCAAAGTGTGGTGCAGTGTAGCCGAGATGGGAGTGTGTTTGTATTTGTGTGCAATCTATCTTTTGTGTTTGCATGTTTGTTTCCTGTCTAGGGCTTGGTTCTCCGAGCTTGGGGGTGGCTACCAGTTAGCCTAGGCTGGCAGGTGAGCACTCCATGGTCATGGTTGTGATTTATTTGCAGGCTGTTAGAAGAAATATCTGATGCATGTACTTATGGCGGGAGATGTTGATTTGAAAAGAAAAAGAGTTGTAAATGTATTCATTACCTTTTTGAAAAGTTCTCTCTTGTTTTGAAATGAGAGGCTATTTGTAAAATAGAAATAAAAGACTTGAGGATATGTTATTTGTAATGCAGAAAATATTATGTTATTTTGCAGAAAAGATAAATGGTTTATTCTAAGATTTTGTTCTAGAGTTAAGGTTAAATCTTGTAGTCTTTAATATTTCTTGAAAGAAAATGAGTTAAATTTGTTCTCTTATTTATTGGAAAAGAAATAGAATTGATTTTGCATGCATGCATGGGCTGAAATATAAAGGCACTTTGGATTATACATGGAATTGTAAAAAGTATATAAATTAAATATGTGATCTTACTTTGTCTGTGGTTTCATTTTAAATGCAAAAAAATAAAATCTATAATTACCATAATCATTTGTATAGTTAAGTTAATGAATTTTGTTTTTCTAGAATTACTTAATTCTATTTTTTTTTTTCATAACAGAAAATACATCTCTATCAATTAAGTAGTTGCGGTAGTTTTTTTTGCAAGCCAACCAATTTAATAAATGCAGAAAATAAAGATCTAACCCTATGATAGTTTTATTTAAATAACATCTATTCTTTCTCGTTGCTGGAAAAATTATTAAACATATACCTTGATAAAGTTGGAATTAGATATTTATTTTAAATATTGGCAATATTTATTTTCAGAAAATGATATCTACAGCAAACAGATTTATTACTTTATTTTTTTTGCTACAATTGAAAATCAAAATTTTCCATAAATTATGTTTTATTATAAGAAAGAAAAAAATAATAATAATAATATAGTTATATATAAATATATATATACAAATATATATATATGAATATATACATATGAAAAAGTATATATATATATATATAGATTTATTTATACTTAATTGCTTCTTCTTTTTTAATTGTATATAAATATATATGTATATATATATATACATATATATATATATACATATACATATACATATATATATTATATATATAAAAAATATATATAGCAAAGGGGAACGGTGAGGGCCACACAGGGCACACAGTCCCTGTGCGGGCCGCATCCAGCATAGAGGTCGCAGCCTCTGTGCGGGCCGCGATACCCACAGGGGCCTACGGCTCCCTGTGTGGGCCGCGCTCCGCGCTAGTGGCCGTAGCCACTGTGCAGGCCGTGACACACATAGCGGCCAAGGCCACTGTGTGGGTCGCGACCCCCACAGTGGGTCATCCCTTTAGCGGTGCCCCCTCCGCCCTACCGCCATGGCCGCCGCATAAAACCTTCGTTCGGCCCTGCAAGAAACATTGAGCATAAAATAATATAAAACCCTAGCTCAGTTAGAGCTAGGGTAAAAAGAATAATAAATAAATAGAAAAAGAAGGTATAGAGGGGCTATTTTATAATGTAATTTCAATTTTAGGGTTTACATGTTTTTTTTTTATAAAGATGTGGAGATTAATATATATATATATATATATAAGTACATATAGAGTTTGGAAGTATATGAAAATAAGGCAAATTTGGATTAACTATTTTATTGTGTGGTTATAAAAATATATAGGTTGAATGGTTTTAAGTTAAATTGCTAAGAAGTTAATATTTAAGTTAAATTAGATAGATTTAAATGGTCTAAATTAAATCATTACGAAGTTACTTATTGTTTTAATTTAAATAGACTGAGGAGTTTTGAATCAAATTAATTATTTTTAGATTAACTATTTAAGAAGTCTTGAACTAAATAGATGGGGAAATTAACTTCTTGTAAAATAAATTGACTTTGGGGAGATATTTACTCTCATCAGTAAATGTTCTTATGAAATTAAATCGCACTAGGCTCAATGAATTTAAAGTACATTTTAATGTTGAACTAAAGATTTTGAACATTATAATTTGAGTGATACGTTTAAATTAATTCGCTCTTTAAAGCAATTCTTGAGTTTTAGGAGATTAAAAATATCTCCGTCAAATAATGTTAGAGAATTCTCATTAAATTAATTTAGTGACTAAAAATCGTTGAGACAATATCAATTTCCCTAGAGCATTAATATTTCGCTTCTGGTTTTAAATTCTTTGTTTACTTAATTGAGTTAGTAGGTTGAGTTAACTCTAAACATAGTTAAGACCAAAACTTGTTAGTGCATTTCATGTTAGAAAACTTATTGTTAATTAGTTAGTATTTAAAAAAAAAAATTATTCCGTTCTTGCCCTAAATTTTGGGCATGACATTAAACTTGACCCAAGGCATTAGGAGGTGAAAGATGACATTTTGACAACTTTTGCAAAAGTTGTCAAAAGTTGTCATGAGCAACTTTTATGCACTTTTTGCATTTTGTTAATTTGAAACTCCTCCAATGGCTCTAACCTCTTGATTTTTGGTTGAGAAAAGTTTTGAAGTATTTTATACACCTTGTGGATCCAATTACCAAGGAGTGATTGTACAGAGAAGAGTTTTGATGCCAACAAACTAATAGAATTTTGAGTATTTTCTGCAATTCTGGAGTTTTGGTTCGTGGTATGGCATTGTACGGATTGGGATCCATTCAAAATGATGTAAATTAGTTGGAGAGGATAGTTAACTTTTTTTTGGCTTTGATTTGAAGTTCTAGTTGTGTGTGTTGCTCCTTATATTCAACTTTTACTGTAGGTGCTCGGAAAACCAGGGTTTACCTTGGGTTTTTCTTCCTCCATGGCCATATCTTGCACTTTATCAATCTAAGAACCATGGGATCTGGTGAAAGGAAAGTATGGTTAGTTTATTCTATGATTTCAAGAGTGTTTTGTGGGAGGAGTAAGGGAGAGGTGTGTTTGGAGCGACCCTAGGTAGACATCTCTATGTGGCTACCTAGACCTTGAACAACAAAGTTACCTTTGTGTGCAATTAGCGATGATTCCAAGCATGTAACCATGGAAGCCCCTATGTTTTATGGTTCCCTACATTACCATTGGATTTTAAATGGATAGTTCATTCGTCTGAGTATAGTTGCCTAACAAAAGAGGCCTAATTAGCCCTTTAGGACAATCAACATCATGTCGGCAAAGACCTTTATTTTTCAAACCCTGACCCTTACTTTTGGGGATTTGTGTAACATCAAAAAGGGTATTTGAATCCATAATTTTTTTCCAAGGTGTTTGGGAAATTTTTAACCTAAGGTCTCTTTACCCGCTAAATGGGGCTACAAGCAACTAGGCCTAATTGGGTAGGTTTCTTAAGGAATGGGCATGAATTCTTACAACCAGTGCTTGGTATGACCTTGGGGAGTCTTGTATGACCCAAAACTAGTATGCAAATGATTTTTAACCCTTGGAGGTATCATGGAGTGTGTTGTAGCAAGATACCCCTGATTGAGTAGGCATGAGTCTTGAAGATGGTGAGAAGATTGAACTAATGTTGTAGAGCCTTGCCTTGATAGGATCCCATTCTTATTTTGAGGGGTCAGTGTCATAAATTTTGAGGTGTTTGGCAGGTTACAAGGAGGGCTCTACATCATGAATCTTGTTAAAGATCCCAAAGCTTAGTTAAAAGATATACCCTGTAAAAGGTAGTACCCTACAAGGAATAACCTCGGTGGAGGATTTCTAAATTCAAATTAATGGATCACCTCGTTAGAGGATTTGTACAATGAAGCTTGTTAGAGATTCTTTGGTTACGGGATTTGACTATTGCATCAATTAGAAAACAACAGGTGGTGTGATCTAGTAGTATCACAACTTGCTTGTATAGATCCTCTTCTGTGCACTCAACACTTCATTACCAACATACTCTGCAACTTAATACTTTTTCCTTCATGCATAACATATCTCCTTCACTCATACAAAATAATTAATTGTGATGTCAATATATAGACATTTAGATTTTATGCCGACCTCTAGAAATCATATCACAATTTCCTAGGTGCAGTGTATCTAGTCAAACAATCATAACTCATCACAAAAATACCGCCAAAAATTGTCAGTAAGGATAGCTCATCACAACTACTGATAACTCATCACATAATCAATGAATACCAGTTTCAACAACAATACTGGTTGGAGTTAAACATATAAACCATTTATCCTTTGATGCTCTTGTGATAATCTCCATTGGATCTTCAGGTTGATGTCGAGTTATGTATATCCACTAGTTTTCTCCATGTATATACTAGTTGTCACCATGTATCGGTTAGATATAAACCTCTAGTATACCAGTTGTAATATAAACAACTTTTAAGTCACACTGGTAGAAAATATGAGCATATGTGTGTGTATGTGTTTCATCAATGACAACATATGATGAAATTATTCATTACAATCATCATCAAGCTAACACACTTCCTAGAGCTCATTGCTCAAATACAAAAAGGGTTGCAACCCTGGGGGACTCACTATCCTACAAATGAGATATAAAGGAAAATACAATGTTTGAATTTGTATACAACATATACAAATGCTAGAAAACAATTTCAATTAAGCTCAAAATGATTCGCTGCTATTGATATGAAAAAACAACTCTGTTTTGCTCTGTTGTCAAATGTCAGATCACCAAAACTCAAGATGCACACGTGAAACTGTGCTCAATCACTCCCCAAACAATTTTTCACATACACCATCATACAAAATGATCATCCAAGTTGATCTTAAATATTCGCACAACCAAAATAGATCTCAAACAAGTCGGCTTCACAATACTACAAAATGTGAAACGTGTAGTCTCATGTCAGCTCAATCCATCACAAATCCATATACTGGACCTAAAACATATGATCACAAGCTTCACATGCAACAACATAAACTCCTCGAACACAACACCAATCATACAAATCATCCCTACAATTATACAACACACATTACCCAACTTGTCCACACAATAGCTCTACTCTTCCAGAATCATCGGATACCGGACCAAGAATCATGCACTAGATGTAGACGTCCAAAATTAATTAAATTAAATATTTAATTAATTTTATCCTTTATACATAATTAATTGATTTAATTATGTTACCTTTATTCTTCTTAGAATTAATTAAATTTAACTAATGTTGTCAATATGGTCTAGATAATTGATTTTTTAAATAGATAAATTATTCCCTATTCTCCCAAGGTTCTTAAATAAATTAATTCTTCTAAATCCCCTTTTAGTTAATTAATGAAGATTAATTAACTTAGCCATATGATTCCTACAAATTAGTTTCCCTAATTCTTCATTAGCCTAATTAATTCTTTTAGAAGCCTACTTACACTATTTTCTAATTTTTAATTACTCCACTCATTCTCTCTCATCTTGTCAAATCCTCCTACAAATCTCACTTGTCTCATAATCTCTCATTAGCTCACCTAATCACCTCCTAAATCATTTTCTAATGGTTAATATCCATGATTAGCCACCAAGTCAACCAATAGCCATAAATGGTTGTCCACGTGTCTCCTCCTCACCTTCCAACTTTAAATGCACCTAATTGGGTCATTTCAAGAAATTCAAAATCTCACACTCTCCCATGTCTCTCATCTTCCCAAGGAATTTTAAATTCCTTTTTTCATTTCCTTTCCCTGTGCACTCTATTATTTGAGAATTTTTAATTCTTTTGTTCATCTCCCAAGGAATTTTTAATTCCTTCTTGTCTTCCCAATGTACTTGGGATATCTTCCCCATGTACATTGTGGAGTGTGGAGACAAGAAATACCTTTATGGAAAATATCTTGGTCTCCACACCTTGTCGTCTCATGTCCCCTCAATCCATGTGCTTCCTCTCCTTCAATCTCCACCCTTGATTCATCTTCAATCATGACTGTCCATTCATCCCCCTTCAAATCTATAAATTGGGGTCTCCTCCTCTTCATTTCATATCTCAATTTTGTGAAATCTTATGTTGTCCACATAGCTTTTGCAATCCATCAAGAGAGTCACCACTATAGCCAAATATCCACTTGGAATCCATGGCATCCATATCCATCCTGTGAGCATTCATCTTGGAGAGCAATCCACATCAATCAAGAAGGGAAAATCCAAACAAGTGGAGCACAAGGGTGCATCTTCACTTCATCAAGCCCAATCCGATGGAGAAGGTAAAGTTAGCAAGGTATAAATGGTTTTGTTTTATGTTCTGAATGATTTATTTGGATATAACCATTGAATCTTGCTTTGTTGTTTTTCCCCTCTTCATTTTGGCATGCCCGTTGGGACCCATGTTCCTTGAAACTAATCATTTTTTTTGAGTTTTTGTGAATTTAGCTTGTAGGTTGGCGCTTCAATGTTTCCGCCTGGTTGTTTCAACGTCTTTGTTAGGGAATAACATTTGTGCTTCAGATTTGAAAATTTAACCTTCTTTTTGCAAGTTTTGCTCATTCGATGTCTCTACTTGCCATTCAACGTTTTCATAGTGTCTATTGACCCTTTTTCGTTTAGAGTTTTAATTTTGCATTTAGTGTTATTTTAAAGGTTAAAAATCACAAAAACATTCAAAAAGACTTATAGCAATTATTGCTATCTTTTAGTCATTTTTAGGCAATTTAAGTTAACTTTTTCGAGCTTCAGGCAGATCAACGCCTGCGTAGATGCATCAATGTCTATGCTCTGGTTCGACGCCTAAGTTGAGTCAGACCTCCCGCCCAATTTTTAAATTTTGAAATTCAAAATTTTAAATTCCCAACTAACTCTATCAACATTTATTTATGTATTTTGATGCCTACGCATGCGAATCAATGTCTGTGCCAAGAATCAACCTCTACACAGTAAGTAAATTCAAACTTGAAAATTTTTTTAATTTGAAAATGTGCATTTTCTACTTTTTTGTCTAATAGTTAGCCACAGGTTCTTTCAACATTTGCACAGACAGTTCAATGTTTGCACATGCACTACAACGTTTGCACCTATGGATCAGCACCTACGCTGTATCTTTAGAGATTTTTGGTTTACTCATTATATTTTGAGTTTTTTAGGTCCATTTCATTTGTTGAAGGCATTATTATCAAACTACTAACTATTTTTGTTGTAACACGCTTGTCCAAGACACCCTTTTTTCCACTAGTTTAGATTGTTTTTTGCATTTTTTGATAGAAAATCATATACATGTGGGATTAAAATGAACAAGTGTCTTATGTGTTTGGTGTGCTTGCACACTTAGTGTAGGGTGGACCCACTATCACACTCAATTATCCTCTCCCCTTTTCTTCATGGACATTGGGTGTAAGAGAAAGAGTGATCAATAACACCCGTATTTTATTTTTTTGTACTTGAGGGATATTTCTTGATTGGGGATATCATCACCCCACAAAAGTATCTCAAATTGGGACATGTCAGGGATATCAACTCTCTGAGCATGATCTCGAGCGGGTTTTTCAAGTTGTTGTATAAATAAGTTGCTCAAGCGGCTGAGGTGTTGAGTGAATTCAACGTATGTGGGGGGCCTCCTTGCATAGATAAGCTTAGTAAAAGACTTAAGTGGCTTTCTTTGAGAATATTTCATTGGATTGGTGATCCCCCCAAAATTACACTAGAAACCCAATTTAGTAGCCAAAATCTTGCATTTGATAGTGCAGGGGATGCAAATTGTACCCAAGTTACTCCTCATATATCCACTTAGGATGAGACAAGAATCCGCATATAATAGATCCTCAGATCTTTGGGGTAAGAGAATCTGGTATGCCCAAGAAGTGAGTGTCATGGAGTGGAGTCAGTCCTACCAAAATCTCTATATGTCCACTTGAGTGAGGTATTTCTTATGTGAGGGGCCTATCAAGTGATTTCCACTTTCCAACCTAAGTTGTATGTTTGATGTGTGTCTTCATTTTGTGCTATACCAGTGAAATTTGTTTGGGATAACCTAGGCCCCCCATAATTTTCACACTCATTATTGAGTGTTACACTTGGCCAATGTGTATACTTTTCTTGATTTTTTCTTGCCAAGAGTATTTGACAATACCCCCTTCCCAAACACTTTGCAAACATCTTCCAAATTTTCATAAAGTCAAACCAAGTCTAACCTGTATTCAATCACTATCCTTCATGTTTCATAAACCCAAGTCCATCAAACATCCCAAAAAGTTCATCTATCATAAATTCAAGAAGAAGAATCCTAGCTATAAGACATCCCTCAAACATGCCAAATTCTTGTATATGAACTGAAAACTCTTGCTAAAACATAGGACCTTCCTACATGGTTACCATGATTATACCCATGGTCATAGCAATGAGTTTGATGCCAATGATGAGTTGAGAACCCATGCCCTCCATCAAGGATTAGGTTTGTCTTTCCACACCAACTATCATCAAAAAGGGGGTGATTATATTCCTTCTTACAATTTGCCTGCTGAACCAATCACATATTGAGTCATCTCTCCATCTAGAGTAGTCTTGACATCACCATTTCCTTCTTCAATAATTTTTCATTATTCATCTTCAAGGACTTAGCAATCAAATCAAATAATCAAACATCAATCAATCCTTAAACCAACATCCAATCCAACTATCCAAAACCAAACAATGAAGCAAACTCATCCAAAGGTTCACTTCTTTGTAAAGTTTAATTTAGACCTTATCCTCAATCAATCAATCATTTCTCTTTTTTTCTTAGGGAAGAATTTGCCCCAAGTACTTTTTCTTAATCACTTGGGTTGATCAAAACCCTAAATTCTTTGCCTTATTTTGCTTGGGAACACAATTTTGTCCCACATGAGAAAAGGCTTAATCAATTGATCATAATATAAAGGTCTAAATTTTACCTAGCCTTGTTGTCATCTTGCTTGGGTGCCACCTTAGTCCAATCAACTTTGTCCTAATCAAAGGACTCAATCCAAATCATTTCCAATCCTAATCAATGTCAAAATTTGCTAAGTCCATTCATCACTTTCTCTCATCTAAATCACTCATTAATTCTTGTCCATTTCCACTCACTTCCGAAAGCACTCGTGCATGGTCTTGACTCGATCACAAAAGGAAAAAATGAATCCCTAAGGCAACAATGATAATGTGCCTGAATTTAATGACCCTTTCACCCAAAATCCTCCATCTGAAGAGGAAGCACTTGTTGATCAACCCGACCTTTCTCCATGTGTCCAATCATTCATCAACAATCCTTATAATCAATACATGATGCCAATAGGCTTGTAGCCAAACTCATTGCCCAAGGAGCATGTTTCCCCCCCAATTTTGATAGATCCATCCTCGATAGGCCACTGCAGGGTGACCTTGCCAACAATTCCATGCTTGATCCTCTTCTCCATCCTAAACCTGCAACATTTGCCCCCACAATTTCTATTCCTACAACCAATTTTCCTCAAACCTCCATTCCTCCTCACATTTCATCTACCCCTCTCCACAACATGGCTCATTACATCAACATGAGCTTACCTCCCATTAGCACGATTCGAGGATCACAAGCTCCACACATTTCTCAACCTCCACATTATGCGCATCCATATATTGGTGGTGGTCCCTCATCCTCATCATATCAAATCCCAATGTTAAATATGGGTCATTATGGTCCTAATATCCACAATCAACAACCCGATCTGTTATCATTGTTTTGAAAATTGGGTATTCTTGTCCCATAATTGGCTAAAATCTTGAAAGTTGTGTTTTACATGGCCTTGTTGCCTCTATGTTTTTTGGGTCAAAGAGGGTTTAAGGTTTTTGAAAGATTTAACCCTTCCTATGTTTTGGAAAAAACCTTGCATTCTATTTCAGCATTACTTTTTCCACTTAAGTGGAAGGGTCGCTCTGTCATGAAAGTGTCCCCCCCTATAGGTTCTCCCTAGGTGGTCTTTTAAATATTTTCAATTTTTATGCCTTTTCCTATGTCTTGTTTTAATATTTGTCGGGCTTCTTAACTATCATGCAAGTCAAGGTTGATCCTGTAGTGTGCGGGGCTTTGTGAAGAAGAGATGCCTGCAGTTTAGCATTCACAAAGTGGCGAAAGGGGTAAGCAAGCCCGGCCAAAGGATTGTTCATCAAATTAAATGGAATACATCTTGTATTTGATCCAATGGCTCACGTTGCTTCACTAGCCCAAGATACATGCGACTTACCCTCTGCAAAATAACGAAAGGGTTGGCAGGTCCCAAAGGTAAGCAGTTCCTTTGGTTAAAGGAAGATCAGTTTAGAGAAGATCAACGGCTCGCAAAGATTCACAGCCAAAAGATGTCCATGTTTTACCTTTCGTGAAGTAGCCAAAAGGTGGAGGGCCCGGGAAAGGTGGTCATGAAGAGGTTAATAGGTGAGCAGTTTCCAAAGATCTAACGATTGTTGTTTCTTTGTGAAGAAGAGTTTCTTGAGGTTTAAAGCCTATGAAGTAGCAAAAAGGTTGGTGGGCCCAAAGGATAAGTGGGTCATGGTTTTAAAGACCGATCAACTTGGAGTTGATCGGGCAGCCCACGTGGATTCATAGCCCCAAACCAAATGAAGATTACCATTCACGAAGTAGCGAAGTGACATGGTAGTCACATGGTGGATGACATGGCAGGATAGGTGGGTTGCTTGGGTGAGGGAAATGATGATTTGACAGATGCACGTGGCTCCAAAAGATTGCTTGGGGCCCGCTTTGATTTAACCGATGATGGTGTTGAAACCCATGTGAAATAGAACATGTGGCGATCTTAGAATAGAGCCCACTGGAGTTCTTGAGTGAATAGGAGATTGACATGTAACATTCATTCACCGGTGATGAAAAGACACGTGGTTTCCGAGCCGAGGGCCCACTTTAAAGGTTTGAGTCCGTTAAATGGTGTACATCTCAAGATGGATCCAACAGCCAGCATTGTTTTGTAGCTCGAAGATGCAGTGTGATTAGTTTTTGCAAAGCACCAAACATCGCTAGCAGTGATGGTGGTGTGCGGTTAGCAAAAAAGACTGGCGGTCACTATAAGCGGTAAAGATCAAGCAAGTGGAAAATGATCAAACGGCCAGCACTATTTCATGCGATTGAAGTGCACAAGGTTTAGTGTTCATGAAGTAGTGAAAAGAAGGTGGGGCCCATTACTAATGCAGAAGGACTGGAAGAGTAAAGGTAGTGCAAGTTTCCAAGGATCCAACAAATGTCATTGCTTCACGAAGGAAAGGTGTGGGGTTTTTTAAACTACGCGAAATGGCAAAACAACGAAACAGTGAAATACTTAGAGACCTGGTGATTCGTTGGAGCCCGTTTTTGAATTTGATTTGCAAATTCAATTCTGAGTTGATGGCCGAAGCATGCAGGATTAATTTCTCAATTCAATGCCAAGTTGTCATATTAAGGTCCGCATCAATTGATTATTGGCACCATTTTGATGAGTTTATTGCAGAGGAGCTGGTGCAGAGCGACTTTCTTCAAGAGAATAATAGGTTTATGTGTCTTTCTTGCTAATTATAGTTTGAAAATTGGTACTTTATTGTGTGCTTGCCTTATCAGGGTTGTATTTGAATCTTAATTGATATAATTGCATTAATAGGATGGCACCAAGAAGGGAGTTCATAGAAAAGGTAAATTACCAAGATAGGAATATATGTGATGACTTCCTAGAACAATTGACCATGTCCTCAAATGTTGCGGCCAAAATCAAAGAATTAGTTCCTAAAGCCCCCCGTCTAAGGATTGGAGATGGTTTATATGACAACGGTAGATGGTTGAGGGATTCACAAATAGGGATGTCAGGATTGGGTCTTTTTAAAGTGGGATTCAGTCAGAGACATGCCAATGCCCCAATGAACAACATATGAGAATTAGACATGGGGAAGCTCATAGTCCCTGGATTGTTTAAGGATGTAGACTTGCTAACCCAGATCACACACAATTATGATCATGTTGCTAGATGTGTTAGGAATGTCAATGGAGGAGCCCTGATAGAAATCAATGATGATCAATTCAGGAATGTTTTCAAGCTCAGTGAGGCATCAAATTTATTAGAGCCTATTGATTTTGAAACATTGGCCGAGGTTTATGATGTGCAGAAAGATCACCTTAGGAGTGGCTCTTTGAAGGATTTTTTTATTAAAATAGGAGGGTTAACTTTAGTGGGCCCTAGCACCATGGAACCCTTTTCCCTGAATTTGTTCACTTTAAGGGCCAAGGGCATGTATTGGTCACTATGTCAGATCCTTGGGGAAGATGTTGAAACAACCATGCCAACCCATTATATGTTAATGATGGCACATATTCTGAACCCCTCTCTAGCAGTGGCATTTGATTATGCACCTTACCTCACTAATGCAATTCATGCAGGGCTTGTAGGGATAAAAAATAGTAAGGTCGATAGACCTTTTGGATGGTATTCTCTTCTAATGCACATATTTTTAGTCAAAGGATCTGATTATTTTGCTAAGGAAATGGATTTGATCAAAGAAAAGGAATGTGAGGAGATGCCTATTCAACTGTGGAGCATAATTTTGTCTTGGGACAGAGAGGATGCTAGTTATTTGAAGTTTGATAGATGCTTTGCATCTAGGCTTAGTATTCTTCTATGTCCATAGAACCCTAGGATCCCAAAGGCTCTTTTGGAGTTCCTCAGACCTAAAGAGTTTGTTGAAGGTATTAAGATTGTTCATAATTGGGGTGATATGTATTTGTACCCTGTTTCTACAGTTTTCAGAGTTTATGGTTTTAGAGGCACTCCATATTTATTGCCTTATCAAATCCCATTGAAAATAGGGATTGCAGAGGTCTTAAGGCAAATTGGAGGTGTGCAAGAGGCAGAGTTGACAAATAGGGGTAAAGGGACTATTTTCCCAACTGTTACCATGGCCCATCAATTCGTGATCACCAAAGGTGGTTGGAAATTCTTTGATGACTTCTTTCAACCATATAGGTTGTCTACTACAGTAACTAGTTTTGCTGACCCTGAGGATTTTTTCAATGGCATGTTTAGGAAAAGAACAGTATGCAAAGGTAGGTCACAACAATTTCATTTCCCTAAGGACCTAATTAGAAATGAATTCAGTTTGGATGAGCAAGAATTGAGGAAAGAAAAGTGGGCGACATACAAAAAGGGTTTGGATTTCATTCATCAATTAGATAGCAGTTATGACCCTTTGTCTAGCTTCAATTCCTTTGAGGAAAAGATCAAATTTTTAATTATTTACTTTGAAGATTTAATGAAAACTCTCAGAGAAAAGAGGGAGGCTATAATAAGAGACAACCTTGACAAGACTAAGTTAGTTCTAACTAAGCCTATCTTTTCTAAAGCTATCCCTCCCAGTGATTATGTGATGCATAAAAGGTCAAAATATAGTGTATTGATGCTAGTAACAGGTGAGCCTTCCACTTCAAGAGGGAAGAGAACAATTGAAGATGTCATTAACATCCAAGAATCCCCTAAAAGGTAGAGGGTGGGAAAGAAGTGCAAGCAAGTGAACCTCTATATTCTCCATCTCATTCCCCTATCCATATAGGAGATGAACAGGCAGTAGCAGAATAGTTGTTGTAGTTAGGAAGCCTCAGAGAGATTGCTTATACCTATGAAGAGACACAAGAGGGAATGCCAGAAGAGCCACCTAGTGCCAAGATGAACTTAACTGAAGATGAGTTCAAAGGTAAGGAGTTAGACCTGACTGTCAAGCAAGCTAGTGAAGAATTCCTAGCTGACAGCAATTTTGTCACAACAGAGGCATTCATGCATTTTGTATGGAAACAATATATTGAACAATTCAAGGCGAGATGTGAAAATAGAATGAGTGAGAAGCCTCACAAAGATACAACCTTAGTAGAAGAAGAAGTTAAACAAGAAATGATGGCTGAATTCAAAGCCATCACTCCTGAAGTAGGAAGAGAAATGGTGTCAAAGGTTGGTGTTCTACTCGTCTCTGAATGGGACATAGCAGATGCCTTGGTACTTGAAGTAGTTAGGAAAGAGACCAAGCCTATGGAGGGAGTGACATTCAGCAAAGATAATGTTGCTCTGGTCATGTGGTCCCTAAAGAGGGATGAAAGTATAAAAAGGAAGGATACCTTAGGATCTAGCTCTCTAGGAGGCATGATAGTAAGAAGAGTTCAGGATACAGGGATGGTAGAGGTGGCTAGCATAGTTTTAGAAACTACAAAATTTAATGTAGATGCGGCAGAAAAGGAGGCAAAGGAAAAGGCTAATCTCCAGTTGAAATTAGAAACAATCTTGAAGGCTTCTAATGAAGCCAAAGAAGGAATAGCTAACTGAGATAACATCATTACTGAATTGAAGCGTCAATTGTCAGGACAGTACCATCAAGGTGAGTCCTCTACTCTAATGATAGCTTCTTCTCTTGCACAACCTCCACCTATGAGTCCTATTATAGAATTTCCCCCTTCTCCTATGCCTTCTGGTTTTCAGCCAGCTGAGACCATTCAGCATGAATTGGAGAAGTTAAAACAGGCTCAGGTCCTGTTTGCAAGTAAACATGAGGAAAGGGTAAAGGCCACAATTTTGAGCTTTGCTGACACAATAGGGTCTTCCATGGTGCACAATAGCATGAAGAAGATTTTTGATATTTGGAATGGGTTGAATGAAGACAAGGCTATTCTGGAGCCAATTTTGGATAAGTGGATGCCAAGAGAAGTGGATCTAGAACTTATGTGTGCCTCCTATGATGAAGCAAGATCAGATTCTATTATTAAATCCACATGTGAGTTAGCAAAAGGTTTGACCAAGTTAGCAAAAGGAAGAACCAATGTGGAGAGGAAAGCCAACTTGTATAGGAAAGAATATTCTGAGTGTAAATTTGAATTGTTTCCTAGGGGTTTTGTTAACCAAAATCAGTTGAAGGACAAACAAGTATGGCTTTATGAGCTGGGAGCTGACTTGTCTCTAAGGGTGAATGGAATCATTAATACAGATGACACATCCCTATTTGTCAAGACAGTTGAAGAAATAGAAAAGATAAAGTCACATTATGGCTTTTTGAATTTAGAGGTTAATAAAGTGATAAACTCTTAGAAAAGGTTGGTTAAGTTGAAGGAATAATTTGTTTTCTACTCATGGCCTGCTGATGACATGTTCGAAGAGTGGACCAAGAAATATGCAGTGCAAGAAGAAGAAATCCTAGAGCAGTTAGAAGATGTTATAGAGGAGCAACAAACTAAAGAGGCCATTGATACTGAAGGGACTTGTAACTATTTCTTGGAGGACATTGCGGTTTGTAACAAACGTTTCTTAGGAATATCCGAAGTTTGTATGCATCCATGATGTTATAAATGGATACCAAGAATAATAGAAAAGGGATCACATGAATTTTTGTAAAGAAACTCTGCATAAATATATCTAGGTTTTTTCTAGCTATTACAGAGAATACTTTGAATCATGTAAGAATTATTTTCAAAAATGAATATACAGATATAGATCAATACTTTTCAGGCCTAAAATCTATGTTGTCTTCTGGTGTGCACTTGTTAATTTGTTGGTTTCATTTGAATATTCTAGGGTTATTTGATTGAACATGGATTGTAAGGCAATCATATGGATGTGTTTCTAGCTTTTCTCTTCAAGGGAGAGGAATTAAATATGCATGAAATATCTCTATCAGTAAATCAATTGTTTGCTCATTTTGAATTTGATGAATGGTTTTAGTTTTAAGAGGATAAAACTCATGTATATGTTAGGCATGTATGGGTTTAATTAAGGCTGAGGTGGTGAAATGTATGCGATTCTTCAGTTTTGGGAATTCTAATTTGATTTGGGTGACTCTGTAGCCTGAATAAGGCACTGGTATCCAGGTGTGATTTTCTTTCTATTTCTCTTGGAGATCAATACTAAAATGAGTATAAGCTTTTTAATTAATATTTCAGTTCTATTAAGGTGATGAAGTCCATAGGTTTCTAGCATTGGTTTACTATGGATCTCAAATTTTAAAATTGTGAAAGTTTTCACATAAGGTATACCCACCTGAACTTTGGATAAGTTCGAAGTGTAGAAGGTTTTGTTAAAACCTTGCTATATGTTTTTCTAGAGTTTTGTTCTTCCTCGGTGTCCTCTTCATATGCAAACAGAGTTTATTGTATTCCTAACAGGGAGTAGAGAAGGGAATCAAAATTTGAGAACAACAAAAGTGGTGACTCTGCTAGGGAACAGTCATAGTGTGTATCTATGTTACAGATTGGAGCTTGAATTAGTTTGAAAGTTTGTTTGGATATCTATGTGTTGTGGAAGATTGCCTTATCTCTCATTTGTGCTATCTTTCTCTTTGAAAATCTTCTTGATTTGTTAAATCTTTGCAAGTGATTTGTTTAAGCTTGTTTTCTTATTTCCCGTAGTCTTTGTGGGTGGCAACTCTGACAAGTATAACCAGTGCTTTCGAATAAGTATAATTCTTATAAGAAAAACAAGTACAATACAGAGAGGAATGAACACTAGGCCATTCATGAGGAAGCATCCTCAAGAGACATTACAAGAGGAATTACCTGAATAGGCACAGAGAGGCCAAAAAAGATCAGTTGTACATGAGCCATCTAATGTTGCTTGGGTACAAAAGAGAATTAATATGGGTAAGTCATTTGATAGACCCATATATGCAAATTCAAATTCTTCCTCCTGTGAATCTGATTAGGACATTTTGGTTTCCATTCTGGGTTATTTGGTAACAATGAGGATGTCCAAATTTTAATTCAAAAGATCTCTCATGCTAGGTTTTTTGGGAAGGATGGGAATAGTTCAAACATTAAAATGGATTTTGTGCCTATAACAATAGATGGAAACATTAGTTTAATTGATATAGACCAAGTCAATATATCAGATTCTAAAGAAATGTTCTCTGATGAAGATAAGGTATCCCAAAAAATTGAGGCCCTCAATAGAAGAGTCCATCACTTAATGTCTTTGAGAGCACAGAAGGAAGAAAATAAAGAAAAGGAAGTGAAAGCCAAACTGATTGAGAGGGACAGGCTTCTAAGGCAGATCATTGATCTTGAGTTATTCACCCAAGAGAAAGCTAAAAGTGAGGATGAAGGTCCAGTCATCAGAGAGAATTTAGTTCCCAAAATCAACCCTGTGTACAAATCTGTTGTGCAACCAAATAGAGAGGTCTTAAGTGATCCACAACCTGTTAGGAATAACATTGACAAAGGAAAACAAAAGTGTATGGAAGATGGGTCTGGGTCTAAAACTACTACAAATTTCTCTTCTATGTTGTCTACACATGAGAAAGAGATAGATAGGATGAGGAAGGATAAGGAGGACCTACAAAGAGAATTGGAGAAAGCTGAATTAGAGGTAGTCAATCAAGAGGTTAAATGGAAAATTAGTTATCTAAAGGCTCCTCCTATAATTTTTCCTTCAGTGGACCCAAGTAAACCTTTACTTCATCCTACCCCACTCCCTCCAATAAAAATCCAATCAACCCCCCCTACTAGCATTGTTCCTATTAATCAAATCCCCATTATAAGTCAAAGTAGCCAAGCTCTTCCAATTCAGAACCCTAATGTGAGAATGAACATGGGTAATAACTGTATTGGAAACCAATTCCAGAGAAGACCCATTAATCTAGAACTGTATAGGTAGCTTTTCTTTGATGGAATCCCAGGGTACCCTAACCATGTTCCTACAGAATTGAGGGATAGACTCCACAAATTTGCTGGCAACAATGCAATTAGTGCAGAAGAGCACCTAAAATCTTTTGGTGACTTAATCAATGACTATGAAATAATAGATGAAGATGTCATTATGAAATTGTTTGTACAGTCCTTAATAGATGATGCCAAGGACTGGTACAAAGGTCTCCCTATGAATAGCATTGGGTCTTGGGAAGATTTTAAAAATTGTTTTCAAGAACAATATGGTGACAAAACAAATGTGAGCTTCATGCTCAATGAGTTGAATAATATTAGAAAGTCTGATAATGAAATTGTCACATATTTCAATGCTAGATTTCAGAAAGCAATGCATAGGCTATATCAAGTAATGAGATTAGTTGATAATATGTATCTCAACACTTATTATAATGCTTTTGATTCCAAAATGGCCTATATTCTTAGGGACAAAAACCCACATAGTTTGAGGGATGCTTTTAGAATTGGTATAAATGTGGAAAGTAATAGGAAAGTGTTTGGAAAGGTGGGAAGGAGGACTAATGGAAGGTTGTGTTAAGAATCAAAACAACAACCTAATAAAGTTGCTAAGGAAGATGACAAAATAGAGAAATTAGTGATTGCCATGAAAGATCTTACTGCCAAGGTGAGCAAAAATGATAAGCCTCATTACAATTGGCAAGATAGGCCTCCTAGATTGCATGACATGACTTACAATACAACCTGGAAAGATGGCAAACCTCAAAATGAGAAGCCAAAAAACACTCAAAACCAAGATACCCCAGATCCTTTGAAAGGGGGGAATGTTCATAATATGGAGAATACTCCTTGGTGCATGGCTTGTGATGGACCACATTCTCCTCATCAATGTGTTGTAGCTCAAGCCCTCGAAGAATCCATGAGAAAAGAGGTTGAGCCTGATATTAATATGTTTGAAACTATTATTGAAAGTGATGATGAGTCATTACAAAGTGAATTTAGTGAATGTGATGTGCTAAATAGTAATAGATCTTACCAAGGATGGTTGACACTTGATTGGCATCCCAGTTTGAATGTGATGACTATTGAAGATGAAGAAGTTCATCTCCGAAGACCCAGTGATGAGGAAGTAAGAAATCTTACTAAGGCTGCTATAGCCAAGGCCAAGCATAATTATAACTTGAGGAGTAATAAGAAGGATGGAGATCAAGGTGAACCTGGCTCAATGTTCATAAAAGAAGTATTCCAGAAGAAAGCAGCAAGTAGTGGCACTTTGCCTCAAGATGATCAGAAAAACAATGACCAATTAAAAGATATAGACAAAGGTATGGATAATAATGCTACTAGTGATATACAAGAAACTACCACAATAAAGAAGGCAAGTCATCCTAAGACAGAGAAAGTTAAGACAAATACTGAGTTGATTAATAATTCAACTTTTGATATGACTCAAGCTCTTACCCAGATGAAGGTCACAGTCCCTTTGATAGAATTATTGAAAATAAAGGAACATAGAGAAGCTGCTTTATCTTTATTTTTTAACATATCTGACAGCAGCATAGCATTGCCTTCAACTTCAATCAAGGATGAAAAGGATCATGAGTTGCAAGCCCCAGAGGTATATGTTGGAATAAATATTACACAAGAGCCTTCACAGGTTGATCCTTTCTATGTTACTTTATTAGTTAATAACCAATTAATTAAGAACTGTATGATAGATTTTGGTGCAGCTGCAAATGTGATGCCATATGGTGTCATGAAAGAATTAGGGTTGTTAGTAAGTACAATATATGGGAAGTGTTATGCTATGGACAATAGGGAAGTGCCAGTGATAGGTACCATGAAAGATGTGGAAGTAAAAATAGCAGCATTCCCTGAAGCAACATATAAGATGGATGTCATAGTAACTGATACAAAACCTCACTATGGCATGTTGTTATCTAGATAGTGGGCTATAGCAGTAGGTGGAAATGTTCAGTTGGATCTGTCATATGCCACTATCCCAATCAATGGAAGCTAGGTTAAGTTGTATAGAGAACCACATGCCCCTGGGGTAATTGAGAAGATAGACCCTAGTATGTAAAACTATATGATTGATGTGGATCTTGACAATTTTAGAATACAACCAATTTTACCTCAACTAAAAAATAATGATTCTATTGTGATTGAATTGGAATCTCAACAGCATGGTTTATGGCACATGTATTTTGATGGAGCTTTCTCTAAAGGAGGATCTGGAGCAGGAGTTCTTTTTGTGTCCCCATCAGGTATAACCTTCAAATATTCCTTTTTGTTAGCCTTTCAGTGTACAAACAACACTGTTGAATATGAAGCCTTGTTATTGGGGCTTGAAGTTGCAAAAAGGCACGGGATTCAGTTGCTAAGAGTATTAGGAGATTCAGAGTTGGTTGTTTCTCAGGTTAGGTCTAAGCATGCATCTAAAAAATGATCGTTTGAAAAGATATAAGCATGCAGTTTGGGATGTGATTGAACATTTTAGTGCATTCTCTATTAATTGGATAGAAAGATCAAACAATATCATGGCTGATTTCTTAGCAAATGTTGCATTAAAAATGATGATATAACACTAACCAGTGTATCCACAGTTGAGATAAAAGCTAGGCCAGCCATTCCTAATAACGTGTATAATTGGCAAGTGTTTGCTGATGATGAAGACATTCTCAGATTCATACAATGCATTAATGACTATGATGGACAAAAAATTGATTGCAATGCATCGGTAGAAGTGGTTGAATATAGAGAAACTGTGTTTGGAAATGACATGGTTCAGTTAGAAACTAATGAAATGCCTAAAAGGCTAGTTGAGCTGGAAGGTATGTTCAGTTACAGTGATAGCCATTTGCATCAGCAGTCAACCACCAAGTTAGATGAATTAGAGGAAGTGAACTTGGGGACAGAATCATCCCCTAAGTTGGTGTATATTGGAAAAAATTTGTCTCCTCATGTCAGAGTTAACCTTATTAATTTATTGAAGAAATATAAGCATGTTTTTGTATGGTCTTATGAAGATCTGAAGGCATATAGACAAGATCTGTTTCAGCATGAAGTCCCTTTGCTTCCAGATGCTAAGCCTTTTAGACAAAAACAAAGACCTATCAACCCCCTGTTGGAATCTAAAATGCAGCAAGAATTAACCAAGTTAAGGGAAGGGGGCATCATTAATCCTATAAGGCATTCATCATGGGTGTCTAATTTGGTCCCGATTAGGAAGAAGAATGGGGATATAAGACTCTGTGTTGATTTTAGGAATCTAAATGTTGCTTCTTTGAAAGACAATTATTCTTCTCCTAATATGGAAGCAATGTTGCAGAGAGTAACTGGTTGTGACCTATTGTCTATGATGGATGGGTTCTCAAGATATAACCAGGTGTTAGTGAAAGAATCTAAAAAATTCAAGACTGCTTTAACCACCCCTTGGGGAACATATGTATATGTAAGAATGCCTTTTAGTTTGAAAAATGTTGGAGCTACTTTTCAGAGAGCAATGGATGTAGCTTTCAAGGAATCCATTAACATTATCATGGTAGTGTATCAAGATGATTTAACATGTTTCTCTAAAAGGGTAGATGACCACTGTGGGCACTTGGAAAAGGTTTTCAAAAATGCTCTGGAATTTGGTGTCTCCTTAAATCCAAAAAAGTGTCATTTTGTTGTCACTAAAGGGAAGTTGCTCAGGCATATTGTCTCCAAGGAAGGGGTTAGAATAGACCCTAAAATAATTGAAGCTATAAACAATGTACCTAAGCCAAAGAGTGTTAAAGGCATCCAATATTTCTTCAGAAAGGTAAATTTTGTTAGAATATTTATTGCCAATTTTGTAGAGATAGTCAAGCCCATTGTTAGATTGCTTAAGAAGGATACAAGGTTCTGTTGGGATGAAGAAGCTCCAAAGGATTTTGATGAAATAAAAAAGGATATTTAGAAGGCACCAGTATTGAAGTCCCCTGACTACAGTAAGCCTTTCTCTCTGTTTTCTTTTGCTTCATATCATACAATGGTTGTAGTTCTTGTACAAAAGGATAATGAAGGATTTGAACATCCTATAGCTTTTTATAGCAAATCTTTACAGGCTGCAAAGTTAAAATATAAAATCATGGAGAAGCAAGCATATGCTTTAGTCAAGGTTGTTAAAGCATTTAGGCCATATCTTGTGAATGCACAAGTAATTGCTTATGTCCCACATGCGACTGTCAAAGATATTTTATCTCAGTCTGAGGTCACTAGTAAAAGATGCAGATGGATAAACAGAATTCAGGAGTTTGATTTAGAGCTTAAGATCACCAAATTGGTGAGAGGCTTGGGCCTTGCTAAGCTGATGGCTAAATCAAATCTTCTTGACATTGAGGTGAATAATCTTGAATTTGAGAACATCTTGGTCACAAGTATTGAGACACAGTCGTGGTACTCAGAGATAGTGCATTTTTTAAGGAATGCAACATATTCAGAGGGAATGACCCACAACCAGAGAAGGACACTGAGACTAAAATCTCAAAAATATGTCCTTATTCAGGGTGATCTATATTGGCAGAATATAGATGGGGCATTGCTGATGTGTTTGGATAAATCCCAGGCTAGAAAGATGTTAACTGAAATGCATGATGGAGTATGTGGAGGTCACTACTCTGCCAAAACAACTGCTGGTAAGATAGTTTGGGCTGGATATTATTGGCCTACTTTGTTTAAAGATGTCCATGAACATGTCCGAAGATGTGATCCATGCTTGAAATTTTCATCCAAATTGAAGTATGACGGAGCTTTTCCCCTTAACCCAGTCATAGTGGAAGCTCCTTTTGTCCAATGGGGCATAGATTTTATTGGAGAAATAGTTGAGAAATCAGGAAGAGGTCATAGGTGGATTATAGTAGCCACTGATTATTTCACCAAGTGGATTGAAGCTCTACCCACTACGAGAGCCACAAGTAAGGTTGTTATTGACTTCCTGATGGATAATGTCATAACCAAGTTCGGTGTTCCTGTGAAACTGGTGATGGATAATGCCATGAGCTTCAGGTCAGAGGAGTTCATTTAATTTTGCACTATCCATGGAATAGTTATGTCCTACTCTTCACCATATCATCCTCAGGGTAATGGGCAAGCTGAATCCAACAATAAGAGCCTTTTGAACATTATTAAGAAAATCCTGGAGGAGAACAAAAGGTTTTGGGACCAGAAGTTAAAGTTGGCCCTATAGGCAGACAGGGTTACTGTTAAGAAAGAAATTGGGGTTTCACCTTTTGAATTGGTCTATGGCACACAATCTAGGGTGCCAGTCAATAATCTTCTTCCAGTATACAAGTTCCTGCAAGCTAAAGACATGGAGTTATCTGACCCTATGGAAGATAGAATGATTCAGATGGTGGAGGTGGAAGAAATTGGAACTTTGGCCCATAAGAGGAATTTGAAGATCCAGTTGTAGTCCAAATATTTGTTTGACAAAAGAACCTTGTTAAGAAAGTTTCAAATTGGTGACATGGTGCTTCAATGGAATGCAAAAGGGAAAGATAAAGGAAAACACAAAAAATTTGAGTCACTATGGATAGGCCCCTCTGTGGTTTATGATCTTAATGGAAAGGATTAATATTTTTTGCAGAAAATGAATGGTGAGGTATAGGAATTTCTAGTGCATGGATAGTTCCTGAAACATTACTTCTCTTAAGTCCATGCACAGTAGGTCTTAGTTTGTATATATTTAGGTTTGTTTCTGTTGGTTGTTTTTGGGGTTATGTTTTGGTCTGTTCTCTAGAGTTTCTAAATTCTTGTGTTGATCTCGCAATCAACCATCCCCAGTCAAAGCCGTTGTTATCACTAATTTGAAAATTAGGTATTCTTGTCCCATAATTGGCTAAAATCTCCAAAGTTGTGTTTGGCATGGCCTTGTTGCCTCTATGTTTTTTGGGTCAAAGAGGGTTTAAGGTTTTTGAAAGATTTAACCCTTCATATGTTTTGGAAAAACCCTTGCGTTCTATTTCTACATTACTTTTTCCACTTAAATGGAAGGGTCACTCCATCATGAAAGTGTCCCCCCATATAGGTTTTCCCTAGGCGGTCCTTTAAATATTTTTAGTTTTTATGCCTTTTCCTATGTCTTGTTTTAATATTTGGCAGGCTTCTTAACTGTTGTGCAAGTCAAGGTTGATCCTACAGTGTGCATGGCTTGATGAAGAAGAGATGCCTGCAGTTTAGTATTCGAAAAGTAGCGAAAGGGGTAAGCAAGCCCGGTCAAAGGATTGTTCATCGGATTAAATGGAATGCATCTTGTATTTGATCCAACGGCTTGTGTTGCTTCACTAGCCCAAGATACATGTGAATTACCCTCTGCGACATAGCAAAAGGGTTGGTGGGTCCCAGAGGTAAGCGGTTCCTTTGGTTAAAGGACAATCAGTTCAAAGAAGATCAATGGCTCGCATAGATTCGCACCCAAAAGATGTCCATGTTTTACCTTTAGCGAAGTAGTGAAAAGGTGGAGGGCCTGGGCAAGGTGGTCACAAAGAGGTTAATAGGTGAGTAGTTTCTAAAGATCTAACGATTGTCGTTGCTTCGTGAAGAAGAGTTGCCTAAGGTTTAAAGCCTGCAAAGTTGCAAAAAGGTTGGTGGGCCCAAAGGATAAGTGGGTCATGGTTTTAAAGACCAATCAACTTGGAGTTGACTGGACAGCTTGCATGGATTCATAGCCCCAAACCAAATGAAGATTACCATTCGCAAAGTAGTGAAGTGACATGGTAGTCACACAGTGGATGACATGGCAGGACAGGTGGGTCACTTGGTTGAGGGAAATGATGACTTGATAGATGAACATAGCTCCAAAGGATTGCTTGGGGCTCACTTTGATTTAACCGATGATGGTGTTGAAACCCATGTGAAATAGAACACGTGGTGATCTTAGAATAGAGCCCGCTGGAGTTCTTGAGTGAATAGGAGACTGATACGTAAGATTCATTCCCCGGTGATGAAAAGACACGCAGTTTCTGAGTCGAGGACCCACTTTAAAGATTCGAGTTCGTTAAATGGTGTACATCTCGAGATGGATCCAACAACCACCATTGTTTTGCAGCCTGAAGATATAGGTGGTTAGTTTTTGTGAAGCATCGAAGACCGCTAGCAGTGATGGTGGTGCACAACTAGCAAAAAAGACTGGCGGTCACCATAAGCGATAAAGATCAACCAAGTGAAAAATGATCAGACAGCCAGCATTGTTTCGCGTGATCGAAGTGCACAAGGTTTAGTGTTCACAAAGTAGCAAAAAGAAGGTGGGGCTCGTTACTAATGCAGAAGGACCGAAAGAGTAAAGCTAGTGCAAGTTTCCAAGGATCCAATGAACGTCATTGCTTTGCAAAGGAAAGGTGCGGGGTTTTTTAAACTCCGCGAAATGGCGAAACAACAAAACAGTGAAATACTCAGAGAACTGGTAATCCATTGGAGCCCATTTTTGAATTTGATTTGCAAATTCAATTCTGAGTTGATGGCTGAAGCATGTGGGATTAATTTCTCAATTCAATGCCAAGTTGCCATATTAAGGCCGCAGTAATTGAATATTGGCACCATTTCGACGAGTTTGTTGCAGAGGAGTTGGTGCAGAGCAAATTTCTTCAAGAGAATAATAGGTTTTTGTGTCTTGCTTGCTAATTACAGTTTGAAAATTGGTACTTTATTGTGTGCTTGCCTTATCAGGGTTGTATTTGAATCTTAAATGATATAATTGCATTAACGGCATTGCACCAAGAAGAAAGTTCATAGGAAAGGTAAATTACCAAGATAGGAATATATGTGATGACTTCCTAGAATAATTGACCATGTCCTCAAATGTTGCAGCCAAAATTAAAGAATTAGTTCCAAAAGCCCCTCTTCTAAGGATTGGAGATGGTTTATATGACAAGGGTAGATGGTTGAGGGATTCAAAAATAGGGATTTCAGGGCTGGGTCTTTTTAAAGTGGGATTCAATTAGAGATATGTCAGTGCCCTAATGAACAGCATATGAACTAGACATGGGGAATCTCATAGTCCCTAGGGTGTTTATGGATGTAGACTTACTAACCCAGATCGCACACAATTATGATCTTGTTGCTAGATGTGTGAGGAATGTCAATGGAGGAGCCCTGATAGAAATCAATGATGATCAATTCAGGAATGTTTTCAAGCTCAGTGAAGCATCAAATTTATTAGAGCCTATTGATTTTGAAACATTGGGCCAGGTTTATGATGTGCAGAAAGATCACCTTAGGAGTGGCCCTTTGAAGGAGTTTTTTGTTAAAATAGGAGGGTTAACTGTAGTGGGCTCTAGCACCATGGAACCCTTTTCCCTAAATTTGTTCACTTTAAGGGCTAAGGGCATGTATTGGTCACTATGTCAGATCCTTGGGGAAGATCTTGAAACAACCATGCCAACCCATTATATGTTAATGATGGCACATATTCTGAACCCCTCTCTAGCAGTGACATTTTATTATGCACCTTACCTCACTGATGCAATTCATGCAGGGCTTGTAGGGATAAAAAATGGTAAGGTGGATAGACCTTTTGGATGTTATTCTCTTCTAATGCACATATTTTTATTCAAAGGATCTCATTATTTTGCTAAGGAAATGGATTTGATCAAAGAAAAGGAAGGTGAGGAGATGCCTATGCAATTGTGGAGCAAAATTTTGTCTTGGGACAAAGAGGATGCTAGTTATTTAAAGTTTGATAAATGCTTTGCATCTAGGCTTAGGATTCTTCTATGCCCATAGTACCCTAGGATCCCAAAGGCTCTTTTGGAGTTCCTCAGACCTAAGGAGTTTGTTGAAGGTATTAAGATTGTTCATAATTGGGGTGATATGTATTTGTACCCTATTTCTATAGTTTTCAGAGTTTATGGTTTCAGAGGCACTCCATATTTATTGCCTTATCAAATCCCATTGAAAATTGAGATTGTAGAGGTCTTAAGGAAAAGTGGAGGTGTGCAAGAGGCAGAGCTGACAAATAGGGGTAAAGGGACTATTTTCCCAACTATTACCATGGCCCATCAATTCGTGATCACCAAAGGTGGTTGGAAATTCTTTGATGACTTTTTTCAACCGTATAGGTTGTCTACTACTTTAACCAAGTTTTATTGACCCTAAGGATTTTTTCAATGGCATGTTTAGGAGAAGAGCAGTATGCAAAGGTAGGCCACACCAATTTCATTTCCCTGAGGACCTAATTAAAAATGAATTTAGTTTGGATGAGAAATAATTGAGGAAAGAAAAGTGGGTGGCATACAAAAAGGGTTTGGATTTCATTCATCAATTTGATAGGAATTATGATCCTCTGTCTAGCTTCAATCCCTTTGAGGAAAAGATCAAATTTTTAATTCTTTACTTTGAATATTTAATGCAAACTCTCAGAGAAAAGAGGGAGACTATAATAATAGACAACCCTTACAAGGCTAAGTTAGTTCTAACTAAGCCTTCCTTTGCTAAAGCCATCCCTCTTGGTGACTATGTGATGCACAAAAGGTCAAAATATAGTGTATTGATGCCAGTAACAGGAGAGCCTTCCACTTCAAGAGGGAAGAGAACAATTGAAGATGTCATTGACATCTAAGAATCCCCTAAAAGAAAGAGGGTGGGGAAAGAAGTGCAAGCAAGTGAACCTCTGTATTCTCCATCTCAATCCCCTATCCATATAGGAGATGAACAGGCAGTAGCGGAACAGTTGTTGTAGTTAGGAAGCCTCAGAGAGATTTCTTACACCTATGAAGAGACACAAGAGGGAATGCCAAAAGAGCCACCTAGTGACAAGATGAACTTAACTGAAGATGATTTCAAAGGTAAGGAGTTAGACCCGACTGTCAAGCAAGCTAGTGAATAATTCCTAGCTGATAGCAATTTTATCACAACAGGGGCATTCATGCAATTTTTATGGAAGCAAAATATTGAACAATTCAAGGCAAGATGTGAAAAGATAATGAGTGAGAAGCCTCACAAAGACACAACCTTAGTAGAAGAAGAAGTTAAACAAGAAATGATGGCTGAATTCAAAGCCATCACTCCTAAAGAAGGAAGGGAAATTGTGTCAAAGGCTCGTGTTCTACTCCTCCCTGAATGGGACATAGTAGATGCCTTGGTACTTGAAGCAGTCAGGAAAGAGACCAAGCCTATGGAGGGAGTGACATTTAGCAAAGATAATGTTTCTCTGGTCATGTGGTCCCTAAAGAAGGATGAAAATAGAAAAAGGAAGGATACCTTAGGATCTAGCTTTCTAGGAGACATGATAGTAAGAAGAGTTTAGGATATAGGGGTGGTAGAGGCTGCTAGCACAGTTTTAGAAACTGGAAAATTCAATGTAGTAGTGGCAAAAAAGGAGGAAAAGGAAAAGGATAATATCCAATTCAAATTAGAAACAATCTTGAAGGCTTATAATGAAGCCAAAGAAGGAATAGCTAACCGAGATAACATCATTTCTGAATTGAAGTGTCAATTGGCAGGATAGTACCATCGAGGTGAGTCCTCTACTCTAATGATAGCTTCTTCTCCTACACAACCTCCCTCTATGAGTCCTATTATATAATTTCCCCCTTCTCCTATGCCTTCTAGTTTTCAGCCAGCTAAGACCATTCAACATGAATTGGAGAAGTTTAAACAGGCTCGGGTCTTGTTTGCACGTAAATATGAGGAAAGGGTAAACACCACAATTTTGAACTTTACTAACACAATAGGGTCTTCCATGGTGCACAATCGAATGAAGAAGATTTTTTATATTTGCAATGAGTTGAATGAAGACAAGGCTATTTTGGAGCCAATTTTGGATAAGTGGATGCCAAGAGAAGTGGATCTAGAACTTATGTGTGCCTCCTATGACGAAGCAAGATCAGATGCTATTATTAAATCCACATGTGAGTTAACAAAAGGTCTGACCAAGCTATTAGAAGGAAGAACCAATGTGGAGAGGAAAGCCAACTTGTATAGGAAAGAATATTCTAAGCGTAACTTTGAATTCTTTCCTAGGGGTTTTATTAGCCAAAATCAGTTAAAGGACAAACAGGTATGGCTTGATGAGTTGGGAGATAACTTGTCTCTAAGGGTGAATGGAATCATTAATACAAATGACACATCCCTATTTGTCAAGACAATTGAAGAAATAGAAAAGATAAAGTCACATAATGGCTTTTTGAATTCAAAGGTTAATAAAGTGATAAACTCTTGGAAAAGGTTGGTTAAGTTGAAGGAAAAAATTGTTTTCTACTCATGGCCTGTTGATGACGTGTTCCAAGAGTGGACCAAGAAATATGCAATGCAAGAAGAAGAAATCCTAGAGCAGTTAGAAGATGTTACAGAGGAGCAACAAACTAAAGAGGTTGTTGATACTGAAAAGGACTTGTAACTGTTTCTTGGAGGATATTGCAGTTTGTAACAAACTTTTCTTAGGAATGTCCAAAGCTTGTATGCATCCATGATATTATAAATGGATACCAAAACTAATAGAAAAGGGATCACAAGAAATTTTTAAAGAAACTCTGTAGAAATATATCTGGGTTTTTTTCTAGTTATTACAGAGAATACTTTGAATCATGTAAGAATTATTTTCAAAAATGAATATACAGATACAAATCAATACTTTTGAGGCCTAAATCTATGTTGTCTTCTGTTGTGCACTCGTTAATTTTTTGGTTTCATTTGAATAGTCTAGGGTTATTTGATTGAACATGGATTGTAAGGCAATAATATGGATGTGTTTCTAGCTTTTCTCTTCAAGGGAGAGGAATTAAATATGCATGAAATATCTCTATCAATAAATCAATTGTTTTCTCATTTTGAATTTGATGAACGGTTTTAGTTTTAAGAGGATAAAACTCATGTATATGTTAGGCATGTATGGGGTTAATTAAGACCGAGGTAGTGAAGTGTATGCAATTCTTTAGTTTTGGGAATTCTAATTTGATTTGGGTGACTCTGTAGCCCGAATAAGGCACTGGTATCCAGTTGTGGTTTTCATTCTATTTCTCTTGGTGATCAATACTAAAATGAGTATAAGCTTTTCAATTAATGTTTCAGTTCTATTAAGGTGATGAAGTCCATAGGTTTCTAGCATTGGTTTACTATGGATCTCAAATTTTAAAATTGTGAAAGTTTTCACAGAAGGTATACCTACCTGAACTTTGGATAAGTTCAAAGTGTAGAAGGTTTTGTTAAAACCTTGTTATATGTTTTTCTGGAGTTTTGTTCTTCCTCGGTGTCCTCTTCATATGCAAACAGACTTTATTGTATTCCTAACAGGGAGGAGAGAAGGGAATCGGAATTTAAGAACAACAATCTCACCAAGGAAATCTTGGACATGAAGAACCTCATCAAAAATCTCAAAGAGGGTACTAACAAGACAACTTATTCATTTTAGGAGATATGTTTGTACCCCTATGACTTGACCATCTCAGTTGCTCCATATTCGCTTGGTTTTGTGATACCTAAGTTTAAAAAATATAAAGGTGAGGGCGATCATAGACATCATGTCCGAGAATTCTTTGTTTCATGCCAAGGAGTCTCTTATAGTGACATATATCTTAGAAATATTTTTGCAAAGAGTCTCTTGGAGGAGGCTCTCACTTGGTTCTCTTCTTTACCATGGGACTCTATCACACCATTCCCTAACTTAGTTGAAAAATTTGTGGACCATTATGCCTACAACATTGAGAATGATGCCTCCATAGTAGACTTGTGTAACACGAAGCAAAGGCCTAGGGAAACTTTTCCCAACTTCCTTCAGAGATGGTGGCATCTCATTAAAAAATTCCCTCGGACAATACCAAAACCAAACCAAGTTGAATTATTTCAATGCATTCTGATACCAGAATTATCCAAACCCTTGACTCGCCAATGCTTGACCTCCTTTGCAGAAATTTACAAGAATAGTATAGCTTTAGAGAGTACACTCTTAGAGGATGGAACTATTAAATACTATCAAAAATTACACAAAATTCCTCCTCTCATAATGTTAAGCCAAAATTCTAGTCCAAAAATTAAAATGTCACTAATGATGGAGTCACTGATGCTAAGCATATCCAAACCATCGTTGTACCATCCAAACCCACTACCAATAACTTCTTCAATATCTAATCCAATCCTCACAATCAATCTAATTTGCAAGATCAACCCCACAATCCCACCTTCATCCAAGGTGACTCCCCTCAGTCCAATAGTCAATGTGAGTATACCCCACTAGGTGAACCCATTGAGGTCATCTTCTTGGAACTTGTCAAGCCTGGTGTTGTTGTCTTCCCGATGACACACCCTTTTAATCCTAACCAACCCAAACCCCAATGGTATAATAAGAACAAATATTGTGATTACCATTGTATCAATTATCACGATACATGCAAGTGTATGAAACTCAATAATTACATCCAAGGCCTTCCTGATAAAGGGGAGATTGAGGTTGATGTTCCCAAATCTAGTAACTCCAATGACAAGCTTAAAATGTATCAAGACCCATTCCTTAAGCATGGAAAAGATAAGGCGGCCTCATCATCTCATGTAGTCAACTATGATTATACCAACCACATATCCGGCTTTGAATCCTTGGTGGGTCACATAGAGCCTGTTGATACCTCTATCAACACCATCGTCATCAAAGGAGTAGATCCCCCACCCGCCACTAGAGCTAGAATCATTATCCAAGGGGTACCTACCCCTTAGTCATCAAGTCATCCCTCCCAAGCAAAGATAGTAATTCAAGGTGTCGCACCTCCTAACTATCAAAATGAGTACAATGTCACCACCCACAAAGGAAGAGTAATTGTTCCAAGAGCCCCTCCTCCACCTCCCCAACCCCCCATGTCATCCACCCACCAATACGATATCCTTGATCATCTTGGTAAGACTATTGCACAAATTTCAATGTAGAGGTCTTCAACAGTAGAGTGGAAAACCCCACACATCTCTCACCTTTCACTCGCACAATCTAAAGCCTATGAAGGCCTCAACTCACACCAAAACCAAAACTTGAACTTTGTCCCTCACAAGGGTTGGCAAACACCTCCACTATGCCCTTAGGGTCTCACAAGACCTTCCACAACCTTCTTATCATTGATGGAAACAAGGTTCCACATGATCAATCAACCAAAGACTTCCCCTACTGGCACCGGCAGATACAACAAGGCTCATTCACATCGGCATCTAGTTTACATCGGCAAAAGATTATACCGGCATTCCAGGTCAACTTGACAACAAATATTATTTATGCAAAATAGTTTGTAATGTAAATTATAATTATAGTTTCAAATACCCTTTTGGAAATTCTCTGAGACTTCAAAGAACCACACCTGCAACTTGCTCCAACACACCTAGACAACTATTTGGGTCACGGACCTAGTTAATCAGGTTAGGCCTGGGTTACAAAGGAAGTGTATGGGAATGGGACCACAAGGAAGATCCAATGCTTTAGAGGGATTTTCTAATATCTGAATGTACCAATTCAACAATCTAACTCCTTCTAATGTCTAGCATCATGCAATCCATCAATTCTTGGTTGTACTAGTCTAAACCCTTACAAAGTTTAGGCTAGGGCTTGGTGGTAAAAATACAAATCCAAATCCCCTAATATCCCCCCTTTGGAATCTCATAATAAACCCTCCTAACTTACATCCTACCAAAGGCCATTGAGAGCCAATGACTAGATTACAAGTTAGGGCCTCATCTTTGTGACACCCTAGGGAAATTAAGGGTTTTCGGACCTGCAAAAGCAAATTCTCGATATCTTCTCCCAAACACCACTTCAAGGGGTTAGACCAAATTCATATGAAATATTATTCAGTGTTCTATTGTACCAAACCATTTTTTTACAAAACCATTCAATTTTCTGTACAGACAGTACGGAAAAGTAACAGAATTCAGGTGAAATCAGATTTGTTTCATTTCATACTCTCCACCAAACTTCTCCAAATGATTTTGTGCGTTCAACCAACCTTTCTCATTAGTTGTAAAAGCACAAATAGGCTTCTCTCAATGATCACAACCAACTTTAAAATGGTTGTGACCATTGGAGAGAAGTTACATTCCAACTGACAACTTTTCAAAAGTTCCTTTGACAACAATGACAACTTTTACGCAACTTTTGCAACTTTGAATTCCTAAGCACCTAAATCTTACCAAACATAGATAAGGATATCATTAACCTTTAAAACACTTAAGACAACATTCTAGGATCATAAACACAAAATTTCATGATTCAAGCCCACATGGCCTAATAGACCTCTAGGATTATGTGTGCACTTGAGAGGTTATTGACCACACAAAGGCATTTTATTACATCTAGGGTGATCCTTGAGATCCAACCCATTATGATAACATAAGTAAACACAAAAAATACACTAGGCACCCCTAATGGCATGAAAATGCCATGAAAAGAAGAGGTGCCCTACACCATGCTAACTAGGTTAAAGAAACTCAAGTCCCTTGAGTGGGTATGTCTACAATTTTGGTTCCTATCCTCTCAATGGATTCTGAGGTCATCCATGTAGCATCTTCTAAAGTTTGATTCCTCCATTTGACCAAGTATTCCAAATAAGTCTTCCTCCTTGTTCGCTTGTTGACCCTATGATCCAAAATACACTCAATTTTAGGTCTGGATTGTGTGGGAAGTCCTTCTAGCATGTTTGCAGTAGGGGAATCAAATCGACCTGTATCACAATCATCATCAACATCACCCTTATATGTATATATATCAGAAACATTAAATATAGGTGATAGTCCCACATCTGGGAGTAGATCTATTTTGTATGCATTGTTCCCACATCTTTTGAGTACCTTGAAAGGATCTATCTTCTTCATGAGTAGCTTGGTGTATTTCTCCTTAGGGAGTCTTTCTTTGTTAAGATGAATCATCACCATATCTCCCACCTTAAATTGAACATCTCTCCTTTTGAACTCTGCTACTTTCTTGTATTTCTCAGAGGTATGAATCAATTTATCTCTGACTTGTTGGTGTATATCCCTCATGACTTCAGAAAATTCATCTGCCTGAGCACTTATTCTATCAATATTCTTCACATCTCTAAGTTCAAGAATACCCCTGGGATGTGTACCATACACAATTTTGAAAGGACTTAACCCTCTACTTCTATCCACAGTCATTATAGGAAATTCTGCCTATGGGAGAATGGTATCCCAAGTAGTTCCATGCTCCTTCATCAAGCACCTTAATAAGTTTCCAAGGGACCTATTTTTTACCTCAGTCTGCCCATCAGATTAAGGGTGATAAGAAGAAGAGAAACACAAGTTATTCCCCAACTTATGCCACAAAGTTCTCCAAAAGTGTCCTAAAAACTTAGGATCCATGTCTGAGATAATGCTCAAGGGTAACCCATGTAGTCTGAAAATTTCCTTGAAGAATAAACCTACAATGTTAGAAGCATCATGTGTAACCTTGCATGGTAAAAAGTGTGCCATCTTTGAAAACCGGTCTACCACAACATAGACGCTGTCATAACCTGCTTTAGTTCTAGGAAGGCCTAAGACAAAATCCATACTGACTGAATCCCAAGGTTTTGTAGCGATGGGTAAAGGAGTATAGAGGCCTGCATTTGAACTTGTACCTTTATCTCTTTGACACACCACACACTCTGAAAAAAATTTCCTCACATCTTATTGCATTCTTGGCCAAAAATAAAACCTTCTAACCAAGTGTCTTATCAACTCCAAAATGTCCTAATAAACTCCCACAATTCTTTTCCTTGACAATATTCTCCCTCATTGAGTAATTAGGAATACAAAGCTGACTACCCTTAAAAAGTAAACCTTCTTGAAGCATATACTAAAAAAAATCAGTATGATACCTTTCATTAATAGCTTTACAAACCTCATAAGCCTCTTTGAAATCTTCATCTTCTTGGCACATATCCTTCATAGCAGTGATTCCCATGCTTTCTAATTGAATCTCTTGGATTACCAAGTTCCTCCTACTAAGGGCATCTACAACTTTGTTGGACACTCCCTTCTTATGATTGATAGTGAATGTGAAATATTGAAGGTAAACCATCCATTTCATGTGCCTATGATTGAGTTTCTCCTGCCTGTTCAAAAATCTTAAATCATGGTTGTCAATGTAAACAACAAATTCTATAGGTAATAGATAGTGTCTCCATTTCCTGAGAGATTGTACCAAAGCATTCATCTCTAGATCATAGGCTGAATATTTATTTTTTCTTCATTTAACTTGTCACTTAAAAAGGCCACAGGCCTACCCTCCTGACTCAAGACTCCTCCTATAGCTTTCTTAGATGCATCACATTCAATAGTGAACACCTTATGAAAATTAGGAAGGACTAAGATGGGCTACTCTACAATCTTTGTTTTCAAATACTCAAAAGACTTGTTAGCTTCATCATTCCAAACAAATTGACACTTTCTTCCACCCTTGATGGTATCTATCATAGGAGAACTAACCCCACTAAAATTTCTTATAAACTTCCTATAAAAGCTTGCTAAGCCATGGAAACTTTTTACCTCACTTGCAGATTTAGGTGTGGGCCAATTGAGGATTGCCTCCACCTTAGATGGATCCATTCTCAAATTACCTTTGGAAACAACAAATCCAAAAAACACTAATTCCTCTTGCAAGAAAACACACTTATCTAGGTTGACCTTCAACTGCTCCTCATGCAACCTTTTCAATACCAAATCCAAGTGCATCAGATGTTCATTTTTATCCTTACTGAAAAATCAGTATATCATCCAAGTATACTACCATAAAATGATTGATAAAGGGCTTAAGAACCTCATTCATTAACCTCATAAATGTACTAGGGGTATTAGAAAGCCCAAATGGCATTACCATCCATTCAAACAAGCCTTCATTGGTCTTAAATGTTGTCTTCCATTGGTCTCCATCTCTAATCCAAATTTGGTGATAACCATTTTTCAAGTCTATTTTGGAGTAGTACTTTGCCCCTCCTAGAAAATCCATCAAATCCTCTATTCTTGATATTGGGAACCTATATCTTATAGCCCTAGAGTCAATACATAACCTTCATGTTCCTTCTTTCTTCGGAGCTAGCACTATCGGGACTGCACATGGGCTTATACTCTTTCTAATGAACCCTTTCTCAAGTAACTCTTGGATCTGTCTTGCAACTTCTGCATTTTGTTTAGGGGTTAATTTATAGGCTTCCTTGTTAGGTAGGGTAGCACCTGGTATAAGGTCTATGCAATGACTGATTTCTCTTTGAGGAGGTAGAGTATCTGTGGTACTATCTGTAACAATTCCCTTATACTTATCTAGTAGATCCTGAACCTTCATAGGCCCAACTTTTCCTCTTGCCTCATGGCTCTTAGGATGCTTCTTAGGTTCATCCCTAGGCTTGACAACTATGGAAAATCAAGGAGTATCCTTCTCCTTCAGATCCCTCATAAATTATTTCTCATCTACTAGCATGACACTAGTCACAATGTGTTTATCCTTACTATCATCTAGGAGAGGGGTCATGGTAAAGTTCTCTACATTTTTGGTGATGGTGTAGACATTATTTCTACCCTCATTCTTAGCATCCACATAATATTTCCAAGGCCTACCAAGTAATAAATGACAACCATCCATTTCTACCGTGTCACACAACACTCTATCCTTATATTCACCAATTGAGAAGTCTACCCAAACTTGTTCACTAATCAACACTTGGTGTCCCTTATTCAACCAAGATACCTTATAGGGATAGGGATGAGGTACTCTTTGCAAGTTAAGCTTGGTGACCATCTCAATAGAAGCTATGCTATCTGTGGATCTGGAATCTACAATGACCTTACAAACTTTACCTTGTACCTTGCAGGTGGTTCTGAAAAGAGACTTCCTTTGAGGTGGCTCTTTGCTAATTGGTGCCTTCAAGAAAGTCATTTTTATCATCAAGAGCTCTCCTTGATCTGGGTCTGCAGGTCTTGAATTTGATGTGTGGTAGGAGGTCATGCTCTGACTATCTTCCTCTTGAATCAAATGTGCTCTTCTTTCACCCTCTTGACCACCATTCCCTTGCTTCTCTGGACACCTAAAGGATTGATGTCCCACCTGGTTACAAGAGAAACACCTACTGGTGAAAACACTAGGTCCTCTTCCATTTTCTCTTCTCCCTCTAAAACTACCTTTTTTCCTAGATTCTCCCTCATGTTCCTAACTACTTGTTTTTGTAGGCAAATGCACACTCCAATGAGATATTGTAGGTGATTGAAGGTTGTGTCATCGATGGAAAACTTGCAATCATATGATACTGACAAGACAATATACCAGCACCAGCAATGACAGACTCTACACTGGCACATAGAACACCAGCTAGTAAAATGAAGTATACCAGCACCCAGGCCGACAGAAATTTTGTTTATAATATATTTTGTAATTAATTGTAAAATCATTGTAAGCCAACTTGGCAAGTTGTAAAATGACTCATATATGTATGAGATCATTGTAGAACATTTTGTAAGAAATAAGATAGGCGAAATAAGGCAGACCTATTATGCAAATTATAGGTTAAGGGTTTATGTATGAAGCAGAGCTAAAACCGGTACTCGATCTGGCATAGTAGATGCTATTTTGAAGTAGTACAAGACATTGGATTTGCATAATCCATTTTGTAAGTCAGTGAGACTTCCCATTTTGTAATTGAGTAGTGAGCTCTAGGCACTTGGCCTTCCTATATGTGCAGGCCCCTATTGTAGCAGTAATATTCTCTTATTGGCCAGTAAGTGAATATTGTGGGTCACAAATCCCACTGAGGTTTTTTGCACACTAGGTTTCCTCGTTAAACTACTGTTTTATGGTGGTTTTTTCATGTGGTTTTTGTTATCTCTATTTATTGCATTACTTTTTGTTTACCGGTATACAGTATTGATATGCTTTACATGTTTTAAGCTAAGAAAATTATCCAACCAGTTAGATACTGATTCACCCCCCCCCTCTCAGTATCTTTGGGAATCCTAACAATTAGTATCAGAGCCTAGTCCTCTATTTTCAGAAGCCTAACAGCTTGAGGAATATCTTGACACCGATAGAGATGGAAAACTTGATGAAGCAATTAGAAGCAGTTCTCTCAGACTATGATACAGAAAAGTTGAAAAATATCAAACTTGAAGATGATCTAAAGGCTGCACAGGATATTATTCAATCACTTCAAGAAAATCTTACCATTGCAAGAAACAAGAGAAGAGAACTTTGTGAAAAGATGCAAAATGAAAATGATGAAAAGGAAACTCTTAGTGATCTGATGAATAAGCTGAAACAAGAAAACATGACAACAAAGAATGAGATGCAGGATATGACTCTGAGATTTTGTCAAGAAATTGAAGATAGAAAGAAGAATGAAGAAGACTTGACTAGAAGACTGAATGATGTTGCAAATGAAAACACAAGACTTGGTTATGAAAATGATATGTTGAAGACAGATCTGATGCATGCACAAAATGACTCAAATGAACTCATGAGACAAAAAGGTATCTTAAAAAGAGAACTAGCTACTGCAAATCAACACAAGGAAAAATTCAAGAAAAGCTCAGAAGAACTTGGTGACTTGCTAAAAAATCAAAAACCAAATGGTGACACTAATGGCCTTGGCTTTGAAGTTGGTGAAAGCTCTGGTACTGCAAACACACATGATCATAGAAAACTGGTAAGACAACCAAATGCTTATAAATTTAATGGCAAATGCTTTAACTGTAACAAGTATGGTCATAGAGAAAATTAGTGTAGATCTAGAAATTATCAGAGCACTAATACACCCACCGATTAATGCTCCAAATGCAACAAAATTGGTCATAATTCAGAAAATTGCAGAATGAATGTAAGATGTTATGTTTGTAGAAGATTTGGACACTTATCTAATCAGTGTAGAACACAAACTGACATAGGATATGGGAAAGCTATTCAGACAAACAATGTGACCTGTTATGCTTGCAACAAGATTGGACATATTGTAAAATTCTACAGAAGTAAGGCATCACCAGCAAGTAATAATGGTGCTAGTTTGAAAGGTAAAGAAAAGGTTGAAGAGGTAAAGCAAGAATACTCAAAACAATGGATCAGAAAGTCAGATCTAAATGTTGATAGGAATACTCCTCCACGGTAGAATAGAGTAACAGTCCACCGGCAAGAGACTCTGCTTCTAACTGAAGAAAATTTCCTTTGAGGGTTTAGCAACCAAATGTGAAACATGCTATTATTCCCTCGGTTGATAGTGAGAAGTTGAAATTACTTCTATACCAGCAAATAAGTTAAGTCATTACTTAACCGACAAGCATTAAATGTGGTGGTTGGCAAAATTAACATTATAAAGCAAGTGTTTTGGCTCCATTTTCATTTCACCGAGCATTCAAATCTTCGAGAGTGCGAAAATTCCAGAGCGAAGGCATTCCAAGCAAAGAAGTTAAGAAATTCATCAAGCAATCATTCCTTAAGGTAGATAAAGGTATTTATATCCATGGCTTCTTCATCTGCTCCTGAATTCATTACAAACCCTACTATTGTCAAAGTTATTAAATTCCCTAGACCCGTATTCCAGTTAGTTCCTGAAATTTCCAAGAAAGATGATAACATTGGTGCATTTTCTAAAATTCCTAAGGAAGTAGTTTTTGCTGAAGACCCTAGAATGTATATACATTGTCATATAGAGGAATTAGGTGATGAGGAAATTAAGAATATGTATAAATCTGTAATTTGTGATGAATCTAGAAATATCAAACCTGAACAAAAGATAGTTGAAACCCTAGGTTTCACTAAAATTCTCAATATCCTGGATTTTCCCAAGGATGTTATAAGGATAGTACTAAGCAGGGTACATGGTGCATTCTTCTGGTTGGACTTAGTTCACAAAATCACAAAAGAAGCAGTAAAGGTTGTGACAAGGTTACCTTCCACCAGTAACAGACCTGACAAAATAAAGAAGGTCTCAAATGACCTAGTGATAAACCTAACAGGTGCAACATCTGATAAGAGATCTTTAAGGGTAAATGATGTAATGGATATCAATGTGAAATTCATCAATATGATCTTAGGCTACAAAACTACACATGCAAATAGGTTAAACTCAGTCTCTATCCTATGCATTAAAAGTGCCTATGATATGATTAATGATAATGCAAGAATAGATGTGTGCGAATGGCTTAAAGATGAACCGATTGACAATTTGGGAAAGATAAAGAAAGACAAAAAGGGAACATTCAGATTTGGAAACCTACTTGTTTTTCTAATGTTGCACATAGCCAAACAAGTACTCGGTATTGGTATTAGAAATTTTGGTTTTGATATACCAGTAGGCAAACAGTTGTTAGATTTACTGAACAGCATGAGAGAGAATAGAGAAAAGAACATATATGAGTATTTTCAGGCATTGAAGGCCCGAATGAAGACCAGAGTTAGATTGTCACAAGCAATTGTGGACAAGTATAAGGATGAAATATATTTTGTAATAAAGAAGGATGAAATTTGGATGGAGGCAGTTATCCAAGAACCATCTGGGTTACTGAAATGGGGTATGAAACTGATGACCACATAATAGAAACATATGCAAAAGCCCTCCTAGAAGCACCTAAGGAACCTAAAGAAGAGGTATCTGGCAGTGCTGAGACGATTGAAAAACAAATTTAATCCAAGAAAAATGTTAAAAAGGTTGAGGCAACAATTAGAAAAGGATCCAGGCAAGAAAAAGCTATTAAGGAAGATGTACCTAAACAAACTAGTATTACTGAAGATGAGTTAGAAGCACTTTAACCGGAAACTCACCTTTCACCGATTGGAACTTCTTCAGAAAGTGACATACCAACTGCATTCAAAAGAGTTGTGAGAAAAAGGAAATCTTCATTGGTATCTTCACCTTCTCCTAGAAGAACAAGACAGAAACAATAGGTAGTAAGACCCCTAGCAAAGAAATTAACTCTGAAGAAGAAAAAGGTGACTCCTAAGAAGAAGTCCATGGCTCCTATTGATAAATTACTAGATGAAATTACTGAGGATGGTAAATTGAAAAATATCAACAAAATGTATAACACATTATCAGATGATGACAAAAATAAAGTAGAGAACAGTGTAATATTGCACTTAGATATTTTTAAGAAAATTTTGATCCAAGTTGTTGATGAAATACTGACAGATCTCTACAACAGACTTGAAGCTAGGAGAGTAGGTATTATTGAACTTGATAAGAAAATAAAAATTAAAAAATTACTTGTTGTACATCCTGTCAACTCACCTGATGAGATAGATAAATTGAACTCAAAGGCTAACCGGTCAGTATTTTTAACTGCTCACCAACATGTAGCACTAATGGCAAGGAGAGTGAATGAGGTAAAAGAAGAAATAGCTAATGCATGGGACATATTCCTTGTAGAGAAGGAAAAGCAAGAAGAGTATCAAAGCCCTAAACCCATCAAGGTATATCAAAAGGATAAGGGAAAAGGAAAGGCTGGTAGACCACCCAACATAAAAATAACAAACAACTTATCCCCACCACCTCTAGATACTCCACCAGTAGTTACTACTGACAATCAACCGGCTAGTGAGAGTATGGACATACCACATGAGGACACAAATCCTGATTCTGAGGTGTTATATACAATGAACATTGACACTCAGAAAGTCAATATTATGGTAGATAAGGAATCAATAGGGAAAATGGATGTGGTAACTAGGCCACCGGCAACAGATAGCACAGAAGAAAAACTAGTAGTGGACAACACTGAGAAATAGGCAGAGCAACAGGCTCCCTCACAGGAACAGGTTCATGCAGAGAAAGTGCCACCGGCAACAGCTGAGCAACCCAAACCTTTTCTTAGAGAAATGCAAACACAAACTGACTTACTAGAGGTCACTACAAGCAAATAAATTACTCACACCGGCAGAATACAAATTGTTTCCGTTCTTTTGGATTCTATCAAGAGAATAACAGAGTGTAGCTCACAAGCAGACAAAGCTATTGATGATACAACCCCAATTTTGAAAATGATAGAACCCAAATGTAATGTGGATAATAAAGATTCTTTGAATCAACTTGACACATTGTCTAAGTATATTACTGACAATATTGTGATAGTTGAACAAATAAATGAGAAAGCATTCAAAGAGAAACTAGAGAAGGAAAAACACAAATTCTTTGAAGAGGAAATAAAGAAGTGCATGAGACAATTTGACACTCTTTTACCGACACTATGTAATACACTAAAAGAGTTTAAAACTTTGTATAGAGATACATGCAAAACAAACTTTTTGATAGTACATATAGACAAGAAGATCAGCAAGGTACAGGAAGAAATAAATAAATTAGCTGACAACTTCATTAATTTATCTGAACCATTATCAATTTTTTAGCAGAAAACAACAGGTTTTGAGGAGGAACTTCTAAAGTTGGAAAGAGAGAAGGAAAGTATAAAAGGAAAGGCAAAAGATCTAAAATGGAAACTTAGTCCAAGATTGGACAACCTCACCTCCTTGAGAAAAGAGATATCTAAGGCTCTAGTTCAAGGATAGAAAACACCAAAACAACAAATGCAACACCTCACCAGTACAATTCAAAGGATAGAGGTTGCATTAAAGGATAGTGAACGGTTCACTGAGAGCCTAAATCTAGTATTGGCAGACCTTTTTCAAATTATTACCAACCGGTTACAAGGATAAAGCTGGAAACCATGCTCAATTGATACTTTGACAACCTTTGTCATTGATGCCAAAGGGGGAGTAGTGGTAATGAGAAAAATAATGAGCAAATGGATCATTAGCTCAGGGGGAGCACATATTTTTTTAGTACATAATTTTTGGTAAGACAATTTTGGCAGATTCTTTTTGGATGACACTTTTTGGATTTTTTCTCATGAGTGTTGCCATCAATGCCAAAGGGGGAGATTGTTGGAAAATGCACACTCCAATGAGATATTGTAGGTCATTGAAGGTTTTTTCATTGATGGAAACCTTGCAATCATATGATACCGACACGACAATATACCGGCAACGACAAACTCTACACTGGCACACAGAACACCAGCTATTAAAAGGAAGTATACTAGCACCCAGGTCGACAGGAATTTTGTTTATAATATATTTTGTAATTAATTGTAAAATCATTGTAAGCCGACTTGGCAAGCTATAAAATGACTCATATATGTATGAGATCATTATAGAACATTTTGTAAGAAATAAGATAGGCGAAATAAGGCAGACCTATTATGTGAATTATAGGTTAAGGGTTTATATATGAAGCAGAGCTAAAACCGGTACTGGATCTGGCATAGTAGATGCTATTTTGAAGCAGTACAAGACATTGGATTTGCATAATCCATTTTCTAAGTCAGTGAGACTTCCCATTTTGTAATTGAGTAGTGAGCTCTAGGCACTTGGCCTTCCTGCATGTGCAAGCCCCTATTGTAGCAGTAATATTCTCTTATTGGTCAGTAAGTGAATATTGTGGGTCACAAATCCCACTAAGGTTTTTCCCACACTGGGTTTCCTCATTAAACTACTGTGTTATGGTGTGCTTTTCATGTAGTTGTTGTTATCTCTATTTATTGCATTAATTTCTGTTTACCGGTATATAGTATTGATATGCTTTACATGTTTTAAGTTAAGAAAATAATCCAACCAGTTAGATACTGATTCACCCCCCCCCCTCTCAGTATCTTTGGGAATCCTAACAGTTTCTCCTTGGGGTTTAGGGTATGATCCTCTACCATTGAATCTTCCCTTACCTCTAAAATTTGTACCCCTTCCTCTATTATGGTGTTCTCCTCACCTCTTTTTATTCTCCTCAATCCTAAGTGCCATTTGATAACACTTATGCACTGATTCTGGACTAAACAAACTTAGTTCATCTTGAATGTTGAACTTAAGGCCATTCATGTACCTTGCTAAATTTTGTGTCTCACTCTCTGGTATCTTTACCTTGAGTGTCATTCTATGGAACTCCTCAGTGTAAACACTAACATCCAAATCCCTTTGCCTCAAATTTTATAGTTTCTTGTGTAGTATTATCTCATAATCCTCATGAACAAATTTCTTCTTGACTTCTGACACCATCCTCTTCCATGAAGTGATGGGGTTCTTACCTTCCACCATTCTTTCCCCTTGCATGACATTCCACTCACTAAGGGCAGGACCCTTCAATTTTGACTTATCCACCTTCACTCTTTGGTTATCCTTCACCTCATCATATTCAAAATAGTTTTCTAAGGCCTCAACCCAGTCCATGCACTCCTCTGGATTCATCTTCCCTTGAAACATAGGTAATTGTGCCTTAGTGTCTCTTCCACCTACTCTCTTAAGGGCTTCAATGAATTTCCTTTGATCTACGGGTACAGCTGGGTTCTCTCCTTCTTCTTCTCCTTCTTCTTCTTCCTTAGAGTCTAAGCCAACTTCCTTCCCAGTTTGATCCTTCTTCAACTTTGCTAGTTCTTCTTCCATCCTTTTGTTCTTGGCTATTTTCTCCCTCACTATCCTAGCCAATTCTACATTGGTGACTCTAGAGGGTATCTCCTCTTCACTTTGTTCCTCTGTCCTAACTCCCATGGTTCAAGATCTTCCCAAGTTCTTCTAGAGCTTTGATACCACCTGATGCAGAGGTCTTTAGTAGTAGTGTGGAAAACCCCACACGCACACTCATCTTTCACTCTCACAATCTCAAGCCTATGAAGGCCTCTCACACCAAAACCAAAACTTGAACTTTAACCCTCACAAGGGTTGGCAAACACCTTTACTATGCCCTTAAGGTCTCACAAGACCTTCCAGAACCTTCTTATCATTGATGGAAACAAGGTTCTATAGGATCAACCAGCCAAAGACTTCCCCTACCGGCACCGACAGATACAACAAGGCTCATTCACATCAGCATCTAGTTTACACCAACAGAAGATTATACCAGCATTCCTAGCTGACTTGACAACAAATATTATTTATAGTAAATATTTTGTAATGTAAATTATAATTATAGTTTCAAATATCCTTTTGGAACTTATCTCAGACTTCAAAGATCTAGACCTCCAACTTGCTCCAGCACACCTAGACACCTATTTGGGTCACGGACCTAGTTGATCAGGTTAGGCCTGGGTTACAAAGGAAGTGTATGGGAATGGGACCACAGGGAAGATCCAATGCTTCATAGGGATTGTCTAGTGTTTGAATGTACCAATTAAACCATCTAACTCCTTCTAATGTTTGGCATCATGCAATCCATCAATTCCTGGTTGTACTAGTCTAAACCCTTACAAAGTTTAGGCTAGGGCTTGGTTGTAAAAAGACCAATCCAACTCCCCTAATCTCACCCCTTTGGAATCTCATAATACACCCTCCTAAATTGCATCCTATGAAATTCCATTGAGATCCAATGACTATATTTCAAGTTAGGGCCTCATCTTTGCGACACCCTAGGGAAATTAAGGGTTTTTGGACCTGTAGAAGAAAATTGTCGAAATCTCCTCCCAAACACCACTTCAAGGGGTCAGACTAGATTCATATGAAAGATTATTCAGTATTCTAATGTACCAATCCAATTTTTTACAAAACCATTCAATTTTTTGTATAGACAATATTGAACAGTAATAGACTTCAGGCGAAATTAGATTTGTTTCATTTCATACTCTCCACCAAACTTCTCCAGATGATTTTGGGCCTTCAACCAACCTTTCTCGTTGATTGTAAAAGCACAAATAGACTTCTCTAAATGACCACAACCAAATTTTAAATGGTTTTGACCATTGGAGAGAAGTTACATTCCAACTGGCAACTTTTCAAAAGTTGCTTTGACAACAATGACAACTTTTATGCAAGTTTTGCAACTTTGAATTCCTAAACACCCAAACCTTACCAAACATATCTAAGGACATAATTAACCTTTAAAACACTTAAGACAACATTATAGGATCATAAACACAAAATTTCATGATTCAAGCCCACATGGCCTAATAGACCTCTAGGCTTATATGTGCACTTGAGAGGTTATTGACCACACAAAGGCATTTTATTACATCTAGGGTGATCCTTGAGATCCAACCCATTATGACAATATAAGTAAACACAAAACAAACACTAGACACCCCTAATGGCATTAAAACAACATGAAAAGAAGAGGTGCCCTGCACCATATTTCCATCCTTGAGCTCCTCAAGACTTCGCCTGTACATAAGGAGATCCTAGAGAAAGCCCTCATAGAGTCCCATGTCCCCGATAATATCAATGCTGCCCAATTCCAATCCCTCATAGGTAACCTTGTCATGCAACACCATCTTGTCTTCACATCTACTGACACACCCTCTGATGTCACATCGCATAACAAGCCCCTCCACATTGAAGCCCTTTTACACAAATATAAAATCAAGAGAGTCCTCATAGATGGTGGATCTGGCTTGAACCTATGTACATATAAGTTAATTAAATAATTGGGTATCTTTGAGGACTTGGTTGATACATCAGGAAAGATAGTAATAAATTCATATGATGATGCAAAGAGAGTCTCTTTGGTCACCCTTGGATCCACTCCATTCAAGTTGTCCCTTCCGCATACCATCAATGCCTAAAATTCCCATTTAATGGTAGGGAAATCACCATTTGTGCTGACCCGCAACCTTTTGAGTATTGAAAACTACTTAAAGGGAATCATCCTTATCATTTTCCACTTAATAGACTTTCTCCACTCCATCCATTCGATCCATCCAACATTGCATCCACCTCTTCTACACCTGAGAGAAAGGTCAAAATCATTGATAATGGCTATGGAGAGTATACCCTGCAAAATGCTCTTTATGTGGGCCAACTTCCACCCTCTCCTAAGTCATATGGAAATTTGAAAGAGATCGAGCAACAAAAAAAACCCACTATCTAATGCAAAGAAACCACCTTCCAACAGTGGGGTCCACTTGATGAGGAGAGCCTAGAAACTGATGTCACCTCTAGGCTATGTCGAGAAGAAGAAGAAGAAGAAGAAGAAGAACCTAAAAAGATTACAAAATAGATGTATCTAAAGGATTCCACTATAGTAGAAAATATGGACTATAAAGGACATGGTCTTGGACCCGAAGAGAAAGGCAGAAAAGAACCCATCTCCCTGGATTCATACAAGTACAACAAAGGCTTGGGGTTCACACCTATGCCTAAGATCACCATCAGTGGGGTCCAATTATATCCTTATGTTGACATCGAAGACTCTGATGAAGAAGAGTTCCATGAAATGCCTTTTGACTATGAAGAAGATATATTCGAAGATACCCGTGTAAACACCATCACCCCCATTATCCCATCCACACCATATGAGCTCAAACTGATTCATCCCAAACTCATTGACCATGACCAACAAGAACCACCTATTTTGAATGTTTGTGTCGATCATGATTCTCTTATAGAATTATTTAATATGCAGGATCTCAAGAACCACACGACTATACATGGGATTTAGCTCCACCCTTAAGCTTACTTTGGTAGTCAAGTCAACTCCCTCGATCGCAAAAATGAAAAGAAAAAGAAAAATTCCCTTGGTTAAAACCTTTCTAAGGTACCTTTGGACATAGAAAAAGTAAAAATAAAGGACACATCTTCTAGTGAAAACCTGGATCAGGTGCTAGAATATGGGGGAATTGACTTACCTACCATGGTTCCATTTAAATAGGAAAGATCGCCACTGCTAATTGAATAAACCAACACAGCCAACATGGGAATGAAAAACAAACCTAAGAATGTTCTCCTTGCTAAGTCATTAACAGATAAAGAGAAATAGAATTTCATGAGATTTCTAAAATAGATACAAATCAACTTTGTTGGTCCTATGCAGCCATGTCATGTCGTGATCCAAAGCTACTGGTACACAATCTTGTGTTCAAACCTAATGCCAAACCAATTAAGAAAAAATTACGCAAGATGCATCCCCAGATAGCACTATTGGTTAAAGTAGAATTAAAAAAGATGTTGGATATAAGTTTCCTTAAAACCATAGATTATCCTGAATGGGTTTCCAATATTTTACCTACCGGCAAGACAATTGGGGGCATTAGAATATGCACAGACTTCAGGGATCTGAATAAGGCATGTCCAAAAGACAATTTCCTATTACCAAACATAGACATGATTATGGAACTTACAACAAGGCATGAAATGTTATCACTTATGGATAACTTTTTGGGATATAATCAAATCAGGACTGTAGAAGAAGATTGACACAAAACAACATTCACAAGACCATCAGAAACCTTTTATTACCAACTTATGCCCTTTGGCCTTAAGAACGCAAAATCCACTTACCAACAAGCTATGACAACAATTTTCCATAATCTCATGCACAAAATAATGGAGGACTATGTAGATGATCTTCTAGGTAAGTTCAAAACAAGACAAGAGCACATTCCCATCCTAAGGAAAAAAATTTAAAGACTTGAGAAATACAAATTTTGCCTAAATCCCAAGAAATGTGTCTTTGGAGTTACATCAAGTAATCTCCTAGGGTTTATAGTTTCTCAAAGAGGCATTGAAGTAGATCTCACAAAGGTAAAAGCAATAATGGAAATGCCTCCCCCTAAGACACTCAAGCAACTTCACAGTCTTCAAGGAAAGCTCCAGTCCATTCGTAGGTTCATTGCACAGCTAGCAGACAAGTGCCATCCCTTTTCTCACCTCCTTTGCAAGGACACCAAGTTTAAGTGGGATTTTCTATGTCAGAAGGCTTTCGATAAACTTTTTGAATACTTGGCCTCTCCTGCAATCTTAATGCCACCAATCCCAGGGCAATCGCTTCTCTTGTACATATCAACAACATAAGTGGCATTGTGGGCATTATTGGCACAAACAGATGACAATGGCTAAGAGAATGCAATATACTATATCAACTGCACTCTTATAGGGTATGAGCTTAACTACATATCCATTGAAAGATCCTGCCTTGCACTAGTATTCAACACACAAAAATTGTGGCATTACATGCTCAACAACAAGACAAAGCTCATAGCCAAGATTGACCCTTTGAAGTATCTACTATCTAAGGCTACCCTCATAGGCTACACCGCTAAGTGGATCATTCTCTTGAGTGAATTTAACAATGAATATGTGGATTGAAAAGCCATAAAAGGAAAGGTTATAGTAGATCAACTGGTCGAAGCCCCTCTTCAAGGAGATCACCCCTTAATAGCCGAGTTCCCTGATGATGCCATCATGATTGTCTCTACATCCACCAAATGGCAATTGTACTTCAATAGCTCATTCACACAAAATAGATCGGGGACATGCATCCTTCGCCTTTGCCTTTGTATTGTGGAATACGAGGCCCTTATAACTAGACTTCACCTTTCCATACAATGGAAGATCAATGAGTTACAAGTATATGGTGACTCACAACTTGTCATCAGACATGTAAATGACGAGTATTAGACTAACGATGATAAAATTTATCCCCTACCGCACTATGGTTGAAGATCCCAAATAACACTTCACTGTTATCCAATTTGAGCAAGTTCCTAGAACAAAAAATAGAGTTGTGGACACCAAGGAAACAATTGGTTCCCTCCTACAGATGTCAGAAAAATAGTCAAAAGTGTGAATTCTTGGTCAAGCAACTCTTCATCCCGGCATATGACCTCCCTAAATCTGAAATAGTGTGTGTTCTTGTTGGTCTTCAATCTCCTTGGTATCAAGAAACCTGTGCCTGCCTCTGAGACAACATCATCCCACCTCACCTCACTAAAACCCAACAACAAAAACTCATCTACTGATCCACCCGATATACTATCCTTGGTGACACCCTCTTCCGAAGGCATTTTGATGGAACCCTCCTAAGGTGTTTATAAAAAGAGGAGACTGAATGGGCACTATGTGAGGTGCACAAATGCATTTGTGGGGCACACTCAAGAAGCCTTACATTATCTAAAAATATCTTGTGAATAAGATACTACTAGCCAATGATGGAAGAAGATGCATATCACTGCATGGAGAAATGTGTTTCTTGTCAAAAACATGGAGACAATATTCATGCACCTTCTCAAGATCTATAGTCGTTTATCATACCTTCACCCTTCTCATAGTAGGGTCTTGATCTCATAGGGAAAATCCATCTCACTTCCTCCAATGATCATAAGTTCAAAATAACTGCCACTGGGTACTTTACTAAGTGGGTGGAAGCCATACCACTCACCTCCACAACTGGCAATCAAATTTCCAAGTTCATCCTAAATTACCTTATCTACCAATATGGAATCCCTAAGGCAATGATCACAGATAACAATAGACCTTTCAAAAATTGGGATGTTAAAGAACTATGCCAGAAATTCTCCATCCAACACCATTTTTCCACTCCATACTACCCACAAGGTAACAGTCAATCTAAGTCTTTGAATAAAACTCTTATCAAAATCCTCAAAAAGATAGTCAATGAAGTTGGCCATGATTGGCACTTGCAGCTCCATCTCACCCTTTGGGCCTACTGCACAAGTATCCATGCACACGCAGGTTCCACCTTATACTCCCTAGTCTTTAGTTCTGAAGTCATCCTTCCCCTTGAGATCGAGATACCATCACTAAGAGTCTCACTGTAGAACATCCTCCTTGATGAAGAGTACAGAGTTTCCAGGCTATAAGAGCTTGAACTGTTGAATGAAAGGTGCCTCAAGGCCTTGAATCACCTTTGGGTATATCAGAACCACCTATGGTTGAGCTACAAAAAGAAGGTCTTAACCTAGGAGTTTGGCATCGGTGACCTTGTGCTCATGGAGAATCAGAGAAACATGCAGGATCATACAAAATAAATACAAGTTTGAGCCTAATTGGCTCAGACCTACGTGATCACAACAAAATACAGATCAAGTGCCTACCAGTTGGCTACTCCAGAAGGTGAACCCTTGGATGAGCCCATGAAAATAATGCACCTGAAAAGGTTTTATGCTTATTCCTCATAGATCACCAAGTTTTCAAAAATTAAAAAAATTAAAAAAAAATACAAAAATACAAAAAATACAAAAATCAATAAAAAAATACAAAAATAAAATGAACAAATGAACAAATAAACAAATGGAAAAAGTAAAGAAAAAATCAATACGTCCATCAGTGAAAACCACTTTGTGGTACTATAGGAAAGTACCTTGGTGAAAACCTAGTTTCAGGTGCCAAGGTAAATAATCTAGATCCATCGTCTATTTGGACACTCAAATTCCCCCCCTACCCAGTGGTTTCACAATTTTGATAGTGTTCGCAACCAAATTTTGCTTCATAGCATATCCCTCCACTGCCCACCCACTTGAACCTAATATTCCATAATAAAAATTAGATATTCTGACATCATCCTTGCCCCTTAACAATGAGGAGGATTGTACAAGCTTATTTATAAGGCTATCTATACAGGATGACTCTCGCCACCATTCCCCCCACTTTTCTTGCAACTGGTTGTCTCCTTCATTCTAAAAAAGAGGTGATCCCCTCGCTCACTTGAAACCATTTGACCCATTCATTTCTTCAATCTACACCATCACATAAACCATCCCATACCACTCTTGGAACATCTAATCTCTATGAATCTGCACAATGATACCCCTCCCTAAGCCTCACCTATAGCAGGTTGTCTCCTTCATTCTTCAATCCACGTCACCACATAAACATTCACTATCTCAACCATGCATATAAAGGTTATTTGTATCTTCATTGCCCCATTTCCCCTTAGATGATTAGCCTTTGTCACAACTATGAATAAGGATTCCCAAGCACATTGAGCTTCATCCCATCATACTGAGCTTCCATCCTAGTAAACTAAGCTTAACCCCAATTCCTGAGCTTGAGCTTCTTCTTGGCTTGCGCATCATCCAAACATTCATCCACATGAGCTTAATAAAGTCTTTGCAGTCAAGTACCACATCTTCATTCATGCATCTATGCCACCTACTCTATTGCCTTTTTAGTCTCATCAGTACCTCTTTCCCATCGGGATGCATCCTTCCCCTATCCAATACTTTATCCCTAGTCCTAAGTCCTACTCTTGGCAAGAGATGTTAGTTGGCCTTGTGCATTTTGTTTACATGATTTGGTCTATTTTCTTTGGTGTGCATCATTTTTCCCTACAACTACTCCTACCTACAGTTAATATCCTAGTATGTTTTGGATGGGTGTTTACTGGGGCATATCTTTGTGGTATGGCATGTTTGATGGTTTCTCTTGCATGAACCTACAACCCTATATCTACATCTATATGGTATTTACATGATTGTATGCAAGGGATACCTATTATCTGAGAGTCAATCCATGCCTCATATTTTTAATAAAATCCTAATTCCTATAATCAGTGGTGTAGACTATCCTTGGAAATATTAAAACTAGGTTTTCTCTCCAAATTTCACACAATAAATCCCTCCATCTCAAACTCATCATTTGCATTGCATCCTATCACTATGCATTTTGGAGTTCCTAATTTATTCACTTTCTTAATTTCTTCTAGTCCTATGTTATTGTACTATGGTTGGAATATTCAAAACAAAATCAATTTACCATTTAGTCCCATTTTGTTCAATAATTGAATTATCCATTTAGTCGCATAATCATCAGGTGCATTATTCATTTAGTTACATAATCATTTTTTCATACTCTTAATCATTAAGTGTAATATTCATTTAATTGCATTATCCATTTAATTGCATAATCATTAGGTGCATTATTCATTTAGTTACATAATCATTTTTTTCATACTCATAATTATTAAGTGCATTGTTCATTTAATTTCATTATCCACTTAGTTGCATTATTCATTAATTGCATTTGAGATGTGCAAGCTAGTACATACAATCTTAACTATTTATCAAAATGCATATGTCATGTGCATGTTTACAATTACACATTTATGATGTAAGGTTAAAGAAAATGTTGGCATTTTCAATGTTTATGTTGTGATTGTCATTGATGGACACAAACTTGCATTGAGATCCTCTTTATATGTATGAGTTTGAGCACAACCAGTATTTGTTCCAACTGGTATGTTGTATTATAGTATTTAGACTATTGATGTTTTGTAGAATGTGTTTCCTGGTCTGAAGTGGCATGTTGACCCCAAGCGGTTTCTGGATACCAAGTGGTATGAGGGACTAAAGCGGCATAACACATTTTTACCAGTCTTCATTTTTGTCAAACCGGCAACTGCCATTTTTTATGAACCGGTAATACTCTGTGATGAGTTACCAACTGGCATTTTGTGATGAGTTACCATCCACTGATTGTTTGATGGTGCCGACACCTAAATGGTGCCTTTTTGTGTCGTGGTACCAAGTATGTCCAAGTTCATTGAACCTAGGAAATTGTTATGTAATCCTATTGGATCGACATGAAATTATATTCCTTTATAAGGACATCATGTCTAGGGTTTTAGGTTGTTGATGTGGATATAGAGAAAGTTTGTGTTGTTGCTAGGGTTTAAGGTGATTGAGGAGTTGGAGAGAATATGAATGTGTAGAAGACTGAAGTAATGTTGGACTGCATTAGGAACGAGCTACCAAGGATCTAACCAAGCAGTCTATGCTACTAGCTTGATCAAACACTTGTTGATTACTCACATCTTTGACAAGTCTATAGCCCTTAACCGGGTAGGCCCAAAAGCCTTTTGTAAATCCTCTAACAAGGCAGTTCACATCTGTGGATCTAAAATCCTCTAGCAAGGTAGTCTTTAATCGGACTTATCTCCTAACAGAGATCGAGATTCCTAACAGGATCTGTTCTAGTAAAGAACATTGTAAGACCTTAACTGGTCTAACCTTAATTGGTATGGTTCCTATTCTGCAGATAGTTAGTTGTGAGTTCCATCTCACCGTGATTTTTCCCATTTGGGTTAACACGTCAAAATCTCTTGTGTTATGGTTTTTGTGCTTCTGTGGGTGAATGCATTATTAGCTATTTGGTTTGCATGTTTGTTAACCAGTTTGTCTGCTAAATTGTTTTACTAGTTTACTATCAGTCTTGCAAAGTGTTTAAGTGCAAAGATTTTTGGCATACTAATTCACCCCCCCCCCCCTCTTAGTATTCATCAGAAAACCCATTCAAACATTAGTATCTCATGTAGCACTACAATCATTAATAATCACTATATTAAATATAAAACATTTGAAAGTAATCTCATTGCATTGTATCCTTAGGTCATTTTAGGTCCATTAAATTTTTATTCAAACATTAATATCTCACGTGAATGGTAAATCATCAAGAAGTCCATACATCGCTAACCATGCTAGTTTGTCACATTTTGGTTTGTTATTTTTTAGTGGCTAAATAAGGGTTTTCATTACATCACCCAACAAATTTAGTTATCATTCATTTAGGTGCATTTCATTAATCACATCATATATATAATGCATATAGAACATTTATTTGCATCACATAAGCATAAGCATTATCATCACATAAAAATCCAAAAATGCATATCATATAGACATATTTTCCACATGCATCCACAAACATGTTAACAACATCATAAATAGTATATGCATACATATAGACCCATCCATCCTGCATCACAAATAATTCAAATAATACCCATCACATGCATCATCATAACATGAAATCATAATCATAACATCATCATCCATCATATCATAAAACAATAATCAAAGTCCATACATGCATATACGTTGCCAAAATCGCATCTCATATATATATAAAATGAATGTATGTTTCAATCATAGTACAATAGCATGTCCTCCCCGAAGGGTCAAAATAATAAAGTGTCACATACACCTGATAAGGGCTATCCCATACTCTCTGCCTCCTAATCCTCAACCCCCTCTATTTCCTCCCCTGGATGATCCTGCCCCACGGCCACAAGGTGGCCTTATTGCCACTGATCCTCTTGATTGCTCACTACGAGTCCTATGGGATCTAGTGCTCTCTACGTAGGATGTCACCCTCTGGTCTGTCAGCACTGCTCCATGATAGTGTAGCCTCTGGACCTAGACTTCCTATCTTGCACTACTGGCTGGTCAAATCTACATAAACCTAAGCAAACCCTATTGGCTCCAATAGTTGTCAGGCTACATCCCGCTCACCCCATAGTCTAACTGTGTCAACCTCTACCCTGCTAAGTCAGGAACGGAGTGTGGCCATATCCTCACCAATCCTCTACAACTCTACCCTCATCTAACTGATAGCCTCCCCACTCCTCACCTCCTCTAGGAGTTGATCGATCTCATCTCTCTCCTCTCTTAGAGTTTCCACCTCTGCCCAGGTTTCCTATAGGATCTCTCTCAAATCATCTATCTATCTCATCAACAGCTCCACCTCTGACTTTACACTGGCTTCCCTCACCCTCTCCACTACTATCTATTCCTCCAGATTCCATGTCCTCCTCTGAGAACCATCCCTAGCCTGTAGATCGACCTCTAGTATCCTCTCCCTCTCCTTAGCTCCATCCCTCTCCCAGAGAACTTGGTGGTACTCCACCTGAGAAACCCATTCTTCATGTCCTTGTCCTTGTCTAGCCCCCTCCTCCTCTCCATGTGCCTCTGGGATGTCCATAGCTTGTGAATCACCACCCTCTCCCTCCCCAGGTACTTATCCAATCTGTACTACTAGAGATTGTACCTATAATTGTACCTCATCATGAGGCACCTTCACCTCTCTCCCTACCTCTTTGTGCAACCTATCCTCTCCCCCCTCACCCTCCTCCTTGTCTCTGTCCACCTTCTACTACCACCCTATCTATTGGCCCATCCTCATCTCCCCCCACAACCTCATCAATTGATGGTCATAGTTCATCTACCTCCAAAACTCTAGGAATGCTAAGTTGAACCGGCCTATGTGCCTCCCACTAGTGCATGTATACCTCTGTGCACCCTAGATCCTCACCCGCTTGGTATCACTCACCCCAAGAAATCATTCCAGTAGTCTCCCAACTAATCCTAACCTCTAGTGGTCTGACTGCCTATCCCCATATCCCAGCCTCTCGAGTGATCTATGGGTATATCCTCTCATATTCTACTAAATCTTGCACATGACCAAACTGTCGCATGACCCGGTGTGGTGTGTAGTGCTTAGTGATATAAACTAACCTATCATACAACCAACACTCCATTTTCACAAATACTAGCTACCAATCCTCCCTCCACCTCTCACAATCCATGAATGGGTGCCAACAAAAGAACATCATCTCATCAAAAGTGTGCCTCCAAAACTACATGGCCCCCAAATGGTGATAGTGCAGTAGGCCTTTGTATATGTCAATGCATGGGAATCATCGTTGCCTCTCCTATTGACCTACTGGCCATGCTACTGCTATGTTCTCCCATGCCCAAATATGGAGCAGTGTCACCCCTATACCAAGATTCTAGTAATCCCAGTATAAACATAAATGCATGTCATGGTATAGCTGTCCTAGCATCATTGCACCCCAACTGTACATCACACAATCCTCCACCATGTAATAAAAACATCTCGACCATCCAATAGAAAACCCATGTTCACTTAGATCTAGCAACATGTGCCCACTAATAAATCTTCAAATAAATAGCACCAGTTGTGGAATGTGTCGAATCTGCATAGCCTGGCCCAAGTGCATCTGTGTCCCCTCCATCAGCAATGCATCATACTCGCACACCAGTCACAAATAGTACTCCCCTCCATCCAACTTGTACTCAAGGATGACGCCTTCAATTGGGATCTTCAAGATCCTCCATACATTGAGTAGTGTGCTAGTGGCCTCTCCAGTAGGAAGATGAAAAGTGCAGAACCTGTTGTCCCACCACTCCACCAGTGCAGTCATCATAGCAGTATGAGCCCTAATCATGGGCCATATCCCAATGAAACCTAATCCCACCACACTCAGAATCTCCCTCTCATCTGATCAGAGCTGCCTATATAGCCTCATGGTCAGAGGCCAATGCTCTCGCAAGGTAAGTGGTCCCTCATCCACCTACATCCAGCCAATTCACTTCATTAACCTTCAAAATTTTATTCTATTATAACTTACCCTATCCTAGTTTATCCTATGCCCTCCCTTGGGCACGTGTGTGCCCCTTGAACCTATTTTTCTCCCACCCTACCCTCTATTTTTATTTCCTTTGCTTCCCTGGTAGAGACATCGATTCCCTTCCAATGGAGGCATCAAAACTGTGATGCATGCATTGCACCACAAGCGAAGACATTGAACCACAATCTCTACCCCCTTTCTATCCCCTTTGACATCAATCAGCACCTATGCTTGTATTAGACTACAAGTGCTGGCATCAGGCCCCCTTAGCCCTTTCAATGCATGCATAGATGTTATTCTCTTGCAGAGATGTTGAACCCCTACGAAGATGTTGATAAAATGATCAACACCTCTGCCCTGCTAACCTTCTAGCCTATTTATTGCTTACAATAAATGCACTAACCTACTAAAACACAAAGTTGGGTCAGGGTACCTACCAGTGGGCCATAGTGCTCTAGTCTCTGGTGTTGCTGGACTCTCTCTTCATGGTGCCCGTGAATGGGAATGTGATCCATCTCTCTCCAGGGGCTTTGTGCTCTCCAATCTCCTAAAGGTGTATGTGACAATGACCCCTCCTTTGGCCCCATGTGGATTATATAGGGCCCCCCATAGCCCTATTTTTCTTGCCCTTTTGTCAATTCACTCACTCTCTTCTCCCATCATCATTTTTCTTTTCTCATAGCCCATTTTTTCTTCGTTCCTTATGCCATTTTCTTATTTTCAAGAATTTTCCCGAATTTTTTTCAAAAGTCTCACTTAAATTCTCGAGGGGGCATGACACCCATGTTTTCACGCTAGGGCATCCCTTTTTTGTCTTTTACCCACCACCAATTTTTCCACTACGTAAAACAGGGGAAAATGTAGAAGTCCAAAATTAATTAAATTAAATATTTAATTAATTTTATTCTTTGTACGTAATTAATTGATTTAATTATGTTACATTTATTCTTCTCATAATTAATTAAATTTAATTAATCCTGTTAATATGGTCCAGATAATTGATTAATTAAATAAATTAATTATTCCCTATTCTCCTAAGGTTCTTAAATTAATTAATTCTTCTAAATCTCCTTTAGTTAATTAATGGTAATTAATTAACTTAGCCATGTGATCCCTACAAATCACTTTCCCTAATTCTTCATTAGCCTAATTATTTCTTCTACAAGCCTACTTAACATTATTTTCTAATTTTTAATTTTTCCACTCATTCTCTCTCCTCTTGTCAAATCCTCCTACAAATCCCACTTGTCTCCTAATCTCTCATTACCCCACCTAATCACCTCCTTAATCATTTTCTAGTGTCTAATCTTCATCATTAGCCACCAAGTCAACCAATAGCCATAAATGGCTAAGTCCACTTGTCTCCCCCTCACCTTCCAACCTTAAATGCACCTAATTGGGTCATTTTAAGAATTTCAAAATCTCACACTCTCCCATGTCTCTCATCTTCCCAAGGAATTTTAAATTCCTTTTCTCATTTCCTTTCCCCATGCACTCCATTATTTGAGAATTTTTAATTCTCTTGTTTATCTCCCAAGGAATTTTTAATTCCTTCTTGTCTTCCCAATGTACTTGGGATATCTTTCCCATATACATTATGGAGTGTGGAGACAAGAAATGCCTTTATGGAAAATCTCTTGGTGTCCACACCTTGTCCTCTCATGTCCCCTCAATCTATGTGCTTCCTCTCCTCCAATCTCCACCCTTGCTTCATCTTCAATCCTGACCATCCATGCATTCCCCTTCAAATCTATAAACTGGGGTCTCCTCCCCTTCATTTCATATCTCTAATTTTGTGCAATCTTAATTTGTCCACATATCTTTAGCAATCCATCAAGAGTATCACCACTATAGCCAAATATCCACTTAGCACCCATGGCATCCATATCCATCCTTTGAGCATTCAACTTACACTCCATCCCTCTTTGTTGTGCAATCTTGGAGAGAAATCCACATCAATCAAGAAGGGAAAATCCAAACAAGTGGAGCACAAGGGTTCATCTTCACTTCATCAAGCCCAATCTAAAGGAGAAGGTAAAGATAGCAAGGTATAAATGGGTTTGTTTTAGGTTTTGAGTGACTTATTTGAATATAATTGTTGAATCTTGCTTTGTTGTTTTTTCCCCTCTTCACTAGAATCGACACTGAAGACTAGAATTACAAGATGATTTTCTTTAAACAAATAATCAACTATCCCAATCACCGCAACCAAAATTGCATCATCAGAAATGAGTTGTGCTCACTGAATTTGTATACTATGTTCACACTCTGCCAAACTTAATCCTAAAGTCAATATGACTTCCAATAGACCAAATCTACAAGTACAGGATAGGATTACTAGACTGCATCTACATCAATGAAAACTCCTAATTAATCTCCATGCATCTAACATCATCAAAAAAATATCTCTTGCCAACAATATCCCCCTTTGGCATTGATGGCAAAACTGTGAAAAATGAAAAGTGCTCCAAATTTTAAAAATTGCAATCAATCTGAAAATCTGTACACTCAATTGACCCGCCCTAAGAATGTGCACCATTTTTCACTTCTCTCTCCCCCTTTGACATCAATAGAAAATGTATAAATCCACCAAAACTTATGTACAAGAGAATATGTACAATGATCTACAAAAACTTGAAAATGTTTGCATAAGTTACCTTCAAAGACTTCAGATACTCATTCCATCCTCTCAGGAAATAATCCAAAACATTAATTAAGGTGTTAAACATGTTGTTGGCATATGTACACTCCAATGAGATATTGTGTGTGATTGAAGGTTTTGTCATTGATGGCAACCTTGCAATCCTATGGCACTAGCAATAAATTCTACCGGCAAAGCAATATTCAAGCAAGACAGTGCACCGGCATCAACAAGACCACTCTACACCGGCACCGGCACAGAAGAAAAGATGTATACTGGCACAAAGGCTGACAAGATTTTTTGATATGTAATATTTTGTTTATTATTGTAAGCCGGCCTGGCAAATTGTAAAATGACTCTTGTATATAAAGGAGATCATTATAGACATTTGTAGGGAAGGGACGCAAGCATAAAGAAAATTATTAGATAGACCTAATGTGGGAATTATAGGTCAAGGGTATATGTAAAGAATAGAGCAAGAACCGGTACTGAATCTGGCATTGAAGATGCTATTATAAAGTAGTATAGAATATTGGATTAGCATAATCCTCATTGTAAGTCAGTGTGACTTCTCACTGAGCAGTGTGCTCTAGGCAATTGGCCTTCCTGCATGTGCAGGCCCCTATTGTAAGTAATATTCTCTTATTGGCCAGTAAGTGAATATTGTGGGTCACAAATCCCACCGTGGTTTTTCCCACACTAGGTTTCCTCATTAAACATCTTGTGTTATGGTGTTCTTTTCATGTGGATGTTTTTTATTCTATTTATTACATTAATTCTTGCATACTGGTACACTGTTACTTTATGTTTGGCATGATTTCAAGAAAATTTCAATACCGATCAGATACTGATTCACCCCCCCCCCCCCCCTCTCAATATCTGTGGGAACCCTAACAATTGGTATCAGAGCATGGTCCTCTATTTTCAGTAGCCTAATAGCTTGAGGAAGATCTTGACACCAGTAAAGATGGAAAATCTGATGAAGCAACTTGAAGGAGCTCTTACTGACTATGATGCAGAGAAGTTGAAAAATATCAAATTAGAAGATAATTTAAAAGCAGCTCAGGATATCATTCAGGCACTTCAAGAAAATCTTACTGTTATAAGAAATAAGAGAAGATAACTTTGTGAAAAATTGCAAAATGAGAATGATGAAAAGGAATCACTTAATGATATGATAAGCAAGTTGAAACAAGAGATCATGACAACAAAAAATGAAATGCAGGATATGACTATGAGATTTTGCAAAGAGATTGAGGACAGAAAGAAGAATGAAGAAGAATTGACCAGAAGACTAAGTGATGCAGCAAATGAGAACACAAGACTTAGCTATGAAAATGACATGTTGAAGACAGATCTAATGCATACTTAGAATGACTCAAATGAACTAATGAGACAAAAAGAAATCTTGGAAAGGGAATTGGAAACTGCAAATCAACACAAAGAAAAATTCAAGAAAAGCTCGGAAGAACTTGGTACCTTATTGAAGAATCAAAAACCCAAAGGTGACACTTTTGGAATTGGATTTGAAGATGGAGAAAGCTCCGATACTGCAAATACTCAGGATCACAGCAAACTGGTAAGACATCCTAATACTTACAAATTCAATGGAAAATGCTTTAACTGTAATAAATATGGTCATAGGGCAAATGAATGTAGATCTAGGAATTATTAGACTATCAATCCTCCCACCGGTAAATGCTCCAAATGCAACAAAGTTGGTCATAACTCTAAAAACTTCAGAATGAATGTAAGATGTTATGTTTGTGGAAGATTTGGACACTTATCAAATCAATGCAGAACACAAACCGGCATAGGTTATGGGAAAGCTATTCAGAAAAATAATGTAACTTGTTATGCATGTAAAAAGATTGGTCATATTGCTAAATTTTGTAGAAGTAAAGGTACACCGGTAGACAACAAAAGTACTAGCTTGAAAGGTAAAGAAAAGGTTGAAGAGGTTAAGCAAGAATTCTTGAAGCAATGGATTAGAAAAGATGATCTAAAATTCATAAGATCACCAAGCAAGTGGTAAAGGCTGTCACAGGGTTACCAGCCACCGGTAAAAGACCAGATAAAAACAAGAAAGTTTCAAATGATTTAGTCATTGACAAAATAGGTGCAACATCTGATAAAAGATATTTAAGGGTTAATGATGTAAAGGATACAAATGTGAGGTTCATAAGCATGATATTAGGTTACAAAGCCACTCATGCCAGTAGACTCAACTCAGTTTCAAGTTTATGCATCAAGAGTGTTTATGACATAATAACCAACAATGCAAAAATTGACATCTGTGGATGGCTAAAGGATGAACTGATAGACAACCTTGGAAAGATAAAGAAGGATAAGAAAGGAACCTTTAGATTTCGAAATCTATTAGTGTGTCTAATGCTTCATATAACAAAACAAGTTCCCGGTACAGGATATAAAGATTTCAGATATGACATACCGGTAGGAAAGCAACTGACAGAACTATTCAATACCATGGGCGAGAATAAGGAAAACATCATTCATGACTTTTTCCAAGCACTAAAGACAAAAATGAAGAAAAGGACAAGGTTATCACAGAAGATTGTAGACAAATACAAAGATGATATATGCTTTGTTATCAAAAAGGATGAAATATGGATGGAAGCAGTCATCCCCAGGACAATCTGGGTAACAGAAATGGGCTATGAAACAGATGACCACATAGTTGAAACTTATGCCAAAGCACTTCTGGAAGCCCCCAATGAACCTAAAGAAGAAATATTTGGTAGTGCTGAAACCATAGAAAGCCAAATTCAATCAAAGAGAAGAGTGAAGAAGGTAGAAGCATTTGTGAGAAAAGGATCCAGACAAGCAAAAGCCATTAAGGAAGATGTATTAAAGAAAACTGGCATAACTGAAGATGAGTTGGCAGCCCCACAACCTGAAGCTCATCTATCACCGATAGGTACTTCCTCAGAAGGAGATATGCCAGCAACTTTTAAAAGAGTTGTTAGGAAAAGAGATCCCACACCAGCAACCACTCCTTCACCTAGAAGGACAAGGCAGAAGCAACAAGCTATGAGATCTCCGGTCAGAAAGGTCACACCTAAAAAGAAGCTGACCCCTAAGAAAAAGAAAAAGGCAAAAACTGACTTGGCACCTCTAGACATTTTGTTAAATGAGATCACAGAGGAAGGAAAACTGAAGAACATAGGGAAAATTTATGACACCTTATCGGTTGATGAGAAAGGGCAAGTTGAGGAGAGTGTAATATTACACATGGACATGTTCAAAAAGTTCTTGATGGAAGTCATAAATGAAATTCCTGATGACTTATACAAAAGACTTGAGGCTAGAAGGCAAGGAGTAATTGAACTGGACAAGAAAATAAAAGTAGAAAAACTACTTGTTGTATATCTGGTAAATTCCCCAAAAGAAATTGATGATCTGATAGCTCAGGCCAATCAGACAGTTTTTTCCACTGTGCACCGGCATATTTCACTGATGGCAGGTAGAGTTATAGAGGTTTCAAAGGAAACAGAAGATGGTTGGGACATATTTTTGGTTGAAAAAGAAAAACAAGAAGAATATAGGAATCCCAAGCCTATTAAGGTATATCAGAAGGATAAGGACAAAGGGAAAGGGAAAATTGGTGGACCTCCAAGCATAAAGGTTAAAGATAACCTACCTCCACCTATAAAAATTGCAATCCCTGAAAACCAACTGGCAACTGAAAGCATGGATACAGAGGATAGCAATCCAAATCCTGAAGTCCTATTCACTGTAAATGTTGATACCCAAAAGATCAACATAACAGTTGATAAAGACCCAAGTGAAAAATCAGATATGGCCAAAGAGCCTCCGGTAATAGGAATACAGAGCAACCGGTAGCAGATACAGGGAAAAAGATGGAATCTGAAGCACAAATAGAGAAACTGACAGAGCTAAAGGGTCCAGAATAGATGCCACCGGTAAGAAATGAAGCAGGAAAACCAGTGCTAAAGGAAATGCAGACACAAATTGACCTGCTAGAGGTCAATACAAGCATGGTCACTTCCACCGGTACTCATTTTGTTGGGTCACCATCAAGGTCAACAAATGTGACTGAGGTATTACTTGAATCCATCAAGTAAATAACTGACTATAGCTCACAAGCTTACAAAGCAATAGATGATTCAATACCAATTTTGAAAACAATCACTCCTAATTGTAAATACATTTCTAGAAATATTGAGCAAATAAAGGTAGAATCTATAAAGGACATTGTAGAAAAGGAGAAACAAAAATTCTTTGAGGAAGAAATTAAGAAGTGTAACAGAGATTTTGACACACTTCTACCGGAACTGTGTAGTTTGTTAAAAGAGTACAAAAACCTGTACAAAGACACATGCAAAACAAACTTCCTGACTATAGATATAGACAAGAAGATAAGCAAGACACAGGAAGAGATAAACAAGCTTGCAGACAATTTTGTCAACTCACCGAATTCATTATCTATTTTTGAAGATAAGTTAGCAAATTTTGAGACAAAATTACTTAAACAGGAGAAAGAGAAAGAGACAATAATAAATAAGGTAAAATACTTGAGATCTAAATTGAGTCCAAGATTGGATTATCTAGCATCTCTATGGAAGGAAATCTCAGAGGCATTAACACCGGAAAGTAAAACACCAGCAGAGCAATTGCAGCATCTCACAAGCACTGTGAAGAGAACTGAAACAACAATAAAAGATAGCAAAAAGTTTATGGATAGTATAAACTTAATTTTGGGTGATGTTTTTCAGATAATAACTACCCAACTACAAGGTTGAGGTTATGGACCAGTATAACTACAAACTCTACTAACATTTTGACAACCTTTGTCATTGATGCCAAAGGGGGAGTAGTAGGATGAGAAAATTCAAAACACGGGGATCATATGCTCATGGGGAGTCCATCATTTTTTTTGGTAAATTTTTGGTCTACACATTTTTGGACATCTTTTTGAAATTTCTCATGAGTGTTGCCATCAATGCCAAAGGGGGAGATTGTTGGCATATGGACACTCCAATGAGACATTGTGTGTGATTGAATTTTTTGTCATTGATGGCAACCTTGCAATCCTATGGCACCGGCAAGACATTCTATCGGCAAAGCATTATTCAAGCAAGACAATGCATCGGCATCAACAAGACCACTCTACACTAGCACCAGCACCGGCACCGACATAGAAGAAAAGATGTATACCAGCATGAAGGCCGACAGGATTTTTTGATATGTAATATTTTGTTTATTATTGTAAGTCGACTTGGAAAATTGTAAAATGACTCTTGTATATAAAGGAGATCATTATAGACATTTGTAGGGAAGGGAAGCGAGCATAAAGAAAATTATTAGACAAACCTAATGTGTGAATTATAGGTCAAGGGTATATGTAAAGAACAGAGCAAGAACCAGTACTGAATCTGGCATTGAAGATGCTATTATAAAGCAGTGCAAAATATTGGATTAGCATAATCCTCATTGTAAGTCAGTGTGACTTCTCACTGAGCAGTGTGCTCTAGGCAATTGGCCTTCCTGCATGTGCAAGCCCCTATTGTAAGTAATATTCTCTTATTGGCCAGTAAGTGAATATTGTGGGTCACAAATCCCACTGAGGTTTTTCCCACACCTGGTTTCCTCGTTAAATATCTTGTGTTATGGTGTTCTTTTCATGTGGATGTTTTTTATTATGTTTATTACATTAATTCTTGCATACCGGTACACTGTTACTTTATGTTCTGCATGATTTCAAGAAAATTTCAATACCGGTCAAATACTAATTCACCCCCCCCCCTCTCAGTATCTATGGGAACCCTAACACATGTATGCATGTACTTCTATGCCCTTAAGATCTTATGGTACATCTTTTTCCAAAGCAGTTATTGCATCCTACTGAGCACCAAGCAAAGTTTCCAACCAAGTGGTGATTAGATTCCTCAATTCTCCTACTCTACTTATAATTTGATCTTTTTGTTTATAGAAGCCCTTTATTTTATCAGTTAGATCTAGTATCTGAGCTTCAAAATTAATAGGAAAAATTGAATGAGGGGAAAAAGATTGTGCAATGTTGGCCAACTACCCTTCAAGATCCCTTATTTTCTTCTCAATGTCTACTATAAATTTAGGCAAAATGAGACATGACTTATAGATCCTACCACCTTCATCTAAGGCATCTTCAACACTCTTTACAGTAGTGTTTAAACTAACTTTTTCACCTTCAACCGCTTGCAAAGTTGTTTTCAACCTCATGTCATTAAATCTTTTCAAAACTACCTCATTTGTTGCTTTCTCTAATGACTCAAAATCTGATTCAACTTTATGTAACATACCCTTAAGCTTACCGCAGGGTATGTCACTAGAATCCTGCTTAATTTTAGGCAAAATTTTCTCTAAGACTTTAGTCGCCAAAGATATAACCTCTTTTTCTTCAGATGTAGAAATTAAGTAAGTCCTCACTTGCTTTGATTTGAGCAAGGGTGGCTAATTTTAATTCTTGAATAGGAGATAGAGTCCTCAAATCAATCGGTCCATGAAAAAATTCATCTTTATCAGCACTAATCCACTTCCCTTTATCAGTGGCTCTTGCCATGGACACCGGAGCCTCATCAATCTTCTCTTCGCCTTTCTATTTCACTACCTCTGCATTTGTGCTCACCCCTACATCATTCTCAATATTTACTTCCTGCTATTGGTCTGCAACTTTTTCTATCCCCTCAATTGTCTTCTCAATGTTAACTTCAATCATCGAAGGGTCAAGTATAGCATCATCGGAGTCATCAACTATGAGGTTAGTAGTAGTATCATCTGCAACTTCCTACTCTACCAGATCAACCTGCTCAGATGATTGATTCCTCTTATCACAGGGAACTTCTGTAGGTACTTTTGGAATGGAATTGTCTTCTGATAAGTGTTCTTCTAGTAGGGAATCATCCTTCTTCAGATTGATCTGATACTAATTCTCCTTCAAAATTCTCTTAGTTTCCTTAACAATTTTAGTAGATTTATGAAACATTATTTTATTTACCCTGTGTTTACTCCTAAACTTTTCCTATACGAGTTTCATAATTCTATGAATCTTATATTTTGAAATAATAGAACATGGATTAACTAATGTGTATTCTTTCAATATTTCATCTTCAAGACTCATTGCACATCTTTGGGCATCCAAAATACCATATAATTCCCTTGGAATTATAGAGGATAGCTCTAACAAAACTTTACTAAATGTATTCAAATATTCTATTATGGCTTCTTCAGTTGATCTCTTCTCATTCTCATCACAATTCTGGTAATATTCTAAAACATTCTTCAAAATTTCCTTCCTTGACTATATGATTAATCAACTCACTTAATGTCAAAGGAGGCATAACAGTGTAAGGACCTTCAAGCTTACTCGATTTGAGAGCTTCATCTAGTTTTGTTTTCTTCTTGCCTGCTCTCATTTTTTCAAATGGCTCACCTTGTGTTTTAGCTTTCTTTACAGGTGGAGCTTCATCAAATAAGGGCTTCCGGACTACCCTGGCATATGTGGTGGTCTTCTTTACTTCCCTAATATCTTCATCTTATTCAGTTTCTTCTTCCACAACAACATACTTTCTCACTAGCTTCTCCTTATTTTTCTTTTCAATTCCATCGATAGAGGATGATTATGTCTTAGGTAGAGGGACTACCTTTTGCACACCAGAGATGGATGTAGACTTTCTCTACTTAGCCTTGGCCTACTTCGGAGGAGGGTGAACCGACTTAGCCTGATGCTTCACCATGTTTTCCTCCTTCAATATATTTTTCTCTCTATCCCTCTGCAAAACTTCTCTTGTTATGCCCATTCGCTCTACCAGTTGTTCTACTTCCATTCTGATATTCCTTTTCCTTTTGGGCCCAGTGAATTGCTTTTGAAAATCCAAGTCTTTTTCTTTGAAAGTACCAAATATTTCCTCATTTTCCTCCACCATTTTACTGAGGAGGTGTTGAGCATAGGTGTCAAGTGTGAGTTCATCCTCCTCATAACCCATCGATAGGATCCAAACTATTCTAGGCTCAACTGCTTCCATGTGACATTGGTCTTTATCTACCATGAAGCATATTGTGTTTTTATACTTTTCAACTATTGCCTTTTGAATTCTTTCTATGCCCTACATTATCTCTTGAAAATTTTTAAAGTAACCCCATAAGGCATATTTTTTAGAAACTGCATCACCCACACACTACAAACCTTCTTTGATTTGAATTGCCACTGGTTTGTCATATGCCAATTGAACTTTATCAATTTCGAGGATCTCATTTGAGAAATATAGGGTCAAACAAATAATCAAGGAATCGAATTTAAACACATGCTTCTTGTCCTGTTTGATCTTAATAGTGTTCATCAATTCATTAAGAAGCACTTCTCACAAATCATACCTCTTATCTTCTCTCAGCATCTGATAAGTTGCATAGATAGCAGTACCAGATACTAAGTTTTTCCAACTTGATTGATATACCTTGTAACCAATAACCATTGATGCAAATATAACATCATGCTCAAAAATATCACTTATTGTCATCAACCAGTTGTCATGCTTCGAACCGGTTACCTCCATCACAGTTGTATTCTTCACATGTCGGAGTCTAGGAATTACTTTGGTTCCACTTAAACAAATAACTACTCAAATAGCCTGCTTGGTGATTTTGTAGGGTTTGTTTTGTCATAGGAATTCATCATGGATTTGACTTAGTACATACCTCACCCATTCAGGCTCATCAAATACTAGGAAATGAACGAACTAAATGAAATTATTTTCCTCCAAATTCTTAAAATCTGATTTTAGACTGCCAAAATAATCAACCGTGTATAAGGATAGCATGTCTCAATTCACCAATTCCTCAATGTTACAATGTATTTAAGCCCTAATATCTTCATTGTGTAAAACTATGTGTGGTAGAGAAGAAAATTCACCATTCGGATCATCTTCTATTGACTTAAATGGATTCTTCTTAAATATAGGCCTTGCCCTTTCAGTAATTTCCATAACAAGAGGGGTCGAAATACCAGAAGATGATGCCATTATGAAAATTAGGGTATGAACAAATAGATTTGAACATGGGTAAATACCTTTCCAATCTCAATTGGATGCCAATAATCTTTGTCAAATTGCTACAAACTCAAAAAAAAAATTTGGATCTCTTTCGCTTCACTGTTGTGCACTCTCTCCATTCGCAATGTGAGAAACATCTTTTTATCTTCATAAAACCTAACTTTTAGTTGTAATAAATACATAACCCTAAAAGAATTTTTATACCTTGTTTTGCATCAATTTGTTCATCAAAATCTCAAATTGCTAGGAATTCTTTTGGATAACTTCTAGACATCTAATCTAGATCTTCTAGAACCTTCCAGAACTAGTTACATATCTTCGCAAGAGAGTTCTATGGATCTGCATGATAATATTCCCCCTAAGGCCAAAATGCATTAGTTAACAGATGAGGTTCCATCACCAGATTTAGGTGAGGATCTATTTTGCACATTTGAATCTCCCATTTTCACCCACATCTTATGTTGATCTTTGATCTCTTCCACTTTAGCTTTTCCTTTTTCATCTGATTTGTTCTTGTTCACCGGAGCATTCTTTCTTCTACAATATCTTACAATGTGGCTGGGTTTGTTGCATGCATGACAAATAAAATTCCTCTGCATAGGCCTCAAGTTCATCTGATTTGGTCTCATCCTGCATTGGTTAGAGATATGTCCAAACATTCCACAAGCATAACATCTCTTATTCTGAAAATTACTTATCACTATTTTGCACATATTTGACTTATGACCAAATTTATTGCATATGAAACATTGACCGGTAAAGCTAGATCCATTATTCATCACATTATTCATCATTCTATTATTCATCTTACTTTTGCATTGACTTGCCATATGACCAAACTTGCCACAAACAAAAAATTTACAATTGAATTTATGACCATTAAGTTATCTTACTGGAGCTTTCTTATTCTTTTGTTGATGATTACTTTGACCAGAACTAGAGGATTCTCCTTTTTCAAATCCAAGTCCTCACATATCTTTCCCATGTCTCTGAATTTCGAGCATCTCAGCCAACCAAGCTGAACTAGCTTTAATTTTTTCTTTGTACTCATTAGCAATAGTCAACTCATCTCTCATAATTATAATCTGTCTTTCAAGTTATTGTCCATCATTCTTTGTTTGCACCAATTCAAGCTTCAACTGATCATTCTCATATGTCAATATGCAACATTCATCAAATATTTACTTCAATGGTTGATTCAAAGTTTCTTCACTCTTCTTTCGGTCTTAAATCTCCTTTATTAGCTTCATTACAATCAATTGCATCTCATTCTTCAAAACAACATTCTCTCTAGCCAATTTATCACATTCATTTGTCTTTTCTTGTAGGGCTTGATTGTCTATGATTTGTTCTTCTTTCTCCTTCATCTTATACATTAGCTCCTTTCTCTTTTCTCTAGAAGTGATCAATTTATCTTTCAATGTCTCAATAAAGTCTTTAGCTACATTCAGATTTCTTTTTCAGGGAACTTACTTCCTTTCTTGTTGCATCAAGATCTTCGAGTGCCACACTAAGCTATCTCTACAAACCAGAGTTTGTTGATTCAATCTCCTGGATCTTCCTCAAGCTGTTAGGCATCCTCAGAGAAACTGGGCTCTGATACCGATTGTTGGAATCAATGAACACTAAGAGGGGGGGTGAATCAGTGTTTTGAAATTTACTAGTTTTTAAAACATTCTTAAAACACTGGATGCAAAAGATAGAAAGTATAAGACAGAAAATCAAACTAAATATCCACACAATCATAACACTGGAATTTTTACGTGGAAACCCAAAAACAGAAAAACCACGGTGGGATTTGAACCCGCAATATTATTATACTATAGCTAGTAGTAGAAGAATATTACAAAAGGAGATGTACTTGCATTTAGGGACACTGCCTAGAGCTCACTGCTCAAATACAAAATAGGGTTGCAACCTTGGAGGACTCACTATCCTACAAATAAGACATAAAGAAAATAACAATGTTTGAACTGGTATACAACATCTACAAATGCCAGAAATCAGTTCCAGTTAAGCTCAAAATTATTCACTGTTACTGATCTGAAAAACTACTCTGTTGTCAAATATTGGATCACCAAAACTCAATATGCGCATGTGAAACTACCCTCAATCGCTCCTAAAAAAAATTTACACATACACCATCACCCAATTGATCATCCAAGTCAATCTTATAAATCTGCACAACAATAATAGATCTCCAACAAGTTGGCTTCACAAAACTACAAAATGTGAAACATGTAGTCTCATGTTGGCTCAATCCATCACAAATCCATATATCAAACCTAAAACATATGATGAAAAGCTTCACACACAATGACATAAACTCCTTGAACACAACACTTATCACTGATATCATCCGTACAATTCTACAACACACATTACCCAATAGCTTTGTTCTTTCAGAATCACTGGATATAAGACCAAGAATTATGCACTAGAATCAACACCGGATGCTAGAATTACAAGATGGTATTTCTTAAACAACCAATTGACTATCCCAATCTCTGTAACCAAAATTGCATCATCAGAAATGAGTTGTGCTCACTAAATCTATATACTATGTTCACACTCTACTAGACTTATGCCTAAAGTCAATATGACTTCGGGTAGACCAAATCTACAAGTACCAGATAGGATTACTATATTGAGTTGTCATCAATGACAACTCCTAAGTAATATCTATGTATCTAACATCACCAAAACAGTGTCTCTTGCCAACATAATGGTGCCAGCCCCTTAGTTCTATCCCAAAAGGATGATATTCCAGTAGCATCCCTAAAGGCCATACCATTTTTTACTGGAGAAACCTCTTGTAGTCTCCGTCTACACCAAGTTGCCTCATCACTTCCTTGATCATGGATTGGCACAGTTTCCCCACCAAACGTGTCATGTTCCAACTACAGTAGTGATGGTATGATTACAAAATAAGTATATGGTCAACTACTGAGAGCAGGGGTGAATCAGTAGATAGAAAAACTGATAAAAACTTCACCAATCTCAATGTAAACTTAGAATAATAACTCTGTCAAGATAAAAACTCATAAGATAAATCAATTGACTATTACAATGAATTAATAGTAAACAACTTCTTCATATCTCAATACTTTTGGTTATCATGACTTATCAAAAATAGTTTAGTTAAGTAAATCAACCATGAAAACATAACCCCAAAAACATTCACCACTTGACACAAATATTTTTTGACGTGGAAGCCAACATAGGTAAAAACCATGATGAGATGAGATTCACAAGATAACTATCTGAACTCTTCTAAAGTTTGCCCTGTTAGGATCCTAGCCTGTTAAAGCTTTACAAAAAGTCTTGTTAAGAACTAATCCTATTAGGAATCACCTAGTTAAGGGATTGACTACAAATGCCTTGTTAGAAGAAATACCCTGTAAGGAGTAACATCAGTAGAGGATTTGAAAATCCAATCTAATAGACCACCTTGTTAGAGGATTTGAATAACACCAAGCTTGTTAGAGCTTACCCTGTTAGGGGATTTCAATTTTGCTATAGTTTTTAGAAAACAATAGGAGTTTTGATCTATTTGAATAGAACTACACTTGCTTGATCAAATCCATTTCATACTCCTATTTGCTTTTACTCAAACTATAGATACATCATCCGGTTTGACCACACACTCAGCTAAATTGTGTCTATCTCTTTGCCAACTCATTAAACTAAACAACTTCATCGACCTTAAATACAAATCAATCAGGTCAGTAACACAACAAAAAACTAATTCTCGTCGATATTACAAACAAATCAGTTCAAGTATGATTGTTGGATTACATAGCAATCTCTACACATCAATCAAGAAAACCTTGATCACTCCTTGATCACCGCTTCATTGAACTTAGTAACTCATCACGTGCTTTTCATTAGATGCAATACATTTTCCCATTCCCTAGACAAAAACCATTACAACAACTCGCCAAAATCTCTTTGAACTTTCTTCATACAATAATCATGTGTATCATTATCATTACCGCTCACCATCAGATCATAAACCAACATAACCAATTTACCAAACTTAATCGGTTAGGATTTATCAAAAACAACAGGTAGGGTTTATCAGTTAAAACAATAGATAAGGTTTACACCGGTTACCGGTTCACTCCACAAATTATTCCTACCAGTTACAGTAACAATATTACAATAATATCAATAATATCATTACCGGTTTAATTGACATCAATGACAACATAACATATCATTAATGCAATCTTCATGCAAATCCCAACAATCTCCCCCTTTGGCATTGATGGCAATACAAATATCAATACCATTGATTGTGGCGTGATTGTGAATATGAATCTTGGTTTACATTACCAAGTATTCACTATTCTCTTCATGTCTTCAGCTTTTCACTGGTTCTCCTTCCATAATCACATAATTCTTCTCCCCCTTTGACAGCAATGCAAAATTGAAATTAAAACATGTAATGTCAAATTTCACTGTGCATCATCAATAATATGCAACTTGATGCTCCCATTGTGGAATAGATCCACTTCTACACCAATCCTTCTGTAAAATTCTGTAAGTAGCTCCAGGATTGATGTAATCTACATCATACTTAACTGACTTCATGAAGAGGGACAACCCTTAACTGACTTCTAAGATACTCAAAAGTAGTCTTAGGTAGAGGTTTAGTAAAAATATCTTCAAGTTGTTCCTTGGTAGAAACATGCTCCAAGATCACATCTTTACTCTGTACATTTTTCTCAAGAAATGATACTTCAATTCAATATGCTTGGTTCGTGTGTGCAAAATAGGGTTCTCTGAAATATTTATGGCACTTGTATTATAACTGTAGTCACATAAATCTGTCCACTTAATTAAATGAATACTTAGTATTTATTTGATTATTTAACCATCAATTAATAATTAATTAAATTAATATTTAATTAATTCATCTTAACCCTCTTCTCCTATTAATTAAATAAATTATTCAATTTATTTGATTTAATTCACTTAACCAAATTCATACCATTAATTAAATAAATAAATCATATTTGTTTAATTAAATCTTCTCTCACATTTAAATAAATTAATATTTATTTAAATCCCCCAAAATCCCACCTCTCACATTTAAATAAATTAATATTTATTTAAATCCCCCAAAATCCCACCTCTCACATTTAAATAAATAAATCATTTATTTAAATCACCTTTATCCTCCACCCACTTGTATTTTCCTACAAAAGCAAGTTGCACAATTATTTTAAATAAATAATTTATTTAAATCACCTTTATCCTCCACCCACTTGTATTTTCCTACAAAAGCAAGTTGCACAACTATTTTAAATAAATTATTTATTTAAAATCCTATTTACCCTCACCCACTTGAAACCTTTAATGGTTTCCCTTAAAGTATTCAAACTTGATGGCTTTAAAGTCTTCAAACTTGATGGCTTCCTTCTATAGTCTTCTTAAGACTTTAATGGTTTTCCTTAAAGTCTTCAAGCCTTTAATGGTTCCCCTCAAAGTCTTCAAGCATTTTAATGCTTTATCTTCCTTTTTCTCATTTAAATAAATTAATATTTATTTGAATATTTATCCAAATACAACTTGCACACATTTATTGAAATAAATGAATTTTTATTTTAATAAAATCCTATTTTCCCTCACCCACCAAATCCACTTGCAAAATCTAATCCCCTTCTAGATTCTTCTAACCCCTTCCTAATTAACTTAATCCATCCCCTAATTATTGTCACATTCCTAAGCAAAATGGAGTCACTTCTCAAAGCCTAAAAGTCTTTGATAACCATTAAAGGCTTTCAACCTTCAACCACTAAATGTCTCAAAGTCTTGGATAACCTTTGAAATCTTCCAACCTTCAACCACTAAATGGCTCAAAGTCTTTGATAACCATTGAAGGCTTTCAACCTTCAACCACTTAATCCCCAAAGTCTCCAATAACCATTAATGGTTACCTCAAACCCTCCCACATGGTTAAAACATTTGTTTTGACTCAACCTCTACCCAACCCAAAGGTCTCATCAAGCCTTTAATGCTTTGACCATGATTATCTCTTAATCATTTGCACAAAGGTTTATCCTTGGATTAACTCTTAATCCAATGGGTAATCTTAATTTAGACTTGACCCTTACCTTCTAGATAACCATGAGGTCTTCTCAGGCCTTTAATGCCTCCAACCTCTTCTCTCAACCCAATCCTATGTTGACACTTGTCACCATTTTATTGGTGCCAATTGTGCACATGGATCCCCAACTTTCAAACTTGGCCCTTGATTAAACCATTCAATCTTAACCCTTCATTTCCTCATTTCTTCTATAAATAGAACCCTTCTCCTCAAGCAAAAGGAAGCATTTTAGAGTATTGTTGTTATACTGGCATTAGCATAGAGCTTTTTCATAGCATCACTATCTACTCTTGCATAGTATTTGCTTATCATATTCAACCATCTTGAATCTCCATATGGCATCCATGGCTAGTGCTAAAAGCTGAGAGCTACACTCATTTGGGACTTGGAGAGGAGAGAAACAAGGGAGAAGCATCAAAAGGCATCATGGAAGCATCTTAGGGAGGCTCTTCTCCTTTCTTTTATTTTGTTAAACTTCTTTCATGCTTTTTGAAATCTCTCTTGATATGTTTGGAATGGTTTTTAGTTCTTTGTTTTGTTTTTATGGTTGAAACTAACTTATTAACATTGAACTTTGTTGTTGCCTTGTCCCCATTTCCATGACATCAATAACATTAAATCTTTATAGGTTCTAAAATCTTCATCTTAAAACCTTCCAAAATGTTCCTCATCCATATAGCCTGTGTACAATTCATGTAAGTTGCAACATACTCAGCTTCAACAGTAGATTATGAAGTACAACTTTGCTTCTTACTACTCTATGAAACAAGTCTTCCTCCAAGAAAAAATGATCCACCAGTTGTGCTTTTCCGGCCATCAATATTTCCTGCCCAATCTGCATCTGTGTACACCTTCAAGTCAAATTTTCCTCCATATGGATACCATAACCCATAATCAACAGTATCTTTCAAGTATCTAAAAATTATTTTGGTTGTTATCAGATGTGTTTCCTTAGGATTTTTCTGGAATCTAGCAACTATGCCAACTGCATGAGCTATGTCTGGTCTATTTTGAACAACATAGTGCTATTTTCCAATCATTGACCTATATTCCATCTCATCAACGGATTTGGACTCATCTTCCTTAGACAACTTACAACCTTTAACCATAGGTGTCCCAACTGGTTTACAGTCACTCATGCCAAATGTCTTCAAGATCTCTTTCACATACTTAGACTGTGTGACAAAAATACCATTCTTCATTTGTTGTATTTGCAAGCCTATGAAATTTTTTATTTCTCCCACTAAAGACATTTCAAACTCATTTTTCATTTCATCTGCAAAATTGTTGCTCATGTCATCATTACCTCCAAATATGATATCATCAACAAATACTTTGCTAACTAGTATTTTATATCCTTCAGATTTGAGATATATGTTACTATCATCACTGGTTCTTAAAAAGCCTATCTTCATCAGATGTGTATGAAGCCTTTCATACCATGCTCTAGGTACATTTTTTAATCCATATAAAGCTTTCTGTAATCTGCATACCATGTCTTTCTTATCAGTCAGAGCATAACCATCCGGCTGCTCAATGTATACTTCTTCTTCTAGTATCCCATTCAAAAATGCAAACTTAACATCCATCTGGTATACCTTGAATTTCTTGTGTGCTGCAAATGCAAGTAAAGTTCTGACATCTTCCAGTCTTGCCACTAGTGCAAAAGTCTCACCATACTCTTCTCCTTCCTCTTGTGCATAGCCTTTGCATACCAACCTAGCTTTGTTGCGAACTACAACACCATCTTCATTCAACTTGTTTCTGAAAACCCACTTAGTACCTATCACATTTTTATTTACTAGTCGGGGTACTAGGGTCCATGTGTTGTTCTTCTCAATTTGATCTAATTCCTCCTCCATATCTTTAACCCAATGATCATCACCAAATGCTTCCTTAGCAGTTCTTGGCTCAATAGTGGAGATCATGCAAGAATTCTCTATGATTCTTCTTCTGGTTAGTACTCCAAAATCCTTATCCCCAATAATATGTTCAGGATTGTGATTCAGTCTCACATATCTTGGAATAACATGATCACTATCTTCATATTCAGCTTCTTCGTTATCATCATCTTCTTTTGAATTTATCTATTTTGGTTGAACTGGTACATCAATATTTGCTTTGCCGGTTTCAGATTTCACAATTTTTGGTTCCAAAAACAAAATGCAAGGATATTCATCCTTTCTCTATGAACTAGGTTCCAAAAACAAAATGCAAGGATACCATTTTTTTGTGGTGTCCTTGGTGCAAAAAGTTGTCTTTTGATACCATTTTCTTCAAAATACCTAGTGAATTCCTCATACGTAAATTCACCACCTTGATCTATCCTTAGACACTTTACCTTCTTACTGCTCTCTTTCTTAGCTAAGACCCTGAATGCCTTGAACTTACCAAAAGCTTTAGTCTTATCCTTCAAGAATGTGACCCACATCATCCTTGAGAAATCATCAATGAAGATCATAAAATATATGTCACCTTGAATACTTTTTGTTCTTATTGGTCCACAAAGATCTATATGAACCAAATCTAACAAATGTTCCACTGAAAAGGATTTGCTCTTAAAAGTTGAGGATGTCATCTTTCCCAACTGACATTCTTTGCACAAAGCATTAACCGGTTGTCTAACTGAGGCAAACCTCTCACTCTCTTGGACTTACTCACTTTAACAATGTTATCAAAGTTTATATGACAAAATATCCTATGCCAAAGACAACTATCATCTATCTTTGAAATTAAACAGTTGCTGACTTTAGGATTAAGGTGAAACAAGTCACCTTTAGTTTGCTTCCCAGTTGAAATCAGTTCACCTTTATTGCCATAGATTTTGCACATACCATTTTTAAATTCCAATGGGTGTCCTCTATCATTGAGGTGTGCCACACTTAAAAGATTGTGCTTTAAACCTTCAACCCAGTAGACATCATTTGCACTACTCTTTCCATTAAGAGAAATAGTTCCTTTACCTTTAACCATGCAGGGTGAGTCATTACCAAATCTTACAACTCTGCCATCAAATTCCTTCAAAGAAATAAATTTTCTCCAATCACCGGTCATGTGATGTGAACAACCACTATCAATGATCCAATCATCAAAGTTATCCATCCTGGATACTAATGCCTTCTAGTCTTACATCTCTTCTTTAATGACTACAAACACAATGTCTTCATTAGCATCACCATCAGATTCCTCATTAGTGATACCATCATCAACAACTTTAAGACAATCTCCTTTGCCTTTACCCTTGTACTTCTTGAATTTCTCTTGTTTGTGCTCATTATCACCATTAGGACAGTTAGCAGCAATGTGCCCGATCTTGTTGCATGCAATTCAAAGGTAATTTGCGTCTATATTTACCTGTACCTCTAAGCAACTGCTTGGCCAACAATGCTTCAAGCTCAACTAAACTATCTTCATCATCAGCTTCTCTATTGGATTTGGATTCACAACTGTGACTGGCATCTCTACTTTTCCTCATAGATGGGTTAGAAATAGAAGCTCTAAATGTAGACTCGAATTTTTTTACACTACCATCATAACCATTTAATTCAAAAGCAGTAAGATTGTCAATGATGGAGTCAAGAGTTACCTTAGTTCTGTCAATGGACTTCAACTTCTAAATAGCTACAACTCAAATAGCTTAGACCGGTAGCAGGGTTCCCAATACCTTACTGATCACTATGGAATCTTCCACTTTACCTCTTGCACTCTTAATTTCACCGACTATCTTTTTATCCTTTGATCATACTGCTAGATATTCTCACCTTCAGCCATCTGCATGTCATCAAACTTTCCTCTTAGACTCTCTTCTTTAGCAATCTTAATATGTTCATCACCACTATAAATCTCTTCAAGTTTTTTCCATACCTCATATGTAGTTTCAAGACCATGAACATCTACATACTTTGCATCAGACAAAGAACTTATAATAGCCTCCAATGCTTGATGATTTTCTTGTTGCTCTTTCTTCTAATCATCATTCAACATCCCATTAGGTGCAACATACTTAGTATCGACATGTTCCCAATACTAACTTCCCAAACTCTTGATGTAAATTTTCATTATGTCACTCCATATCTTGTAGAGAGACCTATTCAGACCTTCCTTCTTCATCATGATCTACAGATCTTTACCTCAATTTGTTAGGGTTAGACCTTAGAGGACCTGAAATGCTCTGATACCAATTGATGGTATGATGAAAGAATAAGTATCTGGTCAACTACTCAGAGGGGGGTGAATCAGTAGATAGAAAAACTTATACAAACTTCACCAATCTCAAAAATCAATCTCTCAATGTAAGCTTAGAATAATAACTCTGTCAAGATAAAAACTCATAAGATAAATTGGTTGACTGTTACAATGAATTAACAGTAAACAACTTCTTCATATCTCAATACTTCCAGTTATCATGACTTATCAAAAATAGTTAAGTAGTTAAGTAAATCAACCATGAAAATATAACCACAAAACCTTTCACCACTTGACACAAATATTTTTTGACGTGGAAACCAAAATAGGTAAAAACCACAGTGAGATGAGACTCACAAGATAACTAAATGAACTCTTTTGAAGTTTGCCCTGTTAGGAGCGTAGCCTGTTAAAGCTTTACAAAAAGTCCTGTTAAGAACTGATCCTATTAGGAATCACCCAGTTAAGGGATTGACTACAAATGCCTTGTTAAAAGAAATACCCTGTAAGGAGTATCTCGGTAGAGGATTTGAAAATCCAATCTAATGGACCACCTTGTTAGAGGATTTGAATAACACCAAGCTTGTTAGAGCTTACCCGGTTAAAGGATTTCAATTTTGTTGTAATTGTTAGAAAACAATAGGAGTTTGTTGATCTGTCTGAATAGAACTACACTTGCTTGACCAGATCCATTTCATGCTCCTATCTGCCTTTACTCAAACTGCAAATACATCATCCACTTTGGCAACCACACACTCAACTGAACTATGTCTATCTCTTTGCCAACTCATTAAACTAAACAACTTCATCAACCTTAAATACAAATCAATCAGGTCGGTAACACAGTAAAAACTTGATTCTCATCAAGATTACAAATAAATTGGTTCAAGTATGACCGTTGGATTACATAGCAATCTCTACACATCAATCAAGAAAACCTTGATCGCTCCTTGATCACCACTTCATCAAACTTAGTAACTCATCACGCGCTTTGCATTAGATGCAATACATTTTCTCATTCCCTACATAAAAACCATTACAACAACTTGTCAAAATCTCTTTGAATTGTCTTCATACAATAATCATGTGTGGCATAATCATTACCGCTCACCATTGGATCATAAACCAAAATAACCAATTCACCAAAATTAATCAGTTAGGGTTTATCAAAAACAATAGGTAGGGTTTACCAGTTACAACAATAGATAAGATTTACATTGATTACTAGTTTACTCCACAAATTCTTCCTACCAGTTACAGTAACAATTTTACAACAATATCAACAATATCATTACCGGTTTAATTGACATCAATGACAAATAACATATCATTAATGCAATCTTCATGCAAATGCCAACAAGTAGATGGGGTGCCATGTGGCTAGCTTGTTGGGTCCCTACACTCACTCAAAGAAGTTCCCCTCATGAAGACCCACCTTCATGACACATGTCCACTGAGTTAGCCACTCCCTCATCTAGTATATTGGCGTGCATCCTTGGAGTATGCACAGTAACTAACTTTCCCACATCCAACCACAGGCTGAAAAATGTTAAAAGCATGACCTCGATCTAACCATGCAATCATGAAAAGCCTCAAAATCAGGTCAATCAACTTTTTATCAATAGTTGGCGCACATCCTATTAACAACCAGTGAGAAGGACACATTTGTCCTTGACACGAGAAAATGAAGGTTTCAGCGTTTCCAAGAAAGAGGCATTTTTCTCTTTAAAAGCCTGTGGGCTCTCATTGTAAAGGGATGTAAATCAAAATTAAAAAAGTCTCGAGGAGAAAAACCTGTAAAAGATAAAATTTTATGTTGAGAAATGATTGTAAATTCATAGTTTCTTTGGGTAACTTAATGTTCTCAATACCAAAGGGCTTCGCTATGTTATTAGTTTTCTAGAAAATCTCCTCTAGCCTTGGTGTTTTTGCTTTTAATGAATTATGGAAATTGTACCCATGGAGCCTTTTTCTTTTTATTAATCAAAGTATCTTATGGATTTCTGTTGAGTTTTCTCCAATTTACTTATGTGGGTATCTTTATTTTCAGTCTAACTAGGTGTGCTTATGATCATGAATGTTTTCCTCTCTTTGTAAGACATCTAAAACAGAAGATGAATTGTATCCTCATTGTCTACTCTTCAGGAAATCATAGTTTGGAGGTTAAAATTTTCATGTTGAACCCTTATAGGGGTTATTATGATTAAGAAGAAAGAACCAATTCTTGGGATCTATTGATTGGGATTATCTTCTTGTATTGTGTTATGTAACACAAAGCATTTAACATCCCTTAGTAGTTTATATAGTCTCTTAGACCCTTGCAGGTGCTTCCTGTAGTCGAGATTTGAATGTTATGTCCTATGCCTTGTAGGCTTTATACATTTTGTTTCCCTAGCAAACAATGAAGGGTTTGTGGTGCATCATGTCTCTTCCATAATGGTATGAATACATAACCTATAATGGTTAAAGCCCTATGAGCTTCATCATACACATTATTGAATAGAATGATAATAAGTCCTCCTAAAGCAATCTTTACTATGGCGTATCACCTCTTTAGTTTAGTCTGATAGTAAGGATATCTTCCCATTTTTCCTCTATCCCCTTATTTTGAAATGTCGACTTCTAACACCATAGAGGGAGTTTTATAGGGAACCTGTCCCACTCTTGAGAAACTTCCCGACAACCTCATAAATGTTTAATCCCTTTTGAGGATCAACAATATTTTTGGCACACCTGGTGGCACATGAACTAAAACATATCCGCCAAGGTTGGTACATGCTTTATATAATTAAATTATGCCAACCTAAAAAACTATTAAATATATGAATATAACATGCCTTCGCTGTAATTATTAACTTATATGATTAGATTATGCCAGCAGTATCTTCTAATTATTAATTATATAATATTTTCTTCATATTGCCTTCCTTTTGCTTCTGGGTCAAAGTTTTTATGGCTCTCCAAATTGGTAATTAGTTGGCGTGATGACAACACCAAAACTACATGTCTTTATGCTAAAGACTCCAAAATCAAACGATGACTTCTACATTGATTGATAATTGCAGAAATAAAATAAAAATAAAATATAAGAATTGATAATCTTTATAATGGTATCAATTAACTAGTGGATCATTATCTTACAGGTCTATCTGCCCTTTGAATTTTGATTAATTTGGTCAGAATATATTCAGAATGATAAATATTAAACTTCGCTCCTTGAACACTTCAAGGAAATTTTTAACATTAACTGAAACACTTACAATGAAGGAACTTTAGAAAGGGAGTAGAGGAGTTTCGCAACTGGTGTTTGTTGGGGCCCCACCTTTCGGTAGGGTCCCAACACTGTGAACTACCTACTATAGTTGTTGACCTCTTTATAGCCCCTACCTTTTATAGTGGGGTTCAACACAACTGGTGTTGGTATAACGTGGTGTACAAAGTATTCCCATGGGTCACACTGCCCCAACCCCACTAACCATATATTGTTGAGTTGTTGGCCATCCTAACTTAAGGAATATATGGTCAGAATTTAGGGCCTATATAAACAATAGGAGAACTAGTTCAGTTGTAGTAGGTAAGGGTTGTGGGATATGTAAGGTGTGCATCCCCTACCGCAAACCGATCCCCGGTTGAGGTGGGATACGATCCAGCAACTTTCACCATGCTCTATCCCACGCTGTAAACAGATGCCCTCTCCTCAACATTTGATACGAATATGTAATCTCCTCCCCTACCAAAGGCATTGGGTAGATAGCAGAGGCACAAGTGAAGATAGATCCCTTAAAAGCAACATAGGCTACAGAGTACGAGTCACCAGTGGTAGAGACGGTTGCATTTGACCGAGTGAAAGCATCAGTAGCAGATTCGGTTTAAGTGGTTGAACCACCACTGTATGTATATATATGTATGTATATATATACATACATATACATATGTGTACATATACACATATACATATGTATATATATATATATACATACACACATGCATATATACATACATACGTACGTACATATACATATATATACATACATACATATACATACATAAAAATAATCCCAGAGATTTAAAATAACTACAGAGATTTAAAATAACTACAGAGATTCAAAATAATCCCAGAGATTTAAAATAACTACAGAGATTTAAAATAACTACAGAGATTTAAAATAATCCCAGAGATTTAAAATAACTACATAGATTTAAAATAATCCCAGAGAGAGATTTAGAATAACCATAGTGGAAGTAATAGCAGAGGTTTAAAATAATCTCAGAGATTTAAAATAACTAATATTCACAGAGAGATTCATTTTAAGAATGAGATTCAGATTTCTAGAGAAATGAATTAGAGGGAAGAAGTAAAGATAAAGATTCAATCACACAAGGAAGAGTTTTATTTTCAGAAAAAGAGATTTTAAAAAAAAGGAAAATATGATTTTTGCATAGATCTAAAAACTTTGGAAAAACAAAGGGGCAAGATTATGAGCATATTTCTTAAGGAAAATAAAATAAATAATAGAACTATCTTTTACTTGCATTATGTGGAAGAAACTTATCAATAATTGCTTCTAAATAGAAGAAAAAGACTTACACTCTACTAAAACTTTTGAAAGAAGATTTAGAAGCTATTTTTTTTGCTAATATAAATTTCTCATATGACGAAAGGAGAGAACCTGGTTTGCTGAAGCTTGATGTTGAATCCTCTAGCTATCCTTGATCCTTCCTTGCAACTAGAGAGAGATCTTCCAACAATAACCTAAAAATTCATGCAACAAAATGAGACGACCAAAAAAAAACTTGGGAAAATTTCCTTCAAAACAAAAATCAACTCCCTTCTTTCAAACTTGCATATAATTTTATAAGAAAAATTCCCTCCATTCCACTATCTTGAAAATTTAATTAAAAAAAGAGATTCTTTCCCAATTTTGGACTTCATGCAAATTGATTAGACTTAGTGGGAGGAGTTACATGCAAGGTGGTGGAGAATCCTCTAGAAGCTTCTTATTCTTCCTACAACATGTGCCATAATTGGATAAGGAAAACTAAATAATAATTAAGAAAAATGTATATTTTCCATGTGTGTGTGTGAGTTTTATTATTTATCCTTTTATAATATTCATTCAATCATTTAAATAGCTTATCCAAAAAAAAAAATATAATAGAGTTTGTATTTTAAATCCAAAAGTGATAAAGGAGGGTTGTGACATCCTCCCCCCCTTAATTTGTGCATCGTCCCAATGCACTTATTGAATGCATCCAAAAGAGTCTATAGTTCATGATCAAAACAAAAAAGGAAACAATTGCTTCATCTCCTTAGTATCTTCCCATGTGGCATTCTTTTCATCATACTGGTACCATTGCAATTTGCACTGATCAACCTCTCTATTGCGCAACTAGCACTGGCACCTCTCCAAGATTCTGAATGGCTCTATCATTATTCCTCCCATTTCCTGGACATGTAAAGTATCCCAATTCAAAATGTGTTTCTCATCAGGTATGTATTTTTTTAGAAGAGATACATGGAAGACATCATGGATTCGGCTCAATTGGGGAGGTAAGGCCAACTAGTATGCAACTGGATTAATCCTTCCCAATATTTCAAAGGGTCCAACATAACGAGGTGCAAGCTTAGTCTTTTTCCCAAATCTTATGGAACTCTTGTGTGGCCTAACCCTTAGGAAGACTTTCTCTCCTACCTCAAACTCCCTTGGTGTTCTATTTTTGTCTGCATAACTTTTCTGTCGATCTGAGGCTTCCTTCAATCTTTGCCTAATTTCCTTAGTTTTCCTTTCCATCTCCTTCAACATATCCGGTCCAACAATTACTCTATCTACAAGACTATCCCAACTCAAAGGTGTTCAACATGGTCTACCATACAAAGCTTCGAAAGGTGCCATTCCCAAAGATGTTTGATATGTATTATTGTAAGAAAACTCTACCAGAGGTGGTTACTCTTCCCATTTCCTCTGTTGGTCCATGCAATACATGTGGAGTAGGTCTTCCATAATCTAGTTTGTCCTTTCTGTCCTGATTGAAGAGTGGTCCAAAACCTTGAAGTGAATCTAGCATCTCTATCTGATATGATTTCCTCTGGTATTCCATGCAACCTAAATATTTCCTTAACAAAACGCCTAGCCAAGGTAGGTACATCATCCGTCATATTCCCTGGTATAAAGTGGTGCCACCTTAGTGAGTTTTTCAAGTACCGCCATTAATGCATCATGCTTAGAAGGTGACATGGGTAACCTTTGCACAAAATCCATGCTAATAACTTGCCACTTGTGTTGAGGTGCAATTGTAACAATCTAGCCAGATGTCTATGTTCCCCCTTTACTCTTTGACACTCCAAACATTTAGCCACATACTTGACAATGTCATTCTTCATCCCTTGCCAAAAGTATAACTTCTTTAGATCTGCATGAAGTTTGTTAACTCCTGGGTGCCCTAAATAAGGGGCATTGTGAGCCTCCGACAAGACTACTTCCCTTAAGTTCCCTGAATTAGGAATATAGATTCTATTATTGTATCTGAGCAACCCATCTTCATCAAATGTATACCCTTCAATCTTAAGATTGGTTGGATTATGTTCTAATATCAATTTGACTTGCTTATACCATGGGTCATGACCTTGCTCATCCATCACCTGCCTTTTGAAAGAAGTTTTGAATGTTGCTATAGTCATCAAGTGTCTCCTCCTACTCAAAGCATTTGCCACCCTATTTTCCTTCCCCTTAATATATTCAATTTCAAAATTGTATTCACTTAGAAACTCTAACCACCTTCTTTGTCTGGTATTTAAGTGGGGTTGGGTAAAGATGTACTTGGTTCCTTCATTATCTGACTTTAACTCAGAGGGCTTCCCTAGTAAGAAGTGTCTCCATTTTTGTAGGGTATGCACAATCACTGCCAACTCTAAGTCGTGGGGTGCATAATTGACTTCATGAGTCTTTAGCTTTTTGGATTCGTAAGCTACTACCCCTTCATCTTGGATAAGTACTCCCCCTAAACCTTCAATAGAAGCATCAGTTATGACTATGAAGTGTACATTCGAATCTGGTACTTTTAGAATGGGTGCTGAAGTTAGTTTCCCCTTCAAAATTTGGAATGCCTTATCACTTTGTTCTGTCCACACAAACCTTTTACTCTTCCTTTGCAATGAGGTGATGGGGTTTGCTATCTTAGAGAATCCTTCCACAAACCTCCTATAGTAACCTACTAGCCCCATAAAGATTTTTACCTCTAAAACGTTTTTAGGGATCAGCCATTCTACTATTGTCTTTATTTTATCTGGATCAACTACTATTCCTTCCTTTGATGTTATATGCCCAAGGTAGTGAATCTTTTCCTCGAAGAAGGCACATTTTGACAATTTCCCATATAACTTATGTTCTCTCAACCTTTGCAAAACAATTTGTAGGTGCACTAAATGTTCCTCCTCATTCCTAGAGTAAATCATTACATCATCCAGAAATACCAAAACAAATTTATCTAAGTAGTCATGGAGTACACTATTCATTAGGTTCATAAATGCAGCTGGGGTGTTGGTTACACCAAAAGGAACTACTGTGAATTCATAATGCCCATGTCTAGTCCTGAAAATTGTTTTCGGAATGTCTTCCTCCTTAATTTTGAGTTGATGGTACCCTGACCGGAGGTCTATCTTTGAGAAAACTGCTGCTCCTTTCATTTGGTCAAAAAGATCCTTTATGCGAGGTAAGGGATACCTATTCTTTATGGTGACTTGTTCAACATCCTATAGTTGATGCATAGCCTTAAGGTTCCATCCTTCTTCTTAACAAACAAAACTAGCACTTCCCATGGTGATACACTTGGCCTTATTAATCCTTTAGCTAATAATTCCTCTAATTGCATTTTGAGCTCTTGTAATTCAGTTGTGTTCATTCGATAAGGTGCCCTTGATACTGGTTTAGCTCCTGGTAGTACTTTGATAGAAAATTCAAACTTCCTTTTAGGGGGTAAGCTGGGTAATTCTTCTGAAAAAACATCCTTGAATTCTTATAAGAAAGGGGTATTTTCAAAGGTTGGTGTATGTTCCTCTTTTCCTTCATCAATTTCAACCATATAGATTAGGCCTCCTCTTCTCCTTTCCTTCTTTAATTGCATGGCCGATATGGTTTCTATATTAATGGGATTAAACTTTCCTTGGATTTTGACCCTTTTTCCCCCCATCATCCAAACATTCAACAACTTTGTTATAGCAATCTAAATTAGCTTGATGGTCTGTTAACCAACTCATTCCAATAATTATATTATATAATCCTAGAGGTGCCACATAGGGGTCTACCCTTGATCAAACTCAGGAAATTGTACCCTTGCCCTTGACAAACGCTTAGTTAGTTCTTGATTTAAGTTTGTTTTTTTGTTTTTTTTAAATTTAATTTATATCATTGCAAAGCATTCCCTTAGTCGTATAAATTGAAGTGAGCACAAGGCCTAGATTTGAACCTTTGCTCTGACACCACATGTAATAACCCACCATAATTAACTCAACAAAATTGAGTATTCTTTTTTTTTTTATGTGTGTATAATTTAATCATTATGTTTTACTCAATTGCATACTCTAGGCATCCATCCATTTGGATTAGGCATCCATCCATTTGGATTAGGCATTCATCCATCTCAGATGAGCATCTAACCATACAGGTTAGGCATTTGTCCATACAGGACATAAGATTTCATCTATCCAATACAAGATAGGCATCTACCCATACGGGGTAGGCATCTATCCAATCAGGATAGGAGGTTCTCTGGCCAGAGACTTAGACTCATCAGGACCATTCGGGTCCTGAGCCACTCGCTAAGTACTACACTCTTCTAAGAGAAGTACACCGAGGTCGTCGTCCTTAGGAAAAATTAAATAACATAATACAAGCTTGAATTCCACCTCAGAATTTGGCTTAAAGCCTCGAGAAGTCAAGCGAATCCATACGGGATTCCGTTCGAGTATGCATTGAATTACTTTTTCCAATTTAATTATCTTTATATTTCAAAATATGATTCTTACTCAATACTTCCTTTACCAAGCCTAGACCCCACCCACGAACACCTAAGTACAAGGGACAACTCCGTCCCAAGACTTCCTACATACCCGCTTCGGCACGGGATCAAGGCATAAAGTATGTAGTTCTATTTTCTACTCTATGGTTTCATGTAAACTGATTTATGGGTATGCAACCCTTTCTAGGGTCAATGTTCGAGACAGTTTCTCTGCGGTTGCTACCCACGATGGTAGCACTTAAACAAAGGCTCAATATGGCCTATTGTTTGTGGCCTAACAACTACATCCTAACACCTATCATGAGCGTCACCCTTGGCCAAATTGTCAATCACCAATATCTCTTCAAGATAAAGAAACAATTTCATAAAAGTGTTTTACTTAACCAACCCTAAAGGGGGTTTACTATGGTTTCTCTCAACGGATGAAAAATATTTAAAAATTATCTTATTAGATTATCAATCCAAGAGGGATTACCCACCCCTTGGATTTTAAATTCCAAGTGTCCCTTATTACTCCCTGATGATTTATAGGGATGATGCCATAGACGTCGTTGATGTAATTTTATTAGGCGTTAAGTGCAGTAGTTCAACACGACGGCGTTACTCGTAAGTGTGACCCAGAGGCACCGTATATACCAAACGCTAGTAGGTTTTGGTTTCCATCTTCCTTTATTTAGTTTTCTAACTAACAGATATGAAAGAATCATGCTTGAAACAATCACGAAATGAATGTACATAATTAGACCTTTCAAAGTTAATTATTTGAATAACTATTTGATGGCAACCAAGTACCGTTTGATAAAAAGAAATACCATTCTTCTACAACTCAACTAATTAATATATAATGGTATGATAAAGACAATTATGAACTCATATATTAAAACATGTAACTTGTTTGAAGAAATTGGAAAGGTAGCTTTCTCATCAATGAATGCAATTTAATATGTAAGTAATGCACATGATGTAAAAATAGTGACATTTACATACGAGATTAAGTAATGTTTACTTCAATCGTGAGAATATTTAAAATATAGAGTTACTAATTCCACATGAGTGATTAGCTTATACTTTTTGGAGATTTTAGATCGAATCATAATAATAAGACTTATTTGTTTTTAAGTGAGTCAAAATCACTGATCAAATAATCCAATAAATCCCTAAGGGGATTGAGACAATAATTTTTGATTTCAATCTTTTGCTAATTTATTAACTTTAAAATTTAACTAAACAATTATAGAAATTAACTTAAATTTAATTAAAAATGATATATATAAAAAAAATTAACTTAAAGATGATTATATAAAAGAATTAACTTAAATTTTAATTAAAACAATTATTAAAATTTCCATCGCAAATTCAAAGTGTAATAATAAATAAATAAAAATGCATTGTTTGTTAATAGTAAACAGGGGGTGGGGACCATGGGTCCCATCACCCCCTGCGGTCCTACACACTCCGCAGCCCCCCCCCACTCCCCTGTGGTCACTGTCGTGACAGTGACCGTAGGGCACTGGAGGGTACCACTGTCCCTCCCCGGTGGTTACAATAACCGCCCCTGTACGCCATGCGAAACTTTTTTTTTTTTTTTACCACCAATTAATATGTATTTCTCTTTTTTTTTATTCGAAATGATTGTATATATAATTTATTTAATGATATATACATAACAAAGGAGTATTGACTTATGAAAATAAAAACATGAATAAGATAGATAAACAAATAATTGTTTTAGATTGGTTTTCAGTAATAGAAGGCTAATATTTTCCAGAGAGAGAGAGAGTGGGTTTATTCCAGCATTCACGGGAGGATTTTTATTCAACCGATATTCACAAAGAGGTCTTTGACCAACTCGCAGGGAGATTCAAAATAATCACAGAGATTTAAAATAACTACAGAGATTTAAACTAATCCCAGAGATTTAAAATAACTACAGAGATTTAAAATAATCCCAGAGATTTAAAATAACTACGGAGATTTAAAATAACTACAGAGATTCAAAATAATCCCAAAGATTTAAAATAACTACAGAGATTTAAAATAACTACAGAGATTCAAGGAAAGATCGTTGATCTCTACATGCAGAATTGGGGTTCAGTGGGAAGTGATTCATGCTTCCGATTTGACTCCATTTTGATAGTCCATTCATCTCCGGATAACCTGTATCCCAAGTCTAGTTAGCGAACCCAAAAGCTGAGGAGAGATAGATCTAGACAATTATGGATAGATAGAGGAGGAGAGTGATAATAAAATGATGCTAGACTCATACATACATGCTAGATCGGATGAGTAACTTTACCCACTTGTCTCAGTCTCTAAAACAAGGAGAATTGGTCTCCTAGCTCGCACGTGGTTGTTGCTTCATTATGGAACCCTACTTTTCTAAAGGTGCTAGCCTACACCCTTGGGTTCTATAGCTGCTCCCCATCCTTCTACAACATGAGCTTGATCCAGTTGCTTTCCTTGGGTAGCTTTCCTTGCCTCCTTAGAACCTGTCCTTCACCCTCGTCGATCATCGAGTTGAGTTAGAACCTATCCTTCACGGTTGTCGATCATCGAGTTTACCCTCCTTCCAGGTGCAGCTCCAGAAGTAGATTGACTTCATAGAGCTATTGATAAAACTTCCTACAATATTTAGAGCCTCCCACTTGACAAAAGATTTATAGATTTGAGAGACAGTAACACTTCTAAGAAACGGGGATACATCTCACCATGGGTGGGCTGCTTAAGGACATGGTAGGTATGCTTGTCTATCATGGTTACACTCTGAGGCTTCCTACCATGGGTACACTTCCAAAGATGCTACTATGACCTAGTGGGAACTAAGCCGTAACAGGAATATATGCGTAGCAGATGGGTGGGTAGGATAGAAGGAAAAAGCCTTTCCCCTCCATACCTAGAGCTTTTCTTGCATTCGCCCTCCGATATGGAAATAGAAGTTTTGATCAATTATCACTACTCCGATCAGTTCTTCTTTACCACCCCCACCCATCACCCAACCGGATAGATTCATCCTTCCTCTGCTATAAAGAGATGAGATAGTCTGCTATAGCTAAGATTGAGGCAGGAGAGGAAATCGTAGGCAAACAATAGAATAGAGGGCCGGTTCCAGAAAGTGCCAGGTAGGGCGGGCACCCCTTTCTCGATTCTATACGTAACATGCCCACCCCCCAGGGTAGGGGGCGGTAGTGGTAGGATAGGTTAGGGTATCGGGATGGGTAATAATATTTTGTATCTGTCCCCCGACACCCCTACAATTATATGGGGGGTGGGCACCTTCGCAGTTATATCGAGACCCTCTACCATTAATCTGTCCTAGTCAATTAATTAACCTGCTAGCCCTTTACAATAGAATAGTAGGGGGCTTGACTACAATAAATTAAATACACCTGCTAGATTAAGCTAAATAGTTCTAGAATCGACCATATAATTAAATTATATTCTGACCAAATTAATCAAACAAAAGTTCCTGAAAAGTATTTGTGATATATTTATTTATTAAAACATTGAAGTGTTGGATCAATCATCGTTATTTGGTACTGCATATCCATTGCCTTGTGCATGCGCTTATTTTCTGCTTGTTATAGTTATTTCTGTTTTATATTATACAGAACCAGAAATTCGTATAGAATGATATATTCATTGTTTATAATCTTTATCTTTCAAAAAAAAATTATTAAAAGTTAAATAAAATAAGCCTCAACCATAAGCCTCAAAAAAAATTGTTTTCTTTTATAATTATATTAATTTAAACAACTATTAATTATATGAATGTAATATGTCTTCGATTAATTACGATTTATATAATTAAATTATGCCAACCTAAAAAACTATTAAATATATGAATATAACATGCCTTCGCTGTAATTATTAACTTACATGATTAGATTATGCCAACAGTATCTTCTAATTATTAATTATATAATATTTTCTACATATTGCCTTCCTTTTGCTTCCAAGTCAAAGTTTTTATGGCTCTCCAAATTGGTAATTAGTTGTCGTGATGACGACACCAAAACTACATGTCTTCATGCTGAAGACTCCAAAATCAAACGATGACTTCTACATTGATTGATAATTGCAGAAATAAAATAAAAATAAAATATAAGAATTGATAATCTTTATAATGGTGTCAATTAACTGGTGGATCATTATCTTACTGGTCTGTCTATTCTTTGAATTTTGATTAATTTGGTCAGAATATATTCAGAACGATAAATATTAAACTTCGCTCCTTGAACACTTCAAGGAAATTTTTAACATTAACTGAAACACTTACAATGAAGAAACTTTAGAAAGGGAGGAGAGGAGTTTCGCAACCGGTGTTTGTTGGGGCCCTACCTTTTGGTGGGGTCCCAACACTGGGAACTACCTACTATAGCTGTTGACCTTTCTATAGCCCCTACCTTTTATAGTGGGGTTCAACGCAACTGGTGTTGGTATAACGTGGTGTACGAAGTATTCCCATGGGTCCCGCTACCCCAACCCCACTAACCATATATTGCTGAGTTGTTGGCCATCCTAACTTAAGGAATATATGGTCAGAATTTAGGGCCTATATAAACAATGGGCAAACTAGTTCAGTTGTAGTAGGTAAGGGTTGCGGGATATGTAAGGCGTGCATCCCCTGCCACAAACTGATCCCCAGTTGAGGTGGGATATGATCCAACAACTTTCACCATGCTCTATCCCATGCCGTAAATGGATGCCCTCTCCTCAACATTTGATACGAATCTGTAATCTCCTCCCCTACCAAATGCATTAGGTAGATAGAAAAGGTACAGGCAAAGATAGAGCCCTTAAAAGCGGCATAGTCTACAGAGTACGAGTCACCAGTGGTAGAGACGGTTGCATTTGATCGAGTGAAAGCATCAGTAGCAAATTCGGTTTAAGCGGTTGAACCACCATTGTATGTATATATATGTATGTATATATATACATACATATATATATGTATATATATATATACATACATATACACATATACACATATACATATGTATATATATATATATACATACACACATGCATATATACATACATACATACGTACATATACATATATATACATACATACATATACATACATAAAAATAATCCCAGAGATTTAAAATAACTACAGAGATTCAAAATAATCCCAAAGATTTAAAATAACTACAGAGATTCAAAATAATCCCAGAGATTTAAAATAACTACAGAGATTTAAAATAATCCCAGAGAGAGATTTAGAATAACCATAGAGGAAATAATCGCAGAGGTTTAAAATAATCTCAGAGATTTAAAATAACTAATATTCACAGAGAGATTCATTTTAAGAATGAGATTCAGATTTCCAAAGAAATGAATTAGAGGGAAGAAGTAAAGATTAAGATTCAATCACACAAGGAAGAGTTTTATTTTCAGAAAAAGAGATTTAAAAAAAAAGGAAAATATGATTTTTGCATAGATCTAAAATCTTTGGAAAAACAAAGGGGCAAGATTATGAGCATATTTCTTAAGGAAAATAAAATAAATAATAGAACTATCTTTTACTTGCATTATGTGGAAGAAACTTATCAATAATTGCTTCTAAATAGAAGAAAAAGACTTACACTCTAATAAAACTTTTGAAAGAAGATCTAGAAGCTATTTTTTTTGCTAATATAAATTTCTCATATGATGAAAGGAGAGAACCTGGTTTGCTGAAGCTTGATGTTGAATCCTCTAGCTATCCTTGATCCTTCCTTGCAACTAGAGAGAGATATTCCAACAATAACTTAAAAATTCCTGCAACAAAATGAGACTACCAAAAAAAAAACTTGGGAAAATTTCCTTCAAAACAAAAATCAACTCCCTTCTTTCAAACTTGCATATAATTTTATAAGAAAAATTCCCTCCATTCCACTATCTTGAAAATTTAATTAAAAAAAGAGATTCTTTCCCAATTTTGAACTTCATGCAAATTGATTAGACTTAATGGGAGGAGTTACATGCAAGGTGGTGGAGAATCCTCTAGAAGCTTCTTATTCTTCCTACAACATGTGCCACATTTGGATGAGGAAAACTAAATAATAATTAAGAAAAATGTATATTTTCCATGTGTGTGTGTGAGTTTTATTATTTATCCTTTTATAATATTCATTCAATCATTTAAATAGCTTATCCAAAAAAATATATATAATAGAGTTTGTATTTTAAATCCAAAAGTGATAAAGGAGTGTTGTGACAGGATTCATACTCTATTTCATGCCCGGTCATCTGTTGGTTTCATCTGAGGAGCTATATCTAGTAGAAGAGGAGCCTCCTAAAAATAAAGTTGAGCCTGGACATTCAGAAGAGAAGATGCTTCGAAAGGGTATTTCACTAAGGCAAAATTCCTTTCTAGGGTTCTCCTTTCCATCTTTAATGCCAGATACTATCTCGTTATTCAAAGGTGGACCAATGGTTTTTCACACCGAAGTGGTTGATGAGCCAGATGGGTTGCAACGTGATGACCCACTTCCCCTCCCCTCAAAGCTAAAAGGAGAATGCTTTCCAAAAGTGATCAGAAACCAATGACCCTATCCCCCCAATTTTCAGCTCAGAAGAGGATATTTTTGTTGCACAAGCACCAGGGGTTTCTAAATCCCATTTGGAAGAGGCTCTCATCTAGAGCCCCCTTCCTAAGGATGCAGGTGAGCGAGAAGAGGTAAAAGATGAAGACATGTTTTTTTCTGGGATGAACTCTTGTCATTTTGTGCCACCTTCGACAAGGATGTTCTCCTAATCTAGGAGGATCCTCCCTCCACATAAAGATAGCCAAAAGCTTGATTTGATGGTTCTCTTAGCCCCTCTCTCATGGTGATAGATATTAAGCTGACTCAAGGGTGTCCGGTTAGATATTTTTTAAAACTCGTTGCTCACCTATCCTCCCTATCCGCAATGCTCATGTCAGAACATGAAGAAATTCATTTAGAGGGTAACAAATTATCATGGAAGGTAGAATAAAATCATTGTGTTTTTATCCATCTTGTCGTGCATTAAAAAAAGGGTTCCTCGGTTCTTTTTCTGAAAACAAAGCATTGTAGATAAGTTGTTAATATGTAAGAAATTGGTTCGTAAAGGTAGCTATTTTTGTTTTCTTGTAAACAGATATTTGTAATCACTCTGATTCATGGGTAGTGTAAATAGTATGTTTTTCTTTTCCAAGAAGTGCTACAATGTAGAAGACCTTTTTGTCTTATGTATAGTTTTTAGTCCTCGGAGTTCTAGTCTTTCTTCTAAGGGCTCTCTTCATGTTGCACTCCCTTGTTTCGTTGAGAGAAAAAATACCAATGCCTCGGAAGGAATCCTAATCATGAGTATATCAAATAATGATCAGACTCTTTTGTCCAATGGATCAGGCACTAGTCCACCAACCAAAGATCCAAGGTCTCTATCTTGGCAAGCCAAGATCCTTTAGGAGTCACTAAAAAATTGTAGTCTTCGTCTACACCAAGTTGCCTCATATGTTCCTTAATCATCAGATTGGCATAGTTTCCCCACCAAACATGCCATGTTCCAGCTACAGTAGATGGGGTGCTACATGGCCATCTTGTCGGGTCCCTACGCTCACTCGAAGAAGTTCCCCTCAGGAAGGCCCACCTTCATGACACGTGTCCACCTAGTTAGTCACTCCCTCATCCAAGTTGTCAATGCACATCCTTAGAGTATGTGTAGTTACTATCTTTCTCACATCCAACCACAGGCTGACAAATGTTAAAATTACGACCTCGGTCTAACCATGCAATCATGAAAAGCCTCAAAATCAATGGGATCGACTTTTTATTAATAGTTGGTGCACATCATGTTAACAACTAGTGAGAAGGACATATTTTTCCTTGACACGAGAAAATCAAGGTTTTAGCGTTTCCAAGAAAGAGGCATTTTTCTCTTTAAAAGATTGTGGTCTCTCATTGTAAACAGGGATAAAAATAAATTTAAAAAGCCTTGAGGAGAAAAACCTATAAAAGATAAAAGTTTGTACTGGGAAATGATTGTAAATTCATAATTTATCTGAGTAACTCCATGTTCTTAATACTAGAGGGGTTTGCTATGTTATTAGTTTTCTGTAAAATCTTCTCTGGCCTTGGTGTTTTTTCTCTTAATGAATTATGGAAACTATGCCCATGGAGCCTTTTTCTTTTTATTAATCAAAGTATCTTATGTTGATTTTTCATTGAGTTTGTTCCAATTTACTTATGTGGGTATCTTTATTTTTAGTCTTACTAGGTGTGCTTATGAACATGGGTTTTTTTCTCTCTTTGTAAGGCATCTAAAACAAAAGATGAATTGTTATCCCCATTGCCTATTCTTTAGGAAATCATAGATTGTATGTTAAAATCTTCTTGTTGAACCCTTATAGAGGTTATTTTGATTAAGAAGCGCAAGAACCCATTCTTGGGATCTCTTGATTGGGATTATCTTCCTATATTGTGTTTTGAAACACAAAGTATTTAAAATCCCTTAGGAGTTTATACTGTCTCTTAGACCCTTGCAGGTGCTTCTTGTAGTCAAGATTTGAATGTTATGTCCTATGCCTTGTAGTGGTCACAACCCTATGAGCTTCATCACACACATTATTGGCCAAAATGAGAATAAGTCATCTCCTAAAGCAATCTTTACTATGGTGTATTGTCTCTTTAGTTTAGTCTAATAGTAAAGATCTCTTCCCCTTTTTCCTCTTTCTCCTTATTTTGAAGAGTCGACTTCTAACACCCCAGAGGTAGTTTTACAGGGCGCCTATCCCACTCTTGAGAAACTTCTTGACTGCCTCATAAAGGTTTAATCCCTTTTGAGGATCAACACCTCTATTACCCCAACTACACACATCCAAGATATTGTAAGTATATGCACGGTGTTTGATGTGATAGAGGATAATGTTGCAATGAGGCTTCTTGCCTCATCATTTAAAGGGAAATCCCTATAGTGGTATAGGAGTTAACCCTTTGGATCAATTCATAACTGGGATGAATTGCGAGAAAAGTTGTGCAAGCACTTTGAAGATAAAAGTGACCATTTTTCACTAATTGAGTAACTAACGACCATTAAGAGAGCACCCCATGAGTTCATGGGTGACTTCAACTATAGATTTTAAAAGACCTGGGATAGAATCCCAGCATTCGTAAAACCCTCTTCAAATCATCCTTTCTTCTTTTTTCATAGGACATTAAATAATGATATCGCTGCAATGATTCAGTCAATGGGAGGAGATAATCTTCCATGGGCTTATGACACTGCCATAAGGGCAGAAACTTTCTTAATACAAGTTGGGAAGCTGTCTCCTATACTTCCAATGCCCTTGTTCCCAAAGGCTCCTACAAATAGCATGTTCTGGCACCAATACCAATGACATCTACAAGTCATTCGCTCACACCTAGACTGACTCCACTATTTTTAGAGATTCAGAAGCTCAAGTCTTCTCTTGAGGCCTCAATGTAAACAATGAGCTAGCAAATGCACAGGTTAGGAAATGAATTGGTTTCAGTCAAAAGGTAGTTCTCGCAGGTTAACAAAGGTCCCTATAAATTATCAAATTAAGGCTATCAAGAGAATAGATCTAAATTTCAAGGGAAAACCCAATGGAGTAATGCTAAGCCCTTGAATAGCTTCAATCATATGGTTGCGAGTACCTCAAAATCCTTGGTACCAATGTGTTGGCTAATAGATTTATCTTTCACACAATTTCATTCTTTTAACTTTTGCATGCCCATAAACGAAAGATAAAACACACCAACAATTGGATAAATACTTCAACAGTTAACCTCTATATATGGGCACAACTCTCTAGGAATGATTTTCAATAAGCTTAGATTACAACAATTTTTATGCATGCTTTTTACTAGAAAGCATTAAAGGTATTTAAGCATTCATTTGTCAACACAAAATGAATACCGCAAATATTTTTAAGCATGGATTTTTTTTAAAAGCTCACAGACTTTCATTCCTTTAATCGACAAGATAGATATTTCAAAAGGTTTTTTTTTGCACATTCACATGTACATTGCATCAGAAAGATGAAAAATTCCACAATTGAATCAAATCTTCACAGAGTTTCACACTTCAATTCATTATTACACAAATTTAAAAGATAGAATATGTTGCAATTTCATTCACATATTAAATTGTATTTCCTTCAGAATACACAGCACTACAAAAATATAAAGCTTTATGTCCTATCTCAACCAAAAAAAATTTGGACCTTTTACAAGGCTCATAACAGAGTATATATAGCCACCAGGCCATGATAGTTCGTTACAATTAAAACCAGAGTAAAATGTCTAACTCTCCCCGAGAGTCAAAGAAGTTTATTCCTATAACTAAAAAGCAACTACCAAAACAAAAAAAGTGGCATAAGTTGCGAGCAATGGTTATGTGATCAAGCTATGACAGTCGACATGGCATCCACCTGTTTCTCTCGAGGTGAAGGAGTACTACGAATATTGCACCATTCCAAATGAGTTGTAGAGAAGTTGAGGATGAATTGATAATGTGGAAGACCAATATGAAGTATCTGCTACTTCTAGACCTCCTTCTTCTTGCTCACCTGTACAACTTTTCCCTTATGTGTCTCGAGATGATCAATTCGTGCAATTTTTGAGAAGTCTTCTATTGTTAAGGATATTTCTTCCTGGATTTGTTGAACTCAATCCTTGAAGGCTTGAATCATATTAGCTAAATATTCAAGTGTCTGCCTATCATCTTTTAGGAGTTGAATATCTATGCACTTCATATCTTTTTGCATAATATTGTATACACATAAAAATGGCTATGAGTGATTAAATAAATATTTTATATTTATTTAATAATTATTCTTCTATTAAATTGTTAATTTGAAAAGATTAATTTAATTTTTAATTCATTTCATGTCTTTCTATTAATTAATTTAATTGAAATGTTTTTATTAATTAATTCATTTATCCTTTTCTTCTAATCAATTAATTAAATATCTAATATTTAATTATTCCTCTAAACAATTAATTAAATATCTAATATTTAATTATTCTTCAAATCAATGAATTAAATATCTAATATTTAATGGTTATTCTTCTATCCTATAGTCTCAAATATTAAATGATTTCTTAAATTATTTCATTTCATTTTCCAACTCATCTTCCATCTCCACTTCATCTTTTCATTGCCAACTCATCTATCATGTGGCTAAATTAATTCAACAAAATTTGAATAAATAAAACATTTATTAGCCACTTATCTTCAACTACCAAAATAAATGAAATATTTTCTACGTACACATATTTCCTAACCTTCTTCTATATTCTCTCCAACATCCCTACATCTTAGGAAGGACTTGAGTCCACTTGTCCTCTCATGCCTAAATATTCTCCAACCATCCCTAGATTCCCTCAGTCAGCAAACCCAGTCAAGGTGAGATGAGTGACACTTGTCTTCTCCTTCCCCCTTTCTCTCAACCTTCACCTTTTCTCACAATCATCCAAATTTGTAGATCTGATCATGATCGTTGATCCAGGACACATCATCTTATCCTCTCAAAGTCTATAAATGTGGGAGTTTGAGTTGAGAAAGAGTTAGTCTTCAAGTGAGTTTTCAAGTTAACAATTTGAGAAAACTTATGCATCTGTGAGTTTTGATCTTGAAGCAATTAGCATTTTAGCATAATCATTTAGCATAACCATTTAGCTTTAAATCATTTGCATTGCATATCATAGTATCAATTAATTATCAGTTATCAGTCCATTCTTCATATGTCATCTTGGAAGCTACCAGTGCTTGTCTGAGAGCAAATCATCTGCAACCAGGAACAGTGGAGTTAGGACACAATGAGACTTAAATCGTGAAGGTAAAAATAATGTTTTTATTTTAATATTCATTTCATGTAGTTTCATTGGTTGAATTTGGACTTTCCTGTAGCATTTCTTTTGTATTTTGTGAAAATAACATGTTGCAGGTAGTATTCTAATGATGAAATTCAAGTTGACACATTTTGGCGCCCACCGTGGGGCTGGATCCTCACATATATCTTTCTAATATCCTGTCTAGTTTTGGCAAACACAAGATTAATGCATTTTTAATTCAGATTCACGACTGTGTGAGTTCTGATAGTGCTTTTTTTCAATAGGTTAGCACTTTTGTCTTGAAGGTTAACGCATTTGGCATTTAGGTTAGTGCTTTTATCTACAAATCAATGCATTTAATTCTTATATTAGTGCTTTTGTCTTGCAACTTAACGCATGTGTAATTTTGGTTAGCGCTTTTGTCAGAGAATTCTCGCTTCTTGGTCCACAGAGCAGCGCTTTTGTCAGAGAATTCTCGCTTCTTGGTCCACAGAGCAGCGCTTTTGTATCGCAAGTTCACGCTTTTGTCCTCTAGGTTAGCGCTTTTTAGATGAAAGACAACGCATTTGTTAGGATAGCGCTTTTATTTGCAACTAACAAACATTTTTTGCAAGTCCGAATGTCCAAGAACTAAAATTTTCAAACTACTGACATATCTATGTGTAGGATTATTTTTAAGCAAATTTCATGCATTTCCTCACGTAGTTAATTAAGAGTTTTTATTTTGGAAAGTAACACATCATATCTTTCTCATTTAGCTTAACTAAGGGGATAAATTGATAGTATGCAACTTGCATTTTGAGTGACTTCTTTAAAGTAGTTGCACACAGATTTTAGAAGGCTAAAATAAACTTGTGTTTTTTCGTGCTTGATAAAGTAGTAGGTAAGTATGCTCTCACCCTCATATGGTGATCAGAAAACCAGACCTCCTTTATTTTATGTGTAAACTTTTAGAGAGGGCCTGCCTTCCCAAGCTTCCTTAAGGGGGGCAGTGAGAGGGGAACGACCCAAAGTGGAAACGGGCTAATACTGAGTCCTTCTGATCTACTCTAAATAAATCATGTTTGTGAAGAAAGTCACAAGCAACATGTGCTAATAAGTTCATATCGAAGCTATGTTTCCCCATCAACCCTATGGAGCATAACCTCTATAGGCTAGGAACCTTTTGTATTTACAGAGCTGAAAGTGCCGCATGTATGGCCACATGACCAGAAGTCTTTACTAAAAACCACTTATACTAGTTGCCAAAATCCTTCTAATTAGTGGTAGAGGAGGTCAGACCTCTAAAGCGACTCACACACATACAATTCTTAGTAGAGATATAAAGTTTTCCGTGGGTATTTATCATGGAAATTGGTGCTTGGCTGTCCTAGAGAAGTGAGTGCCGAGGGTGGAGCCAGTGAGGTCAAGCATCTAAATATCCACTTTGAATAGCATAGCCTCAGAGGAAACCCCATGTGAGATTCAACAATTATTGTCTTAGCCTGCCATAAGATTTGTACTTGCTTGTGCATTTTATTTTTCAGACATTGTGTCTTCTATGTTTATAACATGCTCGGAATGGTCAAAAATTGAAGAAAGTTGTCATCTAAAAATGAGAAAAAATCCAACAACTTGCTGGAAAAATTGAAAAAATAATCCTTGAAACATAGTTAGAGCAACGCTTTCAAGCAACAAAATAGCACATTTGTCCCATAAGTTAGTACTTTTGACCAAAATGTTAGCACAAATGCTTTCTCACATCTGAGACAAAGCATAGCAAACCAAAATTTCAAAGTCAATATCAAAACACTTCTTGAGTAGAATTGTCTTTAAACTATCACACATTTTCAAACTAGTTCGATAACTGGGTGATCAATCCAATGGGCTATTTCCAAAAAGGTTTCCATAAGCATAAAATATTCAACAAGATATTGATTCAAACATCTTAAGTGTAAAAATCAACATCATTATCAATTTCTCATCAAGATATATCAAATCCCCTATCACGAAACTTGATCAATCTACCTTGTGTTCATTATTTTGGATATATCCTTCCTATTTTGAACCTAGGTTATATCAAAATCAGAATTGCGCTCACATTGGAATCAAGCAAACTTGTAAACCATCATATGCTTATATGACTTTTAAGGATCGCCTTAAGAAAAGAAAGCCCAGTTATAAAGCTACTCGGAAGAGGATAAGATTCTTGTATATCAATCGCAAGATCTTATTAAAACATAGGACTTCCCTACACCGTTTTCATCACTATTGACATGGTTGCGGGATAGAATTTGATGGAGAAATTTTGCAAGGACGTGCTTTTCAACAAAGAGACACTTTATTACAATGAACAAACAACAATGGTAAAATCAACAAAGAATACCTTCCTAAACCAATAATCACCTATTGAGTTGTCTTTGAGGTCAAAAACTTCAAAATTTTCACAACAATCACATGCCAATTTGGACTAGAGCTCAATATAAACAACTCAGAAAACAAAAAAACAAATGGAAGAGGAAGATAATTCAACGTTCCAAACTTTGGGTATATGGTTGTTGATGAAGAAGTGATCAATAACACCATTAGAGACCTTGAGCAAGATTTTAAATTTGATAGACTAATGGAAAAATTATTAGCAAAGCAAAAAGAAAAATATCTTTTGATGTTGGCAAAACCAAGAGCTAAATTGCCACAAGACTTTAACATAGAAGGCTTGAAACAAGATGCAGATACAAGTAAAACTCAAAACATAGATGATCCAAATAATGAAGATATAAACAAAGAAAGCCATGAAGAAACAAGAAAAGAACATGATGAAACAAGAAGAGAGCGTAGTGATAGAAGAACTTATGAAGAGATAAGGAGAAACCGTATGGATAATCCATTGTTAAATCTCACTCACCAAATGAAAACTCTACAACAACAGATACAAGAAATGTAGAATGGAACAAGTTCCAAGAAGTATTCATTGGAAGATATCTACTTGTATCCTTTTGACAAAAGTTTGAATATGATACCATTTCCACAGCATTGCAAAATCCCTAAATATGATAAATACGATGGGAAATCTAATCCTCAAGATCACATTAGGGATTTTTGTACTATGAGTATGGAATTTGCACGCGATGAAACTTACCTGATGCGTCTATTCCCTAGAAGTTTAAATGGACAATCAATGGAATGGTTGTCAATATTAAAATCTGGAATCAAATCTTTTGAAGAAATCGTGAATAGGTTTATTTCATAATACTTTTACAATGTAAGGAATGAGATAACAATGTTGGATTTATGCAATGTAAATCAAAAGAATGGTGAATCTTTCATGATCTCCTTGTAGCGATGGAAATGAATGTTTAATAGGTATCCAAGAGATGTACCTGATCAAGAAAAAATGGATATATTCATTGATAATCTTATCAGTGAAATGAGTTATTATCTATAAATGCAATGTCCTCCTTTTTTCGCTAAGATGATTGTGAATGGTCTAAAAATAGAAGACACAATGGTAAAGAAAGGAGAGATAAAACTTTTCAATAATTCTTACAAAAACAACAACAATGACAAACCCAAGTTTTGGGCAAAGAGTAGGAATGCCATCAATGGAGGAAATGATGATAATAATGCTATGAAACAGCAACCAATCTTTAATCTATTGAGTCAAATCCCAAGCAATAACAATCAAGAAAACAATAAATCCAAGTCTTTCTTCTACAATCCTTGCAAGAAATTCACAAATATTGGAGAACCCTTGGAATCAACTTTGAAAACTCTTCTTGCAAACAAACTAATTATTTTACCAGAAGTAAGAAGTTATGAACCATAAATCAAACCTAATTGGTGGAACAACAATCATTTTTGTAATTACCATTGAAATAAAGGACACCAAACTAATGATTGTCAAAGATTGAAGCACCTTATCCAAGATTTAATCGATAATGCAACTATCACAGTGGCTAGTCATAAAACAAATGAATCCCACCTAGCCTTCAAAACTCTGCTTCCACACTATGAAAAAGGTGAACAATCTAAATCAAAATATGACAAAGGTAAAGATAAAGTGAACTACACATACATATGATGATGTGGTAAATGTCATCATTGTTAAAGATAACACACCTTTAGAACCAATCAACGTTATTACGAGAAGAAAAGCGAAGGTCACATCTCTAGGTATAACAAATGAATCAACCTCCACTTCACGACAATATAACTTAGTGGAACAATTGCAAAAAATACCTTCTCAAATATCAATTTTGGAACTTCTCAAAGTTTCACCTATGTATAAGGAAATTTTAGAAAAATCTCTAATAGAAACAACAGTTTCAAAAGACTTGGATGTAGATCAGTTCCAAAACATGGTGGGACACCTTATAGCCCCTCATTGCTTATCATTTTCTGAAAATGATGACGCATCCTTGCAACATCCTCACAATGCTCCCTTACATGTTGAAGTCACCATTAATAAAAATCGTGTCAAATGCGTACTCATAGATGGTGGAGTTGGCTTACACATTTGTGCATTAAGTTTAATAAAGCCTTCGGGATATTCAGAAAATGCAGTAGATCCAAAGAAGAAAATAACCATAAAGGCTTATGATGAAGAAGAGTGTTCTTCTAAAGAAATTGTGGTGTTACCAATCAAAATAGGACCTGTGGAAAGGAGTACAGTATGTCAGGTTTTAGATTTGAACCCCTCTTATAACATTCTTTTGGGAAGGTCGTGGATTCACAAAATGCAAGCAGTTCCTTCTACATATCACCAATGTGTAAAGTTTCCTCATGAGGGACAAGAGGTCACTATAATTGTAGACTCTAGTCAATATTGCAATAATATGAAGCCAACACAAGATACAAGAATTCTACATAACAGAGAAACGGTATATCCTAGCAAAGAAATTCAAGAAAAGTTATGGGAAATCTTTGAGAAAAAGCTCAAATTAAATGGTGAAGGAATGGGAAAATATTATTTGCATAATTTTCCACTTTCACCTAAATCATATGGAAAGCCTACAAATATCCAACCACGAATCTTAGAAAAATCAAAAGAAATGTTTAATGGAGAATTTATTAGAGTTGGAACACTTGCAGAAGAAAATGAAGACAAGGACATTCTTGGTTGGTTGTACAAAGATTAAAATGAAACTATAGAAATAATTTTAGAAGTCAATATTCCCATAGAGCAATATGGCAATGGTTATAGGATCATGCAAAAAATGGGATATGAAGGAAAAGGACCAATTGGTAAGTGACAACAAGGTATTTCAGAACCTATTTGTCCTCACTCACAATCTAAAGAAGATAAATCAGGACTTGGATATTCAAAATCAAATCAAAAACAACATAATTATCAACAGCCAAAGTGGAGAAAGAAATCAGTCCCTAAAGAAGAACAATGGCAAGAAAAGCTACATCAAGCAGTAAAAATAGTAGCCAATAAGAAAAAACAACAAGAATATGAGAAACACCAAGAATAACTTGCAATCAAAAGAGAAGAAGAATCTTGTAAACAAGCTCAAGGAATACGAGCAAATGCTAAATCTGAACAAGATATTCCAGAAGCAGTAAAAGAAGAGATGGCAGAAATTAGAGAACTATTTGCACCATACAACATTCCTGTATGGTACAGTGGTGTAATCCTAGACAATGGTTCAGAGATAGATTCAAATGAATATGAATGGGGTCCAGATGTATCATCTAGTATATCAAGTGAAGAAAAGAATGAAGAGCAAGCAATTATCACAAATGAAGACTTGTATTTTACAACAAAAGATAGAGTTAGAAAGAAGACAAGAAGAACTCAGAATCTAAAGAAAAGAGGCATATACAAGACAAAAAAAAAAGAGGATGAAAAAGACCAAGAAGTAACACCACAAGAAGCACAAACAGATATTGATCAAGCATCAAGAAATATCAAATTTCTATCAAATGAGGAGCAAGATGTACCAAGGTATGGAAGAACCATACAAGAACTAAGAGATAGTCAAGTAGGATTGACTATTAGTCTAGAAGAAGCTAAGTTCAAGAGAAGACAAAAGCTAGCAAAAGAATCCTCTATATCATGTGTACAAGTATGCCAATTTAAAAATACAAATGAATCTATTGAAATTAATCAAGAAGGAACTTGCAATATTAAAGATGTGTGTGTTGATATAATCCATTCGTTTGAGGGACAAACGTTAAATGAAGAGTCACTTGAGTGTGAACCAGAAAATACTAATATTGATTTTGTTAGAACTGATTGGAGAACACTTGAGAGAGACTATCCTCAAGATAATTATATATATGACATTACCTACTCTATGCCAAATTATGACTATTATGTCATGAACCTTGAAGCGCCTAACAATGACAATGACTGTGACTTACCCCTTCTTCATCCAGAACTAATTGATTAGGATAACCTAGAAAACCCTGAATTGGATGTCTTTTCCAATGACCATGACTTAGTTGTGTATCTTAATGATGTCAAACCCATAACGCCTAAGATATCTTCCATCGCGGAATCAAGTAATGTTTCTTGCATTCAAGATAATTCCAAACTTTCTAGTCACAAAATTGAAATAAAACAAGGAAAAATACCTAGTGTTGAAAACCATTTCATGGCAACACTAGATCAATCAAGAGGAAAAATACATGACATATATGACGGTGAAAACCTCTTCGAGGTGCCAAAAGATGGAAATTTTGGCATCCTCCCTGCATATTTTCATGAGAGATCTTCTATTCTAATAGAACCAAAAGAAGCAATAAACATTGGCACACCAAAGGATCCCAAGATACTTCATTCTGCTACATCATTATTAGATAAAGAGAGGAAATAATACATAGAATTCTTCAGACAAAGACAAATAAATTTTGCTTGGTCCTATGCAGACATGCCAAGACTTAATCCAGATCTTATCATGCATCATCTCAATGTGGATCTAAAAGAAAAACCAGTAAAACAAAAGCTAAGGAAGATGCATCCGCACATCACTCTCCTTGTAAAAGTTGAGCTAAAGAAACTATTATATGTGGGTTTCATAAGACCTTTTGCATATATTGAATGGGTTTCAAGCATTATTCCAGTGTCAAAGCCAGATAAAAGCATAAGAGTTTACACCGGATTTAGAGATTTGAACAAGGCATGTCCCAAAGATGATTTCCCACTACCCAACATTGATATAATTGTGGACTTATCAACAGGACATGAGATGTTTTCATTAATGGATGTACTCTTAGGATACAATCAAATAAGAATCACCCCTGAAGATCAAGCATGGGGTACTTACTATTGGAATGTTATGACATTTGGGCTTAAGAATGTAGGAGCAACTTATCAAAGAGATATGACAACAATTTTTCATGATATGATGCATACATTTATGAAAGATTATGTAGATGATATACTTGCAAAATATCATACAAGAAGAGAACACTTGAACATCTTGGGCAAGATCTTTGATAGGCTTGAAAGATATCAATTAAGATTAAATTCAAAGAAATGTGCATTTGGAGTAACCTCCGGAAAACTTCTTGCGTACATTATATCAACTCATGGAATTGAAGTAGATCCAGAAAAGGTCAAAGCTACCATGGAAATGGAGTCACCTAGGAACATAAGTCAATTGTGTTCTTTACAAGGAAGATTGCAATAAATCAGAAGATTTGTCTCTTAATTAGCAGATAGATGTCATCCATTCACTCATCTTTTACATAAGAACGTTCCATTCAAATGGGATCAAAAGTGTGAAGAGGATTTTATGCAAATCAAATAATATCTCATGAATCCTCCAGTACTTGTATCACTAATCAAAGGGAAACCATTCTTACTTTATATCTCAGTGACAAATGTATCATTAGGAAATCTCCTAGAACAACATGATGAAGAAGGAAAAGAAAGAGCAATGTATTACATCAATAGAACACTTGTCATCTATGAATTGAATTATACATCAAATGAGAAGACATGCCTAGTAGTTGTATTTGCAACTTAGAAGCTGCAACATTATATGCTGACTCATTATGTGAAACTGATAAAAAAAATAGATCCACTAAAGTATTTACTGAACAAGTCAACTTTGAAAGGCAGACTAGCAAAGTGGGTTATGGTACTAAGTGAGTTTGATATAGAATAAGTTGATCAAAAAGCTATCAAAGGATAGGTCATTGTTGATCAATTAGCTGAAGCACCTTTACAAGATGACATACCATTGCACATTGAATTTCCTGATGTAGACATTCTGACAATAAGTACAAAATTTTGGGAGTTGTACTTTGATAGTTCTTATACACAATATGGATCAGGCGAGTAGGCCAATAGTAACCCATACGAAGAAGTTTCTTAGCCAACATTAATCCACTTGAGTGTGTGCCACAAATACCTCCTATGGAGGGAGATTCATTCACATATGCCAAGAAATGCAAACAATGCCAAATCCATGGGATTCTTATCCATGCACCAGCACAAGAATTACATCCTATAGCAGGATCATGGCCATTTTCTCAATGTGGCCTTGATTTGGTAGGTAAGATAAATCCTTCATCCTCTAATGGACATAAGTTCATTCTGACTGCTACTGAATATTTCACTAAATGGATTGAAGTAGTACCTTTGATAAAAGTGATGGGAAAACAAATATCATCATTCATCCTGAATTGTATAATCTGTCACTATGGAGTTCCTATGACCATTATCACTAGTAATGGATGACCATTTAAGAATCAAGATGTGAAGAAGCTATGTGAGCAATTCCATATCCAACATAGGTTTTCTACTCTGTATTATCCACAAGTAAATGGTCAAGCTAAGGCATCAAACAAGAATATCTTTAAGAAAATAGTTAATGAAGCAGGAAAAGACTAGTACATTCATCTAAATTCTACTCTTTGGGCATACCAAACTAGCATCCGCACACCAACCGGGGTAACTCCATATTTCTTAGTCTATGGGTCAAAAGCCTTACTACCAATAGAAGTAGAGATACCTTCTCTATGTGTTTCCTTGAAAGGTCTTATACCAGAAGAAGAAGAATGAGTCTCTGGACTTCAAGAACTTGAGTTGATTCAGGAATGTCACCAAAATGCAATAGATCATTTAAAGGTATATCAACAAATAATGGCAAGAAGTTATAATCATAGAGTCAAGCCACGCATTTTTCAAATTGGAGATATGGTTCTAAGGGAGAATCTAAGAAATTAGCAAGACCGAGAAAAGAAGGGTAAATTTGAACCAAATTGATTAGGTCCTTTTGTCATAGTAGCAATATATGGCTCAGGAGCATACAAGTTATCTACTCCTAAAGGTGATTGGTTTGATGAACCTATAAATTCCATCCATCTCAAGAAATTCTATGCTTGAGATATAAAATCATGAAAAAAATCAATAAAAAGCATATAAAGTCCTAAAGAAATTAGTAAAAATCATAAAAGAAGAAAATCCCTAAAAAGCATAAAATAGCAAAAACAGAAAAGAAGAAAAAAATCAAATATGGAAAAAAATGCAAAAAATTTAGACACTGGAAACCTAGTAAACAGACACTATCTAAAAAGTGAGTTCTTCCATCTATGAGATCACTTTGCGCACCTATCCACTCCATCCTATCACATCTACCACTTCCATCTATCCTATCTCATCAATTTCATCTTTCGCATCCATTGCTTTGAACCATTTACTAGGAAATATGCAGCTTACCAACAGACCAATATTTGACATACTTATCATAGTCACTGTCTTCGAATTTATCAGAATCAATCAATATGCATTTGTATCCTGCCATGGTTTGGATCTTGATCATTATTTGTACATCCATAATAAAGTTTTGTTTCCACTGGGGGAAAAATCTTAATTCCTTTTGCTAAGGTGATCTTTTGAATCTTTGAAAATCCAAAACATTTAGAAAACTTAGAAAACTTAAAACATCTAGGATTTTGAAACAGATAACAAGGCAACAAACAAAGATCAAGGCATTTTATGACAACTGAATCGTGAAACTCAGGAAACAAAGAATCAACCAACAAGTAATAAAGGATTATCAATGATCATTCATCAAGATGATTATATCAGTTAATAACCATAAGAACATGTGAATGGCATACAAGATTCAATGTTTATATCTTGATTTTATTGCTAATCATGTACTCTATGCTACTCAAGGATGTCAATGAGTAGAGAAGTTATGATGGGGCATGATTATTTTCTTTGTTTGTTGTCTGTGGTTTATCTCTTATTAAGGTATGTACTTGTCTAAGGATATAATCAGCAAAAGATCAAGGAGGACGTTCTGAGTCATGGATGAAACGAGATAATCCTTGTTCGTTCTGTAAGAAATACTCAGGTTAGCTTGATTCATTATATCAAGTTGCTTGTATAAACTTGCTATATCAAAATCCATGTAAGAAATACTTGGGTCAGCTTGGATCTTTATGTCAAGTTGCTTGTATTTTCTTACAACATTTTAAAAAGCTCAATGATGAAATCAAGCATTGCTACAAGACAGCATATGAAAAATGGAAGTATCGTTTTAGTTAGATCATTTTTAGATTAGCTCATTATTCATCTACATTATAAGAATTCATTGTCAGTTGCATTATAAGCATATCATTTTATTCATATATCAATGGCATTTTATTCATAGATCAACGATCATAAATAAAGATTGAGTATACTTGGACAAACAAAAACAATTTTCATTTGATCATTGTAGGTGCATTCATCTTTATAATCATTTTAATCATCTTTCATTTCATTTAGTTGCATTTCAATCGTTGCATTAGTTTGCATTCCATTAAGTGCATTTCATACTCATGTAGTATATCATCATTAGGATCATTATCATTATGCTTCTTTTTATCCATTAAGATCATTTAGTTGCATCTTTGCACTTAGATTCATAATCATTATAAGCATTACATATACACATCCATAAATTCCATTTCATAATCATCATTTGCATTTTGAAATCATCAAAATCAAAAACATTTGAATTACATATTAAATCAACATCCATTTGTATTCTCATATAGATCATTGCATTTGCATCATTGAAGTTACTAATCATTTTCAAGTGCATCCATGATCACCAAATCAAAAATCAAAAGCATTTTTCATTGCATCATCATATAGAACATCATCATCTTGAAAATAAAAGAAAAGAAAATATCATTATAACATCATCCATGTAATCAATGCATATAGATCATCATCATATAGAGTAACATGCATAATAAAATATCATCATTTAGAGTCCATGTCTACATATAGATCATCATAAAACAATAAAAAGTCCAAGTATATAATGATATTAGATCAAAAATACAAATGCCTCATCAATATAAATCAAGTCAATGCTATCTTGTACCACTACCACCTGACTTTGTCTGTCTCTGTGTTTGTGGGTGAGAAGATCTTCCAGATACCTATCTCACATGATCACCACTCCTCTGAGGAGATCCCATGACTCCACCGCTGCTAGTATTCATCCTTATAGTGGTATGATAGCTACCTACCCTCTGGCTCTTTGTGACTAAATCCTCATATAATCGTCGCTAGTGTGATGTCTCCTTCTTGGCCCAAAATGGTGCTCTAACAGTATCAGTTGAGAGAGTGCCCAATCCAACCTGCTGAATGTGATCAAGAAGACCCTGAGTATCCTATTGTCTCCTAAAATCCATGTCTCTCTTTGTAATGAGTGTCTGCACCTATGCTCTAAGTTGATCTATATGTGCTCTGAGACTCTCCAAGGTATCCTAATCTGGCACATCCTGCTGAGGAACATGACCACGAATCCCCTCATCTCCACCTGCTCAAATCTTAGCCCAAGTAGCTCTCAGATCCTATCGTCTAATGAGAGGAACATAATCCTCTAGATCCTCCTCCTCTCCACCATCAGCTGCAATAGCCCTAGGTTCTGGTTGAATCTGACCAAAATCAATGCATCTCCTGCAACCCCCATCCAGTCCAGTAATCATGCATCCTCCTGTAGAGGGTAACCCTCTCACCAATCTTATACCTACCCTACCAATATCCCTCCCAATCCATCCTACCTCTCTCCCACCCATGGGAAATGGTCTCCCAATCCTTCCAACCGGTCCAAAAGGTCCTCCACAGACTCTCAATCAACCTCCTCTGCCTCCATCTCCTCCCTCATCTCCATCACCTCTGGCCTCCTGAGCAGCTATAAGCTCTCATATTCGTCTCCATCTCCTAATGATAGGATCATCTGAATCATCATCCTCATCTCCTGAGCTGGGAGGAGGGTTTTCTAGATTGGTAATATGAGGAAATGGGTGTGCAAGCATGTACTGAGCATAATTTGCAGTTACCCCAGGATCAAGAATGTGTAATCTCAAAGCATAAGCCACCCTAGGAGTAGCCAGAAACTCTGTCCATGCTATCTCAAAAGACAATGATGGTCCCCAATCTTACCTATCCTTGTACCATCGTGCATATATAGTGACACCAGTAGGCATGTGTTGAATGATACCAATTGTCACTCAATAATGTATGGAGTCCAACCAATGAGATATCTACTCTGCATAATATATGGTAATGTCTTTGCATCATCCATCCATGGCTCATAGTCGATATAAGGTCTCCAAATAACACTATACAATGAATCAAGAACCCAACACCAATACTCCATCTTACCCAGCTTATGTTGAGTAAGGATATCTACATATAAATAGACATATGGCTACCTCTCACCACAAACTCTATGATGGATAGGCTGAGTAATAGCAATGTGCTCCCAGAACCAAATCTGTAAAAGTGTGCATCCTATAGACAGACTAGCGCTCTCATCAAAAACAACCTGATGAAGATCATGATACAAATGAGTGAGCATGAAAACACCCCAACCATATCGAGTCTGATGTTGCATCATGCTCTGAAGAATCTCACCCCAACCAATAGCAAAACCTTGAGATCTCATGTCTAGATAGATAAATCCCCCAATCAAACCTGCAAGAATCATGGGGAGAGTCTCATAATACATGATCATATCCTCCCATCGAATCTCTCCTCTATAAATTCTCTAATCACAAAATATGGCTCTACAAGCCTCTATCCCTCCACGATCCTCAAAATCATACTAGACTAACTCACTAATCATGGGGATGTGGAGAATCCTATAGACATCCTCAAGTGTCACACTAATCTCACTAGTAGGATGGTGGAAAGTGTTATGCTTGCTATGCCATCTCTCTGCTAAGGTAGTCAACAATCCCCTATTATGGGTAATATCAGGCATATATAACAAATGGTGTAATTTGCAGGCATCTATGTGTCTAATCTCAGCCTGTGTAAGCTTTGGCACTAAGTGGCGCATGGCCAGGAATTTCTCCCGACACTGGAAGACATCGAGTTTCTCCTGTTTATCAAGAGAATTTGATCAATTATCAATCATCTATCTATCAAATCAAAGCGATCACTAATCTATCACATCAACAATTAGTACATCTTTTCAAATGAAGCAAATCAGGCTATCAAATCAATCTAAACATATCGATCATGATTTTCTATCAGTCAAGGAGTTCAATCAAACTCTGTTATGCTCTTCATCAAAATCGGTTTCTTAGAGCTAATCTATCAATTTACCAATCAAATCACATCAATCAATCGTTTATCCTATCAATCAACATTATCATATTTATATCAATCAAGACATCAATCAAATACCTCTCAATCACAATTGCACATCAAAAAACATCAATCACATCATCAAAATTAATTTTAACATGAACAACATCAAACAAATTCATCTGAAACAAAAGCGTTAATCTTTTTAACAAAAGTGCTATTCTATTGAACACAGACGCTGAAACACACATATGCATGAATCTTTTTCATGAAAGTGTTAACACTTAGAAAAAAAGCGTGAAATAATCATATACGCTACCCTTTTAAACATATACGCAAACACTCAAAACATAAGTGCTAACATACATCATAAAGGCATGAACAAAACAAACAAATGCGCTAAACTATCAAAAGCGTTAACATCAAATGCATATGCGCAAATCAAAACAACAAAAATGTTAAATCATAAAGCTGAAAATAGAAAAAAATTAAAATAGCCTCGCATGTGCCGAAAAGAAAGGAAAATCTTACGACAAGTTGCAAAAAATATCTCAAGATAAGGTACATACCGGGTAACCATAGTCAGGAGGTCGTTGATATCGTCGAACATGCTCAAATTGATGGTTCTCGAATGGAATAACCATTTTTCCACCTCACCAACGACAATTCTCTCCACAAGCTAACAAGGATGCAAATGAGATTAAAATTAACTTTGGTTAATTTTATATTTACCATTTGGAAGGGTAATTAATGCATTTAAATGGGGCAATTTTATTTATTTTTCATAAATGAATTTAATTGAAGGACCTTTTCAATTATCGTGAGATCAATCGCTTATCCAAATTTTTCAACAATTTCACAATCAATCTCCCGAGGGGGCACACAATCAAGATTTTTATCTCCATCAGGTGCACTATCAAGACTTAATTTAATCTTTGAAAAAATGTTGTCTCGACATCATTTCAAAGAGGGGCAAAATGTATACACATAAAAATGGCTATGAGTGATTAAATAAATATTTTATATTTAATAAGTATTCTTCTATTAAATAGTTAATTTGAAAAGATTAATTTATTTTAATTATTGTCATGTCTTTCTATTAATTAATTTAATTGACATGTTTTTATTAATTAATTCATTTATCCTTTTCTTCTAATCAATTAATTAAATATCTAATATTTAATTATTTCTCTAATCAATTAATTAAGTATCTAATATTTAATTATTCTTTAAATCAATCAATTAAATATCTAATATTTAATGGTTATTCTTCTATCCTATAGTCTCAAATATTAAATGATTTCTTAAATTATTTAATTTCATTTTCCAACTCATCTTCCATCTCCACTTCATCTTTTCATTGCCAATTCATCCATCATGTGTCTAAATTAATTCAACAAAATTTAAATAAATAAAAAAATTATTAGCCACTTATCTTCAACTTCCAAAATAAATGAAATATTGTCTACGAACACATATTTTCTAACCTTCTTCTATATTTTCTCCAACATCCCTACATCTTAGGAAGGACTTGAGTCCACTTGTCCTCTCATGCATAAATCTTCTCCAACCATCCCTACATTCCCTTAGTCAGCAAACCCAGTCAAGGTGAGATGAGTGACACTTGTCTTCTCCTTCATCCTTTCTCTCAACCTTCACCTTTGCTGACAGCCATCCTAATTTTTAGATATGATCAGGACCATTGATCCAGGACACATCATCTTATCCTCTCAAAGTCTATAAATGTGGGAGTTTGAGTTGAGAAAGAGTTAGTCTTCAAGTGAGTTTTCAAGTTAACAATTTGAGAAAACTTATGCATCCATGAGTTTTAATCTTGAAGCAATTAGCATTTTAGCATAATCATTTAGCATAACCATTTAGCTTTAAATCATTTGCATTGCATATCATAGTATTAGTTATCAGTCCATTCTTCATATGCCATCTTGGAAGCTATCAGCGCTTGTCTAAGAGCAAATCATCTGCAACCAGGAATAGTGGAGTTAGGACACAATGAGACTTAAATAATGAATTTAAAAATAATGTTTTTATTTTAATATTCATTTCATGTAGTTTCATTGGTTGAATTTGGATTTTCCCATAGCATTTCCTTTGTATTTTTTGAAACTAACATGTTGCGAGTAGTATTTTGATGATGAAATTCAAGTTGACACAAATATTAATCAATTCTTTTAACCCCTTCAAAAGTTTGATTGATTCTTCATGCCCCTATTCAATAATTGAGTTCCTCCATTCGATATTTTCTTTACTTACAAAAAGCACATTTTCATCTAAACCATGCAGTGGTTTTTCTGTCAGGAAGTTCATGACTCCATACCTTTGGTTATCTCTCATTTGTTTCAATGCAGCTACCCATTTTCTTTTCTCTTTCTGTGAGGTGATTATTTTTGTTTATAATTCCTTTCCCATAGACTCTACACTTCCAAATACCTTAATCAGATCAAAGATGTAGCTTATGCCTTGCTGAGCAATTGATTCTAGCCACTCACTAAAAATGTCTACTACCATCCGACTTCTCTAAACCTGATCTAGCAATTTTTGGGTCATTGGTGAATTTGAATCAAATGACAAAGGTACCTGGGAAAGCGGTTGTGGATTGGGATCTTTTATGGAATTTATGTACTGAATCATCTGCATTATAATTTATTTCATTTCATTCTTATCTTTTTCATCCTTCCAAGTCCTAGTCAGAATTCTCTTGGTGGAGGTCTCTAGGTATTTGGCATCTGTAGCTCAAGAGGCCACCCCTAAATCAACTTTCTCAATAACAAAGTTTTTTTTAGTGATGGTCTCAACATCTTTATCTATTGGAGATCGAGCTACATCTACAACCCAATGCCTTGTTTGATCATCTACATCTATCATTGCTTCAGTTTTGAGTTTCTTAGATTTTGATGTTCTCCCCAAACATTTACTAACCATATCTTCCATTAGAATAGAGATTGGAATTACATTTCATTTCTTTCTAAGTGAAGTGCTTAACCATTTGGAGATAGTAGATGTTTCCTTGGGTGGAGGTGTTTTCTAGCTAGTGATAACAACAGTCATGGCATTTATAGAGTCCCTTGCTTCTTGAATCTCCTTTCCCTTTTTAGTAGCATCAGTAGTGAGCTTGTCTGGTACCTAGGCATCCATCTTCCCTTGAATTTCTTCTTCAAAGTCCAAATCTACCACAAGTGGATTTGTGGGAAGTTTCTGATTGTTCTTCTTGCTACGGGAGCATGTCACACGAATAGGAGAGGAACTTAGAGAAGATTATCCTAAGTTTGCAATTTTAATTTTCTCAGTCCTCTATTTTTTATTACATACAACATTAATAGAAATTTTAGAAGAGGGAAAAGATACTTGTAAAGCTGCACGAGTCCAGCCAACTTTTCTACTCCTTGATGCAGAAATGGACTATAGTCCAAATTGGCGGTTCTTTAGCCATCTTTCAGTCCATCTAATAACATTAAAGGCTTTAGCTTGAATGTTTCCATATCCTTTTCTATCCCAATCAACTTATGGAATAGGTTTCCCTTGTATCTTCTCATTGAACTCGAGATCAACAACTTCTTCGCCCTCATCCTCTTTTATATCAAAGACATTCATAGATAGACCCATCGTCACAATCTATTGAACTGTGAACCTAGACCACAATCTCTTTCTGACTTCAAACTCATCATTACTATTCTCCTAGTAGTCTTCCAGCTGAGGTTCATGATGAAAATCAATACCAACATTCAATTTTTCTATGGCATACCTTCGGCTATCAAATTTGTGTCTAGAAACATATGACTGCAAATTGCACTTCTTGAATTCAAGTTCAAGATTTAAAGCATCTGAAACAGATTTACAGCTATAATAACCCAACTCTACTCAAAGAAAAACTCCAGACTTCCCTTTATTTCTTTTATCAATGTAGGCAAGTTGTCAACTGACCTCAATCAAAATATAACTATCCAAAGCATACCTGGGTAACCTAAAAGGTTCACCCTGAAAAATTGTCAACTCTAACATAAGTGAACTGAGCAAACTGAATGAAGAAATTACCATAGATACCTACAAATTCCATTGCTTATGTTGATAATCTTTTGTTTATGTTACCTTGTAACTCATGAACCAGTCTACCTGCAAAAATATCGTTCCACCTCATGAAGTTTTCAGCATATTTTTGCTATTGCAGGTCGGGGTAGTATTCGTAAACCATTATCCCATCAACCCAGGGTTCATGGTATAAACCATTTTAGTCTCGAGTACAGGAAAGCATATAAAATAGGTACAAGGACATATAAAAACTGCACATCCCTGCAAATTTGTTTAAGCCCTCATGTAATCTCTCTGCAATAACTTGCCCCCAATCTAGATAAGCACTGCCATTCAACATAACTTGAATGTAGAAATACATCCAGTCTTCCTAATAGAAGGCATGAGAATTTCCCTTCAATCTGTTCAACAAAATAACAATATCCTGCACTTCTGTTATAAAATATTCTCTAGGAATGGCCTCAATAGAAAATGCATCAAAACCCTCAATTTCATATCACACTCTATTCTGGTAATGCCTCAACCTCTCATTCTTTACATTGAACAAACCTCTAACTTTTTTCACAATCAACTCCACATCTCCCTTGACTAGCAATAGCTTCACTCCCAATTTCTTCGCTTCAGTTAATCCTAATAGCAGGGCCTCATACTCGATAGTATTATTTGTGTTCTTGAACTCCAACTTGAAAGAGAAAGGAATATGTTTGCCAGAGGGAAGAATAAGAACCACCCTTGTTCCAGAACTAGACACTGAATAGCTACCATCAAACTCCATCACCCATAATTCATCAGGTGTCCTTAGTCGAGATGGATTTCTTGCAACTTCATTATCAAATAAGATCATATAATTCCCAAATTGACATTCATGATACAATATTTATGCTTTTGGATCGTCAGAAGCAAAAACAGTGGACTTAGATTTGGGCTTGGGTTGCAAAATGACATGTTCTTTCCCTATGGGAATGGTGGCCTAAGAACAGTCCATCTTAATCTCACCCCCTAGGTCTCTACAAAATGTATGACTTAACAACATGTCGTAACTTGTAGGAATGTCAGCTATCAAAATGTTTAACTTAATTCATTTGTCTAGATGAGTAGCAAGGACCACTTGAGCATCTTTGATCTATCCTAATAAGGGTATTTGTTTGGATTCCATTGAGTAACACCTACCAAAGGTTTTTGTTAAGGATAATCCCAAGGCCTTGGCTAATGCAAATGGCATGATGTTATCTAAGGCACCTGAGTCTATAATACAGTTATTCAGTTTATGACCATTTATGAACAAGGATATATAAAAAGGCTCAGTTTTTAATTCAAGGATAGACAACATATCATCAACTTGATGGGCAACTATTTTAGGGGAAACTTCATGGGAACTAGGATAAGTTGACATGTCTCCTTGGGAGGACAATGTAGTGTTAGCTGATTGTTGTATCATATCAATTTGTACATATGCATTATTTCCTTTCACAAACTTAACCAACCTATCAAGTTCTTTAGAGTTTGATTTAAGATATTCTGCTAGTGTAATTTGAATCCAAGAGGATTTACAAAATTCAAGTGAGGTTTTTGAGGTCTGAAATCATTATTATGAAACTGGGAAATGATCTCCTTACCTTTGGGATTCACAATAGAAGATGAAGGAGCACCTTGAGGTTTGACATTCTATTGATTTCTGGTCAAAATAGCACAGGAAAGATCCTCCAAGGTAACCAAAATATCAGCTCCTCTTTATGAATCTGACTCATACTCTAGGAAGTGTATTTTAGAGTCATCGGGCTGCTTGGGAGATTCTTCTTCACTTGACTCCAACAATGTCTCCTTTGAACCCGCTATTTGAGAATAATGTACCATTTCAGGGCAATAATTCCCATCATAATCACCCATAAGATGAAATATACACATGTTGGCTTTAGATGGGGGTGCCTTAATTCTTAGTCTTTGTTTCATAGGAGACAATTGTAAAACTCTACTCCCAGCCCTAGAGGACTGATTAGGAGCCTTCCTTGAAATATCTTGGTAAGGTTGTGGTTAAGAGGTATTAGTTTTGGGTAATTGTCTTTTCAAGGTTATCATATCATTCATTAACCTTTGAATAACCAGATTAGGTGAGGTTGATGTGTGAGGCCTTACCCCGACCCATCCTATCTTTTCAGTTATTTTCATGTTAGAACTATTATGGATGCTTTATTTTGATACATTATGGCTATAGAACTTTATTTGGTCCCACAAATTTGGTAATATTGATATATATTGATGCTTCATTTCTATGCTTGTGGATATAGAATTTTATATGATCCTAGAATAGGGTAACATTGAGACGATGTATGTCATTATTTGATTTGTAGGAATTAATTATGATGCTAAAAATATGTTTGCATATCTTGTAAATGGATCAAATTTTGAGGATTATGTTGATTTGCTTATGTGATTTGCTTTGATATGTGACAATCGTATTGAATAATGTCAATTCTATGCAGAATGATTGTATTGTATTCTAATTATGTGTTTTATATTATATGAGGCTATTGGAAAGTACTAATATTTAAATTGAGATGTGCAGGAAATAATCCATGTGACCATGGAAATATTATGGAGAATCAAGCCTAGGCCTATGTGCATTCGTAAAACCAGGGGTTGTCTATTTGGAGAGACAACACCCCGTATGTATTGTATTTTATTCGTAAATGTAAAAAGTTGCATGAGTGTAAATTGTATTTATTGAATTGTTTAAATCATTTAAGGGACAATTGTCATGTGTGTATTTGTGATGTGGAATTATTTTGTAGTGTCACTTGACACCTATGTTGTATGTTGTGTTCGCAATTTGTCATGTCACCTTTTTGGAAAGTTTTTTTATTTTTGTTAATTGTTATATCTCCTAATTATCCTTGAAGGAACCAAGATATCCAGGTTAGTGAGCCACAAGGAGGGTCAACTCAGAGTTGACCCGTAGGTTAACTTTAGGTGGACTTTCTAAGGGTCAAATCAACTCCTAGAGTCAATTTTAGAGCATTTTTATTAGGCCTCATGGGGTACCTATGGGTGAAGGCCAAAATTGCCCATGTGTCTTTCCCTTAGGGCTTTTTTAACCACCCAAAAAAGTGGTTTTTCCAAGATGGACGAATTCCATCTATAGGAGTGCCATCCTTGGTAAGATAACCTTCTTGATAGGTGTAATCCCTCTTCCCCATTTCATTCCCCTCCTCTAGGTGCCTTGGTTAGGGAGTGTGTAAGACCTAGGGAAGGCCAACCAATGGGAGTCCCTCACTCTATCCAAGAGGTTGGAAGGAGTGAGAGAAGCCTTCTTAGGCTAGGAATGGAAGTTTAGTGAGCTAATCACCCACTCTCCATCCTTGGATATTTTTGAGAATTTTTGGAAGAAAACCAGTTTGGGATAGAAAAAAATTTGGCTAAGTGTTGCAAAAAAATTGAGGATTGGGTTGCTCTTCATCAAGCTTTACCCTAGAATACCCTTGGCAGAGTCAAGGTTGGTGTTTTCTTTCTTACTTGTGAATATGAGAATCTATTGTAGAATGCTTGAATGGAGAATGATGTATTTTATTTGTGTTGTACTTATGAAAGCTTTATGTGATTCTTGATTATTTTTTGTTTTATGCATTGTTGTGTTTTGGGGAGTGTCCAAGACCATCTTTCCCTTGGGAGGGCAGATTGGTCTTGGGGGTGGAAGGAGTATAATAGCCTTAGGGTGAGAGGCTCTCATTATGAGAGTGATCTCAAGGGTCTGCCCATGTGATCCTTGCTGCTTTTTTGTGTTTTTTCACTTGGGGGTCATAAGGGAAGCAAATATGGCATGTTTGCCTTTTTTGTTGGGAAAAATGGTGTCTCAACCTTGCATTTATGCGAGGTTACTATTTATAGTAAGTTTTTATTTGAGCACGAAATGGTGCGAAACTCTCCCTGAAGCTTCGGGTTGGCTAGATAAGCATTCCGGTAAAGTTGCGTTGCAAAGTCACAGCTAGTTTTGAAGATATTAAAGTTTTCGTCTTGGAGGGGTGCAATAAAATGTTTAAACTTAATTTTGGGGAATTTAGAGGCTCCGAAACGCCCTGAAAAGTTGTCGTAACCGGTGAAGCGGGTTACAAGGTGATAGAGCACTTCGCGAGCTTTCCGGCGCTTCAAACGGTTCGTCAATCGGACACCCGGTTCTCAAGTTATGGCCTCCGGAAGTTTGTACTCCTGAAATAGGAAAAATAATTTGTATCGAATACATAAATGAGCTGTAAAAGGGAGCGACACATGTTGATGTGTGCTTTAACATGTCATAGGGCATCTAGAAGGGAGATAAGGTCGGCTACACCTTATTGGGTGGTTTTAGCCCATGGTTTTGTAATACCGTTTGACGGTTTCTTGTATTGTATCTCCTATTTATGAGGTGTGTGAGATAGAGGTTGGGTGTAAGAGTCTTATGGCTATTGAGTTGCCTTTGAATCTCTGTTTAGTGCTACTCCTGCGAAGAGCTTGCTCTGCAAGTATTTTGTAATCTGTTTTTGATTGCTGAATAAAATATTGAGCTGCTTTTGGAGGGTGGGGTTTTTCTCCCGAAAGGGTTTTCCCCACGTAAATCACTGTGTTGTGGTATGAATGCTATTATATCTATTTCTATTTTCTGTAACTGTTGTAATGATCTGAAAAAGTTTTGCATTATCCTCCTCTCAAGGTTAGTGTAGGAAGTTGTTTCCACTACTTAACTTCCTTACAAGTGGTATCAGAGTCTGATCACCTTTGGTTTCAATTGTGGGCAGTTGGGTTTTTTGAACTAATCAAGATTTGAGTGGGAGCTTGTGCAGAAGACACTTTTTGATCTTGTTGCAGGAATATTCAGATGGCGAGTTTGTCAGGGAGAATAGAGGTGGAGAAATTTAATGGAAGTAATTTTGAGATGTGGAAGCTGAAGATGGAAGATCTGCTAATAGATCGAGATCTTTGGGATGCTGTTGATGCGAATGTCCAAAGGCCCTCAGATCCTACTGCGGCAGCTCAGTATGATGTTATGGACCGAAAAGCCAAGGGTCTAATCAGACTGTGCCTGGCAGACTCTGTTCTAATCAATGTCCATGAAGAGAACTCTGCAAAGAAGCTATGGACTAAGCTTGGTGAGATGTATCAAGTGAAATCTTTATTAAATCAAATTTTCTTAAGAAAGAAATTGTATTCCTTGAAGATGGAAGAGGGTGGACGAATTGCAGACCACCTAGAAGCATTCAATATGATTGTGGCTCAATTAGTATCCGTCGGTGTTAAGATGGACGAGGAGGAGAAATGTCAGATCTTGCTTTGTTCTTTGCCTGATTCGTGGGATTCTCTTGTTATGGCTATCGGTAGTACTTCTGTTGTTTTGAAATCTGAAGACGTGGTGGGTGCCCTACTCGGTGAAGAGATGCGAAGGAAGGTATCCATCAGTTCAAAGGAAGCCCTAACCGTTCGTGGAAGACCTAAGGAGAAAGGAAAGAAGAATGAGAAGCGCGGCAAGTCCAAATCCAAAGGGAGATCGAAATCTCCTAGAAAGTCCAAAGTCATTTGCTGGAATTGCGGTAAACCGGGTCACATCCGTAAGGACTGTAAAGAAGAAAAGATGAAGAAAAAGAAAAAGTTTGATTCTGATTCTTAGTCCGACAAGGAAGATGGTGATGCATTTATTGCGGCTTTGGCGACTCATGCAGGTAATGATGCCTGGCTAATTGACTCAGGTGCATCTTTTCATATGACTTCCAATAGAGATTGGTTTTCTGAATATGAAGGATTTAATGGAGGTAAGGTGTACCTGGGTGATGATTCACATCTAGACATTGTTGGTCGAGGTAAAGTTAGAATCAGGTTTTCTGATGGTAGAATAAAAAGGATTAATGGTGTGTTGCATATCCCTGGATTAAAACGAAACCTGTTATCTGTGAACAAACTAATAGATGCAGGTGTGCAGGTAGTCTTTTCTGAAACAGGATGTAAGATGATTAAGGGTGCTATGGTAGTTGCTAGAGGTGTCAGGTTTGGCACTTTGTATAAGCTTGAAGCATACACTGTTGAGTGTAATAGCACTTCTGTAAAAAGTAAATCTGTGGATACCTCACTGGAAGATTTGAAGGTTTCACCTTCAGCAGATGGAAATGGTTTTTGGGTACCTAAGGGTGCACTTTCATCTGAAGCAAAGTTACCTGCAGAGAAGACTATGTTATGGCACCAGAGACTTGGCCACATTGGAGAAAAGGGTCTAAGGACCTTGAAAAATAAAAACCTTGTTGAAGGTTTGAATGATTGTAATTTTGACTTTGATTTCTGTGAGCATTGCATTTATGGAAAACAAAACCGCGTTCAGTTTTACTCGAGTTCTCATAAAACTTGTGGTGTTTTGGATCTTATCCATTCTGATGTGTTTGGTCCAGTAGATGTCTCTTCGATTGGAAAATCCACATATTATGTTTCATTTATTGATGATTTTAGTAGAAGGACATGGGTATATTTTCTAAAGAGTAAATCTGAAGTTTTTAGTCGTTTTAAAGAATTTAAAGCAATGGTTGAGTTGCAGACTGGAAAGAAAATAAAATGTTTGAGAACTGATAATGGCGGTGAGTTTTGCTCTAATGATTTTGATAGATTTTGTAAAGACTGTGGAATTAACAGGCAGAAGACAACTCCGTATTCTCCACAGCAGAATGGAGTTGCAGAAAGAATGAACAGAACACTGATGGAGAAGGCTAGGAGTATGTTGAGTGGTGCTGGTCTCGAACAAAAGTTTTGGGCTGAAGCTGTTGCCACTGCTTGCTACCTGATTAACAGGTCTCCTACATCAGCTCTTGTTTATAAAACACCTATGGAAGCATGGTCAGGTCACAAGCCTTCATTGAGACATCTTAGAGTTTTTGGTTGCGAGGCATATGCACATGTGCCAAAGGAGAAGCGAACAAAGTTGGAGAACAAGGCTGTGAAATGTATCTTCATCGGGTATAGTTATGGTGTGAAAGGATACAAGCTTTGGGACCCTGTTGCACAAAAGGTAATTCACAGTAGAAGTGTTATTTTTAGAGAAATTAAGTCTCCTTCTGTTACATTGCAGCCAGAACAGACTAAAAAAGAAGATGTGATTCAACTTCCTTCTACACCTGAAAGAGTTGAATCGAGACCCCTAGATAGGCAAGAATTTGAGGAGAGCTCGTCTAGCTCTGAATCTTCAGAAGAGGAGGAAGAACCTCCAACTCAGCTTGTTCGAAGGTCTACAAGACATAGACAACCACCTGAAAGGTATTCACGTGATGATTGGAGATTTATTTTTGCTCTGAATACTAGTGTGGATGAACCGAAATCTGTAGAAGAGGCATTAGGTATGAATGATGCAGAATCCTGGAAGATTGCTATGGAGGAAGAAATGGCAGCTTTGAAAAAGAATGATACATGGGATCTTGTACCATTGCCTGAAGGACGAAAACCTGTTGGTTGTAAATGGGTGTTCAAGAAAAAGATTGGTTCAGATGGAAGCATTGAGAAGTATAAAGCAAGGTTGGTTGCAAAAGGCTACTCTCAGGTTGAGGGTGTTGATTACGGTGAGATATTTTCTCCTGTTGCAAAAATGACGTCCATTAGATTTTTGCTTTCTATTGCTACTGCTTATGATTTAGAGGTTGAGCAAATGGATGTGAAAACTCCTTTCCTTCATGGTGATTTGGAGGAAGATATTTATATGACACAGCCGGAGCACTATGTGGTGAAAGGCAAAAGTAATTTGGTCTGTAAATTGAAGAAATCTTTGTATGGCCTCAAACAAAGTCCTAGGATGTGGTACCAGAAATTTTATACATATGTGTTGAGTTTGGGATTTGAACGTTCTAAATCAGATCACTGTGTTTATTATAAATCTTATGGTGATCATTTCTTATTTATTGCATTGTATGTTGATGATATGTTATTCATTGGTAAAGGGAAAGGTATGATTTCAGAACTGAAGTCTCAGCTCGCTGCTAAATTTGAAATGAAAGATCTTGGTGCAGCAAAGCACATTCTTGGGATGGAAATTAGAAGAGATAGGGCGAACAGAAAGCTATGGCTAGGCCAGAGTAAGTATGTGAATTCAGTGTTACAGAGGTTCAACATGCAGAATTGTAGACCATTGAGTGTTCCTTTTACAGTTGGAACGAAACTATCTGTTTCAGATTGTCCTACATCCCCATTGGAGATGGAAGACATGAGCAGAGTGCCTTACCAGAGTGCAGTTGGAAGCTTGATGTATGCTATGGTCTGTACTAGACCAGATATTGCCCAAGCAGTGGGAGTACTTTCTAGATATATGTCTAATCCTGGTAGAGTTCATTGGGATGCAGTCAAAAGAGTCTTCAGATATTTGAAGGGTACTTCAGAGTATTCTTTGTGTTATCATGGTAATTCAGTTGGAGACATGACTTCCCTTGATATCCATGGTTATGTAGATTCAGATTGGGCAGGTGATATTGATAGCAGAAGATCCACCAGTGCTTATGTGTTTACTTTGTTTGGTGGTGCAATTAGTTGGATGAGTAAGCGACAGGCTGTGGTTGCTTTATCCACTACTGAAGCAGAGTATATGGCAGCTACTGATGCTTGTAAAGAGGCCATTTGGCTTAAGAGACTGTGTTCGGATATTGGAATAAAACAAGGTACAGTGACAGTTTACTGTGACAGTCAGAGTGCAATTAGCCTAGCTAAGAACCCGACATTTCATGCCCGGACCAAACATATTGATGTTCAGTATCATTTTGTTAGAGATATGGTTGAAGATGGTAGGGTGAAGCTGGTTAAGGTGGACACTTTGATGAATGTTGCAGATGCTTTAACTAAGGCTGTGAGCACAGAGAAGTTCAGATGGTGTTCAGAGTCTATGGGCCTTATGGCCCCTAGCAATTGATTCATTGTGTTGACATTCCCTTCCGCTCATGCAAGGTGTTCGACAAGTGGGAGATTTGTTGGGAAAAATGGTGTCTCAACCTTGCATTTATGCGAGGTTACTATTTATAGTAAGTTTTTATTTGAGCACGAAATGGTGCGAAACTCTCCCTGAAGCTTCTGGTTGGCTAGATAAGCATTCCGGTAAAGTTGCGTCGCAAGGTCACAGCTAGTTTTGAAGATATTAAAGTTTTCGTCTTGGAGGGGTGCAATAAAATGTTTAAACTTAATTTTGGGGACTTTAGAGGCTCCGAAACGCCCTGAAAAGTTGCCGTAACTGGTGAAGCGGGTTACGAGGTGATAGAGCACTTCGCGAGCTTTCCGGCACTTCAAACGGTTCGTCAATCGGACACCCGGTTCTCAAGTTATGGCCTCCGGAAGTTTGTACTCCTGAAATAGGAAAAATAATTTGTATCGAATACATAAATGAGCTGTAAAAGGGAGCGACACGTGTTGATGTGTGCTTTAACATGTCATAGGGCATCTAGAAGGGAGATAAGGTCGGCTACACCTTATTGGGTGGTTTTAGCCCATGGTTTTGTAATACCGTTTGACGGTTTCTTGTATTGTATCTCCTATTTATGAGGTGTGTGAGATAGAGGTTGGGTGTAAGAGTCTTATGGCTATTGAGTTGCCTCTGAATCTCTATTTAGTGCTACTCCTGCGAAGAGCTTGCTCTGCAAGTATTTTCTAATCTGTTTTTGATTGCTGAATAAAATATTGAGCTACTTTTGGAGGGTGGGGTTTTTCTCCCGAAAGGGTTTTCCCCACGTAAATCACTGTGTTGTGGTATGAATGCTATTATATCTATTTCTATTTTCTGTAACTGTTGTAATGATCTGAAAAAGTTTTGCATTACCCTCCTCTCAAGGTTAGTGTAGGAAGTTGTTTCCGCTACTTAACTTCCTTACATTTTTGGGGGTCATAAGGATGTAGGGGTTCAGAATGAGTTTTGGTTATGTTTTCTTGGATGCCATGAGTTGGCTATGAGTTATATCTAGCAGAATCTCCCCTAGGGTACTTGGTCCACTTCCACCCTAGTAAAACGTCACATTATGTGATGAAGTTTCAGCTTAGGAAGGGAATGTGTTTGTGGCGTTTTGTTTTCCCCCTGCTTGTTGTGTGTTTTCTTGATTGTAACCCCATCTAGTACTTGGTTCTCCAAGCTCGGGGGTGGCTTCTAGTAAGCCTAGGTTGGGAGGTGAGCACCCCATGGTCATAGCCCTATAATTCTGTATGCAAGTTGCTTGGAAAGAAAGCTAGGAGTTGCAGATTTGTTTGGTTGCAGATTTTATTCAGTTGCAGAAAAGGAAAATATAATAATATGTTGTGTTGCAGAAATGTAAATAAGGAGTTTATGTTGTTTTTTTTATTTTTTGTATAAAGAAATGTATTATTGTATTAAAGTCCTCATTATTGGAATGAGAGATTAGTTGGGTTATTCCACCATTGTAAAAGTTGACTTTTGTATTTGAATATACTATGAGAAAAGTGCATTTTATTTAAATTCTGAAATGTATAATGTTGTTGTAAATATATTTAATTATGTTTCATAATGAGTTCTGTATTTTGTATTCTGTTTATTCTACAAATTTTAAGTAGAAAAAAAAAGAGAGAAAAGCAATGTGTGATTAAGTAATTTCCTGCAATATTAAAACATTGTTATTCTATCATTATCTCTGTTTAGGCATAGTTGAAAGTAATTTACTATAGATAAACCTGTTAGCATGACTGTAAGGAAATATATTGTTGTTTTAACTTTTATATTCTATTATTTATCTTCCCCCTTAGTATTGCAGAAAATAAGCCTAGATGTAATAGTTTTTATTGAAATGAATTGTATGAAATAGTTAGCATGATGTGCATTTTAGTTACTGTCATAGTTTCCTAATGCTGCATATTGAAAATAAATCATACCTAGGAAATGAAACTTAAAATCATTGAAAAGCTGCCATTATTGCATCCATTCCTGCAAGCTTTAAAACAAAAAAATAATATAGATATATGTGTTGCTGTAAAAAAAAGAGAGAGAGAGACTGCATGCTTATGCATAAATTTATTCAAAAAAAATACAAAGATTACTAACACTAATAACTTGATATATATATATATATATAAACATAATCATGCATTAAATAAAATATATACAAATGGGAACATTAAAATATGTTCAGAAATATATATATATATATATATATATATATATATATTTAAAAAAATAAAAAATATTAAATAAACAGAAAACAGGGGAGGAGAACGAAATCGGTCGAACCACTGTAAGTAACACAGTGGGTGGCTCATGGGCTGCGCTACTATGTTTACCCACAATGGTCAGCATGGGAGGTGCCACCACTATGTGTAAGCATAGTGAACGTCTCACGGGTCGTGCCACTGTGTTTACCCACAGTGGTCGGCACGAGAGGTGCCGCCACTGTGTGTAAGCATAGTGGACGGCCCACGGCCACCACTATGCGTATACACAGTGGATGGCACCGCCCGTCACTGTGTGTAAACACAGTGGCATCTAGGGAACCCCCACGCCACCATCTTCACCTTCCCAAAACCCTCCGCCCCTCCATGGTCACCGTTGTGCCTTAGCCTAGCCCTGTACCTACAACACTCATACACAAACATACCACGAAACAAGAAAAATACAATATATTAAACCCTAACCCATTTCGGGTTAGGGTATAGGTAAATAGGAAAAGAAAAGAATGAGAAAAGGGATTTTAATAAAATAAAAAAAAGGGGAAAATGCAACCCTAACCCAATTTCGGGTTAGGGTTAGCATTTTATTAATAAGAGCATTTTTAATCTTTATTATAATTTGTTTATTTTAAACTTAGGGTTCGCATGTAAATTGGGGGGGGGGGGATTTATTTTTTAAATTATAACGGTTATTTAATAGTTGAATTATAATATTTCATGGACATAGTTGGTCTTTTTTTTATTAAGAGAATTAAATTGTAATATAGTTTATTTTTAAGGGCTTAAAATGGAGATTAATGTTAGTTGGATACATTATTCACTTAATTGATTTAATTTATTTAACTAGGGAAACTTTATAGTTAATTGATATCTTTGATTAATTGTGAACGTTAAGTTATATTTTAAATTGGAGAAATTTATAAAGGAAAATTGTTAATTATTTTTATGAATTATAGCCCTTGAGACCAACGTTGGCCAGATGAATTATATCGTCAAAATTAAAGGGTTAGGGAAATATTAAAATTGACTATAGCATAAAATTGGATTTATTTGACTAATGACATTGTGAAATTTGAACCTTTAATGGTTAGATTTAAATAATAAAAATTTCGTGCATTCAATCAATTAATTTTAAATTTAAGATAGCATTATCATTGTTTGGTCGGAAATGATTTTAATGCAATTTAGGTATTTAATTAACCTGTGACTTTATTTAATGGCAGCTTATTTTAAGATAATTAAATTAACTACTTGAAATCTGACAACCCTCTTGATAATAATTAATCTTCATTAATTAATGTCGCTTATTCAATTTAGTTAACTAATCCAACTTTAGAGAACAACTCTATTTACATCTTAGTTAAGACAAAACTCTATTGATCTCTTTTAATGTAGATTATGTTATGAGTTTATGTTGTTCAAAAAATTTTGTTGTTTCATTTTTGCCCAAAAGTTTGGGCACAACATGATGCTTGTGATGTGGAAGTTTGGACTTCCCTCTTCCACCTTCCTACAATAATCAGATCATCCTCTAATTCTACTACCAATGTTTTTACATAACTAAGGCTGCTACTCTTTGCCTACGGATCAGGTTACTAATTTTAGAGGGCATACAATTGATGAAAAAGTATTTCAAATTATAATTAGAAGGCCTTTTGTTTGCTAGAATCTTAAGAACAATTTTGTCAAACTTAGCCACAAAATCTCTCATAGACTCGGGGATTTCTTTCTTTAATTGAGCTAACTGTGCTAGAAGAGAATGTTCATCTTCAGCTAATTTGAACCTAGCCTCGAACCTAGTTTTTAGATCATTCCAATTTCTCATTACACCATTTGGTAAATGATATAACCAATCCGTTGCCACCTTAGTCAATGTTTGTACAAACAATCTTACAGCTACATCTCCATGTTGAACAGCTAGAACCCCACAAGCAACATTAAATGCATTCAAATGCTCACCTGTCGAGACCTTTCCATCACCACTGAATTTAGGCAAATGATATCTTGCTCCTTTGGGCAAAGGGTTAATATTTGAACCAAGTGCAAGTGGTCTTACAGCAGGGCCCCAGGGATTATTTGTATCCATAGGTAAGATAATATTCAAAGGTGTGGGATTGATTACAGTAGGAAGGGAAACACCATGCAAAGTTAGGGCATGACAAATGAAAGATATAGGTAAAATAGGGGATGAGCTTGGAGGTCTACTTCTTACTCTTCTTCTAGGTGTAAAGGAAGCGAAAAAATTCAAATTTTATAATTCTTGAAATACAGAATCAAACACTCCTTCACACCTCTAGGACCTTGTATATCTTCTTAACTCCGACTTGTTTATAAAATGTCCCTTCAATATGCACATAGGATGAATAATTAAGCTAATCACAAGACAACCCTATGCACCTCATAATTGTATCTAATCTACTATTCGACTCCCCAGCAGACTCACTAAAAATCTGTTGGTTAATAGATTTGTCTTTCACACAATTTAATTCTTTAACTTTTGCATACCCATAAATGAAAGACAAAACACACCAACAGTTGGATAACTTCTTAAATAGTTAACCTATGTATATGGGTACATCTCCCCAAGAATGATTTTCAATAAGCTTAGGTTACAACAATTTCTATGCACACTTTTTACCAGAAAGCATTAAAAATATTTGTGGTATTCGTTGTGTTGACAAATGAATGCTTAAATACCTTTAATGCTTTCTAGTAAAAAGTGTGCATAGAAATTGTTGTAACCTAAGCTTATTGAAAATCATTCTAGGGGAGTTGTACCTATATACAGAGGTTAACTATTTAAGCAGTTATCCAATTGTTGGTGTGTTTTGTCTTTCGTTTATGGGCATACAGAAGTTAAAGAATTAAATTGTGTGAAGGAAAAATCTATTAACCAACACAATGAAAAACAATCTTGCTCAAGAGCATGAATGGTGTGATCCATGCAATCAACCCCATAATCAGAATGCTTGTCAAAATGGTGAGTTTTCTCAGGCCTTAGTAGCACAAAATGAACCATCTACCTCAATGCAGCAATAATTTGGTGATTGTCCAAACTATCCACAAGGAGATTTCACTTTTATGAATTGGCAAGAGACTAATTTTTGTGGAATAAATCAGACAAGTGGTGACAATGTGGCTAGCAATACCAGATCAAAGTAAAGGGCTATAGACCCTAGTTCTACTTCTACCACAGCAACCCAAGATTCACAAGTTGTCATGCAAACTACACTGCCAAAGATTCTTGACAAGGTGGTTTCTCCAAATAAAGAACAATACTTGACTCAAAAAGTCAAACAAGGGGAGCATCCTAAGGCTTCTACAATGACAAAAGAAGATATTGCTACTACAAAGTTTTCCACTAAGGTTGTGGTTCCATTTAGCATAGTGGAGAAAATGAAAAAGGCTAGCCTTAATGTCTCCATGTGGGATGCTCTTTCTATCCCATCTCAAAGAGACCTACTTCAAGAAGCCCAAAAGGATATAAATGTTGCAAAGGTTACAAGAAGAGGTTGGAGCTATTCAACTCCTACAAGTTTAGTGTAGCCTTTGGAGGCAAAGGATTCAAAGAAAACCGGTAAGCCTCCTCCCTTCTATCTTTCCTTAATCATAGGAAATAATCTTGTTCCTAATGGTATGATAGATAATGAAGCTAGTAGTTCAGTTATGCCTAAGGGAGTAGTTGACCACCTAGGGATCAAATATGAGCCTATATCAAGAGGGGTTGTGCAACTTGATGGCACATTAGTTTAGACTGTAGGGGTCATTAAGGACCTAAATTTGACCTTGCATGCATGTCTGAGTTGCAGTGTGTTGCAAGATATCTCAATCATTGACCTCTCGACCTACTTTTCCATTTGTCTATCTAGGGAATTCACTACTAAGATAGGTGGCTACCCATCTTCTGATTGGTCTCACATGTTGTTTAGAACAAGGTATGCTACAAAGTTTACCATCAAGGTAGAACCTATTGCTTTAGACCATGTTGAGACCTATACCCCAAGCCCCATTAATATTAATTGCTCCTTCCATGAGGATAATGAGGATGTTTCAGTAAGAGAGTATGCAACTCAACAGGAGGAAGTTCTTGATTGCCTACTTGATGAGTGGGCAAATGCATTTCAATTTGATCCCATTGATGAGGTCAATGATATTGGCCTTGGTACATGTTGAATTCATGAAGAAGATACCCCTATTCCCAATCTCTCCAAAGGAAGAAATGACATGCAAGTATTGTGGGATATGTTCTTTGATGGCTTAAGGAACAAAAATGGTGCAGGGGCTAGTGTATTACTTATTTCTCCTAATGGGGATAAATATTACTTTTCTTTCAGACTTCATTTTAGTTGCACTAACAATGTGGCTAAGTATGAAGCCTTAATTTTGGGTCTCCAAAGGGCACAAAGAGGAGGGATTAAATCCTCAAGTGCGTATGGAGATAGTGAGCTAGTTATTAATAAGATTAGAACTCTTAGCATCACAGAGAGAAACATCCTTAAATCTTATAAGGATAGAGCATGGCACCCAATTGAAGGATTTGAGGCCTTCAATATTTCTAGTGTCCCTAGAAATCAAAATAAACATGTTGATAGACTAGAAGAAGTCGGTGCTCAACATGACATTCCAACTCATGTTGCAATAGAGAAGGAACATCAAATATAACTTGTGGTGAGACCTACATGGCCTAATAACCAAGTGAATCGGCAGGTCTTTGACTCAGATCATCAAATTGTAAACTTTTTACAAGATGAGGCAGAATTATCCCACAAGAAGCAGGCCCTGTTGCAAGACCAATATAGCGAACAAATTGTGCAGCTTAATTCTAACAAGTTGCCCAAAGGATTGATCACCTTGGAAGGGATCTTCAACTTTGATGATCAGATAAAAGGAAGAGCTATGAACCTAGCCGCAAGGAAGGGAGACTACAAATCAATCTCCATGGCAGAGGGAAAAAATATTAACTTGGGAAAGGTATGTTCCCAAATAGATCAAAGTATTTTTGTCAACCTTTGTCAAGAATATGGTAATGTTTTTTCTTTTACATATGAGGATTTAAAAGGGTTTCACCCTAGATTAGCTCAACATACCATAGAGATTGATCCTAATGCTAAGCCTGTTAGGCAAAAGAAAAGACCTATAAACCCCAAGGTTGAACCCTTGATGAGGAAAGAAGTATCCAAGCTTATATAATCTAGTATTATTTTTCCAATTAAAAATTCTTCTTGGGTAGCCAATCTTGTTCTAGTTAGGAAGAAGAATGGGGAAATCGGATTGTGTGTAGACATTAGGGACCTCAATAGAGCCTCCCTCAAAGATCATTATCCCCTTCCTTTCATGGAATAAATTTTAGTCAAAGTTAGTAGATCTGAAAGATATTCATTCTTGGATGGATACTCATAGTATAATCAAATCCTAGACCAAGAATCGGACCAATATAAAACTACATTCACTACTAAATGGGGCACTTATTCCTATTGTAAGATGCCTTTGAGACTAACGAATGCAGGTGCAACTTTTCAAAGAGCCATGTATATGGACTTTAAGGGAGTATTGGGAGAATTTATGCTTGTGTATCTTGATGATATTATTGTATACTCCAAACATGCAACAAACCACTTTTCTCATCTTGAGTAAGTATTCGAGAAGTTCAGGGAATATGGTGTGACCTTGAACCCCAGCAGATGTGTTTTTGCCACTGATTAGGGAAAGCTTCTAGGACATATTGTATCCAAGGATGGTTTGGCCATTGATCCAGAGAGAGTGGAGGCCATTGTGTCTCTCCCACTCCCAATCCATAAGAAGGGGTTACAAAGATTCTGTGGAAGGATTAATTTTGTAAGAAGGTTCGTCCCCAACTTGGATACTATGGTAAAACCTCTCACAACCATGTTAAAGAAACACATGATCTTTAAATGGACTAAGGAAGGAAAGGAAGGCTTTGATCAGATCAAGCAAGCCATTTCTCAAGCCCCTACCTTGGTTAATCCAAATTATGATAAAGACTTCATCCTCTACACCTTGGGAGGAGAAGCAAGTATATTTGTTATCCTAACGTAGGTAAATTAGGATGGGTTGGAGCAGCCCATAGCTTTTTTTAGTGAGGGCCTAAAAGACTATGAACTCAAGTATAGCTATGTGGAGAAGCAGTTCATCATAGTTGTGAGAGCGTTGAAAAAGTTTAGATACATGCTCTAAAATAACCAAATTCAACTCCTAGTTCCACATGCTAGTGTTAAAGATTTTCTCCTGAGTAAGGACATAGGTGAAAAAAGAGATAGATGGATTGCAAAGGTCATGGAATATGACTTTAACATCAAGATTACCAAGCTAGTAAGAGGAAGGGGCCTGTGTGAGAAATTTGTTTTAACATTTGGAAGAGACCCAAAGGTCTCTTTCTTGCTACAGGAAGAAGAACAAATTGATAGTCAAGGAGATACATAGACCGGTTGGTTTGAGGATATGTCTATCTTCCTGAGGGATGGTAGTTATCCTCCTCATTTTGATAGAATCAAGAGAAGGAATCCTAGGTTACAGTCCATCCCCTATGCCTTGGTGGATTGCATTTTATTCAAAAGAGACCTAAGCAGTGTCTTGTTGAGGTGCATAAAAGATGATCAAATCAACAAGTTGTTAGAAAAGTTTCATAATGGGCCCTCAGGTGGCCATATCTCAGCAAGAACTATAGTTATGAAGATCATAAGGGAAGCATATTATTGTCCTTTATTTAATGATGCCCACAGGTGGGTTAGACTTGATGCAAAGAGTATGCACTCTTTTCAAACAAGCAAAGGTTATTTTCTCTTCCTATTCATCCCATTTCAAATGATCGACCTTTTGCATAATGATGGCTTGATTTTATTGGTCCAATCAAATCCTATATCAATTTTAGGCCACAAGTGGATTTTGGCTACCACAAATATTTTACAAGTTGGACAAAAGCAGTTGCTCTAAAGGATGCAACTAAGAACTCAGTGGTTCAATTCCTTGAGGGGATAGCAACTATATTTGGAGCCCCTTCCACAATTATATCAGATGATGCAAAGGCCTTTGTAGGATCTCAAATTAGCTTATGGGAAGTCCAACATGATGTATTCTTGAAGACATCATCAAATTATTACCCTCAAGGCAATGGCCTAGTTGAGTCTTCCAACAAGAGTCTCATCATGATCATCAAAAGGACTCTTGATGATAATCAAAGGTCTTGGCACCTAAAGTTGGGAATAGCCCTATGGGCTAATAGAATCACTCCAAAAAGAGCATTAGGTAACTCAGCCTTCATGTTGGTATATGGAAGGGAACCAAGGCCTCTCTTATCTCTTGAGGTACCTTCTCTAGATTTAGCACACCAGTTGGAGCTCCTAGAAGATGATGCCATATCAGTAATGTATGAGGAGCTAATAGAGTTGGAAGAGATCAGACATAGGGCCATGCAAACCCTAGGTAACCATTAGGGACAAATGAAATGTTTTGACAAGAAGGCCATTTTTAGGACCTTCAAGGTTGGAGACCTTGTCCTAAAGTGGGATGTTGATAGAGAAAAACTAGGAAGACACTCAAAGTTTAATGCAATATGGAGTGTTCCTTATGTGACTACAAGCTATAAGGAGGCAAATTATTTTAATCTATCAAAGCCGAGTGGTGAAGCCCTCACTATCACAGTATGTGGCATTCACCTCAAGGCTTATGCTTGAGGTGATTTTTCAAGTTTTTTCTAAATATTTTTTAGTTTTCTCATGAAGTGGATGTGCATGGGTTGTTCTTTCATAATAGAAAAAAAAATTGACATCCTACAGGTTGTAAAGGAAGAAATCTTCCTATTTTCCCGCATATTGACTCTATGCCCAATCAATATTTAAAGCTCTTGGTCTTATTTTCCAAACAGTCTTGTCACCCCTTTAAGTCACCAAAAATTTTGACTAAATTCATGTCAACCTTAGCTCTGAAAATTATCAATCTGAGATCAATCTTCATTAGCTAAAATACTGTTGATAACCTTCTAAATGAGCCCTAAACCCTAATCCCTAAGGTTTTATACCTTTTAATCCTTCTCGGGCTCTAAATTTCTATTTTTGTGTTGACCAGCCCAAGCGATCAAATCACTTAACATCCACTGACCAAATGGACCTTAGTCCATGACGGGACCGATTTCCCCTTTCTCCCTTTATCAGCAAGCAAGGCTTCATGGTTTTCGCCATTTCACGGACCGAGGGACTTATTATTTTGTTCCCCCCACGAATTTGCAAACTCTAGCGGTGACATAAAGGGTTATTTCCATTTCATGATGGTTAAGGCCAATGCAACATTCAAAACTGTGAAATGGTGATCGGCCCATAAAGCAGAAATGAGAACCTTTATAGCAAGGTCGTGACGGTTAAGCTTTAACCACCACTTGACCCTACGATTTAGTGATAGACATCATTATTTTGCAGCGATTAAATACAAAGGCATTCTCAAGCCTACGATAACACGATAGCTTTCACCATTTTGCAGGATCAATATATGAAGAATTTTCAAGCATTGCGAAGCAGCAATAGATAAGTGGACTCGACCCGCCACGTGGCACATTTGTGATCGTGGATTTTCACTTAAGGGGGTTGATCAACAGCCATGTTTTAAACTCTTTTTGAACCCTATGGAGGGCTTCATGGTGATATCTCATGCGTCAATCTTCGCATGCCATGGGATATCTAATGGCCAAAATTCAAATTTTCAAGTGCAAGGTAATTTTAGATGCTTTGTTCAATGACCGATTGCAGACCTAGTCAATGGTTGATATCTGATCGGATTTTGATCTTAACTACTAGGATTTTTTGCTATTACTCTAGATGGGACTCCACGGATGCTACTCACACTTCTTCAACGCATTTTGAAGACTTTTCAACCTTTAGTATCATAAATTGTACACCCTTGCTAGGGTGGTACAATTTCACACTTAGGCTAGCACTCCCCTTAGTGTGTCTTGCATCTTGGATTTCTCATTCCCCTTTAAGAATTTAATTAATTAATTTAATTAAATCTAAGGTCATGTCTCATCATTTTACACATTATAAAGTTGGGCCCTTTACCCTAAGTGTGTCACTTTTCATCTTATTTCTCCAATGAATCATTTAATCATAAACCTTAATTATGTCTTATTTTGACCATTTAGGCCCAATTTCCCATCTCAAAACATCTCAAAATCAGCTGTAACTTTTGGATGCACTCTAATATCATCATATCTAATGACCCCAAAAATTTGGAGAAAATTTGGTCAGACCGTGGCAGGATTGCACATGGTCCGTGGCTTTTTTCTCAAAATTTTGGGAGCGCAATCCTATGATATAATAATGCTTAACCCCAAAATATCAGTAGGAAATTCAAATCCTAGGTTTGCCTAAACATGAAATTAAGATCTAGGGTTTCATACTTAAGAGATCTCTTTCTTCATTTGAAAGGGTCTTCTTCTAAGAATCTAAGAGCAGGTTTTTGGAGCATAAAGAGTCTTCTTTGCAGCAAAAGAGTATATCTTTGAAGACTTCAATGACATTCAACATTCATCCATAAAACACTCATCAAGCATTATTTCATCAATTGGGGGCTTTTGAAGATGTAGAAGAATAATAGGAGATCACTGACTGACAATTGGCTTGTATCTCTCCCTTGGGGTTGGGTATGGTTTCATGTTATTTTCATGTCTTTGCATAAGCTTCATTTTTATTCATATTAATTCTTTAGATCACTTTGCATTGTGGATTTAGAGCATTTATTTTGTCAATTATAAGCAATTAGGGTTTACTCTTTAGGGTAGCTCTAGGTTGTTTACTTTCATTCTTAGGATCTTGCACACATTCAAGGCTCTTGCACACACATTTTCAGTACATTATCGGCTATTTGTGCAGGTGGAAATCACCAACATGGGGGTTTGACTAAGGCAAAACCCTATATATAGCCACCCCAAACCTTCCCTTTTCAGTTGCAGGTGCAGAAACAGGCATCCAAAGGCAATTGCAAATCTGGAAAAGGCATCAACACCACCTAGAAGTCTCAAAGTGTAGAAATTTGTCAAGGACATGGGCATGGAACCCTAGTCCTACCCAAGATAGTGGCATGGTGCCATGGTCCTGCCCTCTGTCAGCAGGACTTGACAGGATAGTACTTTGTAGATCTCAAAATCCCTCCTGTCAGTTACAGCTCTAGAATTGCAGAATCAGGACAGTGGCATGGCACCTTGGTCCCAAACATTTTTGCTCAAATTTTAGACACAAGTGCACCTCTGATTTTTCCTTCTGATCTATACTTTTCAATAGTGTATCAGTTATTCTTTGATCAACATTTTCAGATTAGTGTTTGCTTGTGTATTTGCTTTCTAGGTTAGATTGCATTTTGCATCATTCATCTCTCTCATTTACAGAAAAGGAATAGAAAACCTAAGAAGGTAATCCATGGATCTCTATTTCTCATAAGAAGTAGCATGCATGGTAGCTTATGCAAGATAAGATCTTCCTAACCTTCCTTGTTCTATTATTTATCTACATGCTTCATGTCTGATTTATATTGCATATGATTATCGGATTGTAGAAACATTGCTTATCATTATGCTATCGAGCTAACAACCCGATAGCATATTAATGTCAATTGTTAATTGGAATTAATATGCTATCGGGGTATTAATCCAATAGCATATTAAATGCTATAAGTTATCGGGTTAAATTCACCGATACATACTTGCTATCGGATGCATAAACATTGGCACCGATTCACATGTGTTATCGGGCTTAATTATATCGGGCATATTTGTTATTAGGTTTAATGAATACACCGCTTCATTTGGCATTAACATTGGTTAACAAATGCACCGGTTGGATTATATTCATCGTGCACTTTGAATCATCGGTGTTTATATAAACTGATTCATTAAATTGATCAGTCATTATATTATGATATTACAATATGCTATCGGGGGTTTTTGAACCGATAATCAGCATTGTGTTAATGGTATAATTGTAAAGGCACCGATCAATGGGTGCATTGATCGGTCATGCCTAAAAGGAATTACCGGTCAATACACCAATTGACCGGTTGCCTAAATGATATATATGCCAATTGAATTCATTTGGAGAAGACATAGAAAATATTAAATGATCTCTCTCCTTCAAACCTGCAGATAAAAATCAGAATTATTAGACATTGACATAATTCCTCATATCCATATATAGCATTCATAGTTCATAACTTGTTCTTTAATTAAAATTGAAATAACTTTACATGGTATCAGAGCCAAGGTAATCAAACCTAAGGCTATTCAATTTTGATAAAATTCAAGGACTAAGTTACAAACTACATCACATTTCCATAATGGCCAACGCTATCAGATTCGAAGATAGACTCGGAGGTAGCGAAGATTTTTCAGCTTGGAAGTTTAGAATCAAAATGATTTTAAGGGAAAACAAAGTTGATTCATATGTCCAAATTGAAAGTGCACAACCGGAAGATGAAACTGAGAAATCCACATGGATCGAGGGAAATGATAAGGCTATTAAAATAATAGTGGATGGGGTAAGAAATAATATAATGCCCATCATTAGAAAGCAGGAGACGGCTTATAAAATGTTCAAGGCACTTGAAAGGACATTTGAGATATCAAATGCAAGTCGTACTCTGGCATTAAAATGAGAGATCAACCATATCAGTATGAACAAAGGGGAGACAATTAACTCCTACTTCATGACAATATCAAGCCTAAGAGATGACCTAGCTTCCCTTGGATACGACATCCAAAGAAAAGAGTTAACACTCATTGCTCTAGATGGATTGCCTAGTGGGTGGAACACATTCGTCCAAGGCATCAGTGCTAGGTCCAAATATCCTAAGTTTGAAAGACTAAGAGATGACTGTCTACAAGAAGAATCTAGATTGAACAAGGTAGGAATAAAATAGAAGAATATAGATGAAGACTTGCAAGTCCTAAATACAAACATCAATAAGAAGTACAAAAAGAAGCAATTCAGGAAAAGAAAAGCTAAACAAGGCAAGAACACTTCTAAGAAAGACCTATCACATGTTCAATGTTATAGGTGTGACAAATTCGGACACTATGTTGCAAACTGTCCAGAGAAAGGGAAGCAAGCCACATTTGCAAAAGTGAGGAAATCTAGAAGAGAAAATGACTCTGAGAACTATGTCCTCTACTCAGCACTTACAAGCCATGCTTCAAACAAATCTAACTCATGGGTGATCGACAGTGGTTCATCCAGACACATCACCGGCTTTAGAGAAATACTGGACTCCATGATAGAGAAAGATGATGAGGAAGTAACCATCGGAGATGATTCTTCACATCCAGTCAGAGGAATTGGAACCTGCACGATCAAACTGAAGACAGGCATGTCACTACGACTTGAAGAAGTACTATATGTTCCAGGCATCAAAAAAAATCTAATCTCCATATCAGCACTAGAAGATCAAGGATACAGAGTGACCTTCATGGAAAATAAGGTGTTGGCTCGACCAAAGAGATCCTCCATCAAAGATGCTAAGGTCATTGGTCGAAGACAAGGCTATTTGTATGAGCTATGTACAGAGCCCAATCTAGCATTGATCCATGAAGCAACTAATGCAAATGAAGTATGACATAAGAGATTAGGCTACCTGAATTTTAGAGCTTTGTCAACCATGGGAAACCTTGTCATAGGTCTACCTAAGTTGAAGCAATATCATTCAGAGGCATGCAAAGGGTGTGCCTTAGGTAAAAATACCAAAAATGCATTTCAGAATAGTACTAGGAAAACTAGCAAAGTTTTGGAGTTAATTCATTCTGATGTATGTGGACCTATGTCCGTACCCTCGCTAGGGGGATTTTTGTACTATGTAATTTTTGTTGATGACTACTCTAGGAAGACATGGATCTACTTTCTGAAATGTAAAGAATCAGAAGAGATCCTAAGTAGGTTTAAAGAGTTTAAAACATTAACAGAAAATCTCTCTGAAAACAAAATTAAAACCTTAAGAACTGACAATGGGGGGGAATACACATCAGGACTATTTAAAGACTTTTGTAAAAATTCTAGGATTAAGAGGGAGTTGACAATACCTTATAATCCACAACAAAATGGAGTAGCTGAAAGGAAAAATAGGACCATAATAGAAGCTGCCAAAGCCATGATACTAGATCAAAATCTAAACTTGAACCTTTGGGCAGAAGCAACTAACACTGTTGTGTACATACAAAATAGATGTCCTCATTCACACCTTGAAGATAAAACTCCTAAGGAAGTCTTTACCAAGACAAAACCAAATATTAGCCATCTTAGGATATTTGGCTGTCCGGTCTATATTCATGTACCTAAAGAGAAAAGACTAAAACTAGAACCCTCTAGAAAAAGGGGAATACTTGTAGGATACAGTGAAACTTCTAAAGCCTACAAAATCTATGTACAAGGGCAGAGAAATATTGAACTCAGTAGGGATGTAATCTTCGAAGAAGATTTAGCCTTCAAAAGGGCCCAAAATACAATAGAACCTTAAATTCATAATCCTACTCCCAACCTAGAAGAAGAACCTACTCCTGATCTTCAGAGGGAGTATCTTGAGGAAACTATAAGTGAAACATAAGACCCACCTATAGATAATCACAAGAAAAGACCACTATGGGCCACCAAAACTATAGCAGAAGCTCAAAAGTTCACTGCTCCTTCAGGAACCTTCAGGGAAAGCAAGAGGCCTAATAAATTCATCAACTATGTTGCACTTATGAATGATCTCTCTAAAGCTGAACCTAACAATATTTCAGATGCACTCAAACAACAAGTATGGATAGATGTCATGACTGAAGAATATCAGTCCATTATGAAGAATGATGTTTGGGAGATTGTTCCTAGGCCAACCAAGAAGTCTGTTGTGTCTTCTAAATGGTTGTTTAAAATCAAGCATGCTGCAAATGGCAATATTGAAAAACACAAGGCCAGATTTGTAGCTAGAGGGTTCTCACAGAAGGAAGGAATAGATTATGAAGAAACATTTGCACCTGTTGCCAGGTACACATCAGTAAGAGTTGTCCTAGCCATTGCAGCAGCAAAGGGGTGGAAGGTACATCAGATGGATTTTAAGACAGCATTCCTAAATGGTGAGATCATGGAAGAAGTCTACTTAGAGCAACCTAAAGGGTTTGAAATTCATGATGCAAAGTCTCATGTTTGTAGACTCAAGAAAGCTCTTTATGGGCTCAAACAGGCTCCCAGAGTCTGGTATGAAAGAATTGACACCTATCTCTCAAAGCTGGGTTTCTCTAAGAATGATGCAGATCCTAATCTCTACCTCAAAACAAATAAAGGTGATATGTTAATATTAATTTTATATGTTGATGACTTATTGATCACAGGAGATGATCACCTAATAGATCAATGCAAGAAAGATCTATCCACAGAATTTGATATGAAAGACTTGGGGCTTCTTCATTACTTCCTAGGATTGGAAGTATGGCAGAATTCTGATAATATTGTACTGAACCAATGGAAGTACACCTTGGACATATTGACAAGATTTGGAATGCTAAACTGCAGACCCATGACCTCTCCTATGGAAACCAACTTCCATAAACTTAAAGAAGCAGTAGCAGAATCAAGACCTACTGACCCCACTCAATACAGGCAGATGATTGGGTCCCTGATGTATCTAGTAAATACAAGGCCAGATATCTGCTATGCTATTAATGCCTTAATTCAGTTCATGTGTGAACCTAAGGAGATACACCTAGTTGTAGTAAAGCATATAATGAGATATCTACAAGGTACCCTAAAGCTTGGTCTTAAATATGAAAAGGTTGACATAGATCTACATGGATTTACATATTCAGAATGGGCTGGCAGTGTGACTAATAGAAAGAGCACTTCAGGGTGTTGCTTCAGTTTAGGGTCAGCCATGATATCCTGTATCAACAGAAAACAATCTTCAGTAGCTCAGAGTTCCACAGAGGCTGAATATATTGCAGCTTCAATGGCTGCCCGAGAAGCAGTATGGCTAAGGAAATTGCTCGTGGGATTATTTGGAGAACCTATGAAACCTACAGTCATTTAGTGTGATAATCAAAGTTGTATAAAACTCTCTGTAAATCCAGTATTTCATGACAGGTCCAAACATATTGAGATTCCATATCACTATGTATGAGATATGGTTGAGAGGAATGTGATAAAGTTAGAATATGTGTGTACAAGAAATCAGACTGCAGATATTCTGACCAAACCACTTTCCAGAGTGAAGGTTGATCACTTCAGAAAGGGTTTAGGTATGATAGAAAGGTAATCTGCTTTGTAATCTATACTTACATATATTTAAGATGTTTAAGGTGTAAACTTCTTTGTCATGTTTGGACTATCTCTTGGCTTCTTGCCACCTGTGTTCATATCTAAGAGGTGATGATCTCTCAGATACTGAACACTTGTATGTAGACATCATAAGGTGACGATCTTATGATAGTCAAACCAGTAATCATGTTGGATCACTGGTAAGTCATGGATGTGCCATGACTATGTTGTGATACAACACTTGTACAAATGTTATTGCATTATCACAACTTGGATATGATGAGAACTTAAGCACTTCTCATATGGTTATCCATGTATTGCGTGTTAGGCAATACTGATATCACGTGTAGGTGATATCTCAACCATTGATCATGTTGGATCTCTAGTAAGTCATGGATGTGCCATGACTATGTTGTGATAAACATTTATAAATGTTATTGCACTTATCACAACTTGGATATGATGAGAAACTAACCTTTCTCATAGACTTATCCTTAAGTATTGCGTGTTAGGCAATACTGATATCATGTGTTAGGTGATATCTTGATGAATCTTACAGATCACATGTTTTGGTGATTTCTCACATGATCAGGTGATGATTCTCTTACTTTTATCACATGTTAAAATAATACTTTATGTCACATGCTCAGGTGATGTTCTTCTATTTTGTATCATATGTCTTGATGGTACTTCTCATCTATAAATGATTTTTGCTAACTGACATTGAAAAGGAAATGTGATGCAAGTTGCCTCATCTATCTTCCAAAGCTAAGAGGGAGTGTTAATGCATGGTAGCTTATGCAAGATAAGATCTTCCTAACCTTCCTTGTTCTGTTATTTATCTACATGCTTCATGTCTAATTTATATTGCATATGATTATCGGATTGTACAAACATTGCTTATCATTATACTATTGGGCTAACAACCCGATAGCATATTAATGTCAATTGTTAATTGGCATTAATATGCTATCGGGGTATTAACCCAATAGCCTATTAAATGCTATAAGTTATCGGGTTAAATTTGCCGATACATACTTACTATCGGATGCATAAACATTGGCATTGATTCACATCTGTTATCGGGCTTAATTATATCGGGCATATTTGTTATTGGGTTTAATGAATACATCGCTTCATTTGGCATTAACATTGGTTAACAAATGCACTGGTTGGATTATATTCATCGTGCACTTTGAATCATCGGTGTTTATATGAACCGATTCATTAAATTGATCAGTCATTATATTATGATATTACAATATGCTATCGGGGGTTTTTGAACCGATAATCAGCATTGTGTTAATGGTATAATTGTAAAGGCACCGATCAATGGGTGCATTGATCGGTCATGCCTAAAAGGCATGACTGGTCAATACACCAATTGACTGATTGCCTAAATGATATATATGCCAATTGAATTCATTTGGAGAAGACATAGAAAATATTAAATGATCTCTCTCCTTCAGACCTGCAGATAAAAATCAGAATTATTAGACATTGACATAATTCCTCATATCCATATATAGCATTCATAGTTCATAACTTGTTCTTTAATTAAAATTGAAATAACTTTACACTTTCTAATCAACCTCTTTTCAGGGTTCAAGGTGGATATGGTCATTATTCCTTTAGCAGTCCAAACAAACCTATCATTATGGTTCAAGGAAGGAATCACACTAAGAGTCCTTATAGCTATGCTAGACAACTAACTAAGGAGAGTTATAATGCAATTTCCCATACCTATAAGATGAGAAACAACAGGAAACCTAACCTTCCTCTGGTTATTCTGACTCCTCTACCTAATCCTCAACTCATTCTTACTCAAGCACCTCGTATTTCACAAACCCTTGGTAAGGAATATGATCTTGTCGAAAAACTTAAAGCTTCATCAATCCCCAACATGGATGGTATCTCAGGATATAATCAAATTATCATCAATCCCCAAGATCAATATGAAACTACTTTCACCACTCTTTGGGGTATGTTTTGTTGGATTGTGATGCCTTTTGGATTAAAAAATGCAGGCGCGACCTATCAGCGTGCTATGACTCTCATTTTCCATGACTATATGCATAAGACCTTAGAAGATTATGTTGATGACATCTTAGCCAAATCAGTCCTTTGTACAGATCATGTTAAGATCCTTCGTCAAATCTTTGAGAGAATTCATAAGTATAACATGCGTTTGAATCCCTGAAAATGTGGTTTTGGTGTGGATAGTGGAAAATTATTAGGATTCATAGTTTTGAATTGTGGCGCTGAGGTGGATACAAAGAAGATAGATGCTATTGTCAACATGCCACCTCCTAAGAATGTTTCTCAACTAAAAAGTTTGCAAGGAAAGATCCAAGCTATTCGTAGGTTCGTCTCTCAACTTGCGGATCATACATTTCCCTTCACACAATTGCTTAAAAAGAATATCACTTTTCACTGGAATGAGGATTATCGTCAAGCATTTGAAGACCTAAAAACCTATTTGGCCAATCCTCCTATTCTTCAACCTGTTAATCCTACTAAGCCTTTTCTTTTATACATTGTTGCTTCCCCTCAAGCTCTTGCAGTCTTATTGGTACAATGTGATAAGGATGGTAGAGAATGCCTGGTTTATTACATAATCCACACTCTACTCAATGACGAAGTTTGATATTCTCCTATAGAAAGACAGTGCCTTGCTTTAGTCTTTGCAACCCAAAATTTGAGGCATTATCTCTTGAATGTTGAGATCCATGTTACCATTAAATTTGATCCTCTTAAACATCTTTTCTCCAAAACTGACCTTTCCAGATGCTTAGCTAATTAGGTTATGATGTTGACCAAGTTTGACCTTAAGTTTGTCTCACAAAAGGCAATAAAGGGTCAAGTGTTCACTGGCCACTTATTTGATGCTCCTTCACCCTTCTCCCTACCTAATCTAGATTCTTTTCCCAATTAATGTATTTTTCCCATTGAGGTTAATGAGACTTGGGAGTTGTACTTTGATGGCTCTAAGTGTCGTACGGGATCAGGGATAGGGGTGGTCTTAATCTCTCCTAAAAAGAAGCATATTCCTTTATCATATCATCTTAATTTCTTATGTACCAACAATATTCCTGAATATGAAGCTCTTATAGTTGGAATTTAAAAAGCCTTGGCGTGAATGTGAAACATCTATATATTTATGGAGATTCTCAATTAATCATAAGACAAGTGATAGGAGTTTATCAAGCTAAGCAAGAAAAATTATCACAATATAAAGATCTAGCTTTATCCTTGTTACAAAAATTCAATTCTTATACCATGGAGCCCGTTCCTTGAAAAGATAATCAACATGTTCATGTGATGGCATGTGTTGCCTCTCTTGTGTCTCTAGAGGACCGCTTGGTAGATCTTCAATTCACTATTCACAACCTTACTACCCCAGCTATTTCTAATAATCCTGATGATGTGGCATATTGTTGCATTATAGATATTGATGAATGGTACTCGCATATCGTGAGATATTTGAGTGATGGTACCTTTCCTTATTCTGCTAATAAGAATACCATGGCTAGGGTTCACAAATTGGCTGCTAGATACATTATCATTTCTAGTGTTCTTTATAGGAGGGGTTATAATGGTCTTCTTCTTTGATGCTTAAATAAGGTTGAAGTCCCTATTGCTCTTGAAGAAGCACATTCAGGTGCTTGTGGGGGCATTTTGGGGGTAGATCTTTAGTTCAAAGATTTCTCCGAATGGGATATTCTTGGCAAACTATGGAAAAGGATTCCTTTGTGTTTGTTAAACAATGTCATCAGTGTCAGCAACATAGCAATTTCATCCATGCCCCTGGCCAAGAGCTTCAATCTCAAGTAGTATCTTAGACCTTCTCTACATGGGGTTTGGATCTTGTTGGTAAAATATCTACTCCTTCATCTCAAGGACATACTTTCATCATAACTGCCACTGATTACTTTGTGAAGAGGGTGGAAGGTGTTCCTCTTCGATCCACTACCACTAAAGTAATTTGTCAATTTATTTTGGAAAACATTATTTCTCGATTAGGGATATCTTTCGCCTTTGTTTCAAATAATGGAACGTCATTCAAAAATAAGGATGTAAAAAAGTTTCCTGAGAAATATCAGATTCAACATAAATTTTCTACACCTTATTATCCTCAATCAAATGGTCAAGTTGAGTCTTCTAATAGGATAATTGAACAAATTCTTTGAAAGACTGTAAATAAGCATGGTAAGGAATGGCATACTCAATTAACCTATGGTCTATGGGCCTATCGCATGAGTGTACATGTTTCTATGGGTTTTACCCCTTATAATCTTGTTTATGGTGTTGATGTCATTATATCTTTGGAGTGGGAAATTCCTTCTTTGAGAGTTTCTCTTAGGGGAATAGTGGATGATGATTCCTATAGAGAGAAAAGACTTCAACAACTTGAGATGCTTGATGAATGGTGTATAAATACCTTTGAGCATATTCAAGTGTATCATAAAACTTTGCAACGAAGCTACAATGATAAGGTTATTCAATGTAATGTGAATGCCTTACCTGAGGAGAAAGGAAAATTCAATCCTAATTGGCTTGGACCATACATCATTGTGGAGGTCTATGGATTAGGTGCTTACAAGATAGCAGATGTGGAAGCTACGCCTCTCAAGGAACCCATAAATGCTATGCACCTTCGTAGATACCATGTCTAGTTTTTCTTATCTCTCTCTCTCTATCTTTCCAGTCTTCTTTCTGTTCTTTCTCTATGTCTTTTTCTTCAAAATTGGGTAATATGTTAGCATGTATTCATTAAAGTATGTAAGATTAAATGATGTTTTATTGTTTGGTCTACATTACTTCATTCTTGACAAGCATGTTTCATTACTGTATTGTTTGTCTTGGATTCTTTTTATGTAAATTGTAATGGATTTACATTTCATATGTGTTAGCATGTTATACAATTTCTTATGTGTTAAGTAGAAATTATATCATGTTGTGTTTAGTTATATTTAATTAAATCACATTAGTCATATATTTCTCAGGCTTAATACATTCTTCTTTTACATCATCAAATTAGCATTTGATTAAATACTTAGTTATTTAATTAAATCACACATGTATCAATTTAATCATGAAGCATTAAGAAATCAATCACATGGAAATTAAATTAGATATACATGCTCATTACTCAATATGTTACTTCTAATCTAAGCAATGCATACATTGTTTAAGCATTAAAAATAACATAATCATGAGTATCATCATATATACATCAATACATGAAAATCATCTCCTATCCCTAAGACTAGTAGCTAGAGGATGGTGGCTAGATTCCCTCTCCTGATTTGGAAATGGGAGTGGCCCCATAGGGGTGTATTGTGATATGGACTATGAGTGACTCTATGAGGAGCTCCTGTGATCCCTTTCCATCATGATCCCTCAATATGTGGCTGCCTCTATCTATGATGTCGCTAGGTCACGCTCTGTCTATCGTAATCTCTCTCGTAGGACCTCCACCTCTGTTCGAATAGGGGAGAAAAGGTCCTCGTGTTGTTCTGCATTCCTCTGAGATCTGTGTGCTATCTATGAGGAACTCGGAACGTGCACAATCACAATAAGTTATGTCACTGCATTCTGAATTAGAGAACGCCACTCCTAGACGGTAGCTGCAACAAAGAGAGAAATTTTTCATCAATAACATTCTATATCATCAAATCTAAAACAGGTAAGATACATAAGTTAATCAACAATAGGGAACCTTACTTGGATCTCCCTCTTGCCAGTAGGGATCGTGGACAGTGACCACCTGAGACTAGGACCTGCTAGGCTCTCCGTGCTCATATTGTCTTTGTACAGTAGGTGTGAGCCAGTGGGGACCAGGATCAGGATCCCTTATGAGATCCCTATCTACCTATAGTGAGAGACTCGATAGATCTAGGGGTCTGGTATCCACCCTAGAGTGATGAACTATACCTAACTCATCCTTCTCCTCCTTATCCTCCTCCTCCTCCTCGTCATCCTCCTCCTCCTCATCATCATCATCATCTCAATCCTGATATCCCTATCCGATATCAAGATCGCCTCCATCTCCACCTACCTCATTCTCCTCTGTGTCGTCAGCCTGATCATCTGAATCCTCCTTGGATGCATCATACCCCTCTCTGTTGCTTGACTATCTCCATGGTCTAGAGTTTCCTCCAGGGAATTCTACTAGGAAAATGGGTCCAAGGTATGTTCTCCCCCACCATGTGATGTACCATCGGTGCATGCCCGAATCATCTCTATAATTTGTCCCTATGTCCTGATCTAACCCATCTGAATCTGTGATGTTGATCTCATCATTGGTAGGCCTAGGAATGGCTCCTAGCCTTGGCATCACTCATGAGTGTCAGATGTACACAGGTACGTCAGTAGGAACACACTGCTCGAACCCAAATTGTCGTTGAACTCAATTGAAGTAGAAGGGAATGACTATGTGGCTATACCGTCCCTCTGGTAGATGGTTCCTTTGCATGTTGAACATTTGTTTATGTATCCCTGCCCACATGGACATCCTAAGGTAGGGTCTCCATATGATCCTGCCCAATGTCAATCTATCCAAGCTCAACCTCCAATATAGGAGATCATCGAATCACCACTCACGGGTAAGAGGATAAGAATATACCCTAGGCTGCTTTGGGACTAGCTCTATGGGGGCTCCACCAGGCCTAGTGCAGGTAATATGCTCAAACACCCACACTTGTAGTAGTGTGCATGTCATCAGGTTGCATCCCTATCCGAACACATACTCCCCAAGGTCATGATAGAGATGCGCAAGCATGCTCTGACCCCAAGAGTATACTCTCTTGTGTCTCTCCATACTTCGTATGGTGTAGATGAGTCCTCCATGCATATGTGTGTCGTGCTCATTAGGGCACACGGCTAATGCAAGGATCGCAATCATGAGTCGCCTCATCAATGGAACCTCGCTAGTAAGGTGTAGGATCCAGCTAACCATAATGTGACCCCTTGTCTCGTTGCATATCACTCTCCCCATAGCATATACATGCTCTCTCCTGTAATCCTCCTCTCTTCGGTCAGATCGGTATCTCACAGTCTCTCCTCTAATGGGTAGGATTAGAATGCGGTATACATCCTCAAGGGTGACCATCATCTCCCCCACAGGTAATGAGAATGTTGAGGTATCTGCATCCCACCTCTCCATCAATGCCATCAGCATTGCAAAATGGAATCGAATGGTCGACATGATCATCGCATCCCACAAGCCCACTACATGTAGAAAATCTCTCTCTCCCACTATCAGCCTCAGGATCTTCTCCTGAAGGCTCCAAAAGGTGAGACTAGCGGTATGCTCGCAGATGTACAGTAGTGTCTGCAAAATGCAAAGCAATCTATCATCAGTAATTTACTAATCATCTGTCATTATCTAATCAATGCAATCATTCTATCGCTTCTAGCATTCAATGTCTAATCCTACGTAGTCGTTAGTCACCCCGAACAGGAACCAGGGTGCCCTGAGTGGACCAAGGTGCCCTACTGGGACCATGGCACCCAAAGGGGACCATGGCGCCCCCTTGGCACCATGGTACCCTAGGAGGACCAGGGCGCCCTAGGACCCCTAGGTGTCCAAAGGGAGGGCCCCAACCTAGATTAGGTGATGACATAATCACTTCTGAAAACTATGAAAACCTAAAAAATTCAAATACAATCAATGGAAGGACAACTCACCTCATCGAGCAGTCGGCTAGCGAGTACAGACTGGCATAAGATCTCCATCTGCATAGGTCGCTCAAGTTGGCATCAAGGCATGATGGGTTGTATGTGGGCTCCTCTATAGTGAATAGTGCCAAAAAATTAGAAAGTGAGAAATGAAGGTGTCACTTTCATATTTAAGTGTTATGCACTTTTTGACTTTATGTTTCTAAATTAAAACCCTAATTTCTGCACTTTTTCTTCAATCTGTCATATCTTGAGCTAGGAAGCTCTGATTCTCGCACCGTTGGTGGCGTTGGAATCATGAGTTTTCCCTCTCACTTTGTGTTAGTTCCATAATGTGATTGGATGAGTAATCAAGTCTTGTTGTGAACTTGCTTCATCAAAATCTTTATCACAGTTCATTGTGGAAAACATGATACCCTGTTTCACCTCACCAATAAGAAAGTCAAAACAGGGGGGCATATAGCTACCTGTGAATTTCATCGCCTTCCTTAGTAAGCATTAGGTGATTTTGTGATTTAACATGTGGTTTTTTAGGGTGTGGTTCCTAACTATGTACTGCAGATACCGTTGGGGGCTTCGTTCGACAACTTATGGATATATCCTTTTTCAAATGATGTTTACTTTTCTGTAATTTAGATTTCATATGCATGTAGTTTCATATGACCACTAAAGTGGGGGCTAAATGTACTGTCGTAAATTGTACACCCTTGCTAGGGTGGTACAATTTCACACTTAGGTTAGCACCTGCCTTAGTGTGTCTTGCATCTTGCATTTCTCATTCCCCTTTAAGCATTTAATTAATTAATTTAATTAAATCTAAGGTTGTGTCTCATCACTTTACACATTATAAAGTTGGGCCCTTTACCCTAAGTGTGCCCATTTTCATCTTATTTCTTCATTGAATCATTTAATCATAAACCCTAATTATGTCTTATTTTGACCCTTTAGGCCCAATTTCGCATATCAAAACATCTTGAAATCAGTTGTAACTTTGGGATGCGCTCTAATATCATAATATCTAACAGCCTCAAAAATTGGGAGAAAAGTTGGTCGGACCATGGCGGGAATGCACATGATCTGCGGCTTTTTTCCCAAAATTTTGGGAGCATAATCCTATGATATAATAATGCTTAACCCCAAAATATTAGTGGGAAATTCAAATCCTAGGTTGGCCTAAACATGAAATTAAGATCTAGGGTTTCATACTTAAGAGCTCTCTTTCTTCATTTGAAGGGGTCTTCTTCTAAGAATCTAAGAGCATATTTTTGGAGCATAAAGAGCCTTCTTTGTAGTAAAAGAGTAGATCTTTAAAGTCTTCAATTACATTCAACAATCATCCATCAAACACTCATCAAGAATTATTTCATCAATTGGGGGCTTTTGAAGATGTAGAAGAACAATAGGAGATCACTGACTGACAATTGGCTTGTACCTCTCCCTTGGGGTTGGGTATGGTTTCATGTTGTTTTCATGTCTTTGCATAAGCTTCATTTTGATTCATATTCATGCTTTAGATCACTTTGCACTGTGGATTTATATCATTTACTTTTTCAATTATAAGCAATTAGGGTTTACTCTTTAGGGTTGCTCTAGGTTGTTTACTTTCATTCTTAGGATCTTGCACACACACAAGGTTCTTGCACACACATTTTCAATACATTATCGGCTATTCATGGAGGTGGAAATCACCAACATGAGGTTTTGACTAAGGCAAAACCCTATATAGCCACCCCAAACCTTCCATTTTTAGTTGCAGGTGTAGAAATAGGCATCCGGAGGCAATTCCAAATATGGAAAAGGCATCAACACCACCCAGAAGTCTCAGAAGTGCTGAAATTTGTCATGGATAGGGGTGTGGTGCCTTGGTCCTATTCAGGATAGTGGTGTGGTGCCATGGTCCCACCCTCTGTCAGCAGGACTTGATAGAACAGTACTTTGCAGATCTCAGAATCTCTCATGTCAATTACAGGTCCAGAATTGTAGAAACAAGATAGTGGCGTGGCACCCTGGTCCAGGACATTTCTGCTCAAATTTCAGACACAAGTGCACCTTTGATTTTGCCTTCTGATCTATACTTTTCAGTAGTGTATCAATTTTTCTTTGATCTGCATTCTCAGATTAGTGTTTGCTTGCATATTTTCTTTCTACGTTAGATTGCATTTTGCATCATTCCTCTCTCTCATTTACAACAAAGGAATAGAAAACCTAAGAGGTAATCAACGATTCTCTCTTTCTCCTAAGAACTAGTCGGCATGCGTTACCTCTCTGGGCTCTTTCATATTCCATGAGTGTGTATCAGAGCGGGATTAGGGTTTCCATACTTAGTATCACTTTTTTCCCCTACAGACGTACTCAGAGACATCCATGTGCAGAGATGTCTCCTTTTGTAGGGATATTTTTATTTCTCCCCAGATGTGGAGGATATTTTCAGACTGTACCTCACGCAATCAGATTAATTTATTGATCTGATCATTCTCTTTAGGTATTTAGTAACATAACCCTAGGTAGGGTTAGGGTTTCTTAACTGTAATTCATCTCAGTTATGCTTGAACTATAAAGGCAATTTTGTAGCTTGTTTTTAGGCATATTATTTCTTTCATCTATAGAAAACTTATGTTCTCTATATTTGTGAATTTTTCTTTCCTTTGCATGAATAGAATTACTTGTATTTCCTTATTTCAGTTCTTACAAATTGAGTAATGTCTTTACCTTTTTTTCTGAATGTATCTCCATTTACTTCCTTAGCATAGGTGACTGTGTTGATTCCTCTTTGGATGTCATTTGTGAAATAGTTCCAGTTCCTCTTGCTATCTTACAAAAATTCCAACCTTCACTCATGCCATAGGGAGCTAATTTAGGTAGAATTGTGTGCATATGTTGGGTATTTTTATTGATGCCTTGTGCAGTTATAGGCAAGGAAGATCACATTTCAATCTAGGTGCAAACCTCCCTTTTTTATTTCATTCATTTCTTCTTCTCCCAATTCCCCTTCAAATCAATAAATTAGGACTTATATGTGTTGGGTTGGTCCAATACCTACATTAGATTGATAAGGAAGACGACCTTCTCTGGAGACTCAACCTAACATTTAGTAAGGTCCCACACTTGGAGGTTGTTTCAATGTGACAAAATTGATGAGCTCAAGAGTTCATCAAGGGTGCAGACTTTTGTAACAATAGACACCACTGGAGGTTGTGTGGTCTATGGATGATGAGGAGGCCTACACTGAAGAATGATATTGTCCTTAATTCCAAAAAAAGAGGGAGTAAAACATGAGCATGTTATTGTATAGGAGTAGATAGATATGGAGAGGCAAATGTAGGAGCTAGAGAAACAACAGATTTGACCAACTTAGGTGCTAACTCACTGATCTTATACATGTGATATGGTTTATATAACATATCTCCATGGGATAGGATAGGTTTTCTTGTGAGGTTTTACAACACACCCCATTTAACTATGAAAAATGGGGACCCAACAAATTTTAATGATTGCTCCTTACTTAGGAAGAATGCTTGGTGCTTGATATAGGTCCATATGTTAAGTTTTTCTCTTCAATAAATTTACATTTTCAAATTCTGTAGGTTAGCAAAACCTTTTTTGAATGATTAAATTATTGAAAATCAAATATTGTAAGAAAATGCATCTTATTATCCACTCCCTACAAAATCTTTTAAATCTTTCACAACAAGTCATGTGTACTCGTGTGTGCTATAAAAGTAAAATAGGTGATCTTAAAATGCTTTCTACCCAACAATAGTGCTTAAATTTGGTAAACTGGGGTAGGTATTTGAGTTGTCATAATGAGTATCCTTTTGAACCTTCATAGACTACTAGCGATCAGGTTGTTCACTAATTCCAGTCAAAACCAATACGCTCTTGCACAAAGTAAAAGATTTTGTTTTTCAGACTCATCCTCAAGAAGCAATATTAACAAAATACTTGAGACTTTCAAAATCATTTGTGCCCCCACTGCCTACAAATGTAAGGTTAAAGTCAACCAAAAAAAATAATATCTAGAGGAAATGCTTAGTGGATTAGAATTTTTAGACTCTTGTTGGACTAGAAAGCTTCTTTGCTTCTAAAGTTAATTTTATTGATATATTTTTGCATACAAACTTCAGTTTGTCTATCCTTTGCATAATATATAGGAATTAGAAATAATCAAATCATCAAATATTGCATTATCAAATATGTACTTCTATTAATCTTGGGAATACAAATCATTGTGTAGGACAATAAGTTAGTGTGCTTTGTTATTTCTCTCAATTAATAGATGTTCCTTTGAAGATATCACAAATTTCTATGAAATTGTGAGCTATCTCTAGTTAAGTATAAGTTTGTTTCTTTTTTATTCTATATGTTGTCAAGGTGTACATGCTTTGAAATCTAAAATATTATCAATAGAAGTAATTTTATTTCCCTTTACAATATTTTGTTACTTTTTTATAATTCTTGAAATTTAGATATCTGGTGATTTAAGACCATACAAAAATACTATTCCTATGAATCAGTCTGCAAGATTTAGTAAAATTTGAAGAAAATCAAAGGTTCCCTTTGTGAAAATAGTATAAGAACGACAAACCTTAAGTGACCTCAGTAGGTCAAGACCTGACTATCCTAAGCCTTGATATTAAATATCCACTAATATTCCAAGTAAGATAGGTTCCATTGTTAAGAATTCTATTTGGTTTGAAGTGCGATATCCATCCACGTTAATGAGGTCCAATCGAAGCAGGCCAAAAATGATCAAGAGAAAAGCCATGACACGACACCAATGGTTTATATCAAGTATCCTAGATAGTATGCATGGTGCCCTCATGAGGAAACTTAAGACATATGTACATAAGTGAAGGGATTGAATCCATAGAAACTAGCCATGGAATGCCTAGCTTCACCTAGAATAAGTCATACTTGGGATTGACCATAAATGCACTAGATGTTGTCTTCGGTCCCACAAGGACTGTCATAGTAGTACATCCTAGAGGAGGAACATAAAGGCCATCATTTTTACAAATGGTGACCTTACACTCATCATATTTAACCATGTGCATTCCATTGATGAAGAGGACCTTCTCCATGATCACATTGACACTAGAAGAAGGATCCACCATAACACTTGTGACAATATTACCATTGATCTTAACAAGGATGTACATAAGAGCAAGCTCCCCATAATATGGTGAGTCATTAGGTGTGAGTGATATGTCAAGTGTTCTGAACTTTTGACTTGGGAGAGAAATCAGAGTGATGGTGACCATTTTCAAATGTGGACAGTCAGTCAGTGGAGCAGAAGATGATGTAGAGAAAAAGTTAGCATAACGTGCAAGAAAAGGATCAATATAGATCTTCAAATCACAATTTATTTTCTCAATGGACTTATCAAACTCTTGTTTTCTATCTCTAGCCTTGATGGAATCATTGTCTATGTGCTCTTGGATGATATGTCTCAAATGCACAAAATGTTTAATAAAATGTCCACAAACACAATGATATTGACAGAACTTAGAACCATCATACCAACAAGTGTGTGGTCTATTTTCTAGGAGTGGTTGGATCTCAGGAAGGCTTACTAGGTTATATTTTAATAGCTTTTATAACACACTCAAATAAGAATTAGATAATTTAGTAAACATCCAATTTTGTTGAGGCTCCTGTGTTCTCTTCTTAGTTGCCTAAAGAATTGTTATCACATTAGAAATTACTTTTTTTTTCTTTGACCAACCTGAAGAAGAGCATCTCCAAATATATCAACACAAGAATTCAAAGTAAAAGCTCTGAATTGAGCCAACACATGCTAGTAATTTGTGAGTGTAATGTAGAGATTTAAAAGTAAGGATACTTTTTCAAGGAAACTTTGTCCCTCAATTATGGTTACAAGTTGCCAATCAACATCCTCTAGAGATCATTGTCGAGAAAGTCATAATGGATCTTAGAAGATACACATTGATATCTAGAAATGATATCTATAAGTTTCTCATTAGGTTGTTGCTTATAGTGAACAAGGTCAACGATAGCGTTGCTATCAATATTACCTTGGTACCTTTGGAGAAATAGATCCATCAACTAGCGAAAAGATTGAATAAAATGATGAAGTAAATCACTATAAAATTATAATATGGTCCCCTCGAGAGACTGAGAGAATAGATTAACCAAAATATAATCCTAATGATGGAAATCATTGTAGGAAGTATTACAAGAATTTATGTGCAAATGAGGATTACCATTACCATTATATCTATCGAATTTAGGAATCTCAACCACTTGGGGTAGGGGAGCATTAAGGATATGCAAAGAAAAAGGTTTATGATGATAATATTGAGGAAGTGATGACTAATTAGCAACATTGGTAAGGTTAGCAAGTTGTTATTGTAATTGCCCCATATTTTTCAATATTGTGTTAAGGACTGGAATTCTAGATTGAGGAGGCAAAGGCAGATTACCCATGCCAACAGAGACTTGGGTAGAAAAAATAGCAGTCGCAACTACAACTGTGCTAACTATAGCAACATGAATAGTGGAAGTAGAAAGAGAAAATCTAGGAGGTGGAATGGTGTACCCTAAGGGATTCTGAGAAATATTGATGGTAGTAATAGCATTGCCAAATAAACAATCAATGGTAGGGCCTAAATCAACCATATAGACAGACACCCTAGGCATGGAAACACCCAACTAAGGACCAGTGATGTTCGATTGATTATAGTAAGGATTAGGCATAATGGAAGGAACATGGGGCTCTACGATCATAGTCAATTCCCTAAGCACTCCAAGGCCCTTGTGATCTAAGATAAGAATATCTCTCAAATTAAAGATAACAGAACCAACCTAAGGAAGGAAATTCTCTTGATTAAGGAATCCTTAGAAATCCATTAGATTCTCCTCAAGGGACTAAATCTAATCAAATGTAACAATGAGAGTGAGGAGACCCAACAAGGGTATTTGATGGAGTGTTGTAGTGAGAGTTAGCTTGATAACTAGATGTAGGTGAGCCTCCCAAACCTAAACTTGAAGGTAAGATTAAAAAGTAAAAGGATCTAAAGGATCCACATTTCCTAAGAACATCAAACCCAGTCTTGTGGGACTATAACAATTAGGGGGGATGTTTATTCTCAAGCTTCTTCTAACCATAATCCCTAAATCAATCTAATTCATAAATATCATAGAAGAGCTCCTACAACACACTAACAACCTCAAGAATGAGCAAGAAAAAGGAAGACAAGGAAAGTCGATTGTTTTAAGTTTTTAAAGGTTTTTTAACCAAGTTTTGACAAATTTTAATCAGAAAGGCAATTTCACATCAGGTTCACCAAAATGTAGAGGAAAAGAGAAACACTACAAAGGGTGGTCAAACCCCACAAGGACTCAAAATCCAACTCTCCACTCTGAGTAAACCTTTGGGGCACTAAAACCTTTGACGTTTTTCACTAGAAGGGAAATGTGTGTTTTATTATTCTAAAGTAAATGATAAAAATGTTTAGTTCATAGAAGGCAAAAGTGTATGTCACAAAGACTCTTTAGATAATTCTATATGCCCTCTATCCAGGATGCATGTGTGTGTCGAGGACAACAATGTGACACGTAGACATCCTATACAAACAGAGTACAATGGTTGTACCAGAAAGTACAAAATGATTTATATAGTGTCCTATGAACAAAATACTATGAAATATACTAATAAGTGGAGTACAAAATAGAAAGGAAATAAAAAAGATGATGAGGTAAAACAAATAAATACTTAGAGAGGGTCCATGATATGAAGCTTCTAGACCATGAAGCAGTCTCCTTTGCTAAAAGTTGCACAAATAAAACCAAGGACAAAAACTTTGGGGTCCCTATGTTTATAGGTTTTCTACAATCAAACCCCCATTTTCCATGGACAACCTAAAGACAAGATTGTGATAAAAATGATAATGAAATTTGAAACAAGAAGAATTCAATAAAGATATGCTAGATTAAAGACAATGAAATGAACAACTAGATAATCTAGAGAGTTACCCTCCTTCAATAACAAGAAGTGTGGCAACTTGTTGCAATGAAGGAAGGAATGGTCTCAAAGTTAGCAGATCTTCAATGCACAATAATGGTGGAAGTTGGTGGATTGGTATGTTGTGAAAATGGTCTAAACAATATAAGAGAGATTCATGAATGCGAAAGAGAGTGATTTCAATAAACTAGAGAGTAAGAGAGCTTGAAAATGAGGTGTAAAAAGGTAATATTAAGGGACTAGAAGTCATCTCGATGTGAGTGTGAACCCATAGAGGCCTTACACTATCAAAATTAGTAAGTGTAACATCCCAATGTCCACCTTTAATTGCATATATTTGCAAGACAAATGTGCGACACATGGACTTCTCCGCAACATGCACATATACATGCATAATCTGGACCAAATGATCAAGAGACTAAGCGTGACAAATGCAAGGTAGGATGATGGGATGGTAGTTTGATCATTTTCTTTAATTCAACTAAAGTGAAGGCCTATGCAATGTGAAATTGCAAGGGGTGTAATTTGTGGCATTACATGGATGTGTGGGGGTATGATTGGGTGTATAAGATGGGGTTGATGGATGTAAATGGTTGTTAGATGTGAGAATGGGCTTGGAGATGGCTAACACCTAAACCTTAGCAAGAGGATAATCCTAATGTAAGCAAACAAAGAGAAAGACTTTTTGTTTTAGAATATTTTTTTATTTTTTGTATTGTTTTATAAAACGAACTTGGTATTCACAACACATAGAAAAGAATACTCATTAATAATCCTAGAATTATTCAATAAAATATTGACACCTCTTATAGGCTCACCTATATACTATCTACCAAGGACATGGGTAGCTAAGGAATTCAAGGTTATGTACCACCTATGCACCCCTTATTTTGGAGTCTTAAGATTTCCCAACAATAAGCTCTACCTCTACCACTCAAAAGTTTGTGGTGATTAACTTCTCAAAATATTATTTAGCTAAAGAACTACAAAAGGGTTCCTAAAAGGTATTATCTAGATGAGCAAGGCATTCTAAGGGAATCCTTGGAATAAAAAAAACTTATTTGTTGCTTAATCCATGAGTATGAAAGTAAATTATGCTAAATAAGCTAAGTGTAAAGGGTAACTCACTCTTCCCCTTCACTTCCCCAAGGTATAAAGTTATTTAGGGCTTAGCTTAAATGACAAAATTCCCTTCCATGAGATGTGATTTTCAATTCACTCCCAACTTTTTATACTTCATTGAAATGCTAGAGTTGAGGTTTGTCTTCTTGGTGATGAAATCCATGGTGCCCCCCTAAATATAAAAGATGTCACTTATTTGTTATCCTTAATATCATCTTAAGGTTTGAGAGAAGAGAATACATAAGTGTACCTTGAAAATTAAAAGACCTATAAGTTTTAAACCCTAAATTTGATTGTATAAGAACTGGTAATTACCCTGCATGATGTGTGAAGAGCATGTAGAGTAATTACTCTAGAGAATGTTGTACACATTTTGAGAAATTACTCTAGAGTGTGTTGTGTTAATGCTTGGGAAGCATCCGTTCTAGTTTTGAATAAGAATTGCTTCCTCCTAGATGTGTCATAGCTATGAGGGCCAAGACCACTGAAATCTTTTTAGAGTGAGAATGATTGTTCCAAGTGCTCATAATTTAAATAAGTATTGGAAAACTTTGATGATAGAATATATTGAGAATATAAGATATGAATTTGGTAATAACATGATTGATTTATGTGGTTGTGTTATTAAATTTACCATGTTAGATATTCCTTTAGAGTTCTTATAAATTATCACATGTATGGTATGCATTGTTATTTATATCTCTTTTGGATAACATTATACATAGCAAATTATGTTAGTTGCAGTATTAATTTTGTTGCAAATACGTAAAGAATTCTAGGGTAAAGAATGATCCTTGTGTATGTATAACATTATATGTTTTCCCTAACCTTTGACTCATGAGACTTGATTCTATGAGACCATTATAACCTTTGTCCATAGACTAGTTCGTATTTATTTGTTTGGTCAGTCAGATTAAATTTGGTTATTATTGAAAATGATAGATCATAACCTCTGTTCATAAACTAATTGGTGTTTCTTTGTTTGTTCATTGACATTAAATTTGCTTATTATTGAAAATGCTCAATCATATTTAAAAATCTAGTTCAAGGTTATCATTGTTTAGTGAACCCCATATTTATATCTAGACTCATCCTGATGGACCACTACCATGGCTAGTCAATAGGCCTACTCTATGTGCTTTCAAATAATATATCGATCTACATAGTTATTCTTATGCCCTATTGCAATCTCAACTACATAATCTAACCCCTAAAAAAGCTTCATAACAATATAGACAATAAGAAACAAAGACTATATACATTTTTTATAGCTCATATGTTCCATGAAGAGCTTGTGTTAATCCATTCTTAATTAGAAATTATTTAAATATATTTTTATAATAAATTACTATGAAATACTTTAATTTCTCAAACCTTCACAATGACTTGCACATACACTTGAGTCTAATATAGTTAGATTTGGAGATTAGATGGCATATCTCCCTAGATCATTGTGAACTTCAGATTTAAGTTGACAATGTTTGATGTCCAAATCTTTGAACAATTTTTTGTAGGATTCCTCCCTAAAAGAAATATACCTTATTTCAAAAGATTGAGAACACTTTTCATCACAAATCATGTCTCATAAAGATGACTTTCGATTACTAAATTTCAACATTGAAAGATGTGATGACCAAAAAGTTGCTTATAAGCAACATTTCTATTCAAAGTTGCCAAAAATATATATGAATTGTTGGTAACTTTAAGTAAATCTAATTATTTATATATATAATGCCATAATATCCTGTAGAAAATCATTGAACAAATTTCTCTCAACATCTTCTAACCCAAAAATTGTAGTCGATATAGATATTGTTTCCAAGTACCATTAGAAGAAGATGACAGAATACAAAAGGGTCCTATGATTCAATATTCACATAGTGGACAATAATACCTCTTTAAGGTAACCAGCTCAAGTTTCTACATGTAGTCTAAGGTCATAATTAGAGAAATTTTTTAAATCGTCAACTAAACTACATGCCTTATACAACAAGATGTTCGAATATATTTCAAGAATAATAATATATGGTATCATACAAGATGTGGACCCTTTACATAGTCTAAAAGTATTAAAAAAATCCAAAATTTCAAACAAACTAGGCAAGCGAAGAAAGCCTGCAAAAACATTACAAACTCAACCCCAATCAAGGGGGAATAGAGATATTCGGCCCCACTAAGGGGGAAGAGGTGGGGGGAGAAAGGATTTCCCTTTTCGCCGTCAATGAACCACCATCCAAGCAATAGACTCATTAGGGTCCACAGGCTATAGATCATTCGGTGGGGAATCATCAAAGGGCGGACCAGAAGGGATCTTCGTAGACTGCAAGGGGGGCGTAGAAGATTGCACTAAAGCAGTGACAAAAGTAGCTTCTAGGAACAGGGGGTCTGATAGAAAATCAAGTTGGGCAACACTTGAATTATTAGGAAGTCCCTGTGAAGCGTAGACCGTTAAATGGTCCAGAGTAGCATCCTTCCACTAGGTGGGAACCCTTCCTCGACAAGAAAACGTGTGTAATGTCCCCTTCCAGCAAGTGATCATTCTTGGTGGAGAATACCCTATTCAAGAGGCCCGTAGGCTTTTTTTTGGCAAAATTAGGGTTCTCATCTTCTGAGAGGATTTTGAGTGGGAAGAAGTTGGAGTCTGGAATTTCTGATTGTGGAGTTTTACTAGGTTTTCAGAGAGCTTTGCACTGATGATACATGCATCGCATTCAGTTGAGGTTTGCATACTTACTATTTTTAGTAAGTTAGGGTTTGGTTGACTGGATGGTACAGTTTTACCGAGCTTTCCAAATTGTTTCTCTAGGTGCAAAGATCACGCTTTTTGAAGCGGTATTTCATGACTTACTACTTTTAGTAAGTAGTAGTTTGAGCATTGCTATTTTTGGCAGTCTTGGATAGGGTCTTGATCCAGTTCAGTTTAGTGGTTTTCATTGCTCAGCTTCATCCTTGATTTTGATGATAATCAGTATTGGAGTTATAAGTTATTTAATTAGATATTATTTCCTTATCATAAGGTTTAATATAATTATTTTATTACTAATTAATTTTATTGCGAATTGTGCATAATGTTTTTTTTTTTTTTAAAGAGGGTGGCAATGCCACTTAATATATTTTATTTATATATTTCTTTAAAAAAAATAAAAAAATAAAAAAATAAAAAACTAATTCAAAGAGCTCCCGAAAAAAAGAACCAGAAAGAAAAACTTCGATCCTTGTTCGATAATACATAGAAAGGTTGTGAAGCTTATATCCCTAATGTGCCAAAAAGGTACAATATATCTCATAATGTCCAGAATATCGAATGTCCAAATCATCCCCAAGTATCGAATGCTTCCTGGAGTATGTTCAGCAAGATGAAGTCCGAACCAAAACATCACAAAAGTTGTACACATTTGCTAGTTAAGATGAGAGGAGGGGGTGAATTATAAAAACTTAATCTTCAATATATCAAACAGATTCAACATCGGTAGCCTTTACTGATATGCAACTATGACTGTAAATCATTCAATACTCATGAACAGATACACTTAAAACATCATAACACATTTAACACCAGATTTAACGTGGAAACCCAAATAGGGAAAAACCACTGTGGGATTTCGGACCCACTAAGAAATATACCCTTCTAGAGTATGCTCGGTTAAAATCTAATCATGTTAAAGATTACAAACACATTGCTAGATGTGACCCGGTTAAGGGATTTCCCTCAGACTTGTTAGAGTCTTGCACTTTGTTAGAAGTGAACTTGTCAAAGGATTTCAAACACTCATTTAGAATGTTACCTTGCTAGAGGGTTTACAAATAAGACTGTTAAGTCCACTTGGTTAAGAAATTTCTTGTCACTTACAAAATAAATAAAAGTAATAAAATATATCTGCAACTTCACATCTGAAATGCTAAAGCAGATTCTATTTGCTCAAAACAATCTTGTCATAAGACTTATCTTGTCCCTTGTTGCGCTTGTTGGGCTTCTCAATCTGTTCTTCAATCAGATCTTCAAGCTTCTGTGCTCGGTAAACATTAATGTAGCATCATTGTGCATACATTTGCCCGCATACATTGTTCATCAACAATTCCTTATTTATAAACAATTTCTAACCGCTTAATCTCCTTGATCACATTTCTCATGATCAATCTTAGCCATCAGATCTTCAAACTTGACTAGGTTCAAGGTATCCTTCGATCTGAAAAACATTTTACCTCGCCTTGGAACTTGCATTCCTTCCTTGGAACTTGTGTTATGTTATTACGGTTCAATCTGTGTTGTAGATCTTCCTCTTGATTTTCCTTGTCGTCGATCCTCAACAAACTTCTTGCACGAAATACCAATCATTTATTCATCTCCAGCTCATCAGCATCCTTCATTAAATAATTCTTTTATTCATCCAATGCGATCTATTATAACTCGGTTGTTACTCGGTAAATACTGAACTTCACTCGGTAGACATTCTGCCTTCTTTAGCCGATATCGATAACCTTAGGGTTTACCAACTAGGTTCTTTGCTCGGTGACATAGTACAGTATTAAACTTATAATCAACAACATATGTAGGATATCAAAACAATCAAAACAACATGATCTCATCATTTTCTAACTCGGTAATAGTTTCCCATTGAATAACTTATTATTCCCCTTCATTATCACATTCTTTCTGTGTCACTTACCAACCTCTTAATACTCATCAAAACATACTTCTCAAGATATGGCAACATCATACTGAATCAGAAAATCAATTTCTTGACATCAATGACAAAATAATATTATTAAGACAGTAATCATCCTTCTTCAGTTATATCAATAATCTCCAACAACCTTCTCAATATCCTTATTGAAATGCCAACAATCTCCTTTCTATTGTAATGCCAACAATATTTACATAGCAGCCCACAGACTGCCTAACTTAAGCATTTATGCAGCTTGAAGTCCACACGCTTCATAGATGCCCAAATCGACATCCATTCACATCATTCAGATACAGCAAAACCACGGAACCCTGCAATTATAATACCTCACATACAAAAAATTTATCATTATGAAAAGGACAAGTTTTCCTAAGTCTGATGGGCGAAATATTTATGTTATGAAGGGGGGTGCCAAAGAGTGAATGTGGAGACATTATTTTCTTTAACAAAGTGTATTTACATGTCAAAAAATCGTGGTCTTTTCCCTCTAGCCGTGGTTTTGACTTATGAGTGGGATGCCATACTTGGGTCCACCTTGGGGAAATGAAACACAAATTGAAGGGGGTGAATTTGGCGGTAATTTGGATTTGAATTTCAGACTGGGAAATCTATAAATACAGGTGTTTGGCCTCTCATTTGGTCATCCAAAGAATTTATATTGTTATGTTGTTGGAATGACTCCAGACTTCTCCGAGGGTGAAAACCTCCTAAAGTATCCTTTGCAGTTTCGAGTGTGAGACATCACTCCTAGCTGCAGTTCGATTTTGTTGGATTGCTTGGTTGTATCCTGTGGATTGCGTTTTCTGTGGATTTGGAGAGTTTTGTTTGTTGTTGTAATTTTTGGTGTTGTTGGACATGGTGGCTGAAGCATTATTTCGTTCATATCTCCCTGCCTATTGATCACCACATTCTGGGTATTAGCTCTATCCAACTGCACTCCCTGGGCGATATAAATCACCAATTTGTAGATGGGGGTGTGGTGATTCTGATTTTTAGCTGCAAATCAAAATCTACAGCAGGTCGTACCATTTGGGAGGTGCCTCGGGTTGTGTGCATCACTCTTGAAGCTTCCACGTTGCTGGTTTGAGGTTTGGGGATTGATCGCCTATGTCATTTGTTTTAGATTTGGTGTGATTTAGTGTAGAATTGAGTGAGTTGTAATTTTTTTGGTGTTGTCTGGAATGGTTGGTTCTGCATGTCATTGATTTTTCAGTTTCAAAACAACGAGTAGTGTTTATGTTGTGTGATTTTGGATAGCTCGATATTTGCACTTAACTTCTTATCTATGCTCATATATCTATTTGTAAGATTGTTTCAGTAGTATTGATCAATCATTCTTATTGATTCTTATTTGTAATTCCCACTATGGAAGTGGAAGAGGATGGCATAGTCGCCTTCTTGTTTGCAATTCAGTTTGTAACTTTTGTCCTCCTGCAGAGTAAGTGGTTGAGTGATATTGTCCTCCCGCTAAAATATGTGGTGGAGTGATAGTTTCTATCTATTGTCCTCCCGCTAAAATATGTGGTAGAGTGATTGTGTTGAAAATCCTTGTTGATTTCCTTGGTTTGTTCACCACCAAGTAGTTTAGTTTTTATCTTGTTGGATAAGCAGAAGGGGTTGGCTTGTCGCCTGTGCATTGTAATTTTAGTTCAGTTTATGGTGCTAACGATCCCCAGCACACCGTATGCTCTCACCCTCCCAGATTGGGCTCTCGGTGAACAAAAGGTGGAAGGGTTCCCTTTCGGTTGTTTTGGCTTATTTCTCTAACCTCAACGGGTTATTGTGTTTGCTTTGTAATCTTATTGAGAAAATCAAAAAAAAAATTAAGGGGAATATTACAATGACAAGTCTGAGGCCAGATGGCCAGTGGCGAAGCATTTTCGGTAGCGGAAGGGAAGGCCCTCAAAATTGAGCAGTTGTGTCCAAGGCTGGTTCCCAACCATGAGGACCATGTCACTAGGGAGTAGTAAAGAAACATCAATATCAACTAATATACGAGCAAAAGTGGAGTGGCCCATAGAGGAGGTGTCCCCATCCATTATTAAGAAGCGACCAATGGAGTTGCCAATAGCCTCGTAGCATGACTGCTCCCAAAAATGAAGCGAGAGGTTCGAAAGGCAGACCCAAACTAGACGCACATTTTGTGGTTTAGTAAGAGGGTTGAAAGTAGTAGTCCAAGGTTTAATCGAGAGAGGGTGAGTGTTCCAGGCTCACACCTTATCCAAAATCAAATCCCTATTCTCCAAGGAAGTGAAGGAGGCAATGAAGAATCCCTTAGCACAAGGAAATAGTTCAATGTTGTAAGCAACTACAGGTTTCCAAGAGTCACTCACCCAACGATGAAGATCTAGTAAGGATGGCCAGAACCCAAAAAATCTGCACACCAAGGTGCAACGCTAATAAAATCCAATGTTATGCACCACATTATTACCCATAGACAATCACGAGAGATGTCTTGGCACGGGGGAGAGGACAAATACTAGTGGAGGAGGGAATCGCAGAATGAGCCACACGAGCAAAGTTGTGTTTCCTCACAAGAGGAGCAATATCCACAGTGCTTTTACCAGAAGTAGTCACTGCACAACGAGCCAGAGTTGACGCCATCAATCCCATGGGGTTCACAAGTGTCGCAATAGCTCCAGGAGAGGCTACTAGAGTAGGATCCCTAGATGGGAGAGAAGCTCCCACTGTAGCAGCCAAGGCAAGGGACGGAAGACCAAGCGAGGTAGGGAGGGAAGAGTTCTAACTAGCGGGAGTAGGAGAGCCATTGACAGCGGGAGAGTCGTTGAGAGATATTCAAGTCATATGAAGAAAATGTGTGACCTTGTTGTTTTAATATACGATATGATTTATTAATGTTGACATTGTCACCAACTATAGTGTCTTAAACTCACCCTTTGATTAGGAAGGAATATCGAATTCTCCAATACGTATTAAATCCTCATCGAACCCTTGGGGAGAAATTGTATCTTTGAATGTTGAATGCAAATGTTTGTAAGGGAGGCAAGAGGATATTGATGGTCATAAACATGGCTTGGATTTGGTAAAGTAATTTTGATTCAGATATGAATTTAGTATTCATATTGTGCGTGACAATTTTAATGAGAATAAATTTAAGTTGACATGGAATAAAATGAATTTTAGTTCAAATAATTACTTTAGAACTTAAAATGCTAGTTCATATACAATGAGAAAAACTTCATTCATATTGATATTAGATTAACTTATAGAATCTATGTTTGTATTCACAATAACTCTTTTTTCTTAAAAAAAGAGAATATATATATATGACTTACCGTGTTAATGGTTTACAAACTACTTATCATCAACTGCATATCAATCATCAATAAACTTCAAACATTCTTTAATACCATTTCATATTCAATATGTCCCTTGTTAGACTTTTCAAGTTTGGTTGAAATTGACTAGACTTTGAAATTTTAAAATCCCATATTGTTTCTCTATGTTCATTTTATTTGTGCTGAAGCTTTGAATAGACATGGTATTGACCTTAGAAGAAGGAAGAAATTGGAAGCGATAAAATACCTAGTATTATTATTTTTACTTAGATACATACTATCTTAGCTTTAGGAAGTTGGGGAAAATAGTATTTAATTAATACATTATGGATGGCTAGGGCTTAGTAGAGACTAGAGGAAGCAATAAGGATGGATGTTATAAGTTTTCTTAAATGTTGGGAGTTTTTTATTACTATTATATTTGGTAGTTTATTATGTTTGTTATGTCTATTAGAAATTATACCATGATTTGTTGCATAGGCTCATATTATGTTACATTATGGGTCTCATAATCTACATGTCTTAAAATCATTTTCATATCTTTAAATCTAGAAAATATTTATGTTATTTGAAGGTGTTAAATATTAGTATCATACACAGGATGTGCCATATGTTATAAGGGGAGAGACAACCTTTTAAATTTGTATTTATGTTTGAATAGATCAATATCATTGAATTAAAATTAAAATACCTTAGTAAACTTAAACAAAAGAAACAATAGAACCATTCAAAAGAGAGATTAGAACCATTTTCTTTGAAGTGATTTGTGGATCGTCATAATATATTATTGTTTTTAAATGATATTGATATATTTTTTTTATCTTTTGTACTTTCTTATTGGACTTGATCAACCCAATAACCTTATACATGTGCTTTATTTTATAGAACTATGATTCTTGAAAAGTTTGCACTCCTTCCTACTTGTGAATAGTTGACATTATGTTGAAATTATTCAAAACCAAATTAGCTATTATAAACATCCTATTGATACCAATAAGCTAGTTTACATTAGATTCAAAAATAAATTATTCAAACATTCTTTGAGAGATTGTGTGAAATGATTATGTGGCCCTAGACCTACCATTTTAAGGTGGCAGATATTTTCGGTACCCACATACTTGAACCTGTGATTTTTCTTGTAAACTCCTTTTTTAGGAAGTTGAAGCACATCAATTATGTTTTTCATTACATGTCATTGTTTTGTTGCTCCTGAAGATGATGAAGCTCGCACAGTTCTTGTTGCAAGTGAGAAAATTGATTGTGATAGTGTGCATGATTCAATTGCTTTCAACCTTGAAGATTTTGACATGAAAAATCAGTGCTTGGCTTGAAACAACTTTATTTTGCTCATAAGGATTGTGTTGCTGACACATTTGTGAGCTCACTAGTTCAGTATACAAATACTGAAGTTGTGTCCTCAAATAAATCAAATTGTTGGTTTGCAGGGTAAAGAAGAAGAGCAAATCATCGATTGTTTTCCAAGCAACGACATTTTTGCAATAGATTGTGTTGAACAATGTAAAGCAAAGAGGCAATTTGAAGATTATGAGTCCTGTTATGACCTTTTTCACCCATCACCCCTTTGAGAATGGGGACCCTCTCCTTTCTTGCTTTCTAGGGTTTTTGTTAGTGTCATGTGGCCTTCTGCTTCAGTTTTGCTCAGTTTTGTCAAGTTTTGAACGGTTTGAGTATTGAGGATTATAATTCAATTTTTGCAAGACAAGTGAAAACAGAGTCTAGACACCGTCAAAGTGCCTAGAAAGGACAAAGAACGCAATTGATTTGAGCGAATTCGGACAACTTACTATTTTTGAAAAGTTTGTTTTTTTGCTTTTTCCTATTTTTAGGAAGTTTCGTTTTGGCATTTTTAGCTCGATCCTTGGGATGGTTATTTTTAGAAAGTTTTCCCTATTTTTAGGGATGTCTTCTTTGCTTATTTAGAGTGGGGACCTAGGGCTTGCACCAATACCACTAACCTGCATCGATTGCGATCAGAAATTTTCAAGTTTTAACTCAAAAAGCTAAGTTCCTATTTTTTAGGGGGCATGACGCTTTGGATGGGTTCCCTGAGTGTGGATTTCAAATATCATGTTAATCTAACGAAAATGGAAGAAGTTATTAAATTTTAAAGTTTTCCAAATATTTCTAAGTCCGGCTAATGGTGTTTAATGTTGTGACAGGAGCTTCTCAAAGTCCACCCTCATGGAAGGGAAGCATGATCATGATCTTCGTGAAGTCTGCTCCCCCTTGGTGCCATAAAGATAGAAAAGTCCACCAAAGGTGCAATTCCAAAAGTCCACCCATGAAGGTGAACTCCAAAAGTCCGCCCAAGGTGCAACCCCAAAAGTCCACCCATGAAGGTGAATTCCAAAAGTCCGCCCAAGGTGCAAATGCAATGGTCATGTTCTTCAAGAAATCTGCCCTGCTCTTGATAGCAAAATGGCATGAACCAAAAGTCTGCCCAAGCATTGAAGCATGTTTGAAAAATTCTGCCCAAGGTGAAGGTGCATAAGTCTCACAAAGTCCGCCCCAAGATGATGAAGAGGGAGCCCAAGAAAGTCCACCTTGTCAAAGTTGAAAGTGTTTGGAGGAAGCAAAAAGCCTCCCCTCCTAAGATCATGACCTTATCAAAGTCCACCTTGCAATGAAAGGTTCAAGGTTTCCAAGACCATCAGAAAGTCCGCCTTGAGGAAGGTTTGAAGGCCAAGAGCATAAGGCAAGTAAAGTCCACCCTTCAATTTATGGGAGCAACACTCAAAAGTCCACCCTCATGGTGTATACTAAAGGTGTCAAGTCTTAAGAAGTCCGCCTTGAGGCAAAGTATAATCAACCCCTCCAAAGTCCGCCTAGGACTAGTGTGCATTGGAGAGTGAAAGGCTTGAAGTTCGCCTTCCTACTTGGAGATAAATCAAGCAAAGTCCACCCTAGGTAGAAAACATATGAGGTGCCTAAGACAAGTAAAGTCCACCTTAGGAAGAAAGAAATTCCTAAATGCTACAAAAGTATGCCTTGCAATGAAAGATTAAGAACTCTGCCCAAAGTAATTAATGATGAGACAAACTCAACAAAGTCTACCTTGCTCATAATGGAGGTCAAAATAGGTCAAAGGTTGCTGACTGGGTTTTTTTTTAAATGGAATATTCTTCAAGTGATGTCAGCAGATTCATGAAAAATTCAAACTATTAACCAAATTAGAAAGTTTGTGTGGAAGATTAAGTTTGAATATGAACTCAAAATTGAAATAAAAGCTGGCTATTTGAAGATCAAGTTCGAATATGAGCTAGAAAATCAAATTAGAAACTTACATTTGTGAGAGATTTGAACTAGATGAAGATGACATTGCAACTCAAAATTAAATTAGAAACTTTCTCCATGAGTATCTAAGACTGAAACCGAATTGGAAACATGAATTGGAAGAGGATCTACATGTTTCTAATTATGAAATCCAACTTCAATACAAATAAGACATTCTTTCCTTCATTTTTACACACAAGAGTTCGAATTTGTAAGTGTTGAGAGCGGGATTGAAGGAGTTATCTAGCAGGTTTGAAGACATTTTCAAAAGCTTTTTGCAGGTTGGGCATATTTTTGGTGAAGATCTGAGTTTAACTATCATTTTAAACTTGAGCATTCTCAGATTTTTGGGAGTTAAACTAGCTAATAGGAGGCAGATTCACCACGTTTTTTGAGTTTTCATCGAGTTCCTTCTATCTTCTTGTCTTTTTCTTCTCATTATCTCAAAGGTGAAGTTGGTTTTGAAGGCAGATTAATTAGATTTTCTGAGTTTTCTAAGTTCGTTGGAGGTGATTTTAACAGATTTATCCAAAATTTCAATAAGAAAGATCAAGTTGGACTGAATATTCATACCTTCTTTCTTATTTCCCACCTTTCAAAACAAGTTTGGATGAGATTGATATTATTGCAGACCTGGTTTTTGGATTAAAATCAGAATTTAGAGTATGGAGTTTTATTATCATTTTTGAAATTCCTACATGTGAAAACTCCATTTTAATGACTAAGTATGAAAAATGAAGTAAACAACTTCAACCACTTGGTCATTCAAAACCTCAAATTTTAAATTGAAATTCTGATTTCTAACTTAGGCTTCATGTGTTTTCGTAGATTTCAGTCACGATAAAGTTTCAAGTACACAAGGATGCTCCTCCTGAATCAAGCATGAACTCGAAATGGAAGAATGTCAGTGATACAAACCTCGGACATATCAATCTGAGGGAGTTTAACAAAAGGATGTTCGGCTTGGACAACCTTGTGCCTATTGTGATCGTGCATAAGATGATGAAGAGTGGCAGCGTACATGTTGTTGGCTTTCTCCCTACTATGCAGTGCACGGAGTTGGTAGTTGAGTGTGCGAGGCACTATAACCCTGACAGTAAAGATGTTGTAGCACCAGACGGAAGAGTGTTGGCTAATATCAATGATGTAGCCATAAGGGAGGCATTTAGAATCCCAAAATATCATAATGTTGTATATGTGACCAAGGATGAGGCCAATCACATGTATCAAGACCACATGGAGGAGTACGAGGCTACCATCAATCATTCATGGCTGGATAAACCAAGAAAGGGGACCTCTCAGCTATCAAAGAAGAACTTGGTGAGGGCATATTTTAAAGAAGATATTGGAGACATGATTGTCCTTTTAAACCGAATAATGCGTAATACCCAAGGCGCTCCATTTAAGCCTTGGATGTTTTACTTCATTAGTGAGATAATGAATGGAGTCAAGATGATTGACTAGGCTCAGATAATAAGCAACAACTTGGACAGCCAGCTGAAAAATTTGGAGGGAGATAAAATCTTCTACATGAGTTCATATTTGCTTTTTTCCCTTGCTAGAACTTACAGATACAAAGGCCTCACCTGCAGAGGAGAGGTGGAAAACAAAGAGAATAAGTTTCATGTTTACGATTGTTACCCCCAGCTGCATATGGAAGAAAAATTACATTTCAAGAATGTGAATGATGCATATTACGTGAACATTGCAGAGAGGATTACATCAAAGACTCTCAAGAGTCAAAAGACCTCATAAGAAGATTCGAGCATTGGTATATCCAATACCCACAATTCACCTATATCAGAATTCAAGGATTTTCTGGATCTCCCTACAAGCTCCCAATTTATCCCACCAACCGAATTGTGCTACTAGAAGTTGTGAGGCAACTGGAGAGCTTCATGACGGTTCAGAGAGAGAAGCAGAAGAAGGCAGGAACATCTTCTCTCACTATTGGAAATGGATTGGAGACGTGTCCATCAGCACAAGTTGTTGCCACTGCTGAAAAGGAGCTGGCATGGTACCCCTTCTACCAATACAAGGCAAGAAGGAACTTTGATCTATTCTGTAAGATGAAAAGGGTAGAAGGAATTGTATTTGAGCACGAAACTGATTTAGAGGATTATTGGGATAATGCAGCCAATAGTTTCGAAATCAGAAGGAGATTTTGGTCAAGAATTCTCCTAGGAATGTTACGAGCAATAGAAGTATTTAGGGTCGTTGATCAAGTGGAAGACAGTCTTAAACTTGAACAATTGGGTTTCAAGAAAATAAGAAATGAGCCACTTGCCTTGATTGATTGGGTAGACAGGGAAAGATCGGATTTGGCAAACCTCATGAAGACAGTGGTCGAATACTCTAAGTGGTGGACGTCTGAGAAGACAAAGCAGCTAAAGTCCAAAGATGTTGCCTTGAGTTATGATTTGATGGGAATGGATGATTCTATGTCTTCCAACCATGGTATCTCTTCAGGCAATGCTTGGAATCCAGAAAGTGTTGGGTCCTGGAAGATAAAAGAACCTGTTGGAAATTCTGGAAAGGCCAAGGGGAAGAAAATTATTGGGGAAAGGCGTGAATCAAATGAAGGTCATTCAACCTTGAGTGTCGCATCTGTTGTGCCTGACCAGAATACAATTGAAGAACAGGAGATGGACACAGATATGGAGGATAATGAAGTAAGAGTGCCTTCTCCTTCGGTTGAAGAGATAATGACAGAGGTTGTCCAAAATCTAGCCAAGGAACAAGTTGAGTGTCCAGCGGTTGTTCTTGATGTTATAGTTACGGGGCCTGGAGAAATAGATGGTGGATTTGATAAAAATATTGAGGAGCAATCAACCATTCATGATTGGTTGAGAGAAAGGATAAGGGCTAAGGTTCCTAATGAGACCCACTCATAAGAGAATACTGTAGCATTTTTGGCGAAGGTGAAAGAACCAGTTGTGATTAAACCACCTAAGCCAGCTAGAAAATTCTCTTTGATTCAAAGGGATAGTACAGGGTTCATAACGGTTCAGATAGTTGTATCGAAGGAAGGAAAGACCCAGAGTGATGTTACTCTGAAAGATTATAAGATCACTACAATAGACTTGTGTAAGCCTACTCAGGCTCAAGAGATCCAATATTTTGATGATTCTTGCAACGCCCTCAAAGCAAGACTAGCCAAGGAAAAGGAGAAAAGAATTAAGGTTGAGGAAGAGAATCAGCAATGGAGAAAATATGTTTTCCATCTAACTAAGTCATTTAATCATGAGATACTAGTTACCCCTCTGCAGCCTCTTCCGCAGGAGTCGATGAAAGATTATGAAGACATGAAGGGCACATTCGGGCAAGTTAAGGAACGGACCTTAGATGCTTCGGCACGGGCTGACATACTTGTGGAAAATTTGGTATTAGCACATGAGTCAGCGTCTTCATTAGTCAGCAGAATTCGGGACTTAGCTGCAAATTGGGAGGATATTGAAGAAATCCAAGATGAAATACCTCCACAATTGAGGATTATCTGAGGTCTGTCAAAGCAAGACTTGATAGATGCAGGTGTCGTCCAGGCTGGGGATAAGTATGATTTTAACACTTGGTATTGTGCTTTGCTCACTAGGATTGAGGTCCTCAAGAAATCTGAGACCAAGTGTTTTGAGATTGAGAAGAATGTTAGAGAAATTATAAGTAAAGTGTTTCATGTGGCATCAGAAATTTGGCAAAGAAAGGGCATGCGAGAAAAACACCTGCAAGTAGAGAACCTGAGAGCCAGAATTCAGTCGAGCTTTTTCAAAGTCTTAAGGATGATTGATAAAGGGGATCTCTCAAGAATTGCAAGTTTTCTCCTCATTGACAAAAACTTTCTCGCCCTGGCAGTTGAGTGGGAGTGCATCCTCGCCATGTGTATTGATGATGTGGACATCGTCAACTTCCAGATTAGTAACTTGTCAAGTGTCACTATGGAAGAGGTTTGACTCATTGTGTCCAGATACATTGAATCTGCAAAAAAGGAAACTAGACACTTACCTCAGTGATAATAGCAGTTGTGCCACATGTCACTCTTTTGTTTGTCTAAACTAATAGAGTTTTGAGAAACCCTAATTAGGGTTTGTAGCTTTCAATTTGGGCCCTTGATCACTGTTTTATCTTGGTCGTTCATTATTTTCTGAAAAACTATATAAGGCTACCTCCTCATTTGGAGAGTGTGAGATTTTTGATATGTTGTTGCGTGAAGGTCATTTTTTCAAATAATACATTGCATGTGCGCTTCCTCTTAAGGCTTTGTAATCTTTGTTATTTGAGTGATTAGCATGGTTTCAATTTCCTCAACACATTAATTAGAAGTTAATTTAGATTTTCTTTCAAAGTTGTTAGAGTTGAATGAAGGATTTGATAAGTATTAATTAACAGTGTATCTCCGCTCATACTTTTGGTGAATGGATGATTTCCATTTCACTGTGCAAAGTTAGTCTGAGCCTATCCCCTGTGTATGCCAAAACTTTGATCATAAGCACAAACCATTGAAGATTGCACCCACTTTGTGTAGTTGTCCTTAGTGTTGCGAAGCAAAGTGCGGTTTCCTAAGAACACCCAGTTAATACCATCTCCAGAATTCGTAGGTTTAGATCAGCTTTCTTAAACCCTACCCCTTTTTTCCCTTTTTGAAAGTCTGAATCCCGGAAAATCCAAAAAAGAAAGAGCCTGAAATTGATAAATCTATCTAAGTCCAAAAGCTTGAAAGACATTAGTAAACGTAAGTCCCCCTTGAGATTTTCAGCATACTCTACCCAAGTAGCTATCCCACTAAAGTCGCTTGTTCGCACACATAGACCTTGGAATCAGCAATGATTTTTCAGGAGAGGATAGAATACCTTTGGATATCTTATTCTAATGTTTGGTAGATGATAAAACGTACACCAACAAGTGCTTACAAGAAATGCCTTGAATTTTAGAGATATATTCTAAGGATATGAAATTTGATTTGAATTAATCATGGAGGAGTACATCAACATTTGAGGTAAAGTTGGATTCTAGGTTTTGGATGAACCAGAGCATTTACAAATTTCAGTCCAACTTGAGGTTTTACTAGCATGTGATACTTTTTAGCTTAATGTTCAACAAGACATTTTTTCCCATGCTAACGTATGTATAGGCCAAGGTGTGATTCATGCTACCAAGGATAGTGCAAGTATATGTTTTCAAACAGTTGAGCATGAGAATGGTTCCTACTACTTGTGGTTGCCATGTTCAAATGATTTTCACCTTCACTTCCAGTGTGACAACCAAAGTAGTAGTAGTTTGCATGTGCCTACATGCAGAATTCAATTTCTAATACTAATTTGAGGGAAATTAGTTCCTTCAACAAGCTTATCTTAAGTGCAGGCAAGCAAATGCAACAACTTGTTCATAGACATGTGTCATGGGTGTTCACGTAGGGTCTGACCTACAAATGATGTTGTGAGTATGCTTGCAGTCATATCTTTATTTTGTTCATACCTCTATGTATTTGGCTACAAATTATTGTCTTCGTGTCCATAATGTTTCCCTATTTGTGTCATGTTGTTTTGTAAATATTGTTGTATTTTTTTGCAATTATGATCCCAGTTTGATCTTGATGAAGTGTTTGTTGTCTCAATCTTCCCTCTTGTCCCTAATTTGATCTTCTCTCAAAGATCTAGATTCTCATTGTGTTTGCAAAAGACACATCCCCAACTAGAGTTAGTATTGTCACCTCATTTTTATGTCTCATCTTTGATTTGTTCTCTACTACATAAGTTGTGCCCTATCCACCCTCTGCTGACAACCAATCTAAGAAATATGTAGTTAGATCCCTTGTGTTGGATAATTGTCCAAGGGTATTCATTCAAAGTGTTCTCATCAAATATCCTTAGTAAAATTTGTTAAATGGTACTTTTGTGGTCATTGTCTTGTGATTGAGCCTTCTTTAAGTGATTTTAGGCAATTTCAAGATTTAAGACTCAATCATCTCAGCATGCTTGTCAAACTTGTCATCCCATGTATGCCTTCCCCCTCAACTCCACTTTTCTCCTCTACGCAGCCCCCTGGCCTTAAATTTTGGGAATTTGGGTTTGGTCCTTCATGCATCCTTTCCTCCATCACCAACTTTTTCCTTAAATATCCAATTTTCAAATTTCAAGATTCCGTACTTGATCATCCCTATGTGCTTATCAAACTTTCTTTAAATACAAGTCTCAGAACTCCATTACAATAAAAAAAAAATATTACCCACCTCCTTGCATGAAACAAGATACCATTAATGGTCTTGAAATGGACATGATTCAACATATGAAGGCTCTTTGATGTCTCTTGTACCTATAAGTTGGGCCACTTTGAGGCATCAATGCTCTTAGATTTTTTTATTTGAAAGACAAAAGCATATGGTTGCTAATGTAAAGGTTGTATGGCCATGTGAAGGTGATACAAGCAAACATGGGAGGCCTATACAATTGTAGATGACCGTGATTCTTCTCCCAAGGTTGCTTGATGGTGTGGGAAGACATATTTTCCAGATTTGCCTTGAAGAAGACAATGGAAAAAAAAAACAATTCACAAAACACCCTAGAGTTTCAGTTTTAAATTATGGGTAAAGATATTTTGACATTATAATAATCTAGGTTCATCCCAAATTTGAGATAAACACTTGTAACATGTGTAGATCAAAAGATTAAAGGAAGAATCAACCTTAGTTGAATGTCTCATTGTGTATAGTATACATTTATGTATGTGTGTTATAGTTGGCCAGCCAATTGACTATAAAATAAGGTATCTTTTCAACATAATAAAAAAAATGTATGTGCATGCTCATGGATTATTAAGTAGACTCATTTAATATTTTGCAACCAATTATTGTTTTTCTAAATGTACGTGTAAAGCCCAACTTGTCTTCGCGTTTTGAAAGCCATAGTCTTTTGTGATATATTGATTAAAGTATCACCTTTTGTCTCAATTATTACATCTTTTGTAAGAACTCGAGGACTACTGCAGAACTGGATAAAGGAAATGGTCTCCTACTAGCTCCATCTCCCCATCATCCCAACACACTTAAAACAAATCAGTATAACAATTTTCATTTTTATCTATTCTACTGTATTCTCATTGCCATGTTTGAATATATATAAAAGCATAAAGGTTAATTATAAAACATATTCTCAAACAATCATATAGCAGTTCACCTGCTTTAATAAGGCGCTTAACCTTGAGTTCCCCAAACAAGCATATAAGTATGAAGTGACAATCAAAATAGAGGTGCACTATGCAATAGGTATGGTTTGTGTTAGGGTGAGTGTTTTGCTTCTGTTTTAACATCTATTGCAGCACCTTAGGGAAATCCCCCTTGGTTTAGCAAAGCCAAAAGAAAAGGAGGTCCTACCCACCTTGGTAATTGGTTCTCAACTGCCCAACCTGAATATAGGCTTTGTGGTATTCTTCCTAGGTTTCACATACTTGGCATCCGGGATACTATCCAACCTTAAGGATTTGGGACCTCACCTCAAATCATCGATACAGCCATTTCTCAAGGACAACAATCATGTCCCTCTGCTTGGTTAACATGGTCAATCTAAGTCTCAACATTATGGTTATAATTGATTCAACGACACAAATTGGTAAGCATTTTACTCAACCCCACATAAGTTCAGGCAACTGGAGATGCACACAAAAAATTAAGAGAGAAAGTGTGCAGAGACCTATTGTGCCACAAAAGATACAAACACATAGATATGTTGTGCCACAAACAATTAAAACTAGCATAGTTGGACACATGGATAGATTGTGCTAGAAAATATGGAAGGCCATGCACCAAACGTTGTGGTAGAAGCGTCAATATGTTGGACACGAGAGCAAACTAATACTCTTAATCAACCCCTCAACATTCTCTAGCCATATATAGTACCCTGGCCTTATTTTGTACATTATAATGTAACACAAATAATACATGATAGGGATAGCACAAAGCTTTTGAGACCCAGAATTGTAAATGGACGTGAGAGTGTGTAAGCTTCTATGAATATAATTCCTATTAAGTTTACTACTTTGAGCAAGCATGTGAATGCATGATCATATTACTTTCTTTATGTTAATTTCTTTGTGCATGTAAACACATATTGACAACATTGCTCGCTTTGTACCTAACAAATCTTGACAAACTCTCTACACCTCTAATGACTGCTTTGCCTCGTGGTTGAGTAATATGCAAGCAATAGTTGCTTCATGTAAGCCTTTGTAGTGTGCAAGTTTGCACAAGGGCCTTTATGTTGTGAAACAACATAGAGAAACTAAAGCCAACAAGCATCCTCCAATTACACATTAAATGGGGATGAGATTCGATGTAACCTTGTTGTAACAGTCTCCAAGGCACACTAATCTACAAAAACAAAGTGCACAAACAACAAAGAAGTTTGGGGTCATTGGCAACGACTATTGCAACAGGATACCAACAAATATACGTGTGCCAAAATACAGAAAGACAAATACCAAAGGCCGCAAGGTAAAGCAAGTCAGACACATAGATATGCCATGCCAGAAAACACAAAAAGCCAGACAAAAAGACTGCGATGTACAAGCATTGATATGCTGGACACACATGGTGTACACAGATGAATACACCTGGTTGGCCTCCAATCAGATTCCCTAGCTATAAATAGCAGTACCCTGACCTTATCTGTACCCAACAGAGGTAAATGTAAACAATACATGATTGTGATAGCACAGAGCTTTTGACACCTAGGATGTACCTGTGAACAAGTGTGTAAACTTTTATGAATAAAATTCCTTTTCAAGCATAACCGATTTGAGAAACGAAGTAGAAGAATGTTCCTACAACTTTCCTTATGTTAATTTCTTTGTGCATGAAAACATGGTAGATATAGACAACATTCTTTACTCCATCTTCCACCTAACCCGTCTTGATAATCTCTATGCCTTCAATGATTGCTCAAGCCTCACAGTTAAGTAATATGCCAGCATCAAGCAGAAGTCTTTTTAATGTGCAGGTTTGTGCAAGGCCCTTATGTTGCATTGATACATCGGAAAACTAAAGCCAACAAACATCCTCCAGTTAAGCATTAAATTAAATGATGATGAGATTTCAAGTAACCTTGTTGTAACAGACTTAAGGCACTAGAGTTAGTCGTCATGTGTCTAATTTTTTGACAGGTGGTGGAGTGACCTAGCAAGATATGCACTCATGCAAGAATGCCATGCCAATCAAGTGAGTGTAAGAGAGATCTCTTATGGAAAGTTTGTGACAGTCATACAACCTTCCCTGAAGATGCAGAGAAGACCAGACACTGCGGAGTCGCGGATGACATACTCTTAAGTAGCTTGCCAACTTATTAATAAAAAGCACAACAATGGCACTCGAATTGAATTGGGTATGAGAAATCTATGATGGAAAAGGGCCTTTCCGCCAAGCATATATAGCTATATCAACGTTCCATAAGCAGCCTGTTGGAAACTTTTCTTCGCATCAATAAGATACAATCTATCTAAAACCTATCAAATAATTATGACATGAAGCACAAAGCCAAGGTGATGGCTAACTAGAGTTAAGGATACCTTGTTTGCATGATACAACCTTAGGGTTTTCTATATCACAAATTAGAATCCAGCTAAAATAAAGGTGTAAGATTTTGCTTTACATGTTCTCCATCTTGATTGCAAAATGCCAGTTATTTGTCAATTGCACTCAAGGAGTCAGATAATACTCACTGCATGCATCTACCTATTCCTCATACCTGGACTGTGATTATCTAATTGCTTTCATAGGGCACTGAAATGTCATAGCATCATGAAAAATTTTATAGGGAAAAAAAATATATTAATATCAATCATCATTGCAAATAATTGAACATATAATCATTAAATCCATGCAACCTTCAAATAAAACGTCAATTACAATGCTAAGTATATGCCATATGTGAACAGGAAAAGAAATAAATCTCTCACTATGCTGAAAAGTAAGTTATTACAACCAATCTTCTTACATGAGAAAACTTCCTAGGATACAAACAAATCCCTCCAAATAAGGTATAGAAAATGAGGGGCAACCAGTAAAAGAAAAATAAAAAGTGATGCTTTAACTCCGAGAATTTCAAATAGTTTAAACACATAAATCAACACATTGCAAAAAACTAAAACCCTTTCGAATTCAAGTGGGCCAAAATTGGACTATGAGTGAACTCCCTTAAGTTCATTCCTCTCACTAAAGGCAAGTCAAAAACGCTTAAAGATGGAGATAAAGGAATCACTAAAGATATTATCTAATGCACAATAAAATATAAAAAATGCAATGTAAGTTAAAAGGTTCCATTGTTTCCTTCTCAATCACCTACGTGATTTCTTTTTGGATTTTTGGGAACTGCTAGTGGAGGGCTTCGCAGGTTCTGAGCTAGCCTTTGTGTTTGTCATCTTTCCAGCATTTCCCAATGCTTGACCAGATTTGGAGCTGCTAGGACCATTTGCTGAAGAATCAACAGGTTTATCCCTCACAACAGCCCCCTGTGAACCTCTTACTTGTGCAGCTCTTCTATCTTTTCTCTTTGGCCTGTAGGAAGACCTCTCCCTCTTTGGTAGCCATCTTTCTGGATCAGGTGGTGGGCCTGGATTGGTTGGATCAAAACCTTTAGGATATCGAGGTTTTCTCTTGCGTTTTCTTCTTAATTTGGCTTTATTTTTATCTTCTCCTAGTTCAGACATTTTAGCAGCATCTTCAGCCCGAAGGTGTTTTCCTGTCAAAGTGGGATTCGCACCAGGTGTTTTTTCTAATGCTATTACATCAACACTTGATAGACCTGGCAGGGGTGGGAGTTGCTTTTCATAAACCTCTGCTTTAACAGGATCTGTATGAGCTGTAGCAGATACAAGCCCAGTCAAAGCTTCTGCACGAACAACAAGTGAAGAGCTTCTGACAAGCTGTTCAAACAAATCACCTGCTGCTTTCACCTTCTTCTGTTTGAATTTGAAGGAAGCTGCTTCATGCATTATCAAATCCAAAGTTTGTTTATCCTCTCCCATGTTGTTGTTCCACCAGTCTATAGCACTGTCAAGTATAGCTTCTGCCCCATCAACATCACCTGCCTTCTCTTTCAAAGATACCATGGTAGCAACAGTACCAGGTTGGTTTTGTATTTCATGGATCCGTCTCAAAGACTCAACAGCCACCAGATAATGGCCAGCAGCTGTAGCAACTTGTGCCTGCGTAAGAAGTGCCAATGTAGTATAATTTGGGTGCTTTTCAGCAAACTGTCCTAAAATTTCTTCTGCTCGATTAGGTTTATTTTCTCTAACCAATAAGGATGCCTGAAGCAAAATTGGCATCAAACTATCTGGGAACATGCTGAGCAGGGCAGATACTAGTTCTCGCGCCTAAACAAACAAAAGCTACTTCTAGATTAGAATTCCAAACTTCAGTATCATATGAACTCAATACACAAATGCATAAGTAGCTAAAAATATCAAAATACCTGGTCTAACTTGTTTGCATGAAGCAACAAAAGCAAGCGATTGCAATAGATTGCTTCCTTCTGCCTAGATGAGAGCTTATACTCAAGGCCATCAACCAGCTGCAATCCTTGTCCTCCATCACTTTTTTCAATTAATTTGTCTAATTTCTTCAAACCATCAGAAACATCCTTTGTACCCTTGAGTGCAATGAGATTAGTTGTCGCCACTACAATTGATGAAGAATCAGCCAGCTTTTGTTTTAGGATATTGTTATAGGTTGTTATTGCATCCCCAGATGTCCCTAAAACCTGTCAGAGTTAACTTATTTAGAATGAGTTTCCGTGAAAAAAAAATTTGAAAAAAAACGTAATGGAGCAACTATTCAAAATTGGATTTTGTTCACTGAAAGCTCAAAAAAACCTGTTTCACATATGCAAGCTGAACAGATATGGGTGCTAATTCGTTTTCTATTTCTTCATCAGTATATTCTTCTTCTATCAACATCTCTTGGCCAATCCTGAAATAGTCAGCAAAATGAAATGAAATATTCATTACACTATGTTGATGATGTAACTAAGCCAGTCCTTTTGCTATAATCCAAATTAGTGGCATTCTAAATCCCAATAATAATAACACTCCCACTAGCACAGAATTTTTGATAAACATCAAGGCATTAGTAAGATTTACATCTGTACTTAATACAAACACAGTACATTGCAGGTACCTCAAATTAACATGTGTAGAAAAATCTCATAAATTAAAACTAATCTTGGTTTTACACACTCCCATTTTATTCTTATTCAAATCAAATCAAATCACTACCATAAAAAGCCAGTGAAACAAAATATATTACCTGCGTGCAAGAAGCAAAAGCTCTTCAGCTTCTGCAAAGCTACTTTTCTCAATAAGAGCACAAGCTGCATTATATGCCAGCTCAAAGCTGCTATTAGGGTTTACTTTCATTGTCCCCATTAGGGAAGAGACTTCTGGAGACCTTCCACCAGAAATGAATGCAGCAATAATATTTGTCTTTAGCTCAATGGAATCAATCTTGAACTTCTGGATAAGCTTCTCATGCTTACTTATGCATAAATCCATTGCGCCTTGACGATAAAGTATTTGTGCCTCTAACTGCAAAACATTGGAGTCTGATTCAAGACTTTTTAAGGCTGCTAATGCTTCATCCAATCGATTCAGCCGATACAAGCAATACGCCTGACAGTGCACAAAACTTGTGTAAGATCATCACACTGTTATAATACAATAGCAGAATATTGATATAGTGACAATAGCCAATACAATGCATCTCTATTAAATTTGCATACCATTGGGCCTCAAACAATTTTATAAATACATCTTTCTAAGTCTGACTTATCAAAACTATGCTGATATTTTTTGCAATAACGGGCTTTTATATTTTTCAGTGTCCTGTCAAAATGCCTATTGAAAAAGTGGCCTTGAGATTATAAGAAATACAGATCCTTCTAGAAGCATTTAATTGAGGAACCCTCTAGTCCAGATGCAACTACGTCAGCTAAAAGAAACTGATGATTATCAATACAATTTCCTGGATACAGTGACCCCTTCCTCAGAACCATTAGGATAAAGACTATTCCAAGATGCATCCTACCAGCTTTATGCCAACATTTTTGTTATTTTGCACTCCAGAATTATGAGATATTTTTATCTTACAGAATTATTCTTAACGACAAATGCTTCATATTTTAGGATAATTTTTTTCATAGATGTGCTAATAGTAACCTATTTATGTTCTTCATGTGCAAAAGCAACATAAACAGTGTTTGAACATAAGAGAACACAAAAGATGACTTAGCTTGCTGAGCTCATTTGAGCCTTTCAGTCACTAAAAGAAGTTTCTAGTAGGTAGTGTATAAAGTTCAATTATAAAGCATGTCCTATTACTTGAACTCTCAAACTAATGCATCCTAGAAGCCTTTAAAAGAGCATGTTTCAGAATATATACAAAGTTATCTTTTATAAAAACTTATCTGAATTAATGCGAGTGCGTTTTGGAATCCTTTACCAAATGCTTTGATAGCCAATGTCAAATCCCATATCAAACATTATTTGAAAAACTATTTCTGAAATAAGAAAAAATAAATGTTAACAATTATTGAAAAAATCTGTGTTGGATATTTTCTGTGCATCGTCTTTTTTTCATGCAGACCAAATCTGACATATAAAAGCATCTTCTGCATATCACTAAAAATAATTTTAGCGACGGCATTCAGGCAGACCCTATTGGTGGACAGCCTTATTTGAAAATAAGTAATAACTTAATAAAAGCCATCTTGGAGGTGGTAAGTTTTGTTCATGTCTTATTAAGCTTACAAAAGGTAAAACTGCAGTTGCCCACACATCACAAGAAGTTCCACCTATATGCTGGAGGAATTCACCTTGTAATAACTCATATTCACATTATTTTTTAATTACTTCGGGTTCATCCCATGATTAATTGTTGCATGCTCATCAAATGCTTTATTTTCCTTATTTGTTCTATACTTTTGAATGCTTATTGGTTCATTGGTTCATCTATCAACCACTTCAACAAATTTATCGACTGGAATTGAAATGTATGTGACTAATTTTTTGTTTTTTCAACCTTGGCTTTTGCCAGTTTTTCTCTCTTTTTTATTGTGCTCTAGTACTTCGAGGGTTTCAGCTTTTTATCTTTTTTTTCAAAGCTACGGTTTAAAATTATTGTTGATTGTTTTTTTGGGTATGTGACTAATTTTTATTGTGCTCTAGCACTTCTAGGGATTCAATCTTTATCTTTTTTTCTATTTTCTTTCTTTCAAAGCTAGGGTTTAAAATTTTTGTTGATTGTTTTTTGAGTATTTGCCAGAGTTCCCAACTTTGCAAGTAGAGATGCATCCTGAGGTAGCTGCAGTGGTAGCAACTCCAGGTACCCCACTTGGAAGTATGGCAATCTAGGTTCAAAGTCAGGAATGGTGTTATCTTTCTTTTCAAAGCTACGGTTTAAAATTATTGTTGATTGTTTTTTTGGGTATGTGAATAATTTTTATTGTGCTCTAGCACTTCTAGGGATTCAATCTCTATCTTTTTTTTCTATTTTCTTTCTTTCAAAGCTAGGGTTTAAAATTTTTGTTGATTGTTTTTTGAGTATTTGCCAGAGTTCCCAACTTTGCAATAAGAGATGCATCCTGAGGTAGCTGCAGTGGGTAGCAACTCCAGGTACCCCGCTTGGAAGTATGGCAATCTAGGTTCAAAGTCAGGAATGGTGGTAGCACTTCTAGGGATTCAATCTTTTATCTTTTTTTCTATTTTCTTTCTTTCAAAGCTAGGGTTTAAATTTTTTGTTGATTGTTTTTTGAGTATTTGCCAGAGTTCACAACTTTGCAAGTAGAGATGCATCCTGAGGTAGCTGCAGTGGTAGCAACTCCAGGTACCCCGCTTGGAAGTATGGCAATCTAGGTTCAAAGTCAGGAGGCAATCTAGGTTCAAAGTCAGGAATGGTGTTATGCCACTCTTTTCCTTCAACATTTGAATATGATCCTTGCCTAATAAAAGACCTCCTTCTGTTGTGTTCCCATCCAATAACAGATTGAACATTTAGTTTGTGGATTTACCTTGTAAACCTTGGCCTCCCATCTGTTGTGCTACCTCTTTGGCACCACCAATCCTGTGAGCAAGTACTCTCACATTGACATACTAACAAACATCTCATACCAAACCTACTAGTTACCACAAGCATCATTCTACACAAGAAACATCATATATTGTAGTGTCCCCAAATCGGGATTAATCGTGTTGTGGCCAAATTTGACAATTCCAACAATGAAATTTATTTTTGACAGTAACATACTAAAGTAAATTCATTTAATCATTAGTAAACTTAAGAAACAACAAACAAATACATGGATTAGTGAGCAAGTATATTATATGGAATTATAAACATTATTACTAGCTGACTAACCCATAACATATTATAGTCGGTTCGGTAGGAAAACTTGAAAGGGCACCAGTAAACTGCTCAGCCCAACTAAGCCCAAGAGCACGTAGCATCCAACTATGACAACTTGCCCCTCGGCCCACAAGCGGCAAGAACATCCCACTATGACAAGGTCCATCCCTTGGGGTGGTCTACTTAGTTCTAGGGAACTGATAAATTTCATCTCCCTAGCTTATCTCCTCCAACTTTGAATCTGATTGATTATGGGATAAATAAATACTCGATTTATACATTTAAAGGAATAGAATGCCATATTAATCTTATTAGGATCCATGTCAACAAGATATTCATATAATAATTAATGCACAATATACTATATCTCATACCAAATTACTAGTAGATTGCTTAATCTGCTGTATTGAATAACTCTTACTCACATCAGATATCCTTCCTCCATTCCATGTCCCTTTTGCTAGCACCAATCTGCCTTATATATCCCTCCAATGGTAATGAAGGGTTATGTTCTTCTCCCCGATCATTACCCTCCCCAAGGTTGCATCTCTTCATGACTATCTGTTAGTTAGAATAATATTTTGTTACTGTTAATGGTCAATAATGTAATTAGTTAGTTGGCATATTAGATGTCTACAGTAGCAGGTAGTTAGAAGTAGTTGGTTTCATTAATACCGACAGTGCTTTGTAATTTCTATAAATGTAATATTTTCTTATTTAATACTTAAGTATTTTACCAGTGAAGCCGTTGAATTTATGGCTACTTTCGAGCATAATGTTTGCCATAGATGCCATCACATACCCTGAGGTAGAACTGGTTAAGGCACAAATTCCAATGCATGAAAACCAACAAATGAAAACAGAGGGTTTTTTAAAGAAATCTGCAAGTCAGATTCTAAGGCAGAAACTGAAACCCTAGCATGGTTTTTGAGGCAGAAATTTTTCGGAATACCCAAAAAATTCTGGCAGCGACCTAGTTGAGGTTTTCAAAAACCCACCAAGAATCTGCAATCGGAAAAAAAAATTGCCTTGAAACAAAGGGTCAAAACCCTAGGCGAAGTTGCAGAAACCCTAGGCGGCAAACACGAAATCTGCACATACCACACAGGCGCAAAAAATCGTGCAACAAATCTCTGCTGCCGAAAAACAAGAAGCTGCACAAAAAAAAGATGAAATCGTGGACAAAAAATACGGATGTCACGAATTAGCAGCCAGAACAGGTCGCGAAAATAATTTTCGAGATTTAGCAAATGTCGTGCGGGTAAACAGAGGGTTACAAAATTCCTTTACGTGTAAAAAAAGAGACTAAGGCTGCAAAATCACGTTCAAACCCTACACGTTGCAAGCACACAAAATCGGGCTATATAAGCCGAACAACGGGCACAAAAATGACTTCATGCGTTAAAGAAAGTTGCGTGAATAAACGCATTGCGGAAGAAACCGACGCAAAAAGAATCGCGTGATGATTTTTGGCAAAAAAAATCCCCGCTGAAAAACGAATCCACCATGGAAAAAACAGGCCGCAACTACAACACTTGGAAGCAACGCATGTTGACAATTTTGAGTATCGATGTCTTCACGTCCAACTACTGCCGGAAAAGATCAAGACAAATGGGATGAGCACAACCGGGAAGCCGTCATACTCATCAAACTCTCTGTCACCGATGAGCAACTACCTCAGGTATCGTCCGGAAAAACTGCAAAGGAGATATGGGATCAATTGAAGAGTCTCCATGAAACCTCTGACAAGAGTAGAACATTCTTTCTGAAGAACATGCTCTTTTTTATTATGATGGATGAGAGGACACCTCTACAGGATAACTTGACAAAGATCAAGGACATTCGTGATCAACTTGAGGCAATTGGTCGGACAATGGAGGAAGAGGACATGGTCGTCATCACTCTGAAGACTTTGCCCAAAGCTTATGAGCATTTCATCGAAACGCTCAATATCACTTCCATTGACGTCGATTTGAAGTTTCCCGATCTTTGTAACAAGCTTTTACAGCAAGATCGATAATGACAACAATTTGGAAGTAGTACCAATTCCACCTCCATCGAGCAAGCGTTCTCTGCCAAATCTTCTACTAAGAACAAAGGGAAGGCTCCCTCTTCTTAGCCGAAAGGCTCTGGTTCTTCTCAGAACAACAACAACAAGAATGTTCAGTGCAATTATTGTCATAAGTTTGGTCACGTGAAGGCCAAGTGTTGAATTCGATTGGCTTCTGAACAAAAGAAGCAGGGAGGATCTCAACAAAAGGCCAATGTCGCCGAGCACTCTAAGCAAAAAGAATCTGCATTCTATGCTTTTATGGTCAAGAGAACAGCAGATCCAGTACACTCTTCTGCTTGGTATATCAATTTAGGGGCTTCGCGGCATTTTACTCATCGTTGGGATTGGTTCACAAAATTTGAACCATTCTCAGATTCAGTAATCTTTGGAGGAGAAGAGTACACAGTTGCTAGTAAGGGCACCGTCCAGATTCACTTAGGCAGTAGAAATTTTTTTTTTCTTGATGTCTACTATGTTCCAAGCATGGAACATAATCTCCTCTCCCTCAATCAGATCATGAGACATTCTCCTCAATTAGATGTTGTCTTCAGTTCATCCATCTGCAGCATTGTTGATAGGGAGACTCGTACTACAATCGCTATGGGACTTGAGGATCATGGTTTGTATAGACTTGTTGATTCTGGCGATACTCAGGAGCACGCTCTGGTTGCTAGGAGTACATCCATCAGAACACTTAGGCGTCAGCATTATGGGCACTTAAATGTGCACTATCTCTCTCAATTATCTCGAGAGGGTTTGGCTGCTGGTCTACCTGGGATCCAACCTCAAAATCATGGAGTATGTGGAGCTTGTCAAGCTGGGAAGCAAAATTGGACACCATTTTCGGATGTTGATTCTTGGTGAGCCTCCAAGATCCTTCAATTGGTTCACGATGATGTATGTGGGCCAATGAATACACCTTTTGTTACTAGTTGCAAGAACTTCTTGTTATTTGTTGACGATTTCAATCGAAAAATGTGGGTGTATTTTCTAAAAAATAAATCACGTGTTCAATACATTTCAGTAGTTTAAGGCCTTAGTTGAGAAAGAATTATGTTCTCAAATTGTCACTCTAAGGTCAGATAACGGGGGGCAGTTTTGTTCCAATGACTTCTCTACATTTTGTGCTACACATGGCATTAAGCGCCAACTCACCGCACCATACACCCCTCAATAGAATGGTGTCGTTGAACGTAGGAATCGCACCATTATTGAAATGGCTCGTTCTATGATAGAGCATAGAAATGTTCCTAAGAAATACTAGGCTAAAGCAGTTTACACTGTAGCCTACCTCCTGAATCTGTCACCTACACATGTCGTTAAGAAGATGACTCTTGAAGAAGCCTAATCAGGATGCAAGCCTAAAGTGGGCCATTTGAAAGTCTTCGGTTCTACTGCTCATGCATGGATTCCACATGCCAAGCATGGTAAACTGGATTCAAAGAACCAAACACTTATGTTTACTGGTTATAGCGACAACCCCAAGGCCTACAGGTTGATTGATGTAGAGACAAATCGTCTCATTTTCAATCGTGATGTTGTGGTTGATGAGACTACTGGTCCATTTATGCCTTCTACTACTCCTAGTCCTACGACTCAGTCTGTGAAGACTTCTAATGTTGGTGTTCATCTTCCTCTTAGTTCCCATGATGGGAAGGCTTCAGAGCATTCTGACTCTGAAGATGAGGAGTCTACCGGTCATGATATAGCACTACCTGATTTTCCTCAGGACTCACATCCAGATGACTTTGTTCCGGAAACTCCAGGGGATGTTGTTCCTCCAATGCCAGATGTTGGTACTTCTACCCTCCGGCCTAAATGGTGGGCCAAGACAATAGGAGATTTTTGTGATGATGAGCTTCTTGAGGATAGATCAGTCTGCCACAAGAAAGCAGCAGAATACAATCAACTTTGCACTTATGGCCAACATCCACAGCATCCATGAGCCCCAAACATATTCCGAGGCTAAAGGCATTCCTGAGTGGGAAAAGGCTATGGAGACAGAATACCATAGTCTTCTGAAGTATAACACTTGGGTTCTTTCTGATCTGCCTCCTGGGAAGAAACCTAACAACTGTAAATGGGTTTATAAAGTCAAGTATCATGCAGATGGTACTTTGGATAAGTACAAGGCCAGATTGGTTGCTCGGGGATTTACACAGCGGGAGGGCATTGACTATGAGGAGACTTTTGCTCCTACTGCCAAGATGAGCACAATTCGTCTTCTTCTCGCCATTGCAGCTCAGTTTGGATGGAAACTTCACCAGATGGATGTTAAGAGTGCATTCCTCAACGGTGAGTTGCAAGAAGAAGTTTATATGATTCAACCTCCTGGCTTCAAGGTTCTTGGTAAGGAACATCAGGATTGCAGATTGGTAAAAGCCCTATATGGCCTGAAGCAAGCCTCTCGAGCTTGGTACTTCAAGATTGATCAGTACTTGGTTGAACATGGTTTTTAGCGCAATCCCTCTAACACTAATTTGCATGTCAAACTCTTCAATGATGATATCCTTTTTCTTGTTGTCTACGTGGATGACTTGATCAATACTGGTAATTCAGCACATACAATATCTTTATTTCACAGTCCAAGTATGCATGCAATTTGCTTGACAAGTTTCAAATGAAGGATTGTAAACCTGCTTCCACACCTATAGAGAAAGGGCTGAAGTTATCAGCCAAGTCTGATTCACCTGCAATAGATGAAACCGAATTCAGGCAACTAGTAGGCAGCCTCATCTACATCATTGCCACTAGACCTGACATCTGTTTTGCTGTCAACTACATCTCTCGCTTCATGATTGCCCCAAAAGCTGATCATTGGATTCCAGCGAAGCAAGTGCTGCGCCTAGTGAAAGGCACTTCAGACTATGGCATTCTGTATAGCAGGTGCAACAATCCAAAGCTGATTGGTTATACTGACTCGGATTGGGCAGGATCAATGGATGACAAAATATCCACTTCTGGGTATGTATTCAATTTGGGTACTGGTGCCGTCACTTGGAGCAGCCAGAAGCAACAGGTCATGGCTCTTTCCTCGACCGAAGCCGAATATCGAGGAACAGTCAAGGCCGCATGTGAGGTAGTTTGGCTACGGAGGATGCTGTGTAACATGCAGATGCCGCAAACAAGTCCTTCTCCCTTGTATACTGATAATCAAGGGGTGCTCGAACTAGCAAAAAATCCAATCTTCCATGAACGTACCAAGCATGTCAAGCTTCATTGTCACTACATCCGAAACTGGTAGAAGATGGATCAGTTCAGTTGCAGTATGTTCCGACAGCGGATCTAACTGCGGATATTCTCACCAAGTCTCTGAGCCCGGATAAATTTGTAAAATTCAGGGGGCAACTTGGTGTTTTTGATAGATTGACCATTAAGGGAGAGTGTTAGAATAATATTTCTTTACTACTAATGGTCAATAATATAATTAGTTAGTTGGCATATTAGATGTCTATAGTAGCAGGTAGTTAGAAGTAGTTGGTTTCATTATTAGCTACAATGCTTTGTAATTTCTATAAATGTAATCTTTTCTCAGTTAATACTTAAGTATTTTACCAGTGAATCTCTGTTCACACTGTTGCCTTTTAACCAAGGAAACACTGTTAGAGGCAACCCTTCGTTGACTTGTTTGAGTCATCCTTTTTTAACAAAACATAGGTTAAGTGAAGAAGCATTTGGTCGATCAATGAAGAAGTATCAAACTGAATGTGTCTTAAGTTTATTCCTTTCTGTTCTTTACTACTCCTATCAGATCTGAACCCTTATTCTTGTCCTCCCCTCATTTCTCAATGGGGAGATTCTCCTTATATAGCCTTTGAGAGGGGCATAGGGACACAACCCTTACCAAGAGGCATCCTTTCATAATTAACGGTTGTTTCATCTCTAAATCGCAGTTGTTTGAAAATGGTTTGCTTCAGATATTATTCCTTATGCCACATGGATCGCCATTTCAACAAGGCTGATTCTTGTAATATCCAGATCAGGGGTGTAGTATTTTATTTTATATGTTGTCTTTTCCTCCTTAGGGTTGGGGCATGACATATATGAGAACACAAGATCGCAAGCTTAAGTGATATCACCAAATATCTCCTCATGCATTACTGCCAGTCGCTCCAACCAGCCAAACAAAGTGTGCAGATCTAATGTTCCACCTGGCCACCCTCACAATGGGTATCATGTTCCATACAGCGTAATGAGAGCAGCATATGAGTAGCTTCTGATGATTGCTGCAGACTAGCAACCATCCTGACACACTGAGATGAGTAACATGCCTACAAACTTCCTCTGTCATGCTTCACATTCTTTTTGTTCCTCAATACCAATGGGCTACAGCCAAACTCAGGAATAGATGAGACGCATCCAGGACTACAAAACCACACAAATACAATTTCCTATCTAGACACAAATTCAGAAAAAACATAAAAGAAGATTGAAACTCACTTCATAATACAGGGGGCCCAAGCTTGGATAAATCAGAAAAAATGAATTCTAAACCCTCCACCAAGCACCAACTCAGATGGCTGCCAACCACCTACCATGCACTGGAGCTCCAATCTCCAGAATGCTAGTGCCTCCTATCTTTTCCAACTGAGCACAGATAGATGTACAATATTTTTCACAACTTCCTGTGTCACATAGGACCTCATGGTACTTAATTTGGAGTCCTTGCTTCCAGGTTACATACATATACACATTTTCTTAATCCTAAAATCATATGGATAATTCAATTGTTACTCTTGTACCACAGAGTGCCTTAGAGTACTATTAGGATTACAAAAGCAATATTATAGGTTTACCAAGAATATCAAAGTAAACCCAAACATTCACAATAAAGGTTGGTGGCTCCAAATGACAAGGATAACAAGACAATACTAGTCAAACAATGTCACAAATTCAAACAAAGATAGACACATCAGCAACCACAAGAAAAACTGCCTTCTTCAATTTCATCTTTTGTCTTTTTTTGCAGCCTTACTCTAATTCAATCTCTTCCTTCTCCCTGTCCCATGGTATTGCCCCTTTAGTTACTCTCCACACGAAACTTGTTCTGACTAATCTCAACTTACTCCTCAACACTCCTCTCCTTGAGGATTTCTGTCTTTCAGTAAACTAGACTTGGCTTTGAATGCTCATAGGAATACTTTGGAAATCACACTCCGGGAATGAATCAAGGATTTTGCTAAACTCAGCGTGTAACCTTCATCCCCTATTTATCATGTTTCCTTTTGTTTTGCCTTGGACAAATATCTTTTGAATGTAATGTCCCTTTCTAGAACATTTCTTATGCTATGTATCTTCTTCCAATTTAAAGCTATTTCCCTAAATGTTTATCCTTGATAACTAGACAAGTTATGAGTTTTTGTCCAATAACTTGATAGGAGAAATTAAGGGTTTTCATCCTTAAATCTCTTTATTTTCTCTTGGAGGATTTGTGTCCTCTTTGGCTGTAATTATTTAATTGCAAAGTCACTTGATATTTTCTTCCAATAATTCCTGAATCATGTCTTCTTCTCATGGAATGATCTCCCATATATATCTTATTTATCCAAGAGTCGCCACTCTTTGAATGTCTCTTGATATTTATTAAAATTAAACTTTAAATATAATTTTACTTTACTATTTCATAACCCTCCCTTTAGGAATCACACCATGTCGGCCCATTTGTGGAATTTTAGAAATTGCTGCCCCTTCTATGTAATGTCCCCTACTAGGAGGCAGCCAATTTCCCAATAATTAACATACATCATTAAACATTATTCTGTCTTAAATTAGGTTATTGGGGTTAGAAATATATATAATGCAATGAATAGCTAATTAAATTTAGGGTTTGCCCTCACTTCTCTAACCCTAATGGAAGATGGTGGAATTACTGTGCTAGGGTGCTTGAAACAGTCTACAAGTGGGCTCCCTCAAGGTTTCTTAGGGACATGTGTATCCATACCCCATCTTGGGAACTTCCCCTAAAGGTTTCAGGAATACATGACCGTACCCAGCTTGGGATCTACCCATATTGTGACCGAATTACTCCACCTTTTCCTACACAAACCAACCTATCCTCACGAAGGCATTAGCAGAAGATCAAGGACTAGACCGTTTAATATATTGGTTTTTCAAGTATTACGAAGGTATAAGAAATTAAGTAGGACTGTCATACATATTGTAGTCTATTAATACATCCCCATACCACCAAGAACAAGGATGTTACTGCTTGTAACTCAATAACAGTTCCAATCTGATCTGATCGATCGCGATATCCCTGGAGGCTTTCGATTCCTTTCCTTTATATCTCTCAATGTGAGGGAGAGGTCACACCTCTTTATCATTTACGCCCTTTGGCAAGAGACACACCCTTTCACCATTAGCACCCTTTGAAAGAGTGCAACTCTTCATTATTCTGCGCTTTGAAAGGGACACAACCTTTCGCAATCAGATCTGCACTTGTGATTTCCCATTATCCCTCCTCAAATGAGGTTCTCTTCTCCCTTTTATATCTCATGTTTGAGGGAGCCACAGCTTTTCATTTCACGTCTTTTGACCATTCATTAACTTAATTAAATTTTAATTATATTTAATTATATTCTTTATATTTTAATTTAATTTTTTTTTTTTTTTTTTTTTTGTATTTTAAATTTTTTATTATTTTTTATTAAATTTTATTTCAAAGTGGGGACATTACATTCTATTATGTTTACTTAGGACTGAAGACACTTGTTGCTGGCTGAACATTGATAAATTCCACTATAAGTGCCCCGCAAATAAGGACGATTTCTTGGTTTTATTTTTATTAGCAACATGTCCACCCTTGATGACTTTGTTTACTGTCATTTCTAGGTGGGAGCATTACATTGAACCATTGGTGGAATTGGACTACCCATTCATTTATGAGTCATCCTTTTTTTATCTCCTTTTAGCATTGTAATTGGTTGCATTCCCCAGGCCCAACTGTTCTAAGGCTGTGAGATGTTGACCACCTTCCTTTGCCTACTTTTCCTGTTAATTTCCTTCTTTTCATCCACTGCTAACTTCTTTGCTCAGTTTGTTCCCACTTAGGATTCTACTTTTTTCTGCCAATTCTCCCATTTATCCAGTTATTTCTTGTCACCTTGGGTTTCTTTAGGGTCTTGTCTTTCACTGCCTCACTACTTTTTGGGCAGAATTTCTCTAGCCAGGTTTTCTTTGTGTGTTTATTATGTCTCAGTTTTGGCACTTTTGTTCACCTACAATATAATGTGTCATCCACTTTTATTGTTTCTCCCAGTTGTTAGTGTCATTGCATCACCTCAAAGCCACCTCAATCACCAATCATATACCCCATGGAACACAATACCCTCCTACTTTGTCTAGTGCTCCACCTCACCTATGACCTCCACACACTTCAAATCAAACATCACAACATCAAATGAGATAAAATAAACTGCAATCCTTATTCAAGAGTCTCAGCTTTCACTTCAAAAATCATTCTAAATCACACTTAAAATCTAATCAAGCATACACACCCTAAGATGGTTAATCATCATTCAGAATCCATACAAACTTGCTACATTTGCTTAAGCCTACTAAATCCAATCAATCAACAGTTGTAATGAGTTCTTATCCTAATTCAGATATTGAATTAATAGGCTCTTGTCTTGTCCCACAGATACAAGGCTCATCCAGTATAAAGAATTCTATCTGATTGCATTCTCAAGGCTTTTTTGCTCCTCATAATACTTGTGTGCAACCTTCACTAGAAAAAACTGTTTGGAACTAGGGAGTCGTGAAGCAAGAATAGCTACCACAAATTTTTGGTATTATAACAACAGACCGTTCCATGTTATGAGGAGACCATATTCTGAGTTGTTGGTCAATGCATTGAATCTTGTTGAAAAAGAATTCTAGGCACCTAGAACACATGATTTGAATGAGCCCTTATTGAAGAAAATTGAGAAAAATACTGAGGAGATAGTGAAAGTCAGAAAATAAATTGGTGCAAAAAGAGCTCCAATATCTTGTCTTATGAGTAGACAGGAGGTAGGAACTGCATGTTTATCAACTTCCTTGTGAGCTTGAAGTGGTTAGCTGGTGTTCTTTAAGTCAACTGATGCCTTTCAATAAGTGAAAAATACAAAGACTACATGTTACATTTTGGAGGAGGTGATCATGGAAATGAGTATTGGGAATGTTATACAAGTTGTACCCAACAGTCCAGCAACATATGTAGCACCTAGAAGACTTGCTGAGCAGCACCTTACCACATTTCAGAGCCCTTGAGTTGTGTCACCCCTTCCATTAATCTCCTATTTGAGGACATAGCCAAACTTGGATGGATGAAAACCATGATTGAAAAAATGAGAAACATCACCAAATAGATTTACAGCCACCTTTCATTGCTTAACTTGATGAGAGAACATACCATAGAAATGAAGCTTGTACAATCAAAAGTCACACAATTTGCCACTTCATCACATTGCAAAGCATTGCAACCTCACTAAAATCTCTTACACAAATATTTGCAAGCACTCAAGCACTAGGAGGTTGTAGTGTCCATGTTCAAAGAAATCCTTAGGATAAAGGGTTGTCAAGACTTTTTTATGATGTGTTTGCCAAGAGCTTGGATGAGATCCTCAATGTAAGTGTAACTTTAACTTTTAAAAATTATGAACTTGCAAAGTGTTGATGTGTTTTTTATGCACAAAACATTTCAGAATAAAATACCAAGGTAATTTACCCTCTCTTGAACAAAATCACCTCAGATGCTAAGAATGAGATCAACTAAAATGATTCCAAGGTTTCTACATGTCAGGTCTTGACGAGTGGGTAACTCAATGGTCGATGTGAATTGTTATGTTTCACTTGGGGGCTTACGCAAATTTTTGGATTATCATGAATGATGCGGAATAGGTGTGCTGACAACTCAAGATTTATCAATGTGGCTCTGGATTTACTTCTTACTAAAAAATGAGCAAAAGGAATAGGGTTCAGGAAATCTATTCTAAGCCTAGGAATGTAGGAAATGATGAAAGAATTTAGTGGAATCAAACTAGGCAAGGTCTCACAATCAAGTATTGACACAACCTTAGTGCAATCGTCTAAGGTATACTTAAAGATTTTCAGGCTATCACGATCAAACGTTGACACCATCCAAGTTGTGTAGCTCTCGCTACCTCACAATGTGAATGTATTCCATGGCCAACTGCAATAGGGGAAATAAGGGTGGGATTTTCACGCCTTGTCCCTGCAATATACTCTCTGAGTCTAATATTCTCTTCATTGTACCTTTCTTTCTCTGCAACCTCTCTATCTAACCTTGCATCAATTGCCTTGAGGTTTTCACCAACCTCGTGAAATTCCTGCTTTCTGGATGTACGACCAAGGGCAACTGAAGTGATCTGGAAATCCATAGGGGTAGCCATGTCTGTTGTCACGCCTGCAATAGGAACAGCAATCCGCGCAATCCACATTCCTGTCTCATCTCTAGCTATGTGCGACAAAATCTCCGCTCTCTTGGGCTCCTTCTCCTTAGCACTCCTAGCTAGGTAGTCATCAATGACGTCAATAGGCTATACCTCTATCATTTGTTTACTTTTCTCCATACTTCTCATCAACCATTCAGGAATAGCGGCCATCTACATACCATCATCGAGACATATTTCTCGATCAAGTCCTCTCAATGCCGAGATAACATCCTCATTATCATCAAGGTTGTTCTTGGTCCAATCATATACCTCATTTCCCAAACTAACTTCCAAAAGGACAGTAGGGGATTCCGGCTGATTATTATTATCATTCGGAGGTGCAGATGTCGCTATGGCATGAAATTCCTGAGTATTCCCTGGTAGTATCACTGTGTTGGAACACTGCTGAGTCTCCTTGTTCTGCTTTGTAACTTCAATCACTTTGATTGATGAGACACTGGGAGGGGGTGAAGGAATGATAAGTGGAGGAATGATAGTCTTTTGTTTCTTCTTCATCTCATCAATCTTCTTCCCTCTGGCCTTGACTTCTCCTGGCATGTTCTTCCTTCTCTTGGGAGCTTGACTCTCTTCGTCTGCATGAATCCTAACATCACTGACAGTCCTCTGATCATCCTCGGAAGTAGACTCTTCTGGCTTCATCCTTTCATAAGTGAAGGGAACACCCATGTCAACTAACTTATTCATCTGTATATCTACTCATGTGCGGGAGAAATTCAAGACCTCTCTCATCAATATATATTCAAGTCAATCTCTTCTGACTCTAACAATAGGATTGCCTTCATTTCACTCTCATACAGTGGATGTGTATGATCTCTATCATCTAATACCTGATCAGGAATGAGGAAAAGTCCACACTTCCTCATAAAATCCACTGACATTCTGGACCACATTCTTCTCTTTACTACTTGCTCGTCCATCAGGTTAGCCCAATAATCTTCTATGTCAATTTTGTGAGTGAACTTCTCTCCCCCAATCCTTCCGACCTTCTTGTCTGGATCAAATCTTTCTCTTTTCTTATATGTAGCAAATTGATAGAATGCAAGCTCCTCACTCGCAGTGCTAGTGGCTATGGCTGACTGGCAAACCTCTGACATCTTCCCAACTGAAATAGGGAATGTCATGCAGGTCATGTGCTTCTTTCTTTGAATAACATCGAACTCTAGAAGTTGTCTCACCACTTCCAACAAGATCATTTTGTCAGTTGGATACCTAGGAAGTCTGTAGGGTTCAGATTGAAACCCATGAATCCTGAGGTATGTGAAAGTGGGAAACTGTATATACCACGTTCCATACTTTTCTATTAACTCTGTTGCCTCCTTGGACAATCTTTTGTGGATTCCGCCTTGCAGCATCCGTGTGATGTACATAGTGAATGCATCATTCACTCTCTTATAGTCTTCAATTCTATACATGCTCAGCTGGGGGTAGCATTCATGACTCCGGAATTGTCCTTGCCCATTCCCAATTTCACCTTTGCATATTAATCCTTTGTATGAAACAAACCGTGCAAGCAGGTATACCAGGTAAGAAGTCATGGCGAATGACTTGGACCGCTCCACATTCCTTAGCTGAAATTCCAAGTTGTCACTCATAATCTTCGACCAATTTATTAGTGTTCCTCTAAGACAATCCTGGATGAAGTAGAACATCCATCCATCAAATATTGCCCTCTGTGGCATCCCCATCACTCTGCTGAGTAGGAATATCAAATCACTATATTCCTCCTTAATATCTATGCACATAAGTGTGTCTTGGGAGCCTTGGAATGATGAGACCTAGGCTCGATCATCCACTCTTTGTTAATTAAATTCTTGCATACACCCATCTTCTTCGTGTATCTTTCTGCATAATCCTCCTTGTTCACATCCTTCATATTCGTTCCGCGTGGAATTTCGAACACCTCTGCAATAGCATCCTCAACAAGGTATTCGATGACAACGCCCTTAGGAGTCTTGATCATTCTTCTGAACGGATCATAGCATCGTGCATACTCCAGGATAAGCTCATTGCACTGTATGGACTGTGGAAATCCAGCGGCATGGAAAATGCCACTCTTCATAATGTTCGCATATGTTGGGGAAGGAACTTGATCTCCGACTCTGAACATCCGACGGTGCATCTGGTAGAAGTCTAGGAAATGCATGTTTGTATCAGTGATCTCCTTCCATCTGGATGAAATCTTAAGCTCTAGATAAAATCCAGTCTCCATCATCTTCAATAGTTCTTTCCTTTCCTTATATCCAGACTTTGACATCGCACCTGTATGAAGCTCAAAGTTAGACTTAGGAAAATAAATAATGTTCTTAATAAAATTCCTGACTTTCTAAAGATTTAGCTAATTTAGAGCATGGAGTCAGGAAAATAGTCCATACACTTGGTAAATTTTAACAATTAAGTTCAAAGTGTGACAACACTAAGGCATGGAAGCCTTCCATAAAATTCATGAATACCTCCTTATGCTTAGAAAATATGTAAGTTAAAATGCAAAGGAGTATACCGAACTAATGATGACTAAGGAGAGGTGTGAAAAGTTGTGTTTTCACACAAAGTATGTCTGAAGACACCTTTCGCAGTCAAAAATGGAGGTCAACAACTCTGAAGACAACTTGAAAAATTAGACTTTTAAAACATGTTGTAATCTTCAAAAATGTGCATAAACTCAATAAAAATCAGCTCTAATGATGAAAACAATCATTTTCAAGAATGTAAGTGTGGCTGGTAAAAAATTAATTTCTAAGGACAAGTCTGAAAATTGATTATTTCAGACTTACCAGCACCTTGCAAAGTAGTTAAAAATCCCTGAAAATGATGAAAAATGGCTAAGGAATCAGCTCCAAGCAAAATCGCCAAAATGGTTAGGTGGCTGGAAATGAAAATTTCTGAAAACAACCGCCTAACAACGGAGTTTTCAGACCTGTAATAGTGATAAGATGGTCTTGAAAATGCACAGAAAACTCCACAAAATACCTCCAAATGCAAATCGCCTAAGTTGGAATTGGCTGGGCAAGGAAATTTGAAATCTGAAAATTAATGGCAGCCATTAATGGAGGTCAAATCTGAAGCAAACCTCAGATCTGAAGCGAATCAGCAGCTGGAAATGATGGCAGCCACCAAGCATGCATGAAAATCACCAAAATGTGGTACCAAACCACTCTCCAAGCAAAATTGAAATTTTCCCAGCTATGGCGCCAAAGTCAAATTCTAAAAATGTTATTAATAGCAGCCTAGATCTGCAACAATGGAGGCTTGGAACAGCAAGCAAAAAAATGGAGGAAAATATCGCCCAAGTCTTCAAACACAAAATCACCACTTTCACCAAAAATTGCCAAATTTGGAAAAATCGCCAAACTTAGCAAAAATCGAAAATCTGGAACTGGTCTTTAATGGCAACAAAGGGGAATAGATCAGCAAGCCGGAAAAAATAGGGGAGGAAAGAATCCTCAACCCAACACTTCACTTCACTCACTTGCTAAAATTCACCCAACTTGGAGAAAAATTGCCTTTCATGGAGACACCTGGCAGATTTAATAATAAAATAATGCTAAGGCTCCTCTCTTATACTTGCTTTTACCTCTTACTTTCACCACACAAGCAATGTGGGATAAATCACTTGCTTAAATACTTGCTTGGTAAAAACCTAACTTGCTTCTAGACGGTTCAAATATTAAATGATTATTGCAAGTTATTAAATTTTGCTTTTAAAATTTTAAATAATCGTTAATCATTATTTAAAAGCAATTAAATGGGGCTGGCTTATTAAAATATTGCAATTTAAATCCAAAATAAGCCTCCAGGGGAAAATCGACTTGGGTTGGGATTGAAAAATCCCTTTAAGAATCATTAAAATTGTCAAAAATTCCCTATAAGGGAAAATCGATCCTAGCTTGGATAAAAATCCATCCATAACTTCATCAAAAATGCACACAAAACTCCCCAAGGGAAAATCGATGGCAGTCTGAATTGAAAAATCCACACTTCAAACTCACTTAACTTGGAAAAATACTCCCTGGTGGAAAATCGACCTCTGTCTGGATGAAAATCCAGACTCAAAACTCTTCAAAAAGCACCCAGTGGAAAATCTAACTCTGTCTGGATGAAAATCCGGACAAAAATCCGCAGTCACTTGTCACAAATATCCTGGTGGAAAATCGACCCAAGCATGGAATCGTCCTCAATGTTGTCTGCACTTTAGTCCGCACTCCAGTCCGCACTCCTGGTGGAAAATCGATGGCAGTCTAGATAAATCCTGACACTTAGCCAAATTTTAGCTCTCCTAGGGGAAAATCGATCTAGGTATGGATAAACAATGGGGGCAAATAGTAGCCAGTATGGATTTCAGGGGAAACCCATGTGTAGTGTGGATTTTGAGTGGGGGAATGGGTTGGGTAGTATGGAATGTGAGCGAAACACTAGGAAAATATTGGAATAAAGTGCGAAATTAATTTAAATAATACCTTAGGAGCGAGAAAACAACTCCCAAAGGTCTGGCAATACCTTGGCACTTTAAAATCACTGATGTGCATGTTTAAAAACACGTTAACGCTCAAGAGGTCAAACACTTGTACAAAACTTAGGATCATTAAAATATCAACATTTGCAACTTGATCCTATAACTTCAAAAACCCTAGACGGCACTAGGCATGATCAAAACCCCAAGATTCGGGCACGGGAAATGCAAAATTGCCCACTAAGCATCCAAAACCCTAACCTAACAACGTAGAAAGCTCGAAAAGAGGGGGTCCTCGCTAGCAATGGGGCGATGTGTGAGAAGGTCACAACACAAAGTAATCAATTTCATTATTTTTTTTAAGTATGTAAAACTGTTAAATTTTAATACTTTGATTTCTCATTTAATTTTTATTTGTTGATGTTATCTGATATTTTATAAATTTTAAAACTCCATACTAATTTGTTATGATATGAAACATTTGCTTAGATTTCTAGAGTTGCTGGATAATAGAAATAATGGGTTGTGTATAAGGCCAAGGACAAGGCTAAGAAGGCCATCCATTAAAGTATGGGAAAATTTTAAAAACATGAACCCATTTAGTGCATAATTGATTCAAGGTAAAACAAACAGCTCCACCAGCAAATACATGCAACAATCTATTACTTGAACTCCCAATTTTTCATCTTTGATTTCATTAAATAGGATGAGAATGTTAATAGCATCAGAGAATGTTAATAGCATCAAAACATGGATAGAGAGGATAACATTTGATGAAATCCTTAGAGACGCAATTTATTACAAGTTGTAGATTTACAAAGTTGCAAAGAGGAGGTTGTTTTCTTCCCATCTATGCATTTAAAGGAAAATAATCTAGCAGCTAGCTAAAAACAAATCCAGTCCTCCAAAAGTTCAATCACAATATCATAGATAGTAGACTTGTTTGATAAGTGCAACTCTAGTTAACTTCCAGAATTATGAACATTCTCTTTGCAGATTTGTGGTGTGAAGAATACAGTGCAAAAATGCTAAATCATCAAAGCTTGGCAATTGTCATTTTTGTGCCAGCACTTAAGTGCTTCTTGGTGTGACCACAGCTGAAGCATTTTTGGGGACATTCACACAAAAAATGTGCGACAAGTTGACACAAAAGTGCCCCGATGACCTCATTTTGGTGCAATACAGAGCCTCTTTGCAAGAAAAAGTTGGAGGGGAAGGATAAGTATGATGTGATTGCATTGTTAAGGACAACGACCCTTGTTTACCAAGGAGGAAATCTCTAAATTTGCGAGGGAAGCCATGCAAACGGAAACTGAAGCAAAAGCAGTAGCATCAAGAGGGGTTGCATTGAATGGTGATATTCTCAAGGATGAATTGTCCCTGAAGAGAAATCTTACCATCTAATTGAAGAATGCAATCCATGAGGAGTTTTAGTCAAAAATGATTTTTCAAATATTTTATGGATTTGTAATTTTCTATGATGATGAACAATCAAAATATGATGATGTTCATTGTACTCCTTTTTACTCAAATTAATACAAAAAGTAACTACAAATCTTTCTCTAAATGTAAATTTTTACACTTTTTAACAGTATTTTGCATGTTATTTAAGTTTTTAAGAATTTACGTATTTTCTTAATGTGTCAAGTCACTGATCTTTGCCAAGTTCCAAATCTAAGTCAAAAAATTTGGTTGTCAATATTTTGTGAAGACCGAGTTTTTAAAAATATGGTTCAACCCATAGTCCACACTCGACCAAAACTCGGCAGCCCAAAATTTTAGTCAAATTCACACCGGACAAATAGAATAAATTACAAAAAGTTATGAAACAGACTTAATAATGCATGAGAAGCATTACGAATGAATTTAGTCTTTAGAGAATGCATAAATCTATTTTGATTATCAATTATTCATGAATCAATGATTACATGTCATATCCCTCAACGCTCAAAGTTCAAAATTCTAAATAATGTACAATTACAATTTACTACTTTTTTCCCCATCCTAGTAGTACTTGACATTGAATTAGAAGGCAAATTTAAATCATTGTCCTTAAGAAAGTGGCTCATCAAGTATGTCATCTCCCAGTACTTCTGCTTCTATTACTACTGCTACTCTCTATAATTCAATGAGATCTTCGTCAATGAACATGAGATTCAAATCCTCAACAATTCAACTTAAGTATTTATCAATTTCATCCAAGTAAATGCCATCATGAGACTCCTTCCCATCCACCTCTTTGAAGTGCAGGTGAAGGTTGTATTAGACACAGACAAAGTCATTAAGGTATTCTTGGGTCAACTTGTTGCTCTTCTTGGTGTGAATGTTCTCAAACAAGCTCCAATTGGGCCCACATCTACAAGTGCTACAAGGCTGGCACAAAACATGAATGGCCAGCCTTAGAAGATTTGGTATTTGAGCACCATAATCCTCCCACCATAAATCTACAAATAAATAAGATATTTTAAAAATAATAAGTGATACGTACAACTTTGTAACATAAAGCTTAAAATTGAATTTATTAAATAACTGTGCAAAGGACAATTCCGAATATTCCAAATAATCTAGACTTATTGGTTCATGGCAAAGAATCAGCATGAAATCACACCCATACAAATGGTTTTTAATGGACACAAATTTCAAACCACCAATACAATGGCACATGGCAGGCTGAGGAGCAAGATTTTCAAAAAAATTGAGGGCAGCCTTCTCGGGCTGAAAATGGGGGGAGAGGGGGGGATCGAAGGTATAGGAAACATGATAGATCTGGTGATGACTACAACATGACACAATCTCAACTTAAGCATCATTTGTCCCCATCCCCTACTAAGCATTCTCAAAAAACTGGGGGGATAAAACCAAGATCGCGACATTGTCCAAAGGATCCCTTATTGTTACTTTCCCAATCAAGAATTACACAAGACTTTGAATGATTTGTGGATGCTTCAAGGGGCTAGGTTTGCATTCCAAAAAATGGAAACAAAATTTCAATCCATTGCAAGCTAATATCTCCAAAGCCCTATGTTTGCTCTAACTTAACAACTTACCTATGAAATAATGGGAGACTTAAACTTTGCATAAAATTGGCATTGCCCCTTGTGATTTCTCTCAGTTGATTAAAATGTTCTTGAAGGGAAGGAAGGTATCTTCACAAGGACATACATAAAAAATAGATTCGTCAACTCCTCTCCTTCCCTCTAATATCCTCGACTCAAAGGTGGGCTTCTGGAAATAACATATTTAACAAGAAGATCCAAGCATCGTTTGATTTGGTTGCAAGAGAACCCAAGCATGTCAATAAGTTTTCCCTTGCTTTGAGAAAACCCAAGCAGATATGGAAGGATCCAACTCCTCCTACAACAAACGATAATTCAAATCAGCCTCAACTAATGGAAGATAAGGAGATTGCTCCCCTTATCACATTTGACGTGTAAGATATGTCCAAGAGCAAGGATTTAGACAAAAGAATAAGATCTTTGCCCATTATGAGGATGACACTCACAGAGAAGCCTTGGAAGAGTTCAACTTTGAAAATTGCACTTTGGACTCAAGTGTAGTGTAGAGGGCATCTTGGAATGGAACGAGGAAAGGAGATTGTTGAGACTTATCCAATCGAAGACAAGACCTTGGCCATTTCAAAGAAAATTCCTATATTCTCAAAAGCAAGTCGAGAAATCTAGAAAATCCAAAACAATGGAACAAGTCAATTCTAATGTCCAAACTACTCTTCCCTTTTTTAGGTCAACACAAGCCAAATCCCCCCACAAGCACAAGGAAGGTCCTATTAATGCCACTAACAAAATGCACATGGTCAATAATCTTTTAGATTTACAAAATGAGGTCATTCTAGCACATGCAAGATTACGTGGTGGATAGTCAAATTCTATCTACCTCAAGCTCCAATCATCATCCCATTCTTTTGAACATCTCTTAGGATAAGTCTTTGAAATGGTTCCCTTTAGGTTCAAATAGATATATGATTTAAGGACCCAACATTGATGAACCTTTTAAAAGGCGGGGCAAATCCCTTGTTTTATGAGGTCTAGAATGTTCAAATTAGCTAAAAAGTTGTGCTACATGAAAGAATGTTTCAAAGTTTGGAACCACAACTCCTTCAAGAACAATTCAAAAGGAAAAAATAAAAAATTGAAGAGGAAAATGAATGGGTAATGGCAAATGGGATGATACAAGAAATATATTGTCAAGAAAAGTTTCTACTAGAAAAGTCACAAGCAATTCTAGCAAGAGAGAAAAACTACTATAGCCATAAGTCAAGAGACACATGGCTAGGCAAGGGTGATCGTGATACTAGATCCTTCACACCCTCCACCAAGGCATGTAGAGAAACTAATAGGATTATGTCCACCAAGGACTAGGTCAAGAAGACTTTGGAGGATGCTAGGGATACATGCAAGGAGGCTATTAGTTTCTTTGAAGAATTCTTAGGAGGTCAAGATAGGCCCTAAGGAACAGCACAATATTGCAAGAACATATCCCTTGACTCATAACTAATGAGCAAAACCAAGAATTGAATGCCCCTTTCACTTTGGATGAGCTATGTGTGGTAGTCCAATCAATGAATGGGGCAAATTAGATGAATTCCTTACCCTCTTCTTCCAAAAAATGTTGGTATATCATGGGAAAGGACGAGCTACTTGTAGCAAAGGTATACCTGAAAAAAAAAATTGAAGAACTTCAACTACACTTTCATAGCACTCATTCCAAAGAACAACTCTCCCACGTATTTTGCAAAGTTCAACCCTGTCTCACTTTGCAATACTATATACAAAATGATTACCAAGGACATCACCTTCAAGCTCATTCAAGACATGGGAGTTTCATGCCACAAAGAGAAATCTTGGAAGGCATGTTGATCACATTAGGTGATTCATTATATGGCATCTAAAAAAGAAGTGTAATGCTAATCAATCTCGATGAGTCGAGACTCTAGAGAGTCAACACCACCTTTCTAGACAGCATTCTCAATAGATTTGGTTTTTGCAAAGAATGGAGGTAATGGATCTTAAGTTGCATCTCAAGCCTTTGATACTCCATAATAGTCAATGGCAACCCAACAAGCTTCTTCCTAGCCTCTAAGGACTCCAACAAGGAGACCCCATCTCTCCTTTCCTCTTTGTAATTATATATACAAGTAGTTCACAAGGTGAGTCACTAGAATAGTATTGTTGCAATGAAGGTCATGGATTCATTCACCTATCAACAATTTGCTAACAACACCATGCTTTTTGGGAGTCCTAAAATCAGAGAGGCAAATGTCATTAAGAGTGTCCCGTCTACTTATTCTTCTGCCTCAAGTCAATTTGTTATAATAACAAATTTCATTATTTTTCCTTTTCACTCTACCTAACCTACAAGAAAGAATATAGCCAAAATTTCAGCAATGAATCACTACCTAGCAAGCATCTTGATGTCCCCTTATTTGTCAAAGCTTGTTGTGTTCCCCTCTAACAAAACACTTAAAGACTTCATGAGTTAAGCTCTCAAATGGGAGAGGAAAATTTATGACCTTAGCAAGGCAACTACTTATCGCCAAATTGGTTGTGGCTATTGTTTCTATCTACCTCCTCTCAATCCTAGAGGCTCCTACAAAAGTTTCTAAGAACATTGAAAGATAGCTAAAAAAAATCATATTGCAAGGTTTGGAGGATAAAAAGAAACTGCAACCAATAGTGTGGGATATGATTTATAGGCTCAAAGAAAATGGTGTCATGGGAATGCACAAAATCAAAGCATAGAACACAACATTAGGAGCCAAATTGATTCCAGGCTAGTTTTCCAAACATAATGGCAAGTGGTGCAAGCTCCTTCAAAAAAATACTTGGACTCTAATGATCAAGCTCAAATCCCTACAATATCAAATTCTCCCTTCAGATTTCATAACTAGAATTTCCTTTTGCCTTGCAGACCATTAATCCTTAATCATCTCACTTGGGAAGAATAAAATGGGGAGAAAGCAAAATTCTTGCAAGATTCATGGAACAAGCATCTTCACCTTGCAAATTGCTAGGTGCTAGTGGACACCAAAGGTAGGCCAGAAGCTAAATGGGCATTAATGTGAAATATTATTTTTGGCTCAATTGGGAGAATGGTCTTCCCAAAGGCATTTGGAAGGAATTTTGCTAATTGCTACTTCTTTGCCAAAGCAAAGGAGAGATTGTGAAAGACCCTATAACACAGAATAATAAGTTATAATAATAGTGAGGACAACACTCAATGGGCTAGTGCCAAATATGGGGCTTATTTAATCAAGTTGGGTTATTTGGCAACTTAAAAGTGTGGATAACCATGGAAATTTGCCAATCTCTCTATGTTGCAACAAGGTGTGCATTCTAAAATGTGGTGCCTTTTCCTAGCTTGTATTGCACAACTAAATTTTGACCAAGAATAGTTTGGTCAAATAGGAACTTATCAACCAATACAAGTGCATTCTATGTGAAAATGATGACGAGTCAGCCAACCATCTCCTAATTCGTTGCTCCCTCACCAACAAATGTTAGTCATGGTTGTGTGCAAGACTAAGATGGGTGGGGGCCCTCCCACAAACCCTCCCATTATTTCAATGTTGGTTGCAACCTCACAACAAAGCCATTTTCTCTTGCATTTGTACATTGGCCCATTGAATTGTTTTAGCCAAGAACTACAGAATCATGCACTTATTCATTGAGGATGATTCTATGGTTATGATCAATGCAATTAAAAAAGTCAGACAATGAATTGGAAAGTCAACAACATCCTGAGTGGTATCTCAGAGGTTTTTGGTTTCTTTTACAGCATATGAATTTTGTCATTGTTATAAGAAGCCAATGTCATAGTACATTTTCTTGCCAATCAATCCATCAATAGTGAAGAGAGAATGATGACGGCAAATAATAGAACTAGGTTTTACAATACTGAGAAGTTTGGAGCAACATTTGAGTGGTACAACATGATAAGAAAGGATAGTCACATGACATTAGTAGTGCCTCCTTGTCAATACCAAAATAGTCCAACAATGATACCTTCTAGGTCATAGGCAAGGTGGTGAAATTTTTGGGATTCATTTAGTCATGAGTGGAGGATCCAGTGAAGGATTGTCCAACCATGAAGCTAAATACCCAAACAACACACTATCACAAGGAGCTACACAAAAATCAAAACAAAATTATTATCCCTGCATTCAACTTATTACAACTTGTTGCTACAAGCTTAGTACATGTAGGTTGCAGCTCCTTTATTTGTTACTACTAATGAAAACAATTACACTGATGATTCAGCTAATATTTGACACTTACAGTGACAACAGATACCTCATCCTTAACTTCATTTCAAACCTTCATTCTTGTGCTCAAACTCGAACCTAGAATATTCTGCCCTCAATTCTTCCTAACTCTCCCTCCTCTCCTTCCAATGATTGTAGATGAAAATTATATAGTAATCTCTAACCTTCCAAGTGATCTACATCAACTTCAAGGTGGTACAAAGTTCAATGCTTCATAAATGTGTCATCAACCGAAAATAACTAACTTCTTAATTAAACAGTTGATGGGTGGAGATCACCCACGTAGTATAGGACATAAATCCTCAACAATCAATTAAATCCCTACAAATATTCTTTTGTTGGCATAAACCCCGTTTACCCTATCACAAATAGGACCAACTAAAACTGTGCACAAACAAATTTAAAATCTTTTACTAACCAGAATCACCTCAAACATTAACATGACATCCATCAACAATATCTAAAAATCTTCTCAAAACCACAAACCCAAAGTAAAAACTCAGGTGAAATGTGGTGGCTTCTTCAACAACTAATTAGTAAATTGAAACCTGCAAACAAGCAAATAAAAACTATTTTAGATGATGCACAATTGCCCTTGCTCCTAAGGATGCCCCTACATCAAGGATTGGCAAAAAGATTCATCAACGGTCACTTTGGAGAAATTTGTTGGCTGGTCCAAGATTGGCAAAGTGCTGGAGATAAGTGATATAAGGACTTGATGTCCTGATATGATCAACCTAGCAAGCTTATTGCCACAAGCATTGAACCTGCAAGAATACATTGTGCCCAAGAAATGGGAAAAACAAAACATAGCTAGATTTGATCTATCTAGGCCTAGCAAGGTTTTTTTGATTGGTTTCCTTATGGTTGAAAGTTTAATCTAGAAGGTAATTGGTAACAAGCTTTTGATGGAATTCCTGCAATGACACCTGAACATAGTGGCTTCCATCTTCCTATCAAATCTTACAAATGTCATTGAGGAATCAAGTATAGTGGAAGCATTAGAGCAGTCATACATTTTGGAGGATTAACTTCAGAACCTAGATAATGCAATCAAAGAAAATGAATTGTTTAGCAACTCGACAAATGTCGATGGGCTCTCGCTCTAAGAAAGGGTAGCTTCTTGAATGGGGGTAAACAAAAACTTAAACATGGCTAGAGAAAGATTTCCCTTGATATGTCAAGAGGAATTCAAAATGTGATAAAAGGTTGTATTGGTCTCAATGAGGAAAGAAAGGTCACAATGAATGAGAATATCAACATTATTGCTTTCCTACTTTATAATGCAATTTTCTACAATATTGGTGACAACAGGGGAGATAGTGAGGGGAGCTCAACAAGTAGCTTATAGCTTGCCTTGTTTGTTTTGTGAATGATTTATGCCTCTACCAGTCAGTTGATATTTTGATCTATATCTCATAGTGTATGGTTGATGCCCTATCCCATGTAGTGTCCCCTATCCCAAGCTAAACTTTAAAAGGAGGAATTAAATTAATTATTTAATATTTTTGCTTCAAGTGAAAATTATAAGAAATATTAAATAATTAATTAATAAAGTGACTTAAGTTTTAATTAAAAAAAGTCACATTAATTCATAACTGGTGGAGCTGATTGTACGGGAAAAATAATATTATAGTAGTGGTATTGAGATTGGAGATTATCATCAGTTTATATTATTCAATATCATTGATTTGAGGATTTCTCAGATAATGAATTCTCGAGTTGAGTGCCTGGGAGTCACCAGTTTCAACAGTGCAAGATTTGTCCAAATTGGTCTTGGAAGATTCACACGGAGTCTTCAGTTGGGTGTATTATGGAGTTATGGAGACCAGTAAGTTCAGAAAATAACAACTATTCTACAGCAGGTCAGAGTAGGTACAGTTGACAGTGCAGCTACAGGTTTGCAAAGAATAATATATTATCAGAGTTGACGATTTAATAAGGTATGAGCTTTATTTATCGGGCTTAATAAATATTCATTTGAAGGTGGTTAGAAGTTTATATTAGAAAGTCTCAAGTCAAATATTTGAAATATTTAAGCCATCGTCTATACTTCGGGGGACCAAATAATCGAAGTTTTGCTCTCCTACTGGTTGAGCATCTGCCAGAAACACTGGTCATTGTTGTTTGATATAACCGGAATGCATAGTAGTTTCAGTGAATATTAATTATTCAGAAACATATGCAAACGCGGTGACTCCAGTAGGATTGTGAATTGACAACGGTGGCATAAGTAGTTTGAAACTGGTGAATTTAGTTTTAAGAATCGCATGAATATCTTTATTGGCATCAGACCAGATGAGAAATTCTCTCATCGGTAACATGGGAGTTCATGAATAAAGAGATGAAGATCAAAGGCTATAATTGCATAGCCCCTGAAGCAATCTAGCACACAGTTATTAAAGGGAGTGATCTGGAATATTAAATTCAGGATGGAGAGACAGTTATCACGAAGAGTTGGTTGCAGCGTTTATAGAGGCAAAATCACAGAACTGGATAAAACCCCATATCGGGTTCTTTGCATTAAAACGTTATTATCCCAATCTGTTGGCATCAATTTTAAGTTCCAATATAGTTCATACTCTCAATCATACTTTCTGGAGCTGTTCATTGGCTAGCAGTTTCAGTGTACACGTGGATATAATTTCCCTGCTTGCTGGAAGGTTATTCAATACTTTGGAGTTGGCAGCAGACCAGATTGAGCACGGCAGAAGTACACAGGTAACCCCACGGGGTGTGTTGTTTAACAAATTAAATAAAGTTGCAGTATTTCTGTCTGTTGAATTTAAATATCTGTTTAAGTCATTGAGTTGCTATCTTTTCCTTAAACTTCTGAAGCAATAGAGATAACACATGGAGAGATAGGCACATTGAGAGAATTTTTATGTCACTGAGTTGCTATCTTTTCCTTAAACGTCTGAAGCAATAGAGATAGGCACATGGAGAGAATTTTTATGCCCAGTAACTATGCGGCAATCTGAAACATGACAAGTCATACTTTAATCTGAACCTGAATCAGTAACTGTCTAATTAATGATGCATAACACTGAAACTAGAATAAAAATACAGAACCTATTGTGTTGAATCAATCTGGGGACTTTACATCCAAATATCGAGGCATTGACTCAATAGCAGGTCCATTTGCATCAATAATTTACCAAATGACATACTTTCCTCTTATTTCCACCATAATAATCTAATACAACCTCCTTGGTCTTGTCTATGACCTCATAGAAATATCATAACTCGTAGAAATAAACATCAACATTTTGTCCATAGCAACAAAAATCGTTTGGAGAAAAATTCAGCAGACCAAAAGCATAAGATTTTTTGAAAAAAAAAATCAGATTTAAAAAATAAAATTGTAGAAAATTAAGAGAAAAACTAATTTTTTTAAAAATTTAAAGGCATTTCCAAAGCACAGAGATATAGAGAGCAAATAAAATAGAGAGTCTAACCCATGAATTCTAGAAAATAGGATTTTGTTGTTTATATTCATATTGCTGATTACATTGCATTGCACAAAACATACTTCATAGTGCATAAATAATGACTGAATGGTTACAATTGACAAAATTTCAGTTCCAAAATAGTTTGTACAAAGTCAACCTATAAACTAAGTACAAAGTTCCCAAAAATCAAACGTAGCCAATGATGCTTGCTACAACAAATAGAGCTATGCTAGACAGTTGCAAGTCCTAAAAATGAAATTCCTAGTCTAGAGCCCCTCCTAAGTCATTCAACCTCATTGACTATCCAAGTTGGTCTCGAAGATCTCAAAATCCTCAGGCTCAAAAAAGTCATTAAAAAGACAGCTTTCCTTTGCTAAGCAGGCATCATAACTTACAAAACAGGAATCAACTGGTTAATATATGACAAATGCTTTGTGATTTAATAGTTCTAGAACAGTGTGAAAGGGAAATTATATGACAAAGGAAGCAATTGCAATAGGTTTTGAATCAAAAAGATCAGGATAGAGTAATAGAAAATGTTTTTGAAACAGAATCTTACATCTCAAAAGACCATAAATGATATTAAAATGTTCTCATTGATAACCATTTTTAGAATATTTGTAAAACAGTGAAGGGAGTGTTAAATATTTTTTCATTAGATAATAAAGACCTGCTAGTACAAAGAAGAGAGCAACTATTTGAGCCACAATTTTAGCTATTATTATTCAAGTAAATTTTCCTTCATTTTGTGTATAAATGGATGATAGAGTTAAAAACATTGGACTTTGAGTTGAGAATTTGGGAGATTATAGGTACAAGTTTCAATGAAAAATCAAAGCACGAGGAACATTCACTTTCAATGGGACAATTGTTGCTGAAATCCATCTAGATCATTGAAGGGAATATATGAGGCCTACATTCGGAGGTATTAAGATAAGCCCGTAAGACTAGGGTATGACTTTTGTCAAGGCATGTATTAGTTTGCCTAATACCTCTTTAACATGCATGGAATGCTACACTATATGTCTGAAGCATTCATGTATTGCTATTGTACTCCTTGCAAGCCTTCTAAACCTCCATGTATATGACAAACCTAAATAGAATGTAGTTCCCTAATAATTGCAAGGCATGCATTTAAGCAATGAGTTTCACCAGTTAACAAAGCACTAAGCCTGTAGAATATATAGGATATTAAATATAACCAAAACAAGCCTTCATTTTGATATTAAATTTTGCTACAGTTCATTTTTTCAGCACTACAAGCTGATTTTTATCTTTCTGATAGGAGCCATTCTGCTTCTGGTTCTACAATATCTATATATTGTTATGTATGTCCTTCTGCTTCCCACTTGATTATACAATTGTCATTACCATACCAGCTTGTCATTAAAACTTGATAGCTACTGTCAAATTGAGGCTCCAAATTATCACACTTTGTTAGCAGATGAAAAGGAAATTTGTCCTGACCTAACCTTGATAATCTAAACAACCACCTTGGTATTATTGTTGACAATTGAAATGTCAAAATTCTTTTGAATAGTCAGGCTCACAAGAATTCCAAGAAAACAAACCTCTTTAGGTTGATATCAAGCCAATATTGGTCTGTCTTTCTATATTTACTTTTGGCAAGTACTCTTATAAGGTTCAAATATGTTAAAATAATCAGAAAGAAGTCTTACTTAGTATTTATGATATTGTCTACTATTTCCCATTAAATTGTGTCTTTGGATTTATATACATGGAAAGCAATAAGATGAGCCTGAGGAAAATGACCTAAACATTTTCCTGGACATATAGATTAGAAATATATGTGTCTCTATTTTAATGTCCTTTACATATAGATTAGAAATATATGTCCATTAAAAGTCACCTACATGCGATTTGCCTCAGCAACCTGATGAAATCTAACAAATCTTTGAAGGTGAACCACATCCCAGTGGCTAGCGCTTAATTTTGTGCTAAAAATCAAAGAAAACCCAATTAATAGTAATTTCACTCGATTAGGGTATCATGACAAGTTGGTGGATAGTAAATGTGTTTCCCGAGTATTTTTTACGCAATTTTTTGTGATGTAAACTTTTTAAAATTGATGAACATCATTAAAAATCTTGGCTGATTAAATCGAGATTTTTTGGAGAAAAAATCATTTTGGCCAGGGATTTTTTAAAAATTGAGTTTTTTTGAGGATTTATGCTTCTACGATTAAATCCCATAAACCAAATGCAAAACCTTGACCAAGGGCTCTACACCTTAAAGCTCGAAAAAAGGAAATTTTGTGATGTTTCTTGCATCTTCAACCATACTCTTATATCCACCCAATTTTGTAAATGTCCTCAACGCAATGGACAATGCAATAAGTCCAAAAAATGGTGGATTGCCTCTCTTAAAGAAGTTTCTCTATAGCTACAATGTCAATGGCAACTTAAATGACACTCTCCAACCCCACCTCATGGACCACCATCTCCAACAAATTACATAGAGTATCTAACTAAATTCTTGACTCTATGTAAGGCATCTACAAAATTAAAGAATGCCAATGAGCCACATGAAGACACTAGAAAGCTAATTATGGTTTTATTCCTACCATCTATCCACTAATTAGATACAATGTTGCAGCCGTTCTTTTGCCATATTCTCTTTGGTCTTCTACTATTAGCCATGTATTTTTTATGATTTCTTCTAAGATTGACCTACTAAATCATGCAAATTTGATATCTTAAACCCTAAGTTACCGGGTTCGCCTCTGGGCCCCCCTGGTACGGGTCCGGGTTCGACCGGGTCCGTGGTACGGGTCCGGTTCGACCTGGGTTCAACCAGGGTTCGAAAAACCCAGAGTGGGTTCGACCCTGGTCGAACCCAGTCGAACCCGGGGTTGAACCCGGGCAGACCCAGTCGAACCTGGGTGGCTGGGCAGCCTGTAAAGTCAAAAAACAATGCAAATTTAATTTTTTTTTCAATTCCGCCTTGTAAAAAGTGAAAGTTATAACCTTAATAAGCAGAAAATTAGACGTTTTAAAAAAACAGAAAACTGATGCACGCCATGGAGTTCCGTGTGGGTTTGAAGGTTGTGATTTGGTGTTGGCGGCGGGGGCGCTGCCCCTCGACCCCGCCCTGTACCACGACAGGGAGCGCGCCCTGGGCGCTGCCCCGGGACCCTGCAAGGGGCGCTGCCCCTCGACCCCGCAAGGGGCTCTGCCCCTTGACCCCGCTGGGGGCGCTGCCCCCAGACCCCGTTGGGGGTGTTGCCGGCAAAATCCAGGTCCTCAGTTTGAAAAATTAAACTTGGATGTTCTTAGTTTGAATCCATTTAATGATCAAACTTTAAATTGTTGAAAGTTGAAACAATGATACTTGAATATTTTATCATTTTGATATTAGACTTGATGTATATGATGCTGTTATGGTATGATCATGATGCTACGATTACAAGTTTATGTTGGTTTTGTTGTTTATATGATGCTATGTGACATGCTAATCTTAATTCATGCTTATAGGTTGCATATATATATAATTTACATGTTTTTGTACTAACGAACCCAAACGAACCCAAACCCCTTTTCAAAATTTTGCCATACCGGCGTACCGGGTTCTTCGAACCCGAACCGGTACCCGAACCCGAACCGGTAACTTAGCTTAAACCCTCTAACAATGGTCAGTGCATTTACGAATGCATCTCAATATGAACTACTCACCACATCGAATGATATATTATTATCATTCCAAAAAATTGCAACCACCATCCTTGCCTCGTGATGTTTCTCTTGATGTCAAGCAATACCTTCAAGTGAAGGTTGTTATCCTAGAAGTTAAAACAGTGCAAGGAATAAACAAGCTTGAAGAAATAATACAACTTGAACTCTCTTCAACATGAGTAGAAGAATGCAAAATCTACAAGCCAATAAAAGGGTCTCTCATTAAATTAGGTTGAATCCATCATGCACTTAGTGATTTCTCTCATCCTCTTGTTTTTAATTTTCTTCTCCTCTTAGCTAGAAAGTACTCATATCTCATTGCCCTTCGTCCACTTGGTTGTACAACTTGACATCTCGGCTTGTGATTTGAGCAAGGTGGTCTTTGAGGCAGCTTATATCTTCTCTCATACTAAATACACAATAATCGCGGGTTACAAGAAATGTGCCATGCTTCCATGTGAAGTCCTTTCCACCTTGAATAAGCCCCTACATGCTATAGAGAATTTAGACATTGAAAACAAACCTAAGCACCAAGTTTTTGAAATACAAAAGAAAATTTAAGAAAAAAATAACAATAAACCCAAGAAAATACCTCTCAAATTGCACTCCAACTTTCAATAAATTGTCCAATCGCCCAACAATCACTTCAAGCAATTGAGAATCAAATTCTAAAGGAAAAAATAACAGAAGTCAATTTTAAAGGAATTTTAACTTTATTTGCTGAGTTGCTCACTTTATTAGACTCGCCAAGTAAATCGGCAAGTTTTTTCAGAAAAGTTGGACACCAAAACTTGGCAAGTACTCACCAACCGGAAAGTAGTCACCAAGATTTAAAACACTAGTTCAAACATTTGGACAACAAAAACTCCCGATCTTCCTCAAAAATGCTATTGAACAAGAGACATTTACCATTCAAAATGTTTACATCTGTTGGTTGTGGCATGGAAGTAAGATGAGGCAATTTTGGCAGTGATCAAGCAGCTATCCGCACCCCAATTCAAGTGGTCTCCATCTAAACATTACTTGGAGGATGTGATAAAGGAATTGGTTTTCACATCAACTAAAGTAGAATATTACATTTTGAGGAAGACTCTAAAGCATAGTAAGCTTACGAACCACCAAAAAGCTCACTAACTAAGCCTTAGCAAGTTCAATTTACCATCTTTCCCCTTCCATGTTAAGTGGTGTCCATCTAATGTGACTTGTAGACGTGGTTTTGATATCAGGTAATATGGAATAATGTGATCCAAGGAAGAATCTAATGTATATTTTCGAGACTATTAACCAAAACCCCCTTAAAACTCATCAAATGAGCCTAGTGAGTTCATTCCAGCTCGCTCACTTAGGAAAGTAGCCACTAAAAGGATAGAACAAAAACGAAAAACCTTTGCTGGCAAACTTTATCTATTTCTCTCATTTAATATCTATATTCCTGCTCATTGTTAAGAATAAAGCCAGAAAGATTAAAACTCCGAAATTAGAAACACAAGAACAAGAAGCACAAGAATTTATCCTGGGAAAACCCTCCACCTGAGGGTGAAAAACCCAGCCACACCAAAAATTAAGTATTATTGAAGATGCGAAATAGAATACAAAGCTCTCAAGCATGAATAAGCAGTCCTCTAAATTTGATTGCTAACACTTCGGTTAAGAGAAGAAGTTGATTATATCTTCTGAAGACTGAAGCTTCCTCAATGCGACTAGAGCATAATCTTTAAAGTCGCTGAAGAATATACAAATAGAAAAACACTTTATGCACAGAAGAACACTGAAGCATATAAAATAGATTGTCTTCCTTACGGACTTCACACGTGCAACAGACAAACTACAGACACTACTTTATAGGAGAAAAAAGGGCTCGAATAGATATCTCGAGACAAAGGCAGAAAGCCACGACGCCATAACTTCGACAGCAGGCAGTTACAAAGCAAACCGAAGCATACTCCCGCACCGACATGAGCCACATAAGCGTTGTCACAAATGAACTCACACCGACATGAGCCAGATAGACGATGACATGAATGAATCTCTCCTCGGAAGGAATACGAAGAGAATAGGAGATGAATCGCAGGAGACACGAGGCATCCAAAAGTGCACAATCAATACAAGAAGTGCGGTGACAGATATGATAAAGAACCGAAACACTTCCAGCAAACTTAGAAGAGATGAAATAAGCCACAACGAACATAGAACTCAAAACGGTCGAGCAAAATTTACGAACTGTGAAGAGATGCGACAAGATAAACAAAACAACAGCAACAAGAAATTCGCAACCATCGCAAGTAATGATGTCTCCTGAAGTTACAAACATTAACACTCATGAGATAAGAAGTTTAAAAATACGGAATTTGAATCACGAAATACTCAATTTGAGCGAATTATTTGCAAACAGATGATTTCGATTGATTTTAATAGTTTTGCATTGCTCGAGCCCAAAACGGGTGTGGGAATCCATGTCCTAACACTGTGCTCTGAAGTATAATAAGAGGCCAACCAAGTCCTTTGTAATTCAGGAGCGTATTCACTCGAGAACATAGAAACATAGCATGTCTCCAATTTAGATTGTTCAAGGAGAAAAGAAGGAAGTTCCGCCCATCTAACATTTGCCCAAGTAAAAGTAGCTACTTCAAACGGCCTCTTTTGATGGTTTAGTGCCCTAAAAAATGAAAAATATGGATGAGGTACCTTGTGAAATGTGAGATCGATGGGGAAATGGGAGGAAGCATGAATGAGGGCGAGAGCCTCATCGACACGGTCGGATTGAATGAGGGCCACCACCTTGCAATGCAACGCATCCTGGTCCGCAGGAGCCGCACCCAGAATCTCATCTGCTATTTTGATTATTTGCTTGTAATCGTTGCCTTTGCTGGCTTTCTCTAAGCTAGTAAACAGCTCTTCAATGGAGATCGTTGGCTGATCAGGCTGTGAAACAGCCGCTTGGGCATTGATTTTGGGTTTTGGCTTCGCCTTAGGAGCCATTCTCTTCAAGAGTTCTCGACTGTCGATCGGAACCTATAATTGGTTAAGCTCAAATATATTGCTTCCTTGTATTTTATATTATCGAGGTAAGAACACCTCTCCATAAAATACCTTAATTAAATTGTAATATGGAAATTTGCATCTTCTTTCAAGGAGTAGGATTTATTTTCTTAGTTTTCAAATATTTTATAACATTTTTTTATTTTTTTTTTAATTTTATTCTTATATGTGTATATTTTAATATATCATATAGTTTGAGCATTTATTATATTTACCTATGTATCTATATGCATGTCATCATTAAATGTTTGTATCTAATTGTTTATTTCATTAATTATCATCTCTCCTCCTAGAACATTAGAGGAACAATCTATGTTGAAGTATTTTGATCAATGCACTAAAATGAGTAATGATCTACGTACATCATTGTAAGGCCCTTGCATATTACCTTCAAACTTTTGTACATGGTTATGGGGGTTGGCCTAAAAGAACATGTCTCCTAGCAATATATAATGACCCTTTATAATTAGTTTTAAATACTACTACCCCTCAAATATCAAAAAGGAGCGAAAAAATAACAAAGATCATTCAAATGATAAATGAAGATGTGAATGGTCAAGAGTTGGTGATAAATGAAGATATGAATACACAAATTACTAGTCTACTTGTGTAGTGGATAATTTTTTTTAGAGATAGGAAGGCGAGTGATGAAGTTGCAACATAGTTTTCAAAGGGAAGGAAAGAAGTAAGGTAGTTGAGCTTTCATTTGGGGGTTATGATTGCCTTTCCATAAAGCCAATTTAGGCAAAGGTAACATAATGTATTATGAGAAACATAACTCTAGACATTATATTCACTACTATTTATGGTGTGGATTTTATTTTGTTGAATCATTTTGTCATAAGATGTCGGTTTCATTTCCTTATTTTTAGTTGGCCTTGATGAATTAAACTATTTAGGAGCATTGTAAAAACCCTTAGCTCCCTATGTTAAACGAAGGGTTAATTCTATCAATAATGGAGTTTATGAAAGCCCAATTCCCTAAGATTGACTCAAAGGAAAAGTTCAATGGGAGAAAGAAATGAAAACTCTATATTGTTCACTACTTATACATGAGTTCTAATACTAAGGGAAGAGATGAGGAGGAGGAATGGATTGAAGAGGATGATAGGGAGGCTTCTATGGAAATTCTCTCATCCCCCCTCGGATGAGGAAGATAACCCTAAAAAAATGAAGAGTGTTGGTAATAAGAAAACCCTCAAGAAGAAATACAAGAGATAAATCTCCTAGTCTGAAGGTTCTCAAATCATGATGATAATGAGGAGGAAAAAATGAAAGCTATGGAAAAGTAGAATCATAATATAAAGGGTGATGGTGAGATGGAGAAAGAAAGAGATAAAGGAAAAGGGAAAGGGAAAGAGAAAGCCAGGGATACAAGCTAAATGAGGGTAGTGGTATGGAGGAATGGGGAATTAATACTACTTGTAGAATACCTGAGGATTTATCCTATATTCATGTGAGGAGGGAGAAGATTTCAAATGTTATGAGTTTGGCCAGAGAGGGGGCTACGTATTCAAATTGACTAAGAGGTTCTTTCTAGAAAGTAACAAAATTAATGTCAAGCTCAAAGTGATACAAGAAAGGATGAGTAGTAGGAGAGGCTTGAATGAGGAGATGGATAGGAAACTGCCTAGTGATAGGGAGACTAATCCCATATTGGAAGAAATTACTAAGGATCTCCTCAACATGAAAAAATGACTATGAGAAAAGGATTATGGGCCCAAAGGAGAATGCCCATGATATAAATTAGAACTTGGAAAGAGTTGTTAGGATCAACCACTGCATATTCAAAAATACATTAGAGGGAATTCATATTTTAACTAAGAAGTTAAAGGAGTTGAAAGAGGAGAACATCATTGGGTTTTCTTCGTATGAAAAAAGTAATGAGGATTGGGGTAACAAGGATCAGGGTAACAAGGATAAGGGTAAACAAGCAAAGCGGAGTAATCAAAAGTGTTCAAGCTCTCGAACTCATGGTAGCATGAAGAAAATGTTTGAAGAGGGAAAGAATGAGTTGTTGGGCCTAGTAAAACTACATGAGGACTTCTATAATCAAGATTTGGATGAGATAGAAACCTTGAAGAAGCTATAATAATGCTTCTTGTTATTTTTTGGTTTTTGGTTGTTTAGTCTCTCTTTGTTGGTTGTATTTTTGTTGTCAATTGGTTGTGTTTTTATTTGGGTAGCACTTTGTAAAAGGGCTTTAAGTCCCTTCAAAAAAACAATTACCTTTTAATTAAAAATAATCAAAACTATACCCAAATGTATACTTGATCCATATATTTATGATTAGCTTGAGATTAATTAGTTGCATAAGACCTCTTATATGGTTGATTTAACACCTTGCACATGCACCATCACAAGGTGTAGGTATACAATTCAAGATTCGTTGATTACTTAACAACTTGGGGTTTGTTTAAGATATTTCCCTAGTTTGTAACACTAAATCATAAAAAACATTCATATTCTAATCGTATTGCTGACAAGGATGGATGGTGTTTAAATAACGGAATGGTTAATCCATCGTCAATATAGACTAGTACCTTCTCCATTGGGTAACAAAGTCATGAACAACAAAGATGAAAGATAAATCATGAAGTATGGCACTAACAAAACTAAATTTCATTTATATGCAAATTAAATATTACATTCCATATGGTGCACATGCTTAATTAAACATCTCATAGCTATAATAACCCACATGTAACAAAGGGAAAAAATTACAAAGTATTTGTAATGCATTAGTAGGTGTCACTCTTCATATAACCATTATTACAATCACACCAACAAATGTGGTGAGATAAAGTTCACAGCTACAACTATACATTCAGCTAAATAAAATTACAAACTATCATGGATACATAACATTACATGGAGATGTGCACAATAAAATATTCCTAATCTTTACAAGATGTATTCTTTAATTAACAATCCAAAAATACAATATTTGATGTCCTAAAATATACTAAGACCTCTCTAGACAAAAAAAGATGGCTTAAAGATCAACCATTTTAAGAACAACAAACTGTTGGCATAACTGTTGATGATATTGATGAACCAGTATAAGGACTGTTAGTGATGATATAGTTGAGATGTTGTTTGATGACTTGATGACCAGTTTGTGTTGTCATTGATGGTAAATATGGTTACATTGTTCTATGATGTTATCTAAGTCGTCTATGATTAACCAGAAAGCTATGGAATGGATTTGAAAGTTAACTGGCAAATAGGACTTTAACCGGTAAATGTGAAACTGTGTTATGCTTAAGTAATTAGATCTAGAGATTGATGAGGAATTTGGTGTTACAGTTTGGAATATGTGTTTGTAACATTGTAATGAGGTTATGACCAGAACCGCATCATGTTTTGGCTACCAGAAGTCATGTTTGTGATTGACTGATGTATTTTCCATAGGGTTTAAGAACCGGTATTCAAATCTTATAACTGGTAATGATTTTGAGTTCGACAATGTATTACATTATGTTTGTAAGATGGTGATGACGTGGTTGAATCCGTGTGAAGTGATAAGATGTTGTTTTGGCACGCACAAAGAGCGAATTTATTAGGAATAAGCGAAGTTCTTAGTAGAATGAGCTAAGGGTTTGAAAGTGTATCAGATCAATGTGTGCTGATCATTCAATGACTGTAATTGATTTGTAATTTGTTGTAATGATCCATATGATGATCTGTAATGATTTGTAAAGATTTGTGATGATATATGATATAAAACTTAGTATGAGGTTAGGGTTTTGTAACCAACTAAGTTGTAAAGTTTATTTAGGGTAAGTCTGTGATGATTTATTGTGTCAGTGATCAAAAGAAGAGTGTGTGGTCGAACCAATGTGTGTTTGTAAGAGAGAAGAAAATTGGAGTAGGAAAGGATCTGTACAAGCAAGCAGAGAGTGTTATTTTCATATCATACATCCATTGTTCCCTAACAGTTGCAACAGACTCAAAATCCCTTAACCGGGCAGGTCTTAACAGGCCTGATTGTATAAATCCCTTCACCGAGTGACTCATTAGCTTGGGTTCTAAATCCTTTCACAAGGTTACTCCTAGAGTAAAGCTCCTAACAGGGCTGAGGTAAATCCCTTAACCGGGGGACTCCTAACAAGGTCTTCTCCTAGTCAAGCATAATTGTAAGCGCCTAATCGGGCTAGGCTCCTAGCAGGGCACATTCCAAAAGATTGAAAAAATATTGCGGGTACCAATTCCCACCGTGGTTTTTCCCATTTGGGTCTCCACATGAAAATCCTGGTGTTCATGTGTTGAGTTGATATCTTTCTATTACATGCATGTTGATGAACACTTAGAATAATAGTTTGATCAATCTGATTAGCAGTATGATTTTAGTTATTACCGGTACTGTTTATGAGTTGTTTTGAAAATAAGTTTTTATTGATTGTTAAAGTTTTAAAGTTTATTGTTATTATTGATTCACCCCCCCCCCCTCTCAGCAACAATCAAATCTTCACAAATAACAATTAATATTAGAGCATTAGCTCCTCTTTGTGTAGAAGCTTAACCGCTTGAGGTAAAGATCCTTGAGGATAACATGAGGGATATGAGTTACAATGAGCTTTCAAATAGGCTTGCAGAATCTAAAGAAGCCCTGGGTGAGTTAAGGGTCAAGTATAAAGCTTTATTGGCTAAAAGAAGAGAGCAAGTTGAACAGTTGTATGAAATTAGTCAGAATAGTTCATCTGAGGAAGCAAACATTGATACCTTGGTGAATGAGGTGGAAAAGTTGAATGATGATAAGGCAAATCTAAGGAGAGACCTGGAAGCCCTTACTATCAGAATATGTCAAGAGTTGGAAGCCAGAATAATAGTTGAAGACACAATAAGAGATAAGGAGAATGACATTATTAAGCTGAATTGGGAGATTAGTACCTTGCATGCACATCTTCAAGAGGAAAAAGAGGAAGTGAAAATTGATCTAGACATGGCTATGTCTCTTAAAGAGAGTCTTATGAAAAAGAATGAAAATTTTACTAAGGTGTTGGCTGATGCTAATGAGATATTGACTAAATACAACAAGAGCACTGTTATGCTTGATGGGCAGATTCAGTCACAAAGGCAGAACGAAGATACACATGGATTGGGATACACAACCTTTGAACAAGGAGAACCATCAGGTACCAAGGACACCTTGCATGAAGCCAAATCTGCACCAAAGAAGAAAAAGAAGAACACCAATAAGAGATCCTACAAGCCAGTATGCTTTAACTATCATATAAGGTAGGTCATACTACTAATGTTTGTAGAAATAGATCTAGTGTTGTTAATGGTAATAGACCTAATACATATGATGGATATAAGCCTAGTACTTTTAATGGTTATTGCTACAATTGCAACAAGTATGGGCATCGAGATGTTGAGTGCAGATCTAGGTTGAACAATCAAAGATCTTACATGGGTCAGAGATCTAATGGTGATTGGCAGAGATCATACTATGATTAGAGAAACCCTACTTGGCAGAGACCTTACGTGAACCGGTCTAGTCCTTATGAAATGGAGAACAGATGGAATGTAGTTTGCACTATTTGTCATAAATATGGACATGTACCTATGAATTGCAAAAGAAGAACTAGTAGAGGCAATGTTGGACCCTGGAGAGCATCTGGAATGGCATGTTTCCATTGTCACAAACCGAGACACCTTGCAAAGTTTTGTAGAGCTAAAATGAACAAATCGGTTAATCAGTCTGTTAATCAGAAAGGAAAGAAGAAAGTAGATGTGGAGGAAACCAAGAATGAGATGAACAAGATTTGGAAAAAGAAAAGTGAGATATTGTCTGAGGACTCCAATTCTTCACCTAGTGTGGAGAATCCTTCACCAGAAAACTAAGCTATATATGAGGCTTAGGGGGAACATACTGTCAGATCCATTTTCGGACCCCCTGAATGGTATGTGGTAAGTTAAATCTGCATACTTTGATGCATAATGTTGTTATGAAGTGATTTTGTAATCAAACTGGTAAACTGAATGTGATATGTGTGTCGATATCAAGTTTTAGAGTTGAACAGTGATTAGGGTATTTTCAACCGATTTAGTAAAAGGAAAATAAAAGTTATTTGATAGTTTCATATTTTTTCACTTAGTATTGTTGAGAGAACATCTGGAGAACGTCATAAACATTTAAGAGCTTTTGACTACTACTTTGATTAAAGTTGATAGCAGATTGTGGAGATTTGTGAATTGGTGGAAGAACATTCTCATTGGAAACCCTAGTCACGAACAAATTTGATGATACTAGCAGATCTGATGAAGCAGATGATGATCAAAAACTTGTGATTATTGAACTGGAAGTGCAGAAAGATGTTGAGCAAAATAGTGTAGATGATGATGCTCAATCGGTAGATGATGAAGATGAAGATGAAGATGAAGATGAAGATGAAGATGAAGAACAAGAACAAGAAGAGACTTCTATACCAAAACCAGTTATACCTAGATATGTGAAGTTAAATCACTCTGTTGATCAAATAATAAGAGATAGGAATTCTGGAGTTCAAATGAGAAAAAAGATCACATGAAGTGCTTGTTTGATTTCAACTATTGAGCTGAAGACTGTTAGAGAAGCTTTGAAAGATGAAGACTGGTTGAATGCAATGAATGAAGAACTTGACCAGATTGAGAAGAACAATACATGGTCTCTTGTTCCTAGACTGGAAGACAAAAATGTAATTGGGACAAAATGGGTATTTAGAAACAAACTTAATGAGGATGGTGACAGGTTGTAAATTGTCAAAACGAGATGATTCGCCATCTATGGATGAGAAATAATACAAGTCTATGATTGAAAAGTTGCATTATGTTGTTCACAGTAGACCAGACATTGCACATGTTGTTGGATTGGTTGCAAGATTTCATAAAGATCCTAAGAAGATACACATGGTAGTGGTAAAAAGGATATTCGAGTATTTGAAAGGAATAATTGATTATGGTTTGCAATGTCCTTACAATGATAATTTTTCTTTAAAAGTTTTCACAGATGTAGACTAGGCTAGAAATGTTGATGACCGGAAAAGCACAATCGGTGGTGATTTCTTTTTAGGAGAAAGATTGGTGTCCTAGATAAGTAAGAAACAATCTTGTATTTCACAATCTACAGCTGAAGCAGAATATGTGGCAACTTCAATGAATTGTACTAAGGCTATATGGATGAGACATATTTTGGATGGTTTTAAGGAATACATGTCTGAACCAGTGACTATCCATTTTGATAACACTAGTGCTATTAATATTTCAAAAAATCTTGTATTGCATGCAAGGACAAAGCACATTGAGTTGAAGTATCACTTTCTGAGGGAAAGAGTATAGGAGAAGAAAGTGAGAATGGAGTATGTGTCTAGCAAAGAGCAGTTAGCAGATATATTCACTAAACCTTTGCC